>NC_045757.1:27501250-28182250 GCF_009193385.2 Nasonia vitripennis | reverse complement strand
GCAATAATAATTTAAACAAGATTATAGTAATTTTATTTTTTTACTCTTATTCCTGGAGTATAAGAGGAATATACAGAAATTCCTATTTATTTGTGGCGAGTCGCAAACTGTACATTTCAGATTTCCAACTCGTTTTGCGCGGGGTAGGTGGGTTTATGAAAATTCGTTAATAATAACCCAACAACCTTAATCAAAAGGGGCCCCCTTTTCATCGCAGCCCCAGGCCCTCCAAAACCTTAATCCGGCCCTGTTAGGGTGTGCCATATACTATATACTATACGCCGGCGTATATAGTACATATATCGCAGTGGGAAACGCGCTGTTGTTTCATATCCCTCCTCGGCGACCCCCGAACCGCCATTTCTCAGTCGGCATATGCGTATACGCGTGAGTCTCTATATACCAGTTTCTTACGTCGTGTTTTTCTGTTTGTAATTCTAGGCTGTTAAATAAATGGAGCCTCTGTGCGCTCGCGGCTTAATGATTAAATCAAAAGGAGCAGCGCGAGCGAGTAAGCGGACTCAAGGGGCTGTGAGATTCAAAGCGTGTGCGTGTGTGTTTTGTCTGATGACCGGCGGAGTGTTTTATTTTCTCGAGGCTCGGCCGATCGCGCGTCCTCGTGTTGTGCAGAGGGTTATCCTTACGAGATTGCGTATACATTTTATAATTGCCAATTTTTCACCATTTCGTAAATTTGAAATGTCAAACAGCCGATCGACGATCCCTATACAGTAGCAGACGAGCTATATAGAGTAGGAGTATAGGTATACGTGTAGAGGAAGGACGAGCGCTGCAAACGTAGATAGCCGCGCGATTAAGCTGCAACAATAGGAGAGGCGCAGCGCGCGGTATGGCGAAGCTCTGCAGTCGACTGTATAGCTCCGCGCGAGGGGGTTGACAATGTCACATTCGCTCGGCCGTTATTCCAGCACGAGTTGGCTCTTTCACGCCGCTCGGTCCTCCCGACAGTTTCACTCCGTCGCTGCTGCAACTTCCCCTTTATCTCTCTCTCCCTCTCGTGATGTGTTCCGCTCGCTTTATCTCTCTCTCTCTCTCTCTCTCTCTCTCTCTTTCTCTCTCTCTCTCTCTCTCTCTCTCTCTCTCACTTGCACTTTGGGGGCAAGCCTGGCATATTAGAAGATCCGTGAATTTCGTCGCCCGCGAAAGAAAACATCCCTCTTTCATCTTCAACTTTCCCGGCGCTTTGTCTAATTTTCCGTCTGCCCTCGCTGTCTGCGCGGCGCGTCAGTTCGATGGCTCTTTCTCGTGCCGTTGGACTGTGTGCGTGTGTATATTCGATGAAATCGTTATTGCCTCGACAGATTTCTCGGTAGTGGCATGGCTTTCCCCATGCACTTTTATGGGTGGTTCTGTGGGGTGTCGATCGGTTGGTATAATACAGTGAGAAGAGTCGATGATTTTTCGAGGCTCTTTTTTGTGTGGACGATGATTTCGAAGGCAGGTAAGGAATCTGTAAGGAAAAATACAATAGTAGATTCAAACAAGCTTTCAGTCATGCTTAAATTAATTTCAAGAAATTCACACAGCAATTACTGACATAAAATTAAGTTAATCACCCAAAAAAAAAATAAAATCAGAAGTAACAAAACGCAACAAGCCCGAAAAAAATCCCGTCACTCTCGCATCACCGCAACGTCAATCGCGACAAATCACTGCGCGGCGTCACCGAAAAAACCGGCGCATCTTCCTCCTCCCTATATACACTCGCACGCGACGTTTCGGCCCAGCAACAGCACGACAAATCCGAAAAAAGCGTCTCGCGTAATTCTACCTCCGCAGACACATCGACCGAGGGAAAATAGTCTTCCGGATTGCCGAGCGCATCTCCGCAGCGTTAGCCGAACGAACGGCCTTTCTTTCGTCTTTGTGCCTGAAATACACGGCAACGCGGCCGCGGCATCTGTAATAACAATCGAGCTCGAACCGCTGCTGCCGCTGCTGCTGCTACTGTTGCAGTAGCCGATACTCGAGTGAGAGAAGGGAAGAAGTCTGCGGTGCAGTATGCACTACATGCCAGGAGGTATATGCGCGTGCTGGATATGAGGAAATTTTTGTAAGGGCTGCCGCGATGCCAGAGGAAAGGGAGAGAAGGGCTTTTCCGTTCTTTTTATAGGGGATGTATGTGTGTGCGTTGATCGGTATTACGTATTATCGAATTTGAAAATATATTCGCGATTGTAGCGTGTAATTTTTGTTAATTATTTGAGTTATTTGTTCAAACAATAAAACATTACATCACGTTTCGCTGTGTTATACGAAATTCATTCGGTGTTTATGTTTCCAGCGAGTTTCAATAACATATATTATTACTTCATTATGACTTCGGTTGTTATTGTTCATTAATACGGGGCAATAACTTAGCGTTTATTATGCGATCTTATCACTGCGACAAATAAATAAATAAATAAATATATATATATATATATGTGTATATATGTATATATATGTATATATAGGTGTATATATATATATATATATATATGTGTATATATATATATATATATATATATATATATATATATATATATATATATATATCAAGTACCGTGAGGTATATAGTTTCAAGTCAATGCATATCGGGAGCAGATTACACAAAACACTTCCAGTGTTTTTCACATCACTTCATTACCCGTATCTTCGTCGCGGACACGCACACTACTCGAGTTTAAAAGAAAAGTCGACAAGTCTTTTTCTTGAGAGCATAATCCTATTTTTTCGGAGCGTAAGATCAATATTTTTTCTACAAACGTTTTACTTTCAGTTTATTTTCGCAACTCGCCGCTCCTACACAATCATCTATTTACCCATTTCTCTTTTCTAAATAAAAATTCAAACTCGCTCGCGCAAACTACTTGGCATTTTCAATCAAACAAGCTCACGCAGCATCATTAACATCCTTTCTTTCATCATATAGTTTATGATGATTATATAGGCGTGCGAAGAAAAACTATATTTTGTGACGCGCCAAGTATGCAACCGCGTACGAGTTACAAATAACAACAAAATTTACCTACATAATTGACCTACTACTCGGGAAGTCGAAATGCAAAACTACCGGTATAATGCACACGCCATAAGCTATGCTTATGATGAACAGTTGTTTTATCTTAGAAATTTGCGCAAACATGCTCGTGTACGCTTTTCAGGCCACATTACCATTACATACTTAATTTTTTGTCCATACTTAATTTTTTCATTATAAAAAACTTAAAAATGACCTTGTCCCCCCACGAATCAACATCTGACACCTCTCAATTTGTCCAGCAGACTCATGCATAAACCTCAAACACTCCGCCTCCCAACTATATCTACACTCATGAGAGCCAGAACCCATCAAGCACTCATAAAAATCCCCGCCTTCTAATCTGTTTACCAAGCGAATACCCCACAGACGCTGCACATTCGCGGCGCGACTGCACAAAAGAGGTCCGCGCAGGAAAAACACGTATACACCGCATAGCAGCCGAAATCGCCGAATGTCTCGTAGTGAATGAACATCGCGGCGCTGAAATGTAGGGAAGTGTATAGTATGGTATATGTATATATATATATATATATATATATATATATATATATAGCACATTGTGAATGAAGCGCGTGGCGCGCGCGCTTGCGAGCGAGCCATTGTTTTGGTTATTTTGGCAAACCTAACATAACAGCGCTTGTTGTTTAACAAAATAAATGATTTTGTCGCACCTACCACGAGTTCTTCTTTGCTAATGGCTGAGATGCTTTCTTTGAGGAGACTTATTCCTCCCACTTTCGATGACGGTTTTGTGCGCAGCTTTATTGTGCCGTGATTGTCACCTATATATTCTGTCGATCTGAATGACGGATCGTTATTTTTCTTTATGGCTCTATTCGATATTCATGACGAAATTCGACGAGTATTATTTACGTTATTGTTGGAGAATGGGCATTTTTTAAACTTCGCCCAACGAAATTATTATTCGTTCAAATACACTGTGTTCTGCGCAATAAACGACGATTGTTTTTTCGGTACAGCATCATCTGTTTCTATTTTTAGGAAAATAATACCGTCAGCAATAAAATAATCACGAAGCTCGTCGCACCGCAGTGTCATGGAAAGCCAATATAAAATAGCCATTAAGTACACGTACGCGCACACCGACTCTTTCACCGAACAGCAGCCGAATATTTTCGAAATATACACTGAGAAAAATTTGATAGTAGAAATTAACTATTTGGGATAGTAATTTTTACTGCTTTTCATAATAAATTGGTAACAGACTTTTAAGATATTAGATAGTAATTTTTGATGAAATCGAATTTTTTTAAATTTAATTTCAATTTCGCTTATTTCTATATTTTACACCTATCAGATACTTCGCGCTGTTATTACTATATTATTTATTATTTTTATTGATTACTAGGAATGAAGGCGCGCTTCGCGCGCTCTTGATTCTATCTCTGTCTAATAACACTGCATGGTATAGAAAATCTACTGTTCTAAAATCTACTAGATCTAAATCTAAGTGTTGGGCGGCACACTAACGTCTGCTAATATTTTATAAGCATGTAACATGTTACTAAATCCCTCAAAACTATTTTTTAATAAATATATTAATAATGCTCAATGCCGTCATCATTGGTTTGAATAATGAATTTGAAGAAAAATTCAGTATAAGAGTCAGTGGGTTTGTCTATCATTAAAATGCCATTTATTTGCATTATAAAAAAGCTATACAACTGAAATTTTACACAGATACTATGCTACCTAGAAAACATGTAGCCTACATGATTATGATTTAACTGTTTTCATTCACATTTTCACATCGAGGTCCATATGAATTTTTTAATTTAGCGTATCAAATTTTGCTTGTAGACAGTTACACAGAAACTACCATCTCTAGCACATTGTATTTCTGGTTTCCAGTGTATTTTTACATGGAGAAAGTGTATTTGATTAAATTCAAACTTTACCGACTGAGAATATTATAATTTTTCCCACATTTTACTATCTTAGGTAGTAAAAATTAAGTCTTTTGAAAGCCGTAACAATTTTTACTACCTGAAATAGTAAAAATTAATATCTCTTATAGTGAATTTTACTATAAAGATAGTAAAAATTACTAGCATCCGAGTCTGTTAACAAATTATCATCCGAGATAGTAATTTTTACTGTCAAATTTTTCTCAGTGTAAGGCTCGAGCGGGAAAACGCAAATAATCACCGGCCACTGCACCGAGCCCCGCGATGATTTCAATATTCCGTTGTTGTTTTTGCGTCGAGCGCACAAGTACACTATATTTTTAAAACCTTCGCGTGTTTTTGAACTTTTTCCGAAATGCGCGTATGTGTGCAATGTGTGTATCGCCGCTGGCCCGCTGCACATATATATATATATATATATATATATATACACATCCAAAATCCGTCGGACCGCGAACACGTGCCAAGCTATGCGCGGCTACTTAGCCGGGCGTAGGAAAACAAATTGTTCGAGGCGGGATTTGTCGAGAGAGAGAGAGAGAGAGAGAGAGAGAGAGAGAGAGAGAGAGAGAGAGAGAGAGAGAGAGAGAGAGAGAGAGAGAGAGAGAGGAGATCTTAATGCCGTCGTCGTGGTTTAACATGCAGACACTGCAGCACTGCACACAGTGCAGGGCGATTTTTGATTGCTTAATAATCGCGAGGCTTTGCGGCTGATTAAACCCGTAGTTGATCTACTTGGAGACAGGAGCTCTCCGAGCGAATTGTTTTCGCGAGTAATTGGATATCGTCGTCGCATTTGTTTCAGTATATGTGTGTGACGCGGTTTGTAATGGTTTGATAAACGCGTATTTAAATAATACGACACGTACAGCGATGTGTGTTGTTGTCGAATATAAATACTATTAACATTATAATTAATTATTTGTTTGTTTGTTTGTTCGTGTTGTTATTTATTTATTTAATGAAACTTCTATTTGCATGCTATAGTGGTTATTCGTATACGATTTCGCGATAAGGTATATTAAGAGATGTTGTTTATCGTGGTACGTTCTGATTAAAAAATCATGACTTTTATTAATTGTGCTTGTATTTTCTCGTTTCGACAGTAAAATTCTCGAAATGAAACAGTATACACCAAGTTCAAAATTCATTTTATAAATATCGCTATCAAAGCTGCACCGATGGGAAAAATAAAGCACAACTCGATGCGCTTCATAATTCCAGAAAATTATGGTTTAGAAATAAATTAAATTTCGTCGCAGTCGCAATAAACGCGCGACAACAAGAGTTCGTAAAATATCGCCGCAGCACGTAATGGCATCACCTTTTTCGATATAATTCAACAAAAACAAACGGTTAATTTGTCAAACGTCTTTTCTACACTTATTCCGCGCGCGCTCTCTAAAAGCAAAGAACGCGCCGCGAGAAGTACCTGTCAAATGAGACCGTCGAAAGACTTTTCAAGGACTGCACCTCGCTCTCTCGTCGCGTCGCTGAATGACAGCGTTAACACTTTACTTACGTCACTTCGCGGCGTAGCGGACTTGTCACAAGTCTAATTTTTCGCTTCCTTTATGCGCGAGCGTACGGCGGCGGAAATAAGAGGACGTTTTTAATTTTCTCATCCGCGACCTTGTATAACGTAGTAGAATATATGATCGAACTTCAAACTTCAAAAAAAAAAAAAAGAAATGGGCAACTCGAACCGTCATATAGGTCATCGGTTCCCGGGACAACAACAGAGCCACATATGGAGGGTCATCCGCGCAATTACGCACTTCATCCCCCGAAAACTGGCGCGGCCACTCGAAAAAAGAGACATCCCGACAGCGGCGGCAGAGGCGGCGGGAAATATAAAATAATAAAAAGCGAGTCTCGCGCGGTATCATGGCTCTATATATCGTACAGTCGCGCGCGCCCGGCTATATAGAGAATAGAAAGCTGTATAGCGAGCTGAGGGAGAGGGGAATAGAGCGAAGGGGAGAGAAGAGAGAGAGAGAGAGAGAGAGAGAGAGAGAGAGAGAGAGAGCTGCGGCGCGCGATCCATTAGGTAGGACGCCCCTGGCTGACACGCCCTGACGCTATCAAAACACGCCTTAAAACTTATATTCCAGCAGTAGTGTAGCCCCCGAGGTCCGACCGACCGTCTCTCTCTCTCTCTCTCTCTCTCTCTCTCTCTCTCTCTCGCTCGCTCGCTATATGTATGTACGTGTGTGTGTCCGCGCGCGTGTGTGTGACGGTGAAAAAAGGCAGCATACGTGAGATAGAATAACAGAGTGTAGTTAACAGGCTCGGGTAAAAATATTCACGCTGCGCCTCGCCTTTCTCTCTATCTCTCTCTCTCTCTCTCTCTCTCTCTCTCTCTCTCTCTCTCTCTCTCTCTCTCTCTCTCATTCTATTTCGCTTTTTCTATCTGGGCTTTTTGCGAGAGCGAGCGACCGAGCGATAGAAGCTCGCGTCGAGCTTTCTTTTTTTTCGGAGCGCTGTTTTTTGGCGCCGGCTGCCTGCAAGCTCGCCGCGGAGTATTTTTATAATTCCACTTGCTTTTCGGCTAATTTGGAGAAAGGTGCGGCTGGAGCTTTCGCGGAATTAAGTATATACTTTATATGTATAGGCGGTTGCGGTGTGTACGGATATGAGACCTTTCAATTGATAAGGCTTATCTGCTGCAACTGATGTAGATATAGGTAGCTTCATGATTCATCGATCATGTTGATCAGTAAGTGTGTCGTTAATTTTTGTGTGTATGGAACGAGAAGTACAATAGTACTTATAGTGATTTTATGTAAAAATTGAAGCACTTTGTACTATAGTAGCGAACGAGATGGAGGGAGTGTACAGAGAGGCAATATCAATTCAACAAAAATATATTTTTTATATTATGCTATGCACTTTATTCGGATAAAATAATACTAACGTACGAATACTTTTCCGGTGTTGCGTCAATTTTGAAGCGCATTTTTTATCATTGGCAGGTTTTATTCGGATGACTCATTTTGGCACAATATTGATCTGGAACAGTATGTGATCGAGAGATTTATATGAGTGCAATAAGTGAAGCGATTTTTGCTTGCCTCTAAAAGTGCAATATAATGATCAACTTACGGAAACGCTTTTATTCCGGGCTGGTAGCGTTGATTGCTCTGCAGTTGCAGTTGACTGTGCCGTTCAGTCTGTTACAGCTTTGGGGCACTTTACCTTGAGTGATGCACTTGAGGAAACAAAGGAATGATTCACCTCGAGTACATTTGACTCCTTCTTCGGGGAGATCGTTTTCTGTAATATAGTGAACATTTATTATTGCACATTATTTAGTCGCTATTTAATTAGACATCAGCTATTTCAAAGACAGGTTTTTTAATATGAAAAATGCTTGTACATGCAGTGGAAAAATATTTATAAACTATATGACTCTTAAAGTTATGTACCGCGCACATTAATGCGCACAACATTGTTGCAACATGGAACAGATATTTAACAATGTGTTATGTATAGTAATTTTCAAATATAAGTCTGATATAATCAAACAAACTAATTTCCTATAACGTAAAAAGAGAAAAGGTAAAAACGTACCTTGAGCCATCAGCACAGCCATCATGGCTACCATGACCACGAGAAACAGCAGGACTTTCATGTTGACTTTTGCGTTGCACTTTACGGTAGAATGACAACGAATACTGCAATAGCTAGATGCGCGACTTTTATACGATTTTATGACGATAACAACTAGAAAGGTGCTATATTTATTTTCTGATTTAATCACGGTGTTATCATTCTTGTAAATCGAGAAATCAAAGGAAAAAAGCTAAGTAAATTAGATTACGCGAATGACTGGAAATGTGGCTGCATCTTTATCTGTTCGATTAGTGTGAAATTTTTATATTCTCTGCAAGTGTATGTACGTGTCAGGTTTTCGATACTATATTTTCTCATGAAAATTAATGGAAATATTTTTTGGATGAACGAGTAATTTACACTTGCTTCGCTACAATTTATACAAATTATTGGGTCGAGTTTCCATTTTATATGGTTATTATTATTATTTTTTTTAATAATCAATTTATTAGATTTGGGACCCTAGCATATACAGGTATGTATAATATTAGATAGATACACCACTTACGTAAATAAAACCACTAATCAAGGGGCGCGACAGCGCCGCGCTGGCAAGAAAAAGTACGAAGTACGATTTGTCCGGCCTAACCCTATATACTTTGAAATTTGGTTTTCTTAACCTTAAAAAAAATCTCGAGAGCATTTAAATCATTACTATTGCGCGTATACGCAATCTGTTGGTATCTACTTGAATATATTAACCTAATCTTTCATGATTAAAAAGATTCATCCAAAAATATTAAGTTATTAACTTAATATTGCAAGTTGAAAATTTGCTCGGTATATTTCTTTTCGTTCAGTTTCCATCCTCTCTCGATTTTTTCGTCTCCTCCGGTCACGTGACTTCCGGTGAGGTTAGGTATTATGGTATTATACACCAGTGGTTAAAATGGTTCATCTACTTTACCGACATTCGTCTGCTACTCAGCGACGCACGCGATTATATGCATATAATAATGCTATACGATTATATGCGCGATGCGATCATTGTCTAAAGCAATAGTAGCTTATTGTCTATCGAATAGATCAAGATTTCATGAAGTGCAATAGCAAGGAGGATATGCTTTGTAAAAGATGTGGAATCTCCCAAAAAACCTTTTTTCAAAAGTGAAAACCTTGACAAGAAAAAGACTAATAAACGTACTGAAATCTCTATAAATATTAAAATGTCAAGTAAATGTTTTTTGCTATACGCATTAAGATATCATTTTTTGGGAAAACTAATTTTAACTTTAATTTTATATCTTAATGTGTATAGCAAAAAACATTTATTTGACATTTTAATATTTATAGAGATTTCAGTACGTTTATTAGTCTTTTTCTTGTCAAGGTTTTCACTTTTGAAAAAAGGTTTTTTGGGATATATTATATTGTAAGATGATTACATAAAAAGTTGACCCTTCATGTATAATGATCGTACAATATCATTTTTTGACAGGTAGATACTAACATGCTGTAGTTTTAAAATAAAAAAAATTATAATCCTCCAAAAAATGTTATCAGTTAATTATAAAATAAGTTGTCATGATAATAATTAAATTATTTTCTCCGTTGAAATGAGGTTCCAATTTTTAAAATATCCTATCAGATCACATATTAGATACATATACTACATAGTTTAGAATCGTCGATGAATATATAATTCTTTCACGCAACAATATTAACTGGAAATCGCGCTGCTTCGATATCGGTTTATAATTAATCACTATAGATATGAGCCAAATGTTTATTTACTCATTGTGAGTAAGAATATGTATGTACATATTTATAACATATATGGTTCATATCTACATAATTTAATAATACTATAATAATATTTACTACAATTTATATAGCATAGTATTCGACTAATACAATTATAATTTTAGATCCTTTTCATGCAATGGTAATGACATAAATATATTTTAAATATTCATCTAAAACTTACTATTTATCTATTTTATATTTAAAAAGTCTTTTTCCTTCATAATGAGAGTATATTTTGATACCATCGGGGTTTGAACAATAGTTTATTCTATCGAAGCTTTCCATACAAGTTTACATTCGCGCAACTAAACAAAATTCTAATTTTAATTTTCTATGCATATATTGTGATCGTAGTTAGTTTTTTGTAAGTACCTATGGGTATAGAATATCTATCTTACCGGCGCTAAGTAGGTATATTACCCGTGCCAGATGGTGTTCGGATCAGCTGATCGGTTGCGTATTTCATTGTAAGATTTGGAAAGGTTTTCAATACAATATGAAGTATGAAGATCCCGGCAAAGCTGAAGTTTCTTCTGCTACTCATTGCAGTTATCAATTAAAGACTCCATACTTTGCTGAAGTGACACCATTGAAAATGTTCGTTTTGAATAAACTCAATATTTAATTCTCTCTTATATACCTTATAAATAACCAGCAATAATGTTTTTTACTTTCGTCAGGGTTTTAACCTCCAAATTGATATGCTCAATTTGCTAATATTTATTCTTGAATCGAAGAAGTTGTCTACAATAAATAATTAACAGGATCGCAAGATCAAAAGAACGTAATAATGCAGAACGTCCTAAAGTCAACAAATCGAAGCATGTTTCGATCTCATGTAAATATGTTGAATTGTTTACATCGACATATGACGAAAAATAATGCAAACTTGCAGCGATGTCTGAATAGCAACCAAATCTCACAATTGTTCAGATCAATGACTCACAATGTATGTACCAAGATTTATTTTTATGTGATGGCCTCAATTTTCTATGACAACGAAATTATTATTTTCAGACTATTCGTCAAATGAAAAGAGAGTACAGAGCTGTACATGCGATGCTGGTTCGCAGTGGTTTGTCCGATACATCCAGCATATGTCAACTTAATCATTGTAGGGCCCTGAGTACATCCTGTGTAAGATCAATTCAAAGTAATCCTGCCAATCCCAGTAATCCTAATGATCCCAAAAACCCTGCATCTAATGAAAATAAAGATCAAAACAAGAAAAATAATGAAAAGAAAGCAAGAGAGATGATGTTAAAATTGGCTGCGTGGGCAATGTTTTGCTACATGAGCACAATTTGGTTACTATACTTTTTCACGGGAAAAACTACTGAAGAAGAAGAAGTGAGAATTCTTTCAAATTTTTTCTTTCATTTTCATATCTAAAGTTGTGCAATTTGAAATTCAAACTAATATCCAACGATTCGTTTCAGTCACCCAGATTTGTTTCATGGAATGAGTTTGTTCATCAAATGCTAGCCAAAGGAGAAGTAAAACAACTTATTGTGAGACCAGAGTTAGACATGGTAACTATTATACTTCATGACGGTGCTGTTATTAAAGGTAAAAAAAGCACATTCAAAACTTACCACATGGTTACACCAAACGCAGCAAAAATTGAGGAAAGAGTACGAGAGGCTGAACAACAATTGGGTATCAAACCAGGTTAGATTTAAGCTATTGAATTGTAAATCGTTCAAAAAGAGCGAATTGCTAATTCATCAATTACTTTGTTATTTGTAGAAATGGGAATCCCTGTCATTTATGATAGAGGAAATACTGCTGCTGTACATTTAGCGGTAACAGTTGCACTAACCATATTATTCTTCGCTTTGATGTCTCGATTTTCCTCAATGCGCGGTCAGTTCGGCGCTAATATGTTTACTCAAATGACACGCGCAAAGTTTACCTTAGTAGATCCTTTGACGGGTATTGGCAAAGGAGTCCGATTTGCCGATGTGGCTGGATTACAGGAAGCCAAGACTGAAATAATGGAGTTTGTAGATTATCTAAAAAGTCCTGACCGTTACAAGACTCTGGGAGCCAAAGTTCCAAGAGGTAAATTTATTTCACATACACGTTCGTGCACTTGTATTAGAAATTTATTTTAACTAAAAAATGCTTTGTGTAATGGCTAGGTGCCTTACTTCTGGGTCCACCTGGATGTGGAAAAACTCTTCTAGCTAAAGCAGTTGCAACGGAAGCGAACGTTCCATTTCTATCAATGAACGGCTCCGAATTCATTGAAATGATCGGAGGTCTTGGGGCGGCTCGCGTTCGAGATTTGTTCAAAGAAGGAAAGAAGCGGTAAGGTCTTGATCAGAATTGGCAAAATACTGAGCGCGTTTGAAAATTCATTTTTATTGCAGTGCGCCGAGTATAATATACATCGATGAAATCGATGCTATCGGTAAGAAACGTTCAGAATCAGCTGACAGAGGTGCAGGTCAATCAACCGACGAAGGCGAACAAACGTTGAATCAGCTATTGACCGAAATGGACGGTATGAGCTCGAACCAAGAAGTTATTGTTTTGGCTTCGACTAACAGGGCTGAGGTCTTGGACAAAGCTCTCTTGCGACCGGGTAGATTCGACAGACACATCCTTATCGATTTACCAACGTTGATCGAGAGAAGGCAAATTTTCGAACAGCATCTTAAGGGAATTGCCTTGGAGCACAAGCCGTCAACGTATTCAAATAGATTAGCTTTCTTGACTCCAGGATTCAGTGGTATGTAAAGCACTTGTTAGAAAAAATATGAACACGACACCGTATATTTTGTGTGTAAGGTGAATACAAAATCTACTCAACCTTTTTCAGGAGCCGACATAGCAAACGCCTGCAACGAGGCAGCTCTTCACGCAGCGCGTCTCAAAAAAAACATGGTAACCGGTGACGATCTTCTGTATGCTGTAGATCGTGTGGTAGCTGGTATCGAAAAACGCGACAACACGATCGCACCATCAGAAAAACGAGTCGTTGCGTATCACGAGGCTGGTCACGCACTGGTCGGTTGGCTGCTCGAACACACCGATGCGCTGCTGAAGGTGACGATCGTCCCCCGGACAAATCGTGCTCTCGGCTTCTCCCAGTTTACGTCTTCCGATCAAAAGCTTTACACCAGCGAACAACTCTTCGAGAGGATGTGCATGACTCTCGGCGGCAGAGTCGCCGAGAGTTTGACGTTCAATAAAATTACTACTGGAGCGCAAAATGACTTGGAAAAGGTGACGAAGATTGCCTACGCCCAAGTGCAGCAGTACGGTATGGACCAGATTGTTGGGCCGCTATCTTTCCATCCTGAGCAGACCGATACTGTGAGTAAACGACTTGAGTTTCTAAATTTGTTTGTATGATACTCTGCAGATTAGCTAGTAAGATTTTAATGACTAATCACCAACAACTGTTTTTCAGAATACTCGTAAACCCTACAGCAAGAAGTTGGCAAATTTGATGGACCAGGAAGCAAGGACGATCATCACTCAAGCATATAAAAGAACTGAACAGTTGTTACTCGAAAACCAGGATAAATTAAAACTGGTGCGTTTCATCCACGCTTAGCCTATATTTAAATAAAAATAATTTAGTTAATGTATACTGATCCTTTTTGCATTCAGCTTGCTGAAGGTTTGTTACAGAAAGAAACACTTACCTATGAAGAAGTTGAAAAGCTCATCGGCCCACCGCCGTTCGGTAAAAAGAACTTGGTCGAGCCAGCAGATTTCGAAAATTCGGTACCAGTACCCGAACCGCCGGAATCAGAATCGCCTCCTCCTCAGCCTGCTCCTGTATAATTATTGATAATAATCTGTTATTGTAATACCTTCAACAAGCGTACATTCATTTCTTGTCAGTGGCATCGACATTTTGTAACATATACCAGGAGAGTGCATAGAGCTTTTGTAATATAGAGTGTTTTAAATATAAATAAATTAATGCCAATTAATTCGAAAAATGGAAGGAAGTTTTATTTGTATGGGTTAGATATAATATTCGATGCCGAATACATTTTTTTTTCATTCATCTCATGCTGGAAAATCGTTTGTTTTTTAAGCCGAGAAGTATTTTTATCATCAATATACCCTAGATCTAATCAAAGCCAGAAACTATCCGCATAGCGTAGAAACTTTTTTAAATCCAAGCACGACATAACATTTTTATGACCTAACAAGACTCATGGTTACGATTTATCTTATATTCCGGCTTTATAAGTTGTGAAAATTAATATTTTTAATCATCTATTCTACAATACTAAAACGAAAATTTTAATTAACAACGATGCAGCACTTATTTAATGATTAAATAAAAAATAAGACGATAATTTGTAGCTAAGAATCTTGAATGGCTAAAAAAATATTACGCAGCCCTAAGCTATTCTGCATACCTGCTCAAAATTCGTATAGTTTTATACACAGTATGTGGATTAAAAATATTACGCTCGTTCATACATTTACTCCATTATCCTACTCGCGTAACTAAAATATATCTCGTATAATATGTTGAACGAAAATAATTGTTATCTTGTACTATGATGTCAGGTCACATTCCCTTCGAAGACATAGATTTGGTAAACGGACCGACCTTACGCAACTATATAACAAACTAATTCGATATATAGCGAGTAACCCTGTGTACATAGAGGTTTTATTATTTCTTCATTAAAGTACTATGAACGTTAGCATTTGTAAATGACTCACCCACAGGAACACATAAAAATACATCTAGACATGGTTCCATTATCATAATAAAGCGATATCACGCATGTATACTTTGATACTCAATAAAAATTCATGGTTTGGCAGTAACACATTATTGATAAAACAACGAACAGATTTATTATTATAGAAAAAATTTCTCTAAAATAGCGACAGCTTTTTTTCTTATAAAGACAGATCTATTATTATTTGTGACTTTTTCAAACAAAAACTTGACAATTTAAAGCTGTAATGAATAGCGTGCATTTTGTAGCACGAGTTTTTCAGAGAAACTTTTTCGTTTTGAATAAGTCACAATATTATATCATAATCATTAATAAAATAATGGCGGAACAAATTGATAAATATATATATTTATATATTATAGTGTGTAATGTAAAAACGTGTTTATATCACTGCTTCATGAACACACTTTTCAAATTGAAACAAAAGTGAGTTCTTAAAAATCACAGTATGCACAATAGAAATACTTGAATTACCGAAACTTACTTTGATTCAATTTTTGATAATACACACGTTACTTAATACTTATATAATATTGCACAAAGCAGATTCGATCGAGTATTTTAGATCGATCGAAGATTTCCGAAAAAATAAATTTCGTTCACAGTATAAATTACAATTTAGTCGATGTCTTAAAAGTGAAAAAATACACAATTTTTAAAACTCGCTTTTGTCTCCACGCGTAACTTGTAACTACTCGAAATTAGATTCTTAACCTAAGATATCCCTTAAACTTCCATTAAGAACACGCTGCATGTGTGAACCATACCAGTAAACTTTACCGCAGCCCTCGCAAACGTAAAACTTGTTCACATGCTGCAAGACGTTTGGTGGAACTTGATCTGTTTGTACTATTGCGTTGTACTTTGTTGTACAGCTTGACACGTTCAAAGTGCCGTAAAACACCTGCCACGAACGACACATGGCTTGCTCCTGTGTCGGCATGTCATTCGACATTTGCCTCACTTTATCCGGTGTATCCCAATGATTATGAATATCGCCTCCATAAGGCGAGGGCGGACCAGGTTGTGAATGAAAATTGCGCCCAGAACTAAATCGATTAATAGCGTTAATCAATGTTATAATCACCTAATTTTTGTAATTATATATACCAATTGTACTAACCGCTGCATAAGCTGAAGCATTGTGTCCTTTGAGACAAAAACAAACTCATTAGAATTGCACAATTGGCATCGACTCAAAATGTCGTTTTCAGAGACACTGATTTTGAAGTAATTAATAACTTCGGAAAGTTGATCCTCTTGTTTGTACTCCATAATATTGTAACAGCAACCAGGTGGTAAGTACTGCTTGAACTACAACAAAAATTCAAACGGTCATCAAATCGGGTCTTATTAAACTTAAGTATTCAACTTGCAAATTCATACCCTCTCAAAATTTCCGTTTCTCGTAAGAAGTATTCTTCTCTCATCGAGAGCCGTACGGAAAGAATGATCACCTCCTCGATCATGTTCAAAAAATACGCAGTCCACACCACATTTTCGCAACTGTCTGGCCAATCCTGCCAGCATCGCGTCGCAAACGAATCTGGGTGCCGATCGAGTCGTTCTACTGACTGCTCCTTGAATCATATTTGCGGCGGCCTGTGAATTTTCCTGCCAACCTTGGGGACCAGTATTATTATGGTTGATAAACGATTCTGGAGGTTGTTGATGTTGTGGTGCCTGGGTATGATTTTCTCGATACACGGACTCCGAAGGTTGTCCTGCATTCTGCATTTTAATATACGTTTTTATTATTATTGTTCATTTATTACAATTGATAATTCAAAAGTATATCACGCAACTGTAAAAAAAATACTTTTAAATGTTAAATCGAAATTCAGAAATATTTAGAGAACTTTTAAAAGAATGTTAATTGATCTAACTTAAAATACGTTTGCGAACGAGCTGGAATATACCTTCGGAGGATTTCTTCTTGGCATATGATGCCTGCTGTTTGATGGCCTATAGTTTTGTGGGCTTTTTGATGGCTTGTGACTTTGATGGCTTTGCAACGGCTTGTGAGAAAATTGCTGTGTCTGAGCATGAGCATGTGCATCTCGGGACTGCATACCTGAATAATCATTCTGCACATCCAGTGCATTATATATCACTTTCAACTACTTGATTATCTAATGCTACGTTAGCTTTGCAAAAGGGCACTCGTCCAGATTTTCAAATATTGAAACTCAGCAGTCGATTTATTTTAAATTGTGAATCATATTGACTTTGATTTATAAAAATTAATCAATTGATACATACAAGAGCACCCGTTTGAATAAGCAGTAAGAACAAAATATAAAATCTTCTGATGTAGGCTTATACTTCTGAATATCGAGCAATATCGAGTAATCTTAAGTGCAATGACGTTATTATTTAATAGAGGGTTGATATATTAAAAAAAAATCAAACATTTACTAATGTCAGAAAATAATTATTTATTGCAATTATAAGAAACAAAGTCATATTTCTTATGCATGTTTTTCATAACAATTAAAATAAAACATAACGATTATTTTTGGCGATTAATCACGCTAAGTTTCTACATGTTATGTATGTGTACATATCTGCTTTAATAATAAACTATGCTCGTTTCGATAAAAGAAAAAGTCTATGCTTAGCCCCAATCCCAGCGGCTCTCCTGTAGGTAATAAAAAAAAAACTTGTTATACTGATGACCAATTTTTTTTTGTATAAAACATGCTAATTATGCCCTTTTGCAGTTTAGCTGCAGTACTATTATAGGAGTAACTTAGGGGATTTTAATTATGTTATATAAAAAAGCAGCCATTTAAAACTTGGATACCAAAACTTAAATAAATTCACGAATTGAATGATGCACTAATAAAATGAACATATTTACCTTGTTATTCTGTGTTTTTTTTGCTTTGTTTTTTGATCTCGATGGCTTCTTACCATCAGCACTTGTTGATGATTTATGAGGTGCATGATGCATGTGGTGACATACATCCTGGAAAGGTATTCCTAAACGATCACATTGCACAGCCAATACATTGTAAACCTCCAATAAACAATATGCATCTAGCGATGCATAAAGAATTTGGCTTTCTCTCAATGGTCTTCGCTCCCAATTGGAAAATTGATCAGACTTGTTCAATCTTTGTCCAAGGCATAGCTCTACCAATTTGCTTAAGTTTTCATTTGTAAAGCATTCATCGCCTTTGAATGGAAATACAAAATTGTCTTCTTTGAGCAGTTTCTTCCACAAGTGGCTTAGATCCAAGTAGCCATCCCCACAGGCTCGAATGTTTGAAAGAGCTGGTAAACTCTCTCTAATCACAGCTATATCATGAGCTATACCAAAACCTGAAATATACATTTGTCAAAAATCTGCATAAAAATGTTTTCTATTTTCAAAGCCATATTTACCTAATTTTAAAATACTTCTATTATTAAATAAAGTTATTCCGAGTTCGGACCAAAGATGTTGAACCTTATTCCCTAAGGTTGTAACATCCAGAATATAAACGTTTGTCTCAGTGGCAATTTGAATCAGAGCTAGTTCTGGTTTTCTAATACCTATAGTAGAAAATAGTATTGAAATGAAATTAGAAATTCCTATCTCATAATTTATATTTAACTATAGAATATTTACTAAAACTTGGCTTCCATTCCGAGTCGATTCCAACTACATTGACATTTCTCAATGCATGATCTAAGAAATCTTCAAAAGATTTCTGATCATTTATTATTTGAATACATTCTCTTGGTAACTTGAGGGTGTAATATATCCTGTTATCGTCCGCATCCCAATTTTCGTCATTTCTCGAATCGTTTCCAACGCAGTTATTAGCCACTGCAAAATTAAATAAAATTGATTTCAAATCTTCTAAATGCAGTTTCAAAATCCATAAAAAATATAAATACTTACAATCAGGATTGTCATTTACGTAATTTTCAAGATGCCATGGCCATTGATCTCTTGGTACATTATAAGTTTGGGCAAAGTATAAAGCTTCTGGATTATCATTAGCGTTTACAAGAGATCTCAAAATTTCTGCTTGCAACCTGGGATCAGAGCCAACTGCTTCTTTTGCCATTTCTCTGAAACTCTCAACACTGAAACTACCATCCACATAACGCTTGTAAACCAAAAATTGAAGTGCGCCTTCTCCTCTTTTCTTGTGCAGGAATGGACAAGCCTCAGGAGGAAGATTATACAACTTTGCTAATCGGGCAACTAATTTGGATATAGGTTTGTGTTGTAGAGTCGATATTTTTACATCAGGTATATTATTATCTCTGAAATGTGCAAAAAAAAGTTTTTAATGCAAAATAAAATGTCAAATAAGTACTAGTATTGCATACATACATTATATATTGATCCAAAGTAGCTTGTACATTGTTGTCAGGAGCGAGTAAATTATCCAGATAAGTTACAAATGTGCGTTGCATTTCTGGTTGGTCTTTCATAAGATCTTCAGCAATGGTAACCTTATTTTGTAAAATTAACGGCAGTAATAGTACTTCTGGATCCGAGAATGATCTCTGAAGTTTTAGCATTTCTGCAAACTGGCCGGCTTCTTTGAACTTTTTTTCTATAAGTAAATCCTGTATAAAACCAATGAAAATCCTACTCTCTGTGTGGAATTCATAAACCTCTGCAACCATCTTCATAAGTTGCATGTTTTTTTGTTTACTAACTAATTTAAAGGCAGCGATTTTCAGGTCAGTGACAAGACAGTTCTTGTATTTATCTTTACAAGGTGTGATCCATTTTGTAAATTCCTCGATCACTATAAACAAATTTATTAGCAATAAAAAAAAAATACTCTTTGTCTTAAAAAGAAAAATTGAACATGACAAACCTGTGAATGTTAGAGAAGATCTAGTTTTTATATGGTAGAAGTCATTACAATTAACTAAAATCCTCAATGTGCTGAGGTAGGGATTAGGTGCCGTCTCAAAATATTCACACAGAGTTTGTGTGACGCCAACACTCTTTTTCCCTGCAATAGAAACATGCAATGCATTCCTCATTGAACAATATCAGGTAATAAATGAAATGATAGCAAAATCAAAAATCTTATCCGTTACTCACACAGTCCCCAAATGTGGTGCAAAGAATATATCCAAGACTTTGTCGCCTCGTCGATAGTTGAGAAGAACTCCAGGTCCTTGTCCACTGTATGTGTACGGACAGGAGGATCCCAATCCAAATTGTTGGCTAGTGCCTGTGCCATTTTCTGTATAAAATCTCAGATACCTGTAAGTAAAAAATAACGCGTACTACTCAAATCCAGTCTCATCAAATAAATCTAAACCGCAAATCTTTGCCTTACAACAACGACTGCAAGGATATATCGCGAGCTAATATCAATTGGCACGTGAAAAATAAAATCAACCCAGGTAATATCGCTGGCCTTGAAAAAGTATGCAAATGAATGGATGATATACCGAAGGATGTATTCTAACCTCAAATCAGGAGCCTCTCCACACCGTCCTCGTCTATAGCTCCGGTCAGGTTGTAAGTATTTATACTTATTGTTGGCACGTTATCGCCGATTCGCCGACTGCGAGCTGCCCGGAAAAATGGCCTCGGCGAAATTACCGAGTCGCGGCGGAAAGCAACCAAATTCCTTGCTAAGAGGCCATTGTTTTTCGGGCACTGGCCCCATCCACACTGCACACTGCACAGTGCACAGTGCACACACTGTGCTCTCCTGTCTCGACTCGCGCACACGGTGTATAACTATATAGTTGTATCCGTACGTATATGCCGCATACCTTGCGATTATGGCGAATCTCGTGGCGAATCTTGGGGCTGCGTCTTCAATGCGGATTTTCGCGAGGCTCTATACTGCAGTATACCTGTGTATTGTACTTATATATGAGCGCTCGACAAGTAGCGAGAGTATGCAGAATACTGCACTATAGGTATATAGGGTATGGCTGTGTCGGGTTTCTATCATCAGAATGTCATGAGTGGAAATATCTGATTTATACTTCTGAGAAAGAGTATTATTTCATTTTTCTCGTCATCACGTGTTAACTTGTTGAAAAAATTTATTTGTTCATAAATAATTTTTTTTAGATATAGTTCTAAGTGTATTAGTTAGGATGGGACGAGATTTATTACAAAAAAACCAATCACTCAAAAACGGAGCTATGGCAAATTCCCGTGAAAAGTATAAGAAATCTTTAAAAACATCAAACCTATAGATAATGTGTAACGTTCACCGAATTCTCAATGTCGAATCCCTCCATTTAACCGATTCGTCCTCCCGCTACGCGCCTCATTCCAGATCCCGACCACAAAAACCAAACCGGAGCAACAACAACGTGGAGCTCCGAAAAACCAAAACAAAGGCTTCAACTCCAATGCGCACAACTCATTCAAAGCCAGCGCGCAATAAGTATATGTACAACGCCTGTCCGCGAGTAACATCAGATAGAAATCAGCAGCAGCTCGCGCCCTCTGACATCGCCAACCGTCACCAGTCGGCAGTCACCACCGCCGTCTCACCCACACATGCGCGTATTATTATACAGGCATACAGCGTACAACACACACGTACATACAAGAGAGCAGCATAAAACGAGTTCGTCGCTCCTGTGTCGCTGGTCGCGCCGCTGCGCGGCGGCAGTTCAGAGCCCGTCTCTCTCTCGCTCGCGTGTGTGCGGCGGCTCCTCGTTCGAGCAGACACCAGCTGCGGTTGAGGTGCACCTAGTTGCGCTTGTGCTGCGGGCCAGCAGCGGCAGCAAGATGGCCGGACAGTGACGGAAGGGGGCTAGACAGAGACAGCTAGAGAGAGAGAGAGAGTGAGAGAGAGAGAGAGAGAGAGTGCAGACAGCGACGTCGTCGTCCTGAGAGTAAAGTGCGCGCGTTCGGTGTGTTTTCCACGGCGATCCTATACTCTTCGCTCCACCGTACAGCTCCATAACGACTGCTTTCGACAATATAAAAGAGATAAAGAGTGTGCATGTGCTTGACTCGAGACACGACGTGTAGTTGATGTGGTGAGGCCGCCGCGGATGGCCTAGCGTCGAAGCAGAGGAGGCTGAGCCCGCGAGAGTCTCCGAGAAGAGCAGACATGACCGAGCTCAACGTCGACCTCGGCAAGCTCCCCGAGGATGTCCGGGAGAAACTCGCCGAGCTGGACCTCGAACTCTCCGAAGGTGAGTCCTCCCTCTCACTTATATTTTTTTCCTCTTCTCCCTCTCTTTGGTCATACAGAGGGGTGTCTCATCTCGCGGTCTTTCCCGAGAAAAGCATTACACAGACTCACGGTCCGTGCAGCGCCGAAGGCTAAAGTGAGAGGAAGTGTCGGTGTGTTTGTGTGTAGAGTGCAGCTTCGTGACTCACCCCGTTCGACTCTCTCGGAACGGGTTGCCGTGCGCGCACCTTGTCTCTCTCCGTGCGTATGTAATATAGCCAAAGTATGCGTTTTCTGCGCGTGTTGTTGTTTTTTGCTCTCCTATATTTTCTTTCGCATATTGCGCTGGCGTCGTCGTGTCGGGTGGAGGGGAGGGGGGTTCGGTGCGTGCGGCAGAACGACGTCGACGACACGACGGGGGAGAGAAGAGCGGCAGCGCCAAGGGGCGGCTCCGCTGCAGCGCGGGAGGGTGAGCGGACACTTTAATCGATAATTTCCCACGCGCTCTTTCGGCCGGAGCCGCTGCTGCTACTGCTCTGCGGATGCTCCGAGATATACGTGTGCGCGCGTGTATACGTCGAAAATGAGAGATGTGTCAAAGGGAAACCGGATTTTTCTGCGTGACGTCACTTTTTCTTTTTCTCCCGCGGCCCCGTTTATTAAGAGAAAGAGAGAGAGACTTGGTCTCTGTGTGGATTATTATTGTGCTGCTGCTTCTGCCGCCGCCGCCGCCGAGAGGCTCGTTAACAGTTGTTTAATCGGAGAGAGGAGCTGAAACTACCATGGATTATTTATTGGGTTCGTCTGCGAGAGAGCTGCCGGGACGAGAGCGACGTCGTCGTCGTCGCGCGCGGTCTTTTATACATACATTGTGCTTTACGATCGATAATTTGAGAAAAGACGCGTTGCTACGGCTCTCTCTCTCTCTCTCTCTCTCTCTCTCGCTTCGCGCGGCTTGTAACGCCACTGATGCGTGTGTATACGTACGTATAACATACGTGTGGAAAGGACATCGATGAATTTTACATATGGTATTGATTTCTCCGTGGATGCCTGTGCGCGGAGAATCCGGTCAACACTTTACGCTCGATTTCGCGACTAAACCGTATTCCAAGCTCGCTTATCGACGGTATATTACACGTAGGCACTTGCTGTACAATTTACGCGCATACACTGAACGTTATAGGTATACATTATTTAGCACACGCGAATTTCTCGGCGATCGACCCCGCCTTGATCTTCTCCGCGGCGTTTCGTTTTTTCTCTCTTTTCTTGCATTATACGTGAGATAGATAGAGAGAGAGAGAGAGAGAGAGAGAGAGAGAGAGAGAGAGAGAGAGAGAGATCTCCCCTTCTCTCTCAAGGCGCGATGACTAATACGAGGCTCTTTCGAGAAAGAAATTAGCCGATTATCGAGGTATACACGCGCGCGCGCGTGTGTGTGTGTGTGTGCTGGACTTCCTCCTTGCGGCGAGGTCGTTATACGGTTTTTCGACCAAAAATGTATTAAGCGTGCGGTGAGCGATTCCGAGCAAAATAGACGCCCCAGGTGCAATTAAGCCGTCGATCGCGCCTAGCGATAAGAGTTCGGCTAATGAGTAACGCGACAATGTTTTGTTTTCTACACTCGCCGGAGTGGTCGGTTGGAATTAATTGATTCGTCGAGGTTATGACGCGGCCGGCAATTTTTTTTCGTATGATACTCCTTGAGAAGTACGATGAACTTTACTCCTTGTACATGCTATTAACAAATATGTGTAATCTGGATCTCGGCGATTCAGCGTAATTGCGGGGGAAAAATTTGCGTTTATCGGACAACTCGTTATCTCATCGTGTCTGTATACCTACGCACACTCTCGTACACGGGATTACACGTGTTACTGTTTTATTCATGCCGAAGATTAGCCGTGCGCGAAGCATAATATTTTGCATTCGATATAGCCGATAAACTTGATTTAAAAATAACCACGACGAGTAGTATGTTCACCTATACAAGAGTAAGAGTGACATTACTCTGCTCGCTCATTTTTATTACCCTCTTCTATTATACAATGAATGAGTTGATTGATATTCTCATAAAACACTAGTAAAAAAAAAAATCAAAGTCGATGCCGCCGTATTGGGTATCGAGGGATTATTTATAGATTTCGCATACTATCAAGCATCTGGTATCACTTTTCAATCCAGAACTTTCGTCGGGCCGCTGTACGTAAACTATTTTCACTAAACTTATTTTCGTGCACAAATTTTCGACCATCTCCCTGCAGCGACGGAATTCCAAACTAATATGCACATCTATATTTCACGCACGAACACTATTTATAAAACCGCTAATTTCAATGCTACCTTATGTATGTACCTCCTCCGCATTCCTACGACTTTTCCCACAATAATACACTCGCTTCGCGTAGATTGTTTTAGGATTATTTTTGCGAACGGCATTAATTCAACGGAAAGAGCTTGAACGTTGATGGGAACTTTTTTTTTATCTGCTTTCGGCATCGCGAACGACGCCAGTTTTTTTTCTTCAAACTTCCATAGCGTACAATGCGAGAAGGTATAACTTCATCGAGTCCTGATCATCCAATAAATATACGAGATACGTTTTATGACTCGAGCAGCGCAAAAATGTTCTCCGCATCAAAGATGCGCAGCAGCCGTAAAAAGGCATCTGCACATACGCATAACCGGTGTACAGAGCGAAAAAGCCGTAAAAACCGGGCGTAGGCTGTAAAGCTTGAATATTTTCCATGTATACAGAGACGTGCAATCCAAGCAGCCGAATCAAAAATTCCCTGCGCTCCCCGCACGTATACGCATAAGCCTAATACACAAAGAGTAGGCAGGTATAGAGGCGCAGACGGTTATATAGAAGGAGATGTCAGGAGAGAGAGAGAGAGAGAGAGAGAGAGAGAGAGAGAACAGGTCGTCGCCGGCGCAAAAGAAGAGAAAAAAATGCGCCGGCGGTTTCGATTTCGCATCCGGCTTCAAGATTCCGTGACGGGGACTGCGCTCGCGTCGACTCTCTCGCATCGATTTTGAGGTTATGTGTGCGTCGCATGGCACGACGACTATGGGAAGAAGAAAAGATTGGGTACAGCGAAGAAGTTTACAAGAGAGAGAAGATGAACTGCGGACGTCGCCGTGTGTAGTTGTCGCGCGACTTGACTGCCGCTGTGTTGGAAGAGTAGAGAGGATAAAAGCAAAAAATGACCGAGTGTCCGCGTTATTTCTCTCTCTTGCTTTTCTTTTTGAACACTGTTGCGAACGAAAAATGACAGTTTTTCCAGAAAAACTTTGCAGATGTCCGCGCTGAGGACGGTTTTTGTAGTTTTTTTAACGGGTGTTTGCCTGCACTGAACTGCCCATTAAACTCCGTTGTGGTATAATTGATTGTGATTGGTAGAAAAAGCGCTCGCAATTGGAGCGTAATAATAGACGTTTACGGTTAGTGCTGCTGCTGCTGTACGTATCAATTTTATAACATGATGAACAAATGAGGATTACGGAAGTCCTCGAATGATATAATCTATTGTTTCGTTTTCCACGGGGCACATCGAGAAGTATGACTTGGCATTGTGATGTCATCCCTCGATGTACACAACGACTCTTAATAGCGATTCTCCTCGCGATGATTCCTGCATACATTACACCGTAAATTGCGAGGACAATCCAGCAGTACATCAGCACCTCCGATTAATCATACACGAATTTCCCGCCTTTTGCAGCGAACTTGTACTAATCGATTCGATCTTCTAACTCAGCGCGTCGATAAAATCGCTCGGAAAACCTCCGAAAAATAACTTTCTAAATCGAAAAAAGCTTTTACTTTCGACAACAGTCTCGAACTTGAAAAACGTTAGCCTAATATAAAATCTATCAATCACCTCTCTCGCGCCGCAGAATGATCGATCTCACTGTCGGCTTGGAAATTCAGCATTTAAAACCGAGTCCGCTCTCGGTGAAACCGCATATTCGCCGCGCGCACGCGATTTAATAACGCGAACGAAATCGCCGGGGACAAAGGAAATTCCGCCGAAAAGTCGCGCCGCCGCCGCTGCAACAGCGAAAGGAGAGAGAAAAAGAAGTTAGTCACATAGCAGCCTATAAGGTAAAACCCACACATACACGCGTGAATATATAGAAGGGAGAGAGAGAGAGAGAGGGAGAGAGAGAGAGAGAGAGAGAGAGAGAGAGAGAGGGAGAGAGAGAGAGAGAGAGAGAGAGAGAGACAGAACGGAAGCGGGAAATTTTGCTCGGGAATTCGACGCGGTGCTCGTGGTTCCGTTTCTTTGCCGCCGTTGCTGCTGCCCATATGCGCGCGTGTGATATGGTGCAACGTGCACATGCGTGCCTAAATGCAGGTATACGTATGCGCGCACACGCGACCGATGTATATGTGCATCTATACGTGGCCTCGTCGCTCTTTATGGTAAGCGGAGAAAATGTCTCGGAAACAGCTGAAAAATGCTGCCACCTGCGCATATAGCCGCGGCAACTCCCTTTTTCTCTCCCTGCGCGCACAGTGTCTCTCTCTTCTTGGAGCGCACTTTATGCGCACACTTGTACGACTGCTATGGTACCTACTCGTGGCTTTTTTTGTTTCGACTTCGCTGGAAGCACATAAGGTCGGCTGTGTGTGTTGTGCGAAAGGTGCCGTTCGCTGCTGCTGCTGCTGTATTGATAACACAGGGGACAGGAGTCGTTTATTACGCTTAATTGAGCACTTAGTCATGAATTTTTCAAGCCGTACGTCTCCCGACGACGTGGCGGAGAATTCTTCGGGGATTCGAGGGAAACAAACGCGGGACTGTTACTTTTGAAATTGGATTTTTCTCCCGCGAGTAGAATACAGATGGGACTTGTGCGTTTTTAGAGGTGTATTAATGCTTCAGATTTTTAGAGGTATAGAAAAAGTGCGCGCAACACGCGGTATTCGCTCTGCTAGGCTGCGAATGATTTTAAATCGAATCGAAGCCGCGCGCGACCGTTACTTTTTATCGTCCGTCGTTAAGCTCTCGTAATATACAGTCTACAGCTGCGTATAGTCGAGTGTTTATTAATGTTTTTTGCGCGCTTTATCGCGCAAGAATGTATGTAGTTTTCAGATAGGCTTTTGTAACTGCTGTGGTACATACGTCTCTCTTTATTCATTGCCTCCAATTCTTCCACAGGAAAATACGTGTACGTATTATAATATTCTCGAGTGTTTTCGGTGAAACATCCAAAAATACGTGGAAGCTGCGTTTTTACTGCGCGTTCTGCCTCTGCCCAAGATATTCCTTATCGTATATTGTGTTCGAGAGCGAGGGAACCCTTCGGAGTCTTCTCTCCTCTCTTTTTTTTGTTACGACACAGATAAGCGCTACATGCACTTTAGAAAATTAATTCAGCTCTCTGGTAAACGTTGTTAGAGAGAGGCTTTTACATTAGCTGTTATACGTTCTTCAAAACACGGAATAACACCAACCGCAAGCATGTGTATTTTTTTTGTAAAAAGCTGTGCTACCTCTTTGGCATGCGAATGTGTGTACTGTTTAAAAATGAAATCCAACTATAGCTTTTCTAGCTCAAACTTAAAACTCGTTCTCGAATATTTCCTCAGCGGCGTGTAAAACTCCGCGCTTCCCTCGAAAACTTTGCGGTTCGAGAAACTCACAGCCGTATTAGAGCAAGATCCCCGTAAACGTCCGAAACCAGGTTAGCGCGCGGCATTAGAATCTCGCAGCCGAAATTCCTTTTAAATTTCCTCTCTCCCTTTCTCTCCACCACAATACACACCTCTCTCTCTGTCTAGCTCGACTATACCCACACACATATCCCTCTTTCTTTCTCTCTCTTTCGGGTTTCGGGCATTGACAGTCGAATCGGGAAGCGGAGCAGCGGTTTGCAGGTGGCAGCGGCTGTCGGTAAAAATAAATCGTGTCGGGAGAGGAAAAGTGAGACAGCGGCGGATTGAAAGACAGGCCTAGAGATCTAGCGTAGTGTATAGGAAGCGTCGAAGAGAAAAATATAAAGTGAGGCATTTTTCTCATTGTTTCTTCTATTCTACGCAGCCGCTGCTGCTCCTTTTTGTGGAGAGAAGAAGAGAGAGCTTTTCTGTCTCCCCGCGCTTTTTTCGGCTGGTTATAACCGATGGCAAGTAGTATAGCGCAGAAAGAGCTAGGGGGAAAACGGAGTCGATACGTGCAAAAAATACACGCGCTACGCTTGGCTTCTGCGGTCATTTTAGCGCGTAATTATCGTCCCTAATGCTTTCTTGTGGCGCTGCCGCGCACTGCAGGCAGTATTTACAAGCGCGTTGCGAATGGATACAGTTATATCGTATACAAAAGCGGAGTGAGCTATATGATTACACGGTAGGTGGAGAAAAATTAGCAGTTCCCTCTTTTCGTTGGCTCTCCTCTGGTTTCGTTTTTATTTGCTCTCCGAGTTCGCACGGCGAATTTCAACTGTTTCGCGCAGCTCGCTCGGGATGTGCCTCTTAGCTTCTTTGGCGGAAAAGTTCCGCCCGAGGGTTACGATAATGCAAATCCGGTGTGCTCGACGAAATTTGCATTCGGTTCAACGCTGAGAATTTTTATCTGCGCATTTAGATAATGAGTTCTGAAACTAAGTTATAGGAACTAATTATCCGAGGGTAATGCGATAGTCCGAGTTGGTCGCTTTTTTTGCAAGCGTATTACATTTCTGCGCGGTTGGGCTAAAATTTGTTCTTCGCACGTATGGCTCGTGTTTTGTGATAAACTCTGCTAGATAAACGACTCGGCTCTATTGTTTACCGTTATAATTTACCTGTATTATATCTCACCCGTACAAACCGAAGAGCTTTCCGTCCAGCGTTCTATTTTAAAGTCCACTTGATCGACTGCGCATTTTGTGAAAAACACAAAGCCGGAGCTATCCAAACACGTATAAATACCGTCGAAATCCGCGCTTCAGGGCGAGTTAGTGAACCGGTACAAAGGGCATTCCATTCCCGTCTAATCAAACACGACGGCTCTGTCTTTCTCCATCAGCATCGATTTAACTAATGGAAAATGACACAGGCGCTTCGCGGGCGTTTCCCGAAGTTTAAAAGACTAAAATCTCCAGCTCTGGCCGATAAATCAAAGCCGCAGAGAGCAGCAGCAGCGGCGGCGCTTCCTCTCCACAATACATCAATAAACCGCCAATAATACAGCCGAGCTTGCGAAAGATTTATCCGCCCGCCGTGTGCGCGATGTGTGTATTCTTAGCCCAATGATTCGCCGCAGGCCTTCTATTGATTCGACGAGAAAGACAGAGCGAGAGAGAGATGGAACATGGCTGCTGCTGCTGGCTATCGATTTCCAAATTTTCGCGTGACGAAACATCCCAAAAGAGTAAATTCGCCGCTGCTCTTCTCCTTCCCCTACGGCTCGTTTGTATTATAGTAGGGGATTATGTGGCCGCTGCTGCTGCTGCTGCGGTGGTGATTTATCGCGGTGCACGCGAAGCGAGAGTTTGAGAACGAGGTCGCAGCAGCCGGTGGCATGACGACGACGGAGCTGATGCTGCCGCTGCGTTGGGTATAGGGTATACATGGAAGAATCAGATTCGCTCTGGAGTCTTCTGCTACTGCTGCTGCATTCCTGCGGCGAGTCGTGTGACGCTTGCGAATTTTCTGGAATGACGCCGAATTAACGCGTGTAGGCTTTGATTCGCCTGCTGTGATGTGCTGGTGATGAAGATGCGGATTGAGGTTTCTCTCGGAGATTGTTGCGTATATGGAGTTTGTAGATTGCTGAGTTGAGTTTCTAGGAGAGGACGTTTGGATTGAGTTTCGCACAGTGTGCTGTTGTATGAGGTGGTGGAGGAGGATTAATCGCGTGAATCTTATCGTCGTGTAGATGAAATAAATGTTATTTACATTAAAAAAATGTTATTGAATTGCTCTTTTTTGATCTCAGATTCAAAGATTGGACAATCCGATTGTATTATCGTGATTCTATTACACGGAATGAATTTCCTCGGTACGTGAATCATTGATCCTTGATAATGTTACTTTTTTTACGTGACTTCTGCAGCCTGTCATTATCGAGAAGATCATCGAATCTTGATTCTCATTTCACAATCTATAGGATCTACGTATTCATGGAATTCGAATTCGTAACGTGTAAACACTCAATTCTCATTCTATTTATGTTCCTGCAGGCAATCATGCAATTGATTATTTGGTTATGCAAATACCTCGATTTTGATGGATGTAATCAGATTCGAATGTGTAATCATATTCGAATTCTATAATGATATACTGTGTTTACATTTGTATTCATCGTACAGATACCTACTATGCAGTCGCGCTTAAATTCATGAGTTATAGTTTTAAAATAAATGAACGTTAATCTATACAACTTCTATCTCATTGTAATTTTGCGTATTTCATTGATTTTCAAAAACTTACGTTGCCACTTAAAAGGATATATAAAGGCTTTTCACATACATGAATCGAGAACGCGGCCTTCCGTTCAAATTACTGTGATAACAACGCGCGTAACCATAATTACCATACGCGTCATACAGAACCAGCCAACAACAAACGCAATCGGATAAAATTCACACCGTCCGCAATTAAACTCTCCTTGTGTTGGTTACAAAAAAAATAATACAACGCAACAATTATACCCTTACATATGTCCCACGCTGCCCGAAAATTATAAAAGAAAACCACGAGAATCACGCTTCCACTTAGAGCTTGTAAACAGACCAATTCTCGAAATAAATTATGTAACTCTAACACGTGCCCGGAATCGCGAGTCGAAAATCAAGAATGACGCGGTCGTCACCATCAGCAGCAGTAGCACCGGTTATCCTCGCGTGCGCAAAGTGCAAAGCACACAATAACGCCGTTCGCAAAGAGAGAAAGAAGACGAAGAAGAGAAGAAAATAGAGAAAAACGACGCCTCGTTCAAATCCGGTTGACGGGGCGCGTCTGCTCGATCGTCACCTATGCAAATTTGCTCGACGCTGCTCTCGAGAGCTCAATTCATAGTGCGCCGCGGTTACGTTCGTTCGCTTATCCGTCGTTGCGTGACGTCAGCGCTGCCCCAGTCGAGGAGAATGAACAGATGTCCATCGCGCGGCGATCTGTCGCTTTCGATTTGACGGTATATCTTGCTCTCTCTCTCTCTCTCTCTCTCTCTCTCTCTCTCTCTCTCTCTCTCTCTCTCTCGCTCGGTCTTCTTCGTAATTATAGGTTGCGAGACTTGAATTACTCGACGCGGTGGATGGATAGCGCGGCGCGAGGGTATAGATCCCTGTTTTATCGGTATATACCGTTTTGTGCAGCTGCTTTTATGCGCCATTGTCTGTAACTTGTGAAAGGAAGGTTTTAATTATACGTGACATTTGTAATTGTAGAATGTTAAAAAATTGTATTTGTTGCATTATAAATTGTTGAGTGCGTGATTTCTTCGAAATTTACTGTGATCCTTCAATTTTTGATGCAAGAATAATTTTCGCAGGTATCCAATCATGTTTATGCTGCAACAGAGCAGACATCATATTCTATTTCAAGAAACGCCTTCTTTGCAAGGCATTATGCATTGTCAATAGACTCTTTGTATTAAATTTCTCAACTGAGTTCCGAGAATCCAGTTATAAGAAAGATCACCGCATTTATATATAGGATTATATTTATAATTCATATACCTAGAAGCGCTATCCTCTTTCGCACACACAGCTCGATTATCTTCATTCAATTAAATGCACGTGACGAACTAAATGTTATATCATCTGAAATCGTTACAGTTCTACGAAAAGTTATAGTTCGTGTATCGATAAAACAGGGAACTACGGTCGGTATGCAGGATCACCTGAAACAGGAGGAACTTCGCGTGAGAGACTTGCCGACTATTACGGCACGGCTTCTTACATTCCGCTACACACATGAGCTTTACAGTTTTTTCTTGTAATTTTCTCGGTTACCGACGCGCGCAACATGTATCCGAAGCCGATTTCCAAGCTGTGCAAAAACCGAGCCAAAAATGTATTCGCAATGCGCGTTTTATTTTTGGACTTTCTACTTAAACTCTATACTTTAACTATACGTGGAATCTTTAAATTGCATCACGACAAAAAGCATTTGAACAAACACACATCTCGATTTCCCAACGTAAAAATACTGCTCTGGCATATAAAAGCTAAAATATATGCGAGCGTCTCCGTGCTCTTCCCAAGAAATCTACCTTTTTACGAGCGAAAACTCGAAGAACGGCACGTAGCACAGGCTCCTTGTCTCGGATATATATATATATATATATATATATATATATATATATATATATATATATATATATATATATATATATATAAAACTTTCACCGACGTGAAAAAAGCAGATGAAGTTTGGTGTAATGCAGCGCAATAAAGGCAGCAAAACGATATAAAAACAAAAGCCGACTTTGTAATTCTCGGCTTTTCTCCCACGACGCGTAAAGAGCAGACGAGTTGCTGCGGTGGGCGCGGAAAGGATGAGCTCTGGGAGAAAGAGAGGAGCGGGAGAGGAGTTGCGACACTAATTCTGTCGGAAGTCGCAAGGCGCAATTGGCGCGACCGCAGCGAGCTCGGACTAGACTCCTTCCTTTAACGCCTCGCACGCTTGGTTATCGGCTTTTGTTTTTACTTCACTTAAGGCATCTTTCTCGCGTTAGAAATTAAAGTATGTTGTTTGTTGTTTGTATTTTGAAATTCATTACGATGAATCGAATGAACGATGCACTTGGAGAAGTGTATTATATATTGTAGAATCAATTAGTCAGGTCTTATGGTTATGGGCGGTGAAGGGGCTTTATTTAAATGACCAAGCAATCACGTCATGTATAATTTTAGCGCTGATTGCGCCAGCAGGAATACTGCGCACGTATAATTAGAAATCAATTGCTGTATCATTGATCAATCGTATCAATAAATTAAGGGATAGATCTATCTGTCGATTGATTCGATTCGAGATAGCCGGATTTTTCGAATTCCACGATTAAAAATGTGCTGGGATAATTGTTATTGTGCATATAATTCAATGTCGCACTTATACCTGCATGCTTTCTGCATTAAGTTTAATGAACCATTAATTAATTTCATTTCAACGTTTCTCATTTCCTCATACGCAGTAGCGTGCACAATATATTCAAACGTGAATCACAAGCAAAATACCTATATGTGCAGTGACGACTCTTCAAAAATAAACATTCCACACTCTGCGGAAATTCAACCTTTACCTATATGCACGCTCCCATTCGCACGAAAAATTCCTCGCACCTTTTTTGCCAGCTTGTCGACTCTTATCAACTTCCTCGACATCGGCATGCATTTTCGGCTCTCTTGTACTTTTACATACCACTATACTCGGCCGATAACAAGTCCTGCAGCTAATAGCTTTTTCTTGTGGATCTATGTGGGTCAGAAAGTTCTCTTTTTTCTTACTCCCTGGCGATTCGCCTGTGCGCGTCGCTTTTTCATTTTGTTTTCGCGGCTTTTCTCGTAATCTGTCGCCGCCGTTGCTTAACGCGCGAGTTTACGAGCGAAAACGTTCCCCGCCTTCCAGACCATTAACCCCCGTGTAGCAGCTGTGCGCAGCTTAGTATTATACGCACAGGCGCGACTGTCTCTTTTTCTCCGCTCTGTGCTTGGAGGAAAAAATTATCATTCCGAGTTTGTTTGCCGAGAGGGCCGTGATTTATTTCCCATCGATCGGGACTATAAATCATCCGAGAGACTTTAAAATGTAGCGGGTGCCATTAAGCTCTGGCAGCGGATACGAGTTTAGTGTATAAGTGTCACTTCCACTGGATCTACTAGGCATTTTTTGCCATCGAGTTGACTACCGCCTTGGCGGTTTCCCGTTTGTCTGGGCGATTATAGCGTTTATCGGAGACGCCTGTTGTAGTGCGTCGTTTCAATGAAACTTGCTTTGAAGGATCTTGTGCCAGGAAGTGGGAAAAATAGCGCGGGTCTAATGAGGGTATTTAAGTCGGCGATAACGATAAAGTTCGAAGCTTTGATTGAGTATCGCTGGTATCTTGTAATCTCGAATTAACTTTGTAGGACTTGTATGGCGGATCTGATAAGGATAGTAAAATCTCGCATTAAGTATTATTTAAGCCGCTGTTTCTGCGGATTTCTGTAATTAAGCCCTGATTTATGAATTTCGGTCGTTGCAACCTGTTTGCTTCATACACGTAGAGGTATACATTTTATTATGTCGGCTAGTGGAAACGAGACGTTGAATATTTCTTGGGTGACAGTTACAGAAGTGATTTTCAACGGTCGATTTGAATAAAATAATATTATCGTTGGAACAGGTTTTGTAAAATGAATATCAATACGGTTTGCTTATTTTGACAAGGTTCCCGGTTACGTCGCGATTCTCCTCCGAAAACAATTTCAAAAAATCTCGGACAGCACAAATCGTTAAGAATCGTTCCCCCAATCAATAAGTAAAGCCTCAATTTCTAAGCCCCAAAATTAAGCTCACGACTCAAGACTAATTGCCTAATAGCTACCAGGCATCTCCCGCCTCAAATGAAGATACCTTCTCCCAAATCCAATCTGAGTAAAAAAAGTGAATGAAAAAATACCGTACAAAAAAGGCTACGTCTCTCTCATCGGCCAATGATAAATTACGTCGTGCGCGGGCACACTACACAGCGGCAGCTGAATTTCGAAAGCAAGAAGATGCCCTGTCAAGCTACTCTCACTCGTGCCTCGTGGTTTTATTTCATTTTCGAGATGACGACGAAGACGGCTCTTGTAATTTCGAGTCACTTAAAGTGTATTACGAGCCAGGAGCGTACGGGTATACGTATTGTGTAACACAACGAGAGAAAGATGCACGTGTCCGAGGGATCGAAGGAGAAGAATGGCCAAGTAGTGAGCGAGAGAGAAATAAAGGCAGAATGAAGGGAAAAAAGAAAGCAAGATTAATGAGAGAGACAAACGTGTAATGGGTCAGTGGGAGCAGTATACGTACACCGGGCGGATCGCCGCTCGAAAATCTGATACCGTTTTGTGTGTGGCTCGCGCCTTTCTCGGGTAGGTATTTAATTTGGAGTGTTTGATGGTTTTTTTATTGGGCTTATCCATATTATAAGCTAGTGTGTAATGAAAAATGATGTCTATACTGAAGTACGTAATACGGACGTTACTGTGTGTAGGAAAGTAGTTCAAAAGGTTCAGGAGCAGATTGAAGCCGTAACAAAAGAAGAGCACTTTCTTCATTATGTTTTGTTGTTTACATAGCGAGATGTGTATATCTTTCAGATACTTGATTTTATTTCAAGACTCACATTTTGAAAAAAATCCATCGATCAAAAGCTATGCGCTATTTAATACATTAATCGCAACTAGAGCACGAGCAGTAAAACAACAATAGGTGAAGACAATGAAGCCCAGAAGCAGTCGAAATGTCGCGAAGTCAAGCAATAATCAAATGCAAAAGGGGGAAGGCGAGAGAGAACAACAAAGCTCGGATTGTCCGGTTAATCTGTCGCTACGGTTGTTGCAGTCTAGCGCACTCACAGGGGGACGGGCTTCATAACAGCATTGTACACACGCGCCCGTCATTCTTTTCTAGTTTATAATAGAAAAATTTTCGAGTTCGCTCGTGACCAGAAACAAGGGCAATAACTTTGCCGGCCGTTGCGTAATCTTCACTGTGCGGCACGTGGACTGCTGTGTGTACGGGCGAAACGAGTGAATAAATATAAGTTATCCAGTTTAATAAATCGGCTGGTTCTAGAAAAATGGCTAAAGTCGATTTATTAAAGCTTCGACTCGCTAGATGAATCACCTCGGCGTGTTGTTAGGACTGGGATATAATGAGAGGAAGGCTGCTATTGGAATAGACTGTGTGATATTGTAGTAACTCACGAAAATAGAATGACATAGAGAACTGATTTTTTTAATTTGTTTGATGGATGGAATGTATAAGATAGGGTTTTCTTTATTTTATTGGGGCAAATTTAGCCGCGCGAATGCATACTTTCGTTTTGATGGAAAATTTAATAACGCTGGTGTCGCTTTGAGAAGAGAAAAAAGTAGTTCAAAACGTTTAGCGCTCATTGTGCCATGAAGTCGTCGTTGGAGAAATTAAGTCATTCAGGCTTTTATCACAGTTGTTATGTGCGATTGGAGAAAAGTAGAAAACTTGAAGTTTAGTGTACTTGGAAAATTCACTTTACTTAGTGTCATATTAGTCTTAATTTTTTAATTCATATAAAATGCTCATAATTTAGCAAATGTGCTCGAAAATTAGAAAAGTTGTTTTGATTTTCTATTCTTCAGAGTTAGCTTAGAAAACACTAGAAGAATTATCACCCGCAATGGTCATAATGCACAATATTATACATTTTATGAATGCTTTCATTGAACTAATAAAGCAGATTTTAATACTTCTAAAAGTACTAATTACCGCCATTATCATAATAATTCGTTTATTTAACTTTCTCTCCGATCCATAAAGCTTATTATAAAAAGTTTTTTACTCTTCTTGAAATGGATATCCATGTAATCTTTATTTCAATCTCCTTACACGTCACTTAATTATCATCGACTGGTATGGAATGAGAGTCTGGTATTCTTCTTTTATTTCTCCTCCCAGTAAGATCATCTTGCATATTTAACTGCTGATTCATGCAATCAAAGAGCGTACTTAGTTTTATTTAATTAATAAAGATCTTTATAATGAAATTACATAATTTACTTTGAAGCCGAAATAAACATCTCATAATAAAATACGCCGTTAGGTTGAAGAAGATGTGAGATAGTTAACGATGATTGCTTTAAAATGTAGCGGTAATCCACATATCAGTTCAGTTTTAAGAAAAAAAAATACAAAAAAATTAACGACATTTGCTACCTTTACTTTATACAACGCAATTAATTTCAATCTTGGGGGCGACTATTTTTCAAAAAGATTTTTCTCAATACTTGCCCCCGACTCTCTAAATCTTGCAACCATAAGATTTAAAGTATGATAACGCAGGTATAAAGATACTATTTAGGGCGAAATTCGACACCCAAGAATTTCTATCGCACTAAGCTCTCTCCACAAAGTGCACATAACAAATCACGAAAGAGAAAATTGTTTTGAAATATCGTCGTATTCAATAATACCCACGACCGAGAGCACGCGACAATTACGCAAAAGACACGTATCTATTAAAGTCCCAATCAGCACCCAGTTGTTTTCTTCTGCTCTTGGGAACGTATATCCATGTGTATATATTAACCTATAAACTTCTCACTCGCGGAGGCGTATGGAGGACCGGTTACTTGCCTCACACAAAAGTGTCGCAGCGGCTCAAGCTTATTGACGCAGGATGTTTGCAGCATAGCTCGAACTTTTATCGTCCAAGGCCACCTGTGTGTGCGCACGCGTACAAAGCAAACGTCCTCCAGTTACCTTGGCTCGACTTTTTCCTCTTGTTCTTCGTCTTCTTTTCTCTCTCGTCTTCGCTCCTTATATACTTCCTAAGCGCAAAAAACACTCGAGAATGGGATTGAGTTACCAGTGTGCTCTAGATATTTACGCGAGACGGCGCGAGATTATGGAGGCGAAAAAAGCAAAAGTGTGAATATCAAGCGCAAAGTAGAGTCAATTTAGCAGACGTGAAAAAAAGCTGCTTCTTCACGAGTCTAGCGTTGTTTGCACTGTTCTTGCTAAAGTGCGTGCAGAGCAGCTATAGTTGCAGTTGGGAAATAGAAATCTGGAAAATTTCGTCAATCTTGAGAGTCTCTTCTGCGTTGGGTGGATATTATATGCGAGGAGATTAGGGATTACAAAATTCGCTCCATGTGCAGAGAGAGTTGTCGACACACACTTGCATTGTTGAATTAGCTTTTCTTCGTTTGACGTAATTGTTGAAATTTAAAATGCGTAATAAAAACTGAAGCCTGAAGACCTGTGGTAATTGACACGTTATTTTTCGTGGTTCTCGTTGTGAACACCTGAACGACAGATATATATCTGAATATTTCTCTGATCATAATACAAAGGCGTGCATTGACTCCTTAATAATTTATAACGCGTATGAATTAGATATTCCAAAGGGGACGGCATTGCGGTTCAGCGAAACGTTAGACGTTGAATAATTTATCACAATAACCCGGCTCGATAAATATCGATCAAGCCAATCAGAACGGTTAATTCAAACCGACAAGGAATACGATTTTTTGCGTTATCCTGCGTGCGCAGGTGATAAAATATTCATTTGTAAAGAATAAATTAAGCACGGGGCTTTTGAATGCAGAGATTGAAATTAGAAATATTCGTATATTCTTTATGATACTTCCTATAAAGATAACGACATTTACGGTCGCCGGTTGTGTACGTAATATCGAAGCTGTTATTGTGGAGAGTCATATGACATGTACGTTTTTGAATCCGTTTACGTAATGACGCGTTATTTTCGAGATTGCCTTGACTTTATGATTTTAGCATCCAGCTTTCCGGACACACTCGGTGATTCTCTTCCAACATAAAACTTAACTGTTCAAGTAAATAAAAAAGAATTTCCGTCATACAATCGTAAGATGCGGTCGAATCAAATCCTTTGCTTTTGTGTATAGCATTACAGTCTCGTCTGGAACATTCCACTGAAGCAAACCCAGATGTATGCAAGTATTCATCACACTACAAACGCTTGGTAACCCGAAAAAAATCGAAACGTGAAATAAAAACGAGGTGGAATACAGGCGCTGCTCAAACGTACGCATAATCGAATGCTCAGTAGCCGCGGAGTCGCATTGCATTTATGCACAACATAAACTCCGTTATAAACTCGGAGAGAGAAGCGACCCTTCGTGAGAACGGAATATGCGATGTAGATAGAGCAACGGAAAAAGAGCGGAGCTATAGAGAGAAAACTAAAGACGAAGAGCCTCGGCTTCCCGGAAGCAGACTCCAGAAGACAGCGAGGCGTCTTCGATGCTACTACATATGATATACTCGGCCGCTTCTTGCTCAGCGCGTCGATAAATCCGTTCTCTCCCTTACTGCAGCGCATCGGGGAAGAAGCCCTTCTTCTCGACGACGAGTCTCTCTTACTCTTTATCTTTCTCTTCATACCGTCGACGGAAGTGTCAACGTCGTCGAAACTATGTACTCTCTCGTCATCGCCTTTGTATAATGCAAGCGTGTCTCGATGCTTCGCGATAGATAAGCCGATTCGCTAGATGCGTGTGTGTGTAAGCAGACGAGCCGTTACTTTCCGCGTTCGTTTGCGATTACGCGTCGCCTGTGGAAAAACGGTGGGGATTTTTAATTGGGGATGACTGCGAAGGATCATTGTTATTAGTAGGAAGTGAGGAAGCGCATATCGGAGGAGAGAAGAGAATACGGGTAGGCGAACGAATGCTCATGCGATGCGTGTACGGTGAAACGACGTGATAATTCACCGGCTGCGTTTTAACTGTTCATAATGTGCGCAGTGAGGGAATTTGATACGGCCGTGAGTTTTATTTGAGAGGAACAATGTTTTGGATGTTGCGCAGTAGGAAGGTGATCGATCAAAATGTAAATTGGTAAAAGTCGACTGCCTATGCTGATATAATATTACGACTAAATGCTTGCAGTTGTAATGACTGTGTTATAAGTTTGTTTTTTCTTATAACCAAATCTTTTCGTCGGGTCTGATACAGATATACAATTTGGAAAGTTATTCGTAAGATATCTTCGACTTTTCTGGGGGTTTATCTTATCTGCTTGCTCTCACTCTATGTACCAAAGACGTCTTTCATTCGAAAGGGGCCTGGAAGTCATAAGACGTCTTTGAGAAGGCGATATACTGAACAATGGCGGACTAGAACGTTTATGTACCGTACATTTCGTATTACACTAACCAGGGAACAATAAAATGTTGAGAATATGAGTTATATACAGTCTGTACATGTGTTATACCGTAAGAGCAAAAGTTCGATAATTGACATTTACAGATTTATCGCCACGATCAAAGTGGGTTGTTTGTTAAACGAATGTACGGTTGAGTATGCATTAAATTATCAATGACTTCGTTATCGGTATAGCTTGTGTTTTTCAACTGAGTTTCTTGAGAATTTATATTTTATAAAAGATTTTGTAAGATCATCAATAATCTTTGACATTATAACTAATACGAAACAGTAATTATAAGTATATGATAAAAAATCAAATAATGCAAGAATATCAGACAATAATCTAATCTTGTGATCAATATTGCATATTTGCTCGGCTACAATGATAATTTATGAAAATTGAAGTATCAGAGTATGCGCATAAGCAAAGATGTTTTCTTCGTTATTTTTGCACGAGGTTCAATTCCAATCACACTAATCCCGCGCATTCTAAGAAAGAAAAATCTACTGTACAGAAAAAAAGAAACACCAACTCGTACACCATCGCATTTCCATAAAATGCCGCCAACCATAACTACGATTATTAAACGCTACACACCCGCAAGGACTTCCAATAAGACCGCAATAAAACCGATCTTATCGCCGCAACGCCAACCACAGCTCAAGGCAGAGGCAGCAGCAGCAGCAGCTCATCTCTCGGCTCGTCCGCAATCAGTGCCACCGATCGGCGGTATTTTATTCAAATTTTCAAGGCCGCCGTGCATCCATCGCCCAGAGGTCCCAAAACGAAGTCGGGCAAAAAGTCCTGGCGTAATGATTCGCGGATCGAGCCGCAACGTCTTCTGCGCAATGTCTCGTTTTTCTCTTCTTTCATGTACGCTCTTTCTCTCGGTGCGCGCAGTTTCTTTATTCTTGCTGCGATGACAAGAGGGAGAGAGAGAAAGAATGTAAGAAAGGAACGGAGATGGCGAGAGCGTGTTGCCGGCAAAAGATCATAAAGTAGAGAGAGATGGGGGGGGGGGGTAATTGAGATAAAGCGGTAAAAATTGGATGGAAAAGGAGAGAAAAAGAATCGGCGAATATTGCTTATATTATAGATATGATGGGGAGGTATTTATTTGCTTGTTTGCATATTTTAAGGAATTTTTTATTCCTAGCTTAATGATGAGCAAGTTTTTATTGCCTGGTTTTATCTCCAACTCCTATTAAATTGCTTTGAATTCTTTCTAGATTCTATATAGCCTCTGATTGGTAATTGGTTGCTCATTTTCAAAAAGTAAAAATTGAGAAACCAAACTTAATTTCGCGATTTCTGTGTCCGTCGACGGATAGCGATGTATATAATGAGTAATAAAATAAAGCAGTTTTGGATTGGCCCTTTCCCCGCTGCTCAAATTATCTGTGTCTCTGGTTGAGCAAGTATAGGTGGCGCGCAGGTGCTATCCCATTCCCCTTATCTCTATCTGCGAGTCCAGTGCATTTATAGAGGTACGTCACCTAAGCCAAAAGTGCCTAGACGCGGACCTGATGCTTGGACCACTTATGCTATAACTGTCTAAGTATATTAATAAATAATTAATAACTAGAGGCTACGTAAAAATGAACCAAACTCGTAGCCAGGAGTTGACCCTACGGAGAAAAACTGAGGAATAAAAGGAGAATCGCAGGGAAAAGCAAAAATCCGAAAGAGGTTGAAGAGATCAAGGCTATAGATACGCGTACGGGTATAGATGCGCAAGAGAGAACTCGCTGTATATGATATACAAAAGAAGCAAGTGGTGAGAATATACACGCAGAAATAAGAGACACAAAAACTACGACAGATCGATGAAAACTAGAAAGTGGTTTTGCCGCTCTCGGAGATATGAATAATAGATCTTTTTTAATTGGCGCAGACGATGAAATACGAAAATATACTCTAACCACACAAACGTCGGAAAAACAGAAGCTCACTTAAAACGGTATGTTTACCTAAAAAGCTTGTAGACAGCGCGATGCATACATATATCGAGTAATTAGCGAGGATATCGCATTCAAACGATCGGCGCAAATCTGGTTACTTTCATCGTTCTTCTATACCACACAAACACATACACCCGGGCAAGAAACCACTTGCATAATCCGCACATATACATAAACGAAAAATCCTATCCTCTCCGTAGCGTGACTCTTGCGGAAAGCTTCCATTGATCGCGAATTGACTGCATGAATGACGCAAGAGGCAAAAAGCAGTCGGAGGAATCGATATCGAAAAGAAAGCCAAGAGTAGATCAAAGCAGCGAATCGAAGCTGTACGTATACGCTGAAAGAACAAACAGAGAAGAAGGAGGAGAAGGAGGGAAAGGAAAATAAGGGAGAGAAGCGCGCAGGGAATGCAGGGCCGAGCTCACGCACAGCCTCCTCTCTCTCTCGCTCTCTCCCCCCTCTCTCTCTCTCTCTCTCTCTCTCTCTCTCTCTCTCTCTCTAATAGAATATACAAGGAGGAACAAGGACGCTGGGTAAAAAAGGAGCGACATGAGGAGAGATAGTGGGGAAACGAGATATGCGCACCGAGAGCAGAGCCGCATACGTGAATAATATGGGTAAAGCTGAAAACGTACGAAGATTGGAGGAAAGAGAAAGAGAGAGAAACCACTATTCGCGCCCTTTTCTTTATCTATCAATCCTTTCGAATTTTTCCGCGCGCGGTGCAGATACTTCTTTCCTTTGCCTATTTTCGCCAGCTATTCGTTTATCATTCGTTCGCTTGTTTATTTATCTGCGAGCTCAAGGAACTTATTCAGGGATGAATAAACGGCTGATAATCGTAAATAGCTCGACGGTGTTTACCGACGCGAGTACTGTAACGCCTCGATTAAAACACGTCGACGACCTTGTTTGGACGCCAGTGCGCTTTACTATTTTTGTCCACAGTTCTTCTACCATTTAAACTCTTTCAAAATTCACTTGTCTACGCGTATGCAGTCTTTTTTGCGATTCGATCTTCTCTCCGTAAACGATACCTCGCAAAATTGTACCCAGCAGCAGCCTCTCTGCCAATCCCGATGAGTCCCCTGATTAAAAACTCGAAAAATTTTGCCTCAGCCGTGTGTGCAAATCGAAAGAAACAACCAAATTATAACCACCTGGTCCCGGGTATATTTCGCGTCATTATACCTGCTGTTTGCGCAGCCGCGAGAAACTCGTCTTATACGCACAAGTCTCGGTGAGCCAACGCGTGTATATACCTATATATACACGCGAGTACAGGGAGAAAACCTCCGAGGGCGGCAGGAGAGAGAGAGAGAGAGAGAGCCGGACGATAAACCGGTGACGAGAGGAGAAGGAGGCATTTTAGAGGAACGCTGCGCACACTGGTGTGTATACACCAGGGAAAAGAAGAAGAAGAAGAAGCGTACGAGGCATAGACGGAGATAGGTATTATCCACACGTACCGTGGGTACATAGAGGATCGAGTCGAGCTGTATATATGTATACACGAACGAAGCAGGAAGAGATGAAAGGCTCTCTACTGCAGCTCGACGGGCTGTATAGAAAGAGGTAAGGGAGAGAGAGAGAGAGAGAGAGAGAGAGAGAGGTATGTTCATGTGTGGAGGCGAGAGAGAGAGAGAGAGAGAGAGAGAGAGAGAGAGAGAGAGAGAGAGAGAGAGACAGAGAGATCGGTTCCCATATTTCTCTCTCGTCGTCGCCCGCCGGCAGGACTAGTCAGACTAGTTCGGAAAATTTTCGGACGGTAAATCATCGTGCGCACTACTACCACCGCCGGTGTGTAAAATCTCTCTCTGCGTATAATTGAAAATACAAGAAGAAAGTAGAGACGTATCTCAATACACACCAAAACAAGATCGGCATTCCCCGACGCGCGTCCTTTAATGCACTCTCCCGCGCGCATTAACTTAATACCAGACTACTCGGTGTATTATCCCTCGCCTAGGAAGAAAGAAAATGATAGCAGCAGCAGCGGTGCCGCAGGACAGACGAGAAAATGCAGGAGTAGCCGCGGCAGAGAGAGAGAGAGAGAGAGAGAGAGAGAGAGAGAGAGAGAGAGAGAGAGAGAGAGAGAGAGAGAGAGAGAGAGAGAGAGAGGCCGCGAGCACAGGGAAGGAGAAGAGTGGGATGCTGCTGCAGCAGCGAGAGTGGACGGACGGCATGCCACCACTCCTCTCTCTCTCTCTCTCTTCGTGTGTACACCTCTCTCATGTATAGCTATATACACGGTCTATCTCTCCCTCTCGCGAGCGCGCCTTTACTCCCGTGTCACGACTTTTATTCGCCGCTGCCTTCTCTTACCTCCTCGGCGCGGCGCGCGCGACGGTGCGGCAGCAGGCAAGGATAGCACCGAGCGCCAGTCGAGTGCCGCGTCTCGTTCGCGAGAGCCGCGCACGCACGCCGCTCGCTTGTGTATACCGATCGTCGTGCCGATTTTTACCGCACAGTATCAGAATACCTACAGATCGTCGATCCTCGCTTGGTACCGGTCGTCAGTTCGGTGCTTTTCGGTGGATGACCGGTTCTCGAAGGGCGGGGGGGGGTGGGGGGGAGATCGGTTGGAAAATCGGCTGAAAAAGAGTTTACGATTTGTTTATTCGGAGGATCACGTGCAGAATACCTCGCGCGTATTTCTCTACTGAAGAAGAAGGAGAAGAAGAAGAAGTGGAGGAGGAAGCAGCAAGTGGTCTCTCGGCGTTCTCCGAGGTGGCGGCTGGCGAACGGCGCAATTCGCTCTTTCTCTCTCTCTCTCTCTCTCTCTCTCTCCCTCTCTCTCTCTCTCTCTCTCTCTCTCTCCTCTTCCTGTGGATTCGCCCGATCGAATCTCGAATGGAATTCTCTGTCTTCCTTTGACGCCGCTGCTGCTGCTGTGTTTGTGCAACTAAGTGGCTACGAAACGCTGAAGAAACGGCTAGTTTGCCTTAATTAGCTCGTTCGTTAGCCGAGCGTAGCAGCTTCGTTAGGCAGTTTGTGCAGCAGATCAAGGCGGGAGGAGAGGAGAAAAAGCGAGTGAGATCGAAAAGTCCGCGTAATTCGACGCTCCGAAAAAGTGCCCCTACTCGACTCTGCGTGGGCGAGTCGCGAGTGGGGGAGAGGACGCGCGCAACAAGAGGAAAGTGAAGGCGCTCTCTCGGTCCTCTTTGGGATGCGCGAGTTATGCCCCTTCGGGAGTGACTCTCTCGCGCGGCTTGCGAAATAAAAACAAACGCCGGTTAATGTTGTTGTTACTGCAGTACGCGAGCACAATACCCGTGACCTAGAGAGTCGTGGATTCGCTCCGATAGGCCTTGCAGAATAAGAAGAAACGCGCGAGAGGGAGATATGCATGGAAAAAGAAGCAGCAGGAGATAATTCGAGGCCTGATGCCCAGGGTCGAAGAGATTAAGCTCGAAAACGCGATTGAAGATGCTGCGGCTCGATAAGGATCCGGCGTGGTGGTAATCTTCGAGGCGGGAAAAAAGTCAGCCGAGAGAGTGAAGGTGAAGAGACTTTGCGTGTTTCGTGGATTATTCGCGGCGAGAGCAAGAGATGATGATGCCCGCATCGCTCAGATAAGAGCCGCAAGCAAGAAGAGAGCAGGAGGAGGAGGAGAAGCTTCGGAGAGGATCGTGTTTTTCATGGGTATTGCGGATGATTGAAAATTGCAGACTCTCCTCCTCGCCGGCCGGGAATAAGGGCAGGATGGAGCGAGAGCCGAGGAATTGAAATAATGAAATGCTCGTTACGAGGCAAGAACGGCCTTTCGAGATGATTAGGAAACCAAATTCTGTACAGCGTGACAAAGACTCGAAGGAGAGATAAGATAGAAAGATAGAAGGCTGATAAGTAAGAGATAACGCTCTCGGAGTCCAGTTTTCGACGTTTGCATTCACGAGAATCCACTGGTTCTTGCGTAACGAACCAGCGTTATCAGCGACGATCGCAGGCATCTCAATTACCCGCCGAAATTGAAACGTTCGCGAGTTTAAAATCCGCGCTCGGTTAATTTCTCTCCGGTGAAAAAGGAAGAAGAATCGGCAAAATCGCTCGTTAGGAATGAGCGAGCCGCTGCTTTTCGCAACTCAAGAGAAAGCGTAAAAGAGAGGCCCAAACGCGAGCCACGCGCGCGGTCATCGCTCGTTAGTCGTGTGTGTAAACTCGCATCGGCGGCGGCGCTCGTTAGTGAGGGAAGTGATTCGACGGCCGGTGATGAAAAACGCTTGGAATGAACGTGATTTTTGTTAGTGCAAAGTGACACATACATGCATAAGTGACAGTGCGAAAAATGAGGACGTTATCGTTTGAGAATCTGAGGAGGCTCGTCGGTAGGAGGAAGGACCGGGACCACGAGCCGTCTTTCGAGCGCAGCGAGTCCTTCAAGCGCATTTCCATTAGGAAGAGTTACCTCGATCGAGGTAAAAGACGCACCAGGTTGCAGAAAGCCAGCGATTTGGCTGAGACCACGGCCGCTGCACCGGTGGTCACCGTTGAGATGTCATCCCGTACTAGGACGAAGAAGGTTGTTGGACCGACGATCGTTCAGGTCCGAGGTGGTGGGAATGTCTCGGACGAGTTTGACGTTGACGAGAAAAAGGAGAAGAGGATCAGTCGCGATGACGTTGAGGTCTTCGGTATCAACGAGGTAGTGATAGAGGAGGACGATGATGAGGATGAAATGAAGGTGAAAAGGAAGACTCCTGCTGGAACCATAGTCTACGGACAGTGGCTCAACGACATCGATTCTTCGTACTCTTTGAAAGACCGAAAGTACAAGATGGACTCTTACTCTTCTCGTGACTCCAAGTTCGACTCCTCCCGTGAGAGGATATACATCTCGCAGGAGAAGCGTCCGTTCGCCAAACAAAACTTCGCCATGTCTCCTGTGAGGAAAATCAACGAGGACAACGAGAACAATTGCAAGGTCTCGTCGGTGCTCATCGAGATGGATAAGTCCCCTCAGCTGCCTAGATCGCAGTCCAGAATTCAAATGAGGGATGAACTCGACAGCCTAGAAGCGGTGGACGAGTACGACAACCGAAGCACAGCCGAAGACTACAACAGCACAACGTCCAACAACGTTATCACCGTCAACGCCGTTCCTCGTTGGCGGGATCCACCGAGTGTTCCAGCCACTAGCAGTTACTCCCTGTCCTCGAATCCGGGCGTCGAGTCCAGTCTGGAGGATAGGTACAATGACCGGAGCGTTATCTCCAGAACGGTATCAGCACCTGACAAACCGGTCGTTGGCAAAACCGACACAACTTCGACCAGAGCTTCTGGGTTTAGCCTATCCCTGTCCTTTTCCAGACTGACGACTGATTTGAAGTCAGCAGCTATGACCACCAAAAATGGTCTATTCAGAAGACGCAAGAGGCCGACTCCGATGAAGCCGTCTCCGAGCGTCAGCGCCCAAGGTTACTTCGAGCGAACCGCAGCCGCGTCAACCTCTACCAGAAGATCCAGGAGGAGTAACGTAGGAAGTGGCAGGAGAAGACCAGTCTACACGTCCAGAAGACGAAAGATTACAACGAGTAAGCCTAGTCCAGCACCAGACAGTCCGGTCTGGTTTGTACCACCCGAAAGGCGAAGATCCAACCGCCAACGTGGCAGAGTCTGGAGGGAAGTCCGTTACCTTCCTCAGGATGACGGTAAATCAGACGCTGACAACGTGGACAGCAAATCCAATAACTGGTCCAACGACTCGAACCTGTCCGACGAATTCGACGACAAGAAGCTTCTGCTGTCCGGAGACTTTGAGGAAAAGTCTGAGGCTTCGCTAAACCCTCGAAAAGCCGACTCTGGCTCGAACCTCGATTCCTCGTCGTTGGTCTCCAGCTTGGCCAGCTCCACATCTCTCAAACCCAAGATCAGCGACTTTAACGAGGACAAGATCTTCTACGAAGAGTACCGTGGCGACAAGTCCAAACCCGTCAACCCTCCCGAGAGCAACTACTTCGCTAGCAGTCAGTTCCTGGGATTCGTAGCCAAAAGCGCTGGTCGAAACGTCGTCACAACCACCATCACCACCACCAACAACAGCAACCAGCGCTGCGGTTGCACCTCCTCCAGTGAATCCGACGAACCAGAGCGGGTTTTACTGGTCGTGGGTGGCAGTAAGAAGGACGGCAAGGACGCGGTAAGTCTGAACGTCGCCGGTGGCGAGAAGAGGAACTGCTCCGTGGTACTGGTAGTGGAGAGTCAGAGATCCAGTGGCGTCAACAGACAGCAGGAGGTTGGACCAGGCCAGAGGAGGCGACCGCTCAGAAGAAAGTCTCAACTGAGGCGGGGCGGCGCTGCCGGTGGTAACAACGCCAGGGGACAGCCAGTTTACCTCGCAAGGAGGAGGTCGTCGCTCAGGAGGAGACCCTGTAGTAAGAAATTGATTTAATGGACGCACGGGTGTAATGCCGGGGATTAATATGTCTTCTAGGAATTATGATCGAACCAAATACGTACACGTAATAAGCGAGCAAATCGAATCTCGAGTGAATTATTTTATCGATGAATTATGTTTATTTCGCATGCACTGCACACATGCAAGAGGTGCGTGATTTATCGTGAAACTTCACTTTCTAGATAGTGTTTGATTTTGAAAACGCGTTATCGTAAATTTTGAACTTGAAATTAAAGAAAAGCGTCGCAAACCAGTTTCATAACACCGCACCACACGCAAACTTTACAATCCTTCATTTAGCTAACAGTCCGCATCAAACGTCTGGCTTTTCATTATCATTCAAAATAACATTGCGAGAATCTAATTTATAACTAACAATCCTCTCGCGCATCTCATTAAACGCGACTCGTGCCGCAACGCGAGCGGCAGACGCGCTCAAAAACAAAAGCCGTTTCGCATCATTTCCACAAAAAGAAGCGGCTATGCTATATACTGCCAGTCGAGAAAAATGCAGTAACAAACAATCCCGCGAATTATGCAGTCGCTTGTGCTCGCGCATTTTCGTAAGCACGTGCGCGCACGAGCGCGTTGCACACTATGCCTTCTTTCCACACGCGTACACATCGAAGCTCGCAACATGATTTCATATTTTCCTCGCGGAGTATTTCTCCTTATCGCGGGAGATTTTCCCTTTTCCGCAAGCGCCGGCGGGAGCTACGATGCGTGACGACGTGTTCTGCTCGTCGGAACGCGCCTATCATTTTGTCTCGCACTCGGCGGCGCGTAATTTGCGCTCTTATTGCGCGCGCGATCCGCCTCCTTTTCGCCCGGTAGCATCTCGGTGTATTTAACGGTGTTTTTTGCGTTTCCTATAAAATTATCCACGTATGTACAGAGTCGCGCTTTTGCGTGCACGCGCGCTCGGGATGCTTTTCGAAAGTTTTCGGAAGACTCGAAAATTGCGATGATGAGCGTTTCTTCTTCTCCTATTGCGAGGCATTAGTGTGTGTATGCATGGTGTATACCTCGCGTGATACGAGAGTAGAGAGAGAGAGAGAGAGAGAGAGAGAGAGAGAGAGAGAGAGAGAGAGAGAGAGGTATCTCTCAGTGCGCGCACGCGCGGATTCGATGAAACGGAAAGTGCTCGCGGGCTTTTCTCGTATTATGTTGTATACGCGCAGCGACGTAAAATCCATCTCCTTTTTTAGGATATATAACGGAGCTAGCGAAACGTGAAACTATCTCGTACGCTTAGCTCGTATTAAAATGATAAGCGCCGCGCAGCGAGTGTGCAGCAGCAGAGGACTTCCGTATTGATTTCCAAGTGAAATCACTGCAGCCGGTCTCTCAAGGGAGCTTGAAATATACGCTGTAAATCGCGCGCGCTCGTTGTACAAACTCCGCGCTTTCTTTTATTAGAAAAATCATATCGGGCCGCTGATCTATATTATTCTTTCTTTCGCAATTATGAGGTAATTGCGGCTTCGGTTTGTTGCTATACCGGCAGCGTTATATTCAATTAGCGCAGAGCATTGTCGGGGGGCAACTCGCGAGCTCGCGCGTTTAATTAAGTTTTCCCGATATTTTTCGATTAGAACGTTATAAAATAGAGAAAACTCGCAGAGTAGTCGGCGTAATTACGGGAGTCAGAAGTGTGCGGCGCGGGGTATACACTATTCAACGAAAGTCTCGAAAAGAAAGAGCGATTCTTTCCGCGATATTGTATGGCATAGTCGAGCACGCGATAATTCTCCGCTCGGCGGTAGCGGCTTGCGCACTAATAAAACAAAATCCAGATCAATGTCCGCTCGCTCGCTTGCTCTCTCGTGTCGATTCGCGGGACATTTGCCGGGTTACCGAGCGTAACACTCCACGCGTGCAGACATGATCCGTCTCGTGTAACGCGCATAGTTCAGCTCCAGAGGCTATGCGAGTATGTGTGTGTGTGTGTGTGTGTGTGCGCGCGTGTGTGTGTGTGTGTGTGTGTATGGAAGCCTTGTTGTATGCAGCTACTCGTTGCTGAATATGCATTACGGCTGCGGATAAATGGCCGCGACGCCTGGCGTATATGCCTGCCTTTTATGGGGCATTCCGTGTCAAATGCGGATGGTTTAGATTATGGAGCTAGGTGCTATTGCCGCGACGCGTGAGCTGTTGGAAGGAAATTCATCGAGGAAATTGTTGTGAAAAATTTAAATGTTTTCGCCAAGCAATGCGTTAATTACTGTACGAATGTCCGCGTTACGTCTTAAAAGTTCACGACACGATCTGTTTGCCAAACGCTATAAACAACTCGAAATACTCGCTTGGCGCTCCACATAAAAGCCATTCATTTGCCGGCGCGTATAACACGGAATACCACCGACAACCACAGCTGCATAGCACAGCATAGCTCTCTCTCTCTCTCTCTCTCTCTCTCTCTCACTCTCTCTCTAATCGGAAAATCGCACTATACTACTGCAGTTATCATTCGCGAAGCGAGACCGCGACCGTTATTGCTCCGGTTTCCCGGTTCGCCGAAATAAAGCCTGCGCGCGTTATACTACTGTTGTTGTTGTTGTTGTGTTGTCTCTCGGAAAAGACCTATAATATTAGCTCTCATTGGCCAGTCGCGCGACCGACACTTGAATGAGCGATTTCTCTTTGAGTCGCTGTCATAGCATTGTCACCGACGCGCGGCTTCGATATGCATGCGTTCGCTTTTTGCGCAAGACCCAGATAAGAAGCTATTTATTTGTGCCCCAGCTGCTGGACAGAGCGACGTTTTTTCCGAGCTGAATTTTGCGAAATAGTCGCGCGGCGGAGAGTAAAGGGGTACGTAACTGACGACGTCGTTATACACACGGAAAGTCGTATTACGGAGCTCCATGCTTGTCAATTTGTTCGCGCAAGATTTCAATTTAGTTTGTGCAAGCGTTCCTCTATTTTATGGCGTTTTAAGAGTTGCCAGTCAGAGTTTGATACTGGACATTTTTTCTCTCTCGTTTTGCGTGTGCTCGGAACAATCGAGTCGAATTTATTGGTTTAGAGCGAGTACGATAAGATTGAGGTGTACGCATGCAAATACGGGCGTTTTCTCGGGAATTTCGTTATCACTTGAGGCTTTTTTTCGTAGATATAGATACCCCGTAGAACGGAGCTGAAATTCTTAAGATAAACCTTGGTCGTATCCGAGTCCCGGTATAATCCCTTGTAAAGCACAGGATTCACCTACTTTCCTTCAAAATTTTTGGACGCGAATTCACGCGAATTATTATACAGGTGTCAGTTTCTCACTTGATGTCGTCGCGTGAGATAAATTGTGTGGATATATTTTAGCTGCAATTAAGTCTTTACATCGCTGCCTTCTCTAAAACAAACTTCAAACCGACGCTGTCTAGGTCATAACTCTGTCATTCATGTAATTACTTCATCAGTTTAATATGTTAGAAATTGCGGCGAGAACGTTTGTGCGCAATCTCCAGTAGAGAAAACGTATAATAACGCAGAGATCGTTTTCACATTTTATTCAAGAATGCATAAAAAATTCTCGAGTTGGATGGATGCCGTAATTAGCACAACTTTGGTTAAAGCACCCAGTAGTCGGTGAACCGACGAGTAATCGAAGTATCGATCGTCGTTCAAAGCAATTTTTACGCGTAGTTGAGCTTTTAAAATCAGCCCTTCTCCGCTCGCTTTTTTCATCCGGTAAATATACCAGCACGCGACTACTACAATGCCTCGAAAAAAAACCAATCGCGTTGAATGATGAAAATGGAGAATAATTTTGCCCTCGCTTCGCATTTTACCGATAAGTTCGCATCGTTGGGAGGATGCTTTCGAAAATGACGTCCCTTTTTAGCTATATAATACCTCTACCTTTATACACATTGTCTCACCCGTTCTTTTCTCTCTCTCTCTTGTTACAGGGGACATCACGCAAAAGGGCTACGAGAAGAAACGGACGCGACTACTGCAGCAGTATGCGTCGAAACAGCTTGGTAAGTCGGACTTTCATCATCGTTCTGTCCTCCCAGTTTTCTCACTCTCTTTTTTCCGCTGTATACAACACACCACTCTCTATAAATATATGACACACGTTTGTCGCCTCACTCGCGATCTCACACTGTATACTGTACATATATCGTCTATGTATAACGTCTGTGCGCTCTATTCTCTGTTTGCTCTCGGTCTGGTTCATGGCTTTTGCATTTTTTTCTCAAGCTTTTTTTTCACGTCTATCCTGTGTATAATGCAAGCTGCTGCTGCAGCTTTCGTCGACTCGACGAAGGACAGTTTGCTACTCGTGTGTGACGTCAATGTAGCTGTTGAGAAACTAGTTCTGTGGGGATGTGAGGAGAAAAAAAAAGACATTCTGCGGCGAGAAAGAAAAGCAAATTGCGCGTGGTGGCGTTATCTATACGGGGAAATGTCGGATTAAGAGATTTTTTTAAATTAGCCAACTATACTTTCGAAGTTCTTATCGTAATTGAGACCTTTCGTTTGTAAATAAACGTGAACGCTTGATGAATTTATTGATGGATTAGAAATTTTCAATTTAGTTTATTCGATGCATTAATGGGAAAGTAATTGAGTTATTATAAATAGCTATGCGCAAATCAAACATATAGTAGTGGATATGGATAAAGATTTTAATATAAATGATTCTAGTTTCCGGTATCACCTCGAAACGTCGTCGAACGATTAATAATTCTATATTCCATAATTAACATCACACGACAAATTACATATTTCAAAAGAAAAACCCCACCCACTTTTGCAGCAATTCCAACTTGTCGTTTACCATTCGTTTTCATACGCGAGTCTTCATCTCCGACCAATAATTACCGAGATAAAAACAACTTCAAAATATCGGGTATTAAAATCAACCATCAGCATCGATTACATATCTCGATCGACCCATAGACACGCACATTTGACACACATATTGCTCGCACAAAATAACTGCAGAGCCCAGAGCACATATCGGATAAAAATGCCGAAGAAAGAAACGCCACACTTCTCAGGGGGAATAATTCATAATCATGCGGAACGCGTTGCGCATTTTGCAATAGCCTGTGCTTGCCACGCGCGCGATCACCTTCCGACGAAAAAACAAGGAGTATATAGCAGTAGCAGTTGATAAAAGACTGGCAGCGGCGCATAGCGACGTTGAAAAAAATGCGCGCCGAGAGAGAGAATCGCTAAACGCGAGGAATTATGCGGTTGCTTCTGAGCAGAAAAATAACAGGATTATTATTGTTCGCCGGCGGTGTGAGTCTGTATTTTCTATGCCGATGTATCCACTGAATCTCTCATAAGGCGTTGTTCAACGCGCTTAATTACCGATGATTTTCGATGATAAAGATTGAACAATGAAAAATCGAGACATTACAGTAAAAATCTAGGGTATAACGCTTATCAAATCATCGGGTGTATTTAGATCCGCGTCTACGTACAAAAAGAGGCGTAAGGAATCTCGCTAATGGCCAGACGTATATAGTCTACGAGAGTGCATAATCCACAGTTGAACGCGCATCGCGGACGCGTCGCTTATTACGGTAGCCTTTCCTCAGAGCTGCAGCGCGATGCATAATATAATACCGCAGACGCGTAAGAATTCCCCTCGCGTCTGCTGACGACTTTATTTTTTCTCTTCTCCTTGCGCGCGCTTTTGCGGTTCGAGTATAAGGTCGCGTTATAAGCTCAATTTTTTTCAATTTACGAAGAGTTTTGAACACGGACTCTCTTTGTGAGAAACTTTTCTGTAACATTGAAGTCACTGATAATTGGAAGATTTATGCGTCGTTTTATGTAATGAGCTTCATCCTTGAGGCTGTTCGCGATTTTACATGCCACCGACAATTAAACTAACAATCGGCGTTTCTTTTTCATGCAAACACGCTTGAGTAATCTTCTCACCTCTTGAGTGACCAATTAAACAATCGATTACACTTTGAGTGTTATTAATTGCGATGTATTTCGATTCGTATATGGATTACTTAAGAGTATAAGCAATAATATTTTATTCACAATATACTGTTCGGCTCGCGTAACATTATGGTCTCCCGTTACACACACACACACACAAACGCACACACACGTGGATCTGCCTAACTAGCAATTTACATGTTAACACTTAGCGTGGTCAAGTGACCGAAGTCGCTGCATACAATATTATATATTAATGCATGTTTACTTTTTATTTGCTGCTTGCAAAATCAATGCCACGGAATTGTTAGCTCGGATTTATTCTAATGCAGAGGCTCACTCGTTCGTAATTTTACCGCCTAGTCAGCAGCTCTTATTTAAATAACAAATAGATTAAAAGGCGGCGAGTAACTGCTGCTTCGCTCGACTGCGAAGTCGCCGCGCAACGTTTTACGATTTTGATGAAACTAGGGTGTTTTGAAAAAACTAATAATAAAAATTCCGCGAATACAAATCAATCGTGTTTGCTTTTAATTTCCTTCAGAAAAACACTCTACTCTCACGGAAAATCACGCTCGTTTGTTCTCTAGCAAGCATCGAAATTTCTTCGCCAAATCAAATCAACGAAGAGAAAATTCCACCTTCGGCAAACGTGTCAGTGAGAGAAGCCTTTATAAGTCCCTATCTCCCGCGAGCAGATTATCCTCTCGAGGCACACATGTGCCTATGTATACCTACTTGCAACTATTCCGCGCACATTTTTCCATCTCGACGTGCGTATGCGCTCGTTTTTTTTTTCTCTCTCTCTCTCTCTCTCTCTCTCCGCTACACTCGCGTGTTGTAATCGATTCTCGCTCTGCCTCGCGCATTATTACAGAGCAAAAGACTTGGCTATGTGGAGCTCGGAGAGAAAAAAGAAACGTCGCGTGTATCCACAGCGCGGTTGCGTAAATTTTTATGCGCGTATTTGTGTTATTAAGCCGCGGCGCGGCCGCCTGTCCCGACGTAAATTGTAATACGTGAGCTTGATGGGGATATGGCGAGCAGCATCTTGGTGTTCCGATTCACAGAGGACGAGACAATGGCGCGAGTATGATTTGATCTTGGAAGGATTGTATCTCTCGCGCGGATATTGTGTCGCGATCGCGTAACGCCTTGTTATCGCGCTTCGACTCGGCGAGTAATGATCGTATTTATTTCTGGGAAGATCGCGGTGGATCGACGGTTCTTCTTGATCATGGGTGTGGCCTGGCGAGAAGACGAAGTGTGGTATGTGCAGTAAAATTTGATGTTGACAGCAGAACCTATCCTTGGATGTGTGATCAATAAAAGTACTGACAGTCGTGACAAAAAGTATTATACTGTACAGGGTATAGTGAAGGAGACAAAGTGAATTCAAAGCGTTCGTTCCTATACAGGGGGAGACAAAAAATGTTATTACAGTGCAATAATTGAAATCAACCTTCATAATTGCAACAAAAAAAGAACCTATTTCACTGCAGGCATACATAACCGTCGCTGATTCTCACGATACTATACGCGCGCAAGAAGTTCTACGTCTTTCGCAACGCACACTTCCTCGTCTTTTATATTCAAACATGCTCATATATATTCAAAAGTGAAACGACGCTGTTTTTAACTGCATCAAAAAGCATAATGGGTTATAGAAAAGTTGAAAGGGGTACGTTTCGAAAGTGAATTTGCAGAGTGGGTTTAACAATTATGTAATAATCGGTCATAAATTATTTATTTCTTGCAACTGACAGGAATGTCCAATATTGGATCCAAATCGAAATCAGTTTTATAGAGAAAAGGTAAAATTATATCTTGTATTATTTAACTTTGCATGCTCTTTTGTTTACCTGCGAAGTGTATGAAGAACTGAGAGCTGATTGTCGAGAAAGAAAGATTCTTATGTTTGAAAAGAAAAATATTTTGAAATAAGCGTCCTTCTTTTGCATTCACAGGCTCGATTTTTCAGCTTTCCATATGCACTTCGGAAACAAAAAAGTATTGGAAAATATTTCGCAGTAGTTGAGAATACTCGTTAAAATCAATTCCTTAAGCATGCACTGTCGAGTAAAAAAACTTGTTCACACACAATTGGTTTGATATTGCACCGTCACTGCGTGTTATTTCTTTGGGACTAGCGAGCCTCCAGAGTTTGCGATTACTACAAAAACATCGAAAAGAACTTGGAGATTACGTAGTAGTTACCCTGTATTATGCACCTATACTGTTAGTTATCTTACAGAGTCTTGTTGACCCACTTGTTTCCACAGAGCTGTGATATATTTGCTTGTTTTGTATATTGTTTAAAAGAAAATATTCGGCTCTATGAACATTGGCCCATTACACGGTAAGGATTGTAACATTTCCATTGTCAAAATTCATATTTTTTTCATAAATTTTTTTACAACGAATTTCGCTTTATTAAAACGAAATTACAGCGTGTACCATCCCGTCTTACAAGCACCGAACACGAGTACAATACACGTTTTAATATTCTTCAAAAGGAACAGTGTGCTTCATTTGAAAGGATGTGATTAATGGATTGTCGTCTTCCGTGAAAGTTGTAATGGAGCATTCTTATTACAATGTAAACTTCGTACACAAAGCGTAATGCAATGCAATAATGTAGGCACTTCGTTTTTCATTGCGATAGCCATTACGTAAAGTAATACTCGTTATTCCGTGGTGATACACGAAATTCAATTGCCATTACCGCAATAACCACAGCTTTTCAACGTCCGTCCAACCTACTCCCACCTCCAAGCAAATACCTATACACGTAAATTTATCACCGAAATAACAACTCCCTACTCACTCAATCCAGAGTCGAAGCGCAGCAAAAGCCACACAGTAGCCTCTCTAACTGTGCAAACACATTCCCCGATTGCAACCTCGTCTTCTTCTTCTTCTGCCTCTCATCATACATCGTCCATCCGTTGCTGCTGCTGCTGCTGCTGCTGTGCAATAAAACCAAACTTCCACACGAGCTGAAGCAGCAGCAGCGTCAGAGCTGACCTCGCTTATACGACTCTAAAAGTCCTGATGCGATGTTATATACGATGTGCAGTAATAATGGGTCGCGCGTGCGTATGCAGAAAACTCTCGGTGTGCTGAAGAAGCCATCTGCTGCCGCGTGCGAAAGCGTTCGCTTGTCGACATTCTCCATTTTTGCCCGTTCGCGCATAAATGGACGGGAAGGCGAGTAGTAGGGGCAATGAGTCGTCGAGTGTACAGTGAGTAGTTTTATCGCGGCTTAACAGTAAGGGACATTGATGACCGGCTGCGAAACGGAAACGTAGCGATGTGCTCAGGCTGTCCGAGAGAGATGGACGTTGAGAAATCCATAAGTGAGATTCTTTCGGATCGTTGCTTGCTTATGGTTTCGCTATGCTCGACGAAGGCTCAACGATTTAGAGGTTTCAGAGATCGACTATGATTGTGAAGGACTGAATGATCTTCTAATAGCTCTTCTCTCTTTGTTTTCGTGCCGGTCGCGACTGTAGATAGACTGTCCTTTGTTGCAATACTGCAGTCTATATACTCGCGAGGATAGTTTTTGTTTGCTATAAAAAGAAAATCGAAAAATTTGCGGTTGCAGGGCGAACACTTTGACGATCCCATACTCAAAGGTAAATTTACTATTGAGAATAATATCCCGTCAAATAATGTGGACAAATAACGTACGAATAATTCGTAATGTGTAATAGCTTAATACTCGTCGTAGAGAGGAGAAAGAGCAACATATAATAAAGCAAATCGCTTCTCTTGAAATTCCGTCGCGAGGTTATCTTTAAAACGGACTTTTAAATTACATCCCCCTCAAAGTTGCATGGTTAACGATAACGAAGTAATTATATACGTGCGCGCGTATACGCGAATGTTTAATCAAACCCCGTTCGTGCTAATTTTCCGTGAATCGCAGCTGATAAGACCGCGAGGATAGCGGCTGATGATTACTAGCTCCGTAAATTGTTCCCTGATGTTTATTTAATTTTATCAGGCCTAATTTGTACTTGCCGTGACGCGACTGTAATACGCTGCTTGTTATAACAAAAACGCACGTGTGCTTACATCCGGATACAGTATATATAGTGAAGAAGCGAAGATTATATACATAGTTCTTATTAAAAATAATTAATCGTTACAATTCAATTAAGAAGAAAAGAAAATTAATAATCACTTCTATACATAAAAATGTCATACAATTCACATTGTAACGAGAGTAATTGAATCGAACACGAGACTCACACCTACGTAGAAAATCATTTCTCTCAACGTTAATGCACCTCGCCAGAACGAGAGACTTCACTCTTAATAATCTCCCGAGCAATCATCAGCCAGCCTCGCTCAATAATAAGATCTAAAAACCACCCAATCCGAAACAATCAGCATCGGCAGCAGCAGCAACAGCAGACTTGCGAAAGCGTCGGCGAGAAAATCATCAATCAGTGCTTTTCCCCGGCTCTCTCATGAAAATTAGCTACTCGCAGGCGCGAGCCGAGTTGCCGTCCATCACGCGAATAAGCAATACGTATGCAAAGGACGACGAGTCTCTAACGAAAGTGCGCGGCTACACCGCGAGGAAGCAAAATCGCGCTCGTTAAACTCGCGTCGTCGCCGCGCGTGTATACGGCGTAGAGAGAGAAAATCGGCCCTCGTCAATCGGCTCAATATATGTCTCGCTTGGATATATATTTACCCCGAGCGCATCGGCTAACGAATACCGTCTGAGCACTGGGATAGCTCTGTTGCGTGTATGCAAAGTCTGATGGGGCTGTGTTGATGTTGGTATGCCGGGACTTTTAAGTCGATCTTTATAAACCTGCCGAGATGTCGCCAAATCGGTTTTTCGTACCTTTTAGATTGTTTTGGGCTTGAATTCTTTGAAAATCGTTCAGTTTTCTGTAACCAAACAAAGTATAGTTGCAACCAATGCAAATGATGACTGAACTACAATATTAACTTTGAATCTACAACGAAGTAAACATAATCCACGTGAAAGTACGGCGAACTCCCTGCCGTGTGAATTATTTTTGCGACGCTTGTGCATTCTTCGGTCGTTAAGTATGTGCACTTTGAAAGGTACCTCCTCACGTTTTTTGTTGCGCCGCAATAAAGTAGGCGCTTAGCAGTATCAACGCGTATAATTAGCCTTTTTTACGATCACTTACACGTACACACGCGCCCAGGAGTGTTACGCGCGGGGCCTAGACATCTTATTTTCAATCGCGGCCTGCTTACGCAATGGGAATTGAAGTTTCTTGTGCCGATATTTCGCACACACGAGCCGAAAGATTTTATGTTTCCGATAGGGAGTTTAAAAATAAATTGATTGCGATTTCACTCGCGCGCGCTCGATGGATCTTTTATTTTCCAGGATTTGTTTAACGTCATAAACTTTCAACGGACTCTGTATGCACGTGTGAAATGAAAGTTAGTTGCTAGACCAGATAAACGAACGCGTGGCGTATGCCGAGTATGCAACTCATCTATTTATGTGTGTGTGCTATACTGCAACGAGCAAAGTTTTCTAAAGGCTTTGACGCGATTAAAGCTCACACGCCCATAACAGGTAAAGCGATGACATCAATTTATGTGTATACATAATGTAAGAGATGACAGTGCGATCATATGTTTTTTTTTTCACTGATGACAAACCGAATGTGCATAGATTGCATATCAGGCATGAATCATTTCGATTTTGAATATGTGTGGAATCGACGCTGGAGCCCTCGAATATGTGGCATCGCTATTTCAGTCACACTCCAGTTGCATTCCATCGGCCGCAGCGCGATTTAACGACCTTTCCCATTGCATCATCCCGGTGAGGTGCAACTAGAGTGTGACCAAAGCTCGCGACGACGAAAATTTGAGCACTCGATAAAGTCTTCTTCTGTCCGAACCCGAGATCGCGCTAACGTCATATCGATTTCCATTGTTCGTGGAATCGATTGTATCCGACGCGACGGAGAACAAACGAGCGATTTGTCATGGCGCTGATTGTTTGTTAGGTATCGAGAGTGTGTAATTTTTGTTTGAGGTAGCTATTGATTCGAATATATATGATGAATTAAAAATCTTCGGGATAAAATTTCACCTTAATGCAGGCGTTCAATCAGCAAATGAAAGTTTAGACACGTAGCGATTATGAAACACGTGCGGGTATTGTATTAGTTGAGATTGCCTACGTTGATCTTGATCTCATAATCTGATGCTCGATCACAATATTTGAAATAATCGATCCATTGACAGATTGAGCGCAGATTCGGTCGATTTCTCCGAATCTTTTTCCTAATGTCTATACAGCATATACCTCTGATGTAGTATCCAAGTCGAAAGAAATAGTTTTCCAAACTCTGTAATTACTCCGAAACATTCGCTCCGATCCAGATCGTTTAACATACCTCACCGAAAAGCACACAATGGAAACTCGGATTTATAAATCAGCGCACACCGCGACATCACAATGGCCATTTAATCAGGAAAATTCAAGGAATCCCAATTAAACTAAACCAGGCTCGTAATCGAACAAGTTCCCTCAAAAACGCCCTCTGCATCCACCTCGCAGCGGAGAAAATTTCGAAAATCCAGCATAAGCGCGCAAAGCTCAGCAGCGACAAAACCGCATTCCGCGGTAGTCTCTTTCTGTACTCTCTCGCGGCTCACATAATGCGCGTCACGTCCACACGTACATGTACGCGGCTTATGCACACGTACGCGCGCGAAGCTCATATACCTGGCGGCGAGTAACTGTGCACCTAGACACGCGGAAGAGTCGCGCGAGCGCGGGGCCTTTTACATAAGGCGATCCTGATGCGCGATGGCTTCAGCAGCAGCAGCAACAGGCGAGGCTCTCTATGGATTTTTCGCGGCCGCGAACTTCTTCCCATGGCTGGCTCGCGAGAGGACGAATGCCTGGATTAGGGTTGGAGTGGGAGGCGAGGCAACCTTTCACTGTGTGGGAAAGGCTGATGCACGAAATCTATCGATGGGCTTTCGGAAGTTCTCTACTGCTGCTGCTGCTCCTGCTCCTGCTGGTGCATCTGAGGAGAGTAAGGTTCTTATACACTGCACTTTGAAACTATGCTGCTGCTGCTGCTGCTACGGGTGAGAGTGACGGAGGAGATTCGTCGTGGAGATTACGGGCGATGTGCCGTCGATGCTCATATTATTCCGCGTCGCGTTTCAGGTGCGGTTAATTGTGGGAGGATTTTTTTCTTTTTTCTCGAGTGTAATTGATGGGATGCGGAAAATGCGTAGTTTGAGCGTGGGGATGATGGGAATATATTCCAGCGGTGTCGCGTTGAAAGTCGGAGAGAGAAGAAAGTGTTTATGGTGCGGAGGCTTTTTGAGAAACGGTGTGTGATCGGTTCGATGATATTTCGCTTTGGGAAAGGTCGGCTGTTGAGTAACTTTGGCGGTAATGATGAAAGCCGATAAATTTTGCGCTCGTTCGGGTCGTAAAATTATTGCGTTTTGATTTATGGTAAATAATTGATCGCTACGCTTTTGATCTGGATTTTTAATGAAAAATCTTTCATACGCTGAATGTGTTCGGCTGCTGTGTCAATTAGAGGCACGATGTATCGCCGTGTAGAGTACGAATGCAATTAATAAAGTTTAAAAGCTTGTTCGACGGAATTTTATTAGAGTTTCGATGCGAGTTGAGTTTGAAATAGTTCTGTGATTGACAAATTCCATTTCCGACATCTAATTTACTCATTTAACTGCTCTTTCTGCTCGTTGCATAATTGTATACATAGAGCTTGATTCAGTACAGACATACCCTTTGCTCGCGAGGCTATTTTACATAAAGATAGTGAAACGCTATCGGAACACACTCTTCCGCTATTAAAAGTAGAAAGTAAAATTTTAATCTCTTTAACGCGCAATGAAAAAATTAACGTTCCCATGTAACATTATAAGCTCGAACGCGAGTTATACATTCAACGAAGAAAGCGTCACCCTCTACACCGACGGATATAGTCAGCAGCGCAGTAACACAAAGCTCGCGATGATTATTTGCTCCAATTCCATAAAAAGCAAATTGTCACAGAGAAAGAGCCATCGCTATGCCTAGGGGCACTTATCCCATGTAACATATGCGCCGCCGTCGCCGTTGCTCATATACCTGCCAGCAGCGCGTAACTGCACATCGCGTGCGCTTCCGGGTCTCGTTGTACACATCTACTCTTCTTTCCGTGGTAGATTCTTCCTCAGCTGTTTTATTTGTTCTCTTCGACTTTTCATTTTTTCTCGTAACTAACTTCCACAACTAATGCATAGATCACGGGGGTATTCTTACAAATGAGTAAACGTTAATCACGCGATGCAAAGATTCTATGCAGCGTATAAATCATCGCCTGGATGAACAATCTGTTTCGCGAAATAAAACATACACACATACAAGAATATTCGCTCCGTGAGTCTTCCCAAGAACGATAAAGAAATCGAAAGGCAATATAATTTACGATCGAAAAATGCAGCCCGACGACAAAATCATAAAGAAGCGAGCTTAATGGCATACCTCGTATACCATAAAACACACTCGTTTCACCCCATTTTTCACACACATACACACACACACAGAGCTGAAAGGCTGCGCTGCAGTAGTATCCCCCCGTGCAGCAGCAGTCGTTAACCATTATCGGACACGACCCGAGCGCGTGGGCGAGCAACAAACGAGGGACACAATTTCTGTAAAGCCTCATCATGCGAACAACAGCAGTAGCAGCGCTAACGAAACGCGTAAATCGCCTTTTGCTTTTCTTGCCGAGAGCGACGCCATGAACCAGAACCGAGAGACCGATATGGTGGTGGGAGTGAATGTGGGGATTGAGGCAGCTCTTCTCTGGAAATAGCCGCGCTGAATATCTGTATCTGCGTTGATAGAAACACAAAAATTCTGGACTGGACTGATGTCTCAATCTGAAGTGTCTATATGAATTATGCACACGCGAGTCTATTGTAATTTACGCTTGTGTCTTTGAGAGAGCGGAGGTATTACGCAACGTCGCCTCGTTCGACAATATATTTATATACTCACACATTTTATGGCTTATTATTCGCTTACTTTTCTTGTGTGCACATGGTGTTTTTTGTTTTATTTTTGTTGTTGCCGTTCTTTTGTACTGGATTACGCTCACAAACGAGCAGTTTCGAAAACATCTACGGAGGATTATGGTAATGTGTGTGTCGGCTATTATTGTTTGCAAAAATGTGCAGTCGGCTGCGCAGTAAAGGATATACTAGATATTATAATTTTATTGTTCTACATATCATATCGTTGTGTTATACATTCAGTAAAATTCATGCCAAGCAAGACTAAGAAACACCGTAGCTTTTGAATCTCGAACTGTTCCGCGCGAGAGCTGTTGCAATGAAGTTGTTCCGTCCATCATCCAAACGTTCCTTTTGCATTCCATGCGATTATTAATGAGGCGATTATTCGCCTACACGATACGCTTCGCTTTAAAGCCTATATCGCGCCGACGAGCTATTGTCTCGGCATTTTTTCTCGGCACAAAATAGATCAGTTCCTCCGCAAGACACTGCACGAGAATATTATACCATCGGTAATTTGATTGCAGGTAAATACTCGCAGTTTCGTAACTCTCGTGTGTATGTGTGCACGTACTCGGTTATCTCGTATTGACTCACGCGGTGAAAAAAAAACTGAATCACGCAAGGTCGAAAACAGGAAGAAGGATGATGAGCAAAGCTATACGTATAAATGCAATTGGCTAAAATACGTGTGATTCTCTTCCTTTTTCGCCGGGGGACTCGCGAAGTTAAAGTCGTCTAAGAGGGTAAATACAGTACATCGTGAAGAGAGCGTCAATTTCGCAGAAAGTTGAGAGAAATACACTTAACTTCGCGCATTACACACGCCAGGAGGTTAAAAACGGAAACGACGCATCCGTCTGAGTGGTTCGTTACTACTGCTTGTGAAGTATTATGCACGTATACAATAATTTCTCGTTACGCTGGTCGTAATGCTGTTTATGTCTCCGAGGTATGCATAAGGGTGTACATTTTCTGATGAATTTATTATTTCCTCGTTTTCCGCTTATAACGCGAACGTGAATTAATTGATTTCGCAAACACAGCCGACACACGCACGAATGATTCTTCCAACACTATAAGCAACACACCATAAGAAACCCAGAACAAAAATGAAAATCCAATAAACTTATCTGTCCCGAAAACGCATGCGAACACACACCAGGCAGCGGAAATAACGGAAGCGGCGGAGGTGGTGGTGGTGGTGTTGGTCTCGAAAGGACAAGTTTCGGCAGTGGCAGCGGCAGCGGCGGAGGCGGCGGCGGTGGCGGAGGGCGTCCGCAGCCACGCGCCAGGCGCACTCAACGTCGCGTCACCCACTCCGAAAAGCGCTATCACTCAGGTGAAGCCTCTCGGCGAGGCGGAGCCGCTTCTTCTTTAGATTTTGGCTCCGATCTCGTCGTATAAATGTAGTTTACTTCTTGTCTCGTCGTCGCTTGTTTGATATAGATGTCTCAGTTGCATTATTTTATTGTTTGCGACGCTTTGGTCGTTGTTGGAATATACGTACTGAGTAAACCGGATATGGTAAATTATATGCCTGTCGTTGTATTTATGTGTACAGTAGCTATTTTGTCGCGAGGAGTTTCCTAATCTTTGATGGCGCGCTGGCTAAAAATGAGATCGATTTTCGTGGGAAATTTCTTTCTGTATCGATTTAAAGCTGGTTTTATAAATATGCTAATGAGAAAAATTACGCATATGCTTGGGACTAATAATGTGTACGTGCTGCCCGGAGGGCTTTGCGAGAGAATAAAAATGTGTACCTTGAAATAGTCGATAAATGCAAATTATGTTCACCATCTTATTTTTTCATCTACGTGAGAGTATAGTATACTTGATGAGTATAAAATCCGACTGAGTCTTTGTATGTGAAATTCCGTTTTTAGTGTCGCATGGTTATCTCTAATCCCCTTTTGTGTTTTTACAATTTTGTACATTAATGGCGTATGTGCATCATAAATATGATATTTTAGTTTTAGAGCTATAGTTGTGTTTGTACTAACAAAACTTCGAACCCATATAACAAAGGCAGAAGAGTAACATAGTTTCCAGCTACTCAAAATATAACGAGTACAGGATTTCTAGTACATTGAAGCGACGTTTGCATAATTTCAAAAAATAAGAGCACAACTCTGTCACCTCAACTCTTATCTAAAAGAATAAAGCCATCACCGCCGGGTAATACCCTCCTACTATACCACGCCAGAAATCGTGTGTCTCGATAAGCATACAACATCGGCGCATTAAAGCGGCCGTTCACTTTGTCCAAAAAGTCGCCGATACCCTGCACACAATAATATCCAAAAGTTGCACATAACACACAACCCATAGTTTTTTGGTAAACGTTATGGTTTCACGGTGCAAAGAAGCTATACAGTCCATCCAATAAACACACGCAGCAGCGTCCCTTTAAAGGCACTTGTGCACGTGCGCGCTTCGTCTCGCTCTTTGCGGTTTTTCGAGCCTTTCTTTCTCCTCGTCTCGCGTCAGCGGAAGAAAAATAAGAAGAGGAGAAAGAAGGAAAGTCATATTTCGCTGCGCAGCTACTTCTCTCCCTTTTTGCTTTTATTTGTGTTTCGCTCTCTCTGTCTGTTCTCCTTTCCTCTCTTCATCTCTGTCTCTCTCCTCTTAGCGAGCCTGTCTTACCCGGGAGATCTATCGGTGACTTTGTGGCTGTGGGTGTAAACGCGCCTGTCGATCTCTTTTCGTTCTTTCTTCTCTGCGGTTATACCTTCGCCTCCTTCTTCTTACTCTCCTAATAATTAAGTCATCTCTCTTCTCTACATTATATATTTGTTTTATTATGTTCGATTTTTTTTCCACGGGGACACCACTCGAGCAATCGCAAACAATACTTATTCACAAAATCGATACGAGAGTGTCCTCGAAAGAAATATTAGTAAAAATAAAGAAAACGTCGGAGAGGAACGCGCTGCATATCCCAAAGTCCTGTATCTATGTTTTCTTGTGGTTGTTGTTGCATGCACAGGCGGCCGGCTAGCGCCTGGCGCTATTGCCAGTCCCCCGGGCTCCGGCGGCTCGACGGGTGGCCACAGCAACAACAACAACAACAACAACAATACCGGCAACTCGAATTCGGCTGCCACGAGACGCGGCAACCGCAGACTCACGCGCAACGAGAGCCGCTACCATTCCGGTGAGTATAGCCCGCACATCTTACATCACAGACACACATGCACACACTACTGTTCCTATACGACATGTTCAAGAAGAGGATCGTCGCGAGATCGTTGTTAGGTACACTGGGACGAGGACGTGCATGATTTTATTAATTTTTTTTCTATTTTTTTTGTCTCAATATTTTTTTTTCTTGAATCAAAGTCATGTGTGCATAAGGTAGAGAAAGTTGATGATCGCCTCCGTGTATTTTACGTACTGCCTTCTTTGTAACCTATATAATATGTAAGTGTTTTATCATAAATGTATACCTATTTGGATATTTCTGTTGTAACGAGCCGTAATTTTGAATTTCCCTACGTCTCTCTGTGTAATTTTGTGAATTTCGTAAGTAAATGTTGGCCTGATTATACTATACACTATGTGCAAGTAGTTTAAACGTCAAAATTAATCTGGCGAACCATGTGAAAGTGTTGCGAGTTCCTGTCTCAAGTTGCTAGAGATATAATAATATTCCAGGCCCACATACCAAAAAAAAAAAAAAATACTTAATAATCCCTATAAATAACGTTGCGCCGCAAGTGTGTCCAAAAAGTCATTCTCGAACGGCTCGAAACGTTGATGCAAGCGTAATATCTCCCCCTGAAAACTTTTCGAGCTTTAAATCCTCTCCGAAGCTTGCGCAGGGGGCCGTCGTATAAATCAAGAGCGCAACTTCAGCATTTAGATGATGTATAGAGCGCGAATTTAAACTTCGCGGGGGAAATTCCTTTCACTGCTCTGCTGGAAAGTTTCAGATTATTATTTCGCTGCTGAAAAATCGAATAACCGCAGTTTCGAAATGTCTCTCTCTCTTTCTCACTACACACAGCAAGTTTAACGAAGGCGGCATTATTCAAATGAAGTGTTACCGCGCAAAACTCGAACACAACGCATTAGCCGTTTGAAATTACACGTACGTATATAATATCGCTTTACAAGCACGCGCGCGATTACACCAACAATGTTCACCTTAAGGAAAAAAGCCCATTACAGCGCCGAGTCTGAGACATCGTTATTCAATACGCGTACATAGCACCCGACGCGTTTCAAAACAAGCCCCTCGCGGGAAAGAGGGCCTTAAAAGTGCGTTTTATAGGCGCAATTAAACACGCAAATTCGCCCGCTAAGTCGCGCATTAGCGTCGCGCTAATTGAAGTTCGCGCGCCAGCGTATAATTTCGCAACTTTCTCGAGCGTTGCCGCGATGCGTTACACGCGCTGCACATCGTCCCAACTGCGCGGACTCTCTGGCCATTTTTGCGTAATTCGTGTCAAAGACACGTACGATATACACACGCGAGTCGTCGTAGTGCAACTAGGTGGTATCATTGTTGTCGTGGCTTTATCGCTGAATGAGATCGTTTGTCGCCAGTTTTTTTTTCTGGCGCCGAGTTGGGAAGAGTTATGGTGTCGGAGCTAATGTGCCCATTTACGCCGCTGAGAAGACAATGATGGGATCGTTGTTTCGTTTAGGGAGAAAAATGCGCTTATTTCGCTTTCTTTGTTAACTAACGGCTTTACTCCGGTCGTTGTAGGACAATTTTCTCACTTTCGAAGAGATTCAATGTAATAAAATGTGATGCTCAAAATTTGTATGGATTATTGTTAAAGCTCGCGTTGTTTTATTATAATTGAGCAATGGAGGGATCGATAATCGCGGCTTTCGCATCGATTACACGACGATCAGAGTAATTTGTACTGGATGATTTCGCAGATTATATCTTTAATTTGCTACAGAGCGGTATTTAATAATCGCTACGATTATTCGTGGCGTCGGAAGATACAATTATCATCATTGTTTGCATTTATCAAACGATTGCGCGGTATAACTCTGTACTAACCATGAAGTTACAAAGAATCGAAATAAAACGACTAGAACAGAATTCAACAGCTCATTAATCCCATAAAGCGGCTATTATAAGACATACCGCGTTTCTATCGCAATGCGAAAATATTTCCTCTCTATTTCTGAATACAGCTCAAGAAATACAGCAATGAAACGTGCTGCAGATAATGCTACAATAATTCATTTCATTGACTCGTACATAAGCTGCGCATTAAAGTTCGGTACAGCATAATAGAGCAATCTTTTCACTCGTCTAGCTCGCATTGTAAATATAAATACGCAATTAACTTGTCAATGCTGTGTATTTCAGCCATATGCCTACATCCTCAGTCTAAAAATACTGAACAACAATAAAAGTTATTGCATAGTAATGGGTCTATAAGATAGCATACTCGAATTTCAGGTCAGCGGCGCTAAGTTTAGTTTTAATGTATTTTTCCCGTCGCAGACGAGCACACGGTCTGCATTACATCGAAAATAGCGCGCATTGATTCGATCGTCTCTCACATCACGCTCATATCATCTCGTCGTTTCCAGAAAAAGTAATAATCGAACGTATAGTTAAAATAATTTTTCCAATCGAGCAAACAGCCATATCTCAAAATTCTAAACCGCCTCTTATCCTTCCATTTATCTTCGGCGTGTAGCCTCATCGCGTGCAAGACAAGGCGCAAAATTACGTTTCGTTCCGAGACGCGCATTCCGCAGCGCCTTGAAAGCGAGAGTGCAACAAAAGGCGTGCATGCGCGGGAGAATACGACTGTGTAAAATTCAAACGCTTCCTGCGAACCTCAGGCTTGATGTGTGCGTCCATCAAACAAGCGTTTCGCATATGTATTATACGAAGCTTAACAAGCTCGAACTTCGTCATTACGTTATAAAACGGCCCTCCCTGAGACTTCGCGAAGGAGAAAGTTCCCGGTGTATTAATAATAGAAAAATTACACTCCCTACTTCATTTTCCGCCGTAATCCAGAAATTCCTTCCTTCCCACAATCGAAAAACTCGCGATAAATCCGATAAGCATCTCTCGGTCGAGTCGAAACACTACCACTTCCGTCATTCCATCCGCGAGGGAAAAATCGAAACGGCATTTACGCGAGAGAGCAGTGCGTAGGCGCAGTCCGCGCACAACAGGGAAAGTCGCGCGGAGTATGCGCGTGTCTAATATACGCGGACCGAGATATAGACGGAGAGAAAGGTCAGCAGCTGCCTTGGTATGTCCATTCTGTTTTCTGCGATCTATACGCACACACTTTATCGTGTAGGTATAAGTATGTGAGGCCTCGGGGATAGGTGACGCCGCGGAGAGTAGGCAATTACTCGCGTTATGTGTTCGGTGCGGGTCGAGGTGGGTTTTGATGAGTTATTGTTGCCGGTTCGATCGGTGGGTCGTGGAATGCGAGTTGGGAGGATATTTTTTTATTTGGGACAAGAAGAATGCTGTATAGGATTTTGGGACGGCTGCGCAGGGCGATATCGAAATGAGAAAGAGAAAACTTTACCTGCTTTGGATTTTGATCGGGACTTCGTTGCTTATGAAAACTACTTTTATAATAACCGCTATACGCTTGCTGATCGTTTGGCGAACGAAGACTGATTGCGATTTGCAAAGGAAAAATCAAAGCTTGACCTAATGAAGCGTAATTTTGACAGATACTGCACAATCTATAGTCCAGAGTAAGCCTACGGTGACGTAAAATCCTCGACGTGCAATTATGTTTCATTAGGTGTAGGCAGTATCTTTTTTTAATTTACTATAACTAGCGCGGAGTAACGTAACGGCCTTACAATGGCGGTTTTTGCGTAAACATTTGCTCTGCATAATTGCTTTTTACGAGTTTACAGAAAATACGCGCGCTTGGGCTGTACACACATATCTATATAGGGATATGCAAAGTGTACCAGCGTCTAGAAGAAATAATTAGGTTGTTCTCGAGTGAGTTTTTGTTGTTATGTAAAAGATTACGTCGAGAAACACAGATTTTAACGAGTGTACGACAAAGGATCGATTAATTATGTAATCTAATTTTATTGATATACACCTATCATAAAATGATTACTTTTAGTGTCAAGAAGACGAACTATCAGAGAGAAATCTCTCAAACCAGTCGAGAAGCTTTTCACGCAACCGTCGCTCTGCTTATTTTGCGATATCACACGTTTGCGAATGTATTGTTCAAACAAATAAACAAAATTATCAATAAAAATAATGAATTTGAATGCAATCTTAACCAGCTGCTATCACGCTAACCAAATCCACAAACCCCAAAGCTACCAAAACTAACCCTCACTTTCTCTTTCGTCCAACAGAGGTCCGCCAGGAAGCAGTGCAGCAGGCGTTGGCCGCAATGCAGGGTCGACCCAAGCCCTCACTTCCTATGCCATCGAAGCGCACCTCCGTGATGGCCCGCAGCCCGGAGCGCAGCAGTGGAGGTAACCAGGGCAGTGGCGGTGGAGGCGGTGGTAACCAAGCCGGCGACTCGAGCAGCGACGAGGACAGCGTCGTTACGGAGGAGAGTCCGGGCGCGGGTGGACCCAGTGGTACCGGCCTCTCCGACACCAGCAGCACTGGCTCCGCCAGGGACACGCCACCGCCGCCGAGACCACCGGCTAGGAGGCCACCTGCGGATATCACCGACATCGCCGAGTATACGCCACACGCCTACTGCAATCTCGTGCAGCCGCCCGATGTCACGCACACGACCACGCAGTCGCGTAGACCTGCGGGTGAGTCTTTTGGAGTTGATTTTTTCACGTAGAAAATTAATGTGAATTATTGATCAACCTTGAATCCAATCGCAAAGTGAAATATTCACGAAGGAAGCTTAATAAATTTTTAAGTACTTAAAACGAGGATCGAAGTTATTTTTACCGAGAACCCAGTTTACTCTCCTCTTGAATCATTTAGTTTGATTGGCACCGCCTAGAAATAGTTTTGATGCTAAGGATTAATGGTATTTGAGAATTTTCTAAGAATATTATTTTTCTTAACAGGAGCTGACAGAGTCAATAGGTACCACGTAGTAGAAGATAATAACACTGGAACGACAGGCCGATGGAAGGTGTCGGCAAAGATCCAACAACTGCTCAACACGCTTAAACGGCCAAAACGCAGACCACTGCCAGAGTTTTACGAGGACGACGACATCGAGTTGGAAATCGCAGCTAATCCGAAGGATCCAAACGCTCCGAAACCCGAGGGTGGCACCATGACACCCGCCGTCGGCGAACAGCTCTCCGTGCCTTCTGGACTGCCTAGATCGGTCGAAGCTTCTATTCAGAGGTCAGCTTTATCCAACTTGTCGTCTACCTGTATTTTACTCTGATACTCGACTAAATATGAAAATTTGAAATAGGTCTTTTTCTCAACCGTGCTGGAATTGCCAAAGTTCAATATTGTTTGTAAAAACTACGAATTAACTATATCATTGCAAATAGCACAAACACGCCTCGATCGTGCTCCGATGATTCAATGACTCTAACAGCGCGCGTGCACCGATTCCACACATTCCGAATTAAAATTCACAGCCCGAAGCGCAAGGCAAAAATAAAGAACATAAAAGAGAAAAGAAAAATGAACTCATCTTCCTCCGACTCGATGATTGCAGGTACGGCTCGGCCTCGTACAAGGCGCCGGCGGCCACAGTTCTGGACCCGAACGGCAAGCTATGCGTGACGCTGACCTACGGCAAGCTGCTCAGTCGCTCGTACAAGATAGCCTACACGCTTCTGAACAAGGCTCTGAGTCGCGTCGTCGGCGAATGTTGCCTCAAGCCTGGAGACCGCATCGCCCTCGTCTACCCCAACGATGATCCCATCAACTTCATCTGCGCGTTCTACGGATGCCTCCAGGCTGGAATCGTGCCTGTACCCATCGAGGTGCCGCTCACGCGTCGCGATGCCGGATCACAGCAGATTGGCTTCCTGCTCGGTAGCTGTGGCATTCAGGTGGGTTGTCGTCGAGTAGGTGCTTTCGATCTGAAAAATTACCGTGTTCTTTATTAACTGCTGCTTTTTCGAATGAAATTATCGTTAACACTGAACGAAATAGACCGAGCAATGAAGCGGAACTTGCGAATGAAAATTAAGAGGCTCGTAAACAAAAGTGAGGAGCGTGAAAAAAACGATAACAGTAACAATGGGTATGGTCATAGAAAGGCAATAAAACTAACCGGCTATTGTCTGCTTTTGCATGTCTCAGGTCGCTCTGACCAGCGAGGCGTGTCTCAAGGGCTTGCCGAAGACTGCCGCCGGCGAAGTGATCGCATTCAAGGGCTGGCCGAAGCTTCACTGGTTCGTGACGGAGCATCTAGGCAAAACCCCTAAGGACTGGATGCCGCCGACGCGGCTCACCGACGACACCCCGGCCTACATCGAGTACACCACCGACAGGGACGGCTCGGTCATGGGCGTCACGGTCACGCGGGCTGCCATGCTAGCCCACTGCCGTGCCCTCACTCAGGTAATAATCAATAGTATACGAGGCGCACTCGGTAATTTGCAAGCTGTATTTTTTTTAATAAGCGTATATGTGCCTTGCCGTGCAACGAGCAGGAGGTACTATTGACATTTGTCATTTCATTATGTACTTTCTTTTGTAATTTGTTACGAACGCTTCCGTCTGTGAGCTGTAATAATATCCGTATATTGACATACATGTGAATTATTTCCCAGGCGTGCGGCTACACCGAGGGAGAGAACGCAGTATGTGTTCTGGACTTCAAACGCGAAGTCGGCCTCTGGCACAGCACGCTCACTAGCATCTTGAACGGCATGCACGTCATCTTCATTCCGTACGCACTGATGAAGGTGAATCCGGCGAGCTGGATGCAAATGATCACGAAGCACAGAGCAAGCGTCGCCGTAGTCAAGTCCCGAGATCTACACTGGGGACTGCTCGCGACAAAGGACCACAAGGATATATCCTTGTCGACGCTGCGACTTTTGCTTGTCGCTGACGGGGCCAACCCCTGGTCGCTTTCATCCTGCGACCAATTCCTCTCGGTCTTCCAGTCCAAGGGCCTGAGGCCAGACGCCGTCTGCCCCTGCGCCTCATCGAGCGAAGCCCTTACGGTGTCGGTCAGAAGGCCTGGCCGAGCTGGTGTTAACGCCACTGGTAGAGGCGTGCTCAGCATGTCGGGACTAAGTTTCGGCGTGGTCAGGGTCGACCAGGAAAACTCTTTGACGTCGCTCACACTGCAAGACTGTGGTCAAGTCATGCCTGGAAGTGAGTGGTTTGAAATAATCTAATCTTTAAAATAATTAAAAATTCTTTGAGAAACAAACTAACCCGAGGTACTTTTTTTAAAGGTATTGTAACAGTGATAAAGATGGAAGGACCACCGCTAGTCTGCAAGACGGACGAGGTCGGAGAAATCTGCGTGCACAGTGCAGCAACGGGTAGCCAATATTGGGGTCTGCAGGGCCTTACCAACAATAACTTCAAGGTACAACCGTTGCAAGCTGAAGGCCAGCCACTCGGCGATGTCGAGTACACGCGATCCGGACTTCTTGGTTTTCTTGGACCGGGCAACCTTGTCTTTGTTTGCGGCTCTCGAGATGGTCTCATGACTGTCACCGGGAGAAAACACAATGCGGATGATATCATCGCAACCGTACTAGCCGTCGAGCCAATGAAATTCATCTACAGAGGAAGAATTGCTGTGTTTAGCGTGAGAGTATTGAGGGATGAGAGAATATGCGTTGTCGCTGAGCAGCGACCCGATTGCAGTGAAGAAGAGGTAGGAATTTCTTCAACGCGAGATTACGCCGAAGTTCTTTTCTTGACTTCTTACTAATGGAGCAAACTTTCAGAGTTTTCAATGGATGTCACGAGTCTTGCAAGCAGTCGATTCAATTCATGCTGTTGGTATATACTGCTTAGCGCTCGTACCGCCTAATTACCTCCCAAAGACACCACTAGGAGGTATCCACTTGTCCGAGACAAAGAGACGTTTCCTCGAGGGTACCCTTCACCCGGCCAACGTTCTTCTATGTCCTCACACTTGCGTCACGAACCTGCCAAAGCCACGTGAGGTTCATTCGGGTAAGTCGACCAACGCTAAAGCTCAAATCGTGTGAATGCGCTTGAGAGCGAATGTGTTTGAGACTTTTTGCTCTATTAAGCTTTTTAGCTATTATCTGGTATTCGAGTCCCAGAAAAGTTAGTATATTGATTTGCTTGAAACTTGTAATTTTTTGGGATTTAGAGTGTTAGGTATGATGTTTTTTGTTTAGCGATTTTTTCTTTTCTTTGTTCAGTGTTAATAAATTATGATTAATACGTTTAGAAATACTAGGCTGATCATTCATTGTTAGCTTTTAGAGATACAGATTACAAATGGATTTGTTTGTATAGAATACTTTTTATTTGCAGCAAGTGAAAATTGGCATTAGAAGTACTTAAGATAAGATTCGATTTTCGCTTTCTTCATGTACTTACCATGGCACTTTGAAATCTATATGTTTCACGAACCTGAATCTATTAGGTGTTATATATATATATATTTTTTTTTTTCACCAAATGGCAAGTTAGTACATGCATACATTTTTCAAGGAATGATCTTAGATTAACTATCTGACCTAATGAACAGTTATTATGAGACCATTTTAAACGATTTTTTCAAAAGAAAAAAATCATTTTATACACTTTTTTGCTTGCCTTTCGATGCAAGTCTGATTAGTAGATACTAATCGCATCATGGATTACTTATATTCGTTATCCAAAAAATTATGAGTTTTAAATTTTTACAAATACTAACATTCTGTGAGCCTAATGCCATGCTTAATTTTTCGAGTGTCATTGCGTGAATGGAAATTAGAGAGCAGACTTCCTAAACTGAGTAGAACTGATCGAAAGCAAAATAGTGATCAGTTTGCATATAGATTCAAACAAAATTTGGCCCTGGTGATCCAAACGATGGCACTAGAAAAGGCAATCGTGGGCGATGACGCAGGATTTATGCATTGACAACTATTACAGTTTTTTTACTACATTTTTATTACTTATTCTTTGTTTCTTCAATCTTTCCTTTGCTCGTTAATACTTACCTTTACACACCTTCAAAATTTAGACGATTCTTAACGTTATTCATTTTCCGTTCTTGCAAACTCTTTCGGTTGCCTATCTTTCTTTTGGCTGAGTTCGTAAAAAACCCCCGAGTCTTTGTCAAGCATAGATCAGTAAGTATTCGGCCACGGAGAGTTTTAGCATACTTTTTAATTTTTCTCGAAATTTTTTGAAAAGAAGTTGACTTTTGGTTTTGAAGGTTTAAACATGAGTTAAAACGTCGTAAAACGATCAAGATCGTTTGACGCGTATTCCTCAAGTTTACATCTCTCGAATTGCCAAATGGCTATTCGTTCTTTAAATTTGTTAGAAAAATTAGAAAAAGTAGGCCAAGACAAAAGTTGTAGTCGACTACTCGACGATCTACGTTTTAAACCTCAATATTCGACATTACGACATAATATACGCAAATACTAACCTGCGAGAAATGCAAATATGGCTGGTCATCCTAAAGAGACACAATTGGATTTGATTGCTCAAGCAAAAGCAAAGCCAGAACAGCATCAAAATCGTAGTTGTCGTTGGCTGGTGGTTCTAAGAGTCTACGGTTTCTCCGGCCTCAGTCAGGGGAGAGTCTTGTGCAGCTGCTCTTCTAAAATGGGTTTTGAGCGTTTGCGTTGGTTTACTAACGTCAAGGTCGCGGGGGCGTGTAGCGGGGGATTCTGTTTCAGATGTGGGTCCGGCCAGCGTCATGGTGGGTAATATCGTCCAGGGTAACAGGCTCGCCTCGGCGCAGGGCAGAGACATGGGCGTCCTCGACGAGGACAGTGATAATGCCAAAAAGGTCAGTTTAGTAGCTATAGATTTATATTCGGAACATTTAACATTAGCGGTGTAGTACAATTTCAAATTCATTCATTTTCCAGTATCAATTCATCTCGGAGATTCTGCGATGGCGTGCGGTCGGCACTTCTGACCACGTGATATTCACCTCGCTGAATTCTAAGGGTGCGGTTGCCGCCTCTCTGTCCTGCTCACAGCTCCACAAGAAGGCCGAGCGCATCGGAAACCTTCTGCTCGATCGCGGAAGGATCAACACCGGTGATCACGTTGCGCTGCTCTTCCCGCCTGGGACCGATCTCATCTGTGCGTTCTACGGTTGCCTCTACGTCGGCGCTGTTCCGGTTACTATCCGACCGCCTCATCCTCAGAACTTGCAAACTACACTGCCCACTGTTCGCATGATCGTCGATGTTAGCAAATCCGTGCTCATACTGACCAATCAGACCATCTTGAAACTACTTAAGTCAAAGGTAATGTGAATTTTGTGACTATCAATGGTACTCTTTGGGTCACCCAATGTTAACGTTGTTTTACTTTTTTTTTGTGTTTAGGAGGCCAACAATGTCGTCGAAGTCAAGAGCTGGCCAACGATCCTCGACATGGACGACATGCCAAAGAAGAAACTTCCTGTTTTGTACCGTGCGCCTACAGCTGAGATGCTTGCCTACTTAGATTTTAGCGTGTCGACAACCGGCATGCTCGCCGGCATTAAGATGTCCCACGCGGCTGTTACTTCTCTCTGCCGGGCTATGAAACTAGCATGCGAACTCTATCCGTCGCGACACATCGCGCTCTGCTTGGATCCGTACTCCGGACTTGGATTTGCTTTGTGGTGTCTGAGCAGTATATACAGTGGACATCATTCGATTCTTATACCTCCTTCCGAAGTAAGTAGTATAATGGATAGTTTCTTATGGCTATGAATAAAATTGACCTTGCATAAAATATAACGTACGTCTAATTTGCAGGTCGAAGCCAATCCAGCATTATGGCTGTCGGCAGTAAGCCACTCGAGAGTACGCGATACTTTCTGCTCCTACGGCGTTATGGAACTTTGTACAAAAGGCCTCGGATCGTCGGTTCATGCCTTAAAAGCCCGAGGAGTCAGTCTCGCCTGCGTGAGAACTTGCGTCGTCGTGGCTGAAGAGAGACCGAGGATAGCACTGACCAGTAGCTTTAGCAAACTTTTCTCCGCTCTCGGCTTAAGCCCTAGAGCAGTGTCAACCTCTTTTGGTTGCAGAGTTAATACGGCCATTTGTCTACAGGTTCGTAACATCATCAGTATGAATAATTAATTAAGATTTTATTCCAGTTATTGAAATACTGACGTAATTATTTATCTTCAGGGAGCATCAAGTCCCGAACCCTCAACGGTCTACGTGGATCTACGAGCTTTGCGCAACGACCGCGTCTCCCTCGTGGAACGTGGCTCGCCTCACTCACTCTGCCTCATGGAGTCTGGCAAACTGCTACCAGGCGTCAAGGTTATAATTGCCAACCCCGAAACCAAAGGCCAGTGCGGTGATTCACATCTCGGCGAGATCTGGGTACAGTCGTCGCACAATGCCAGCGGTTACTTCACCATCTACGGTGATGAGAGTGACTACGCGGATCACTTCAACGCTCGCCTTGTCACCGGCAATACGAACGAGGTTTACGCGCGCACAGGATACCTTGGATTCCTTAGACGCACTGAGAGCGTACAGCAGAGTGTCGGTGGTACTGACATACCCGGTGATAATGTTTCAAATGTTTCGGCCTCGGAAGTAGATGTGGCACGAGGTGATTCTGAGCTACACGATGCTGTGTTTGTTGTGGGAGCTCTGGACGAAGCGATTTTGTTAAGAGGAATGAGGTATCATCCAATTGATATCGAGAACAGTGTTATGAGGTGTCATAAGAAGATCGCGGAATGGTATGTTAAACTTATTCATTGGTGCTTATTTTGTGTTGAAATATCAGTTTAATAATTACTACTTTTTCTTCTTCACAGCGCTGTATTTACGTGGACAAATCTGTTGGTCGTGGTTGTGGAACTTGACGGTAGCGAAAGTGAGGCGCTTGACCTTGTCGCTCTTGTGACCAGTGCCGTACTCGAAGAACACCATCTCGTTGTCGGCGTTGTCGTGGTGGTTGACCCCGGTGTCGTGCCCATTAACTCGCGTGGCGAGAAGCAGCGCATGCATCTTCGCGATGGTTTCCTCGCAGACCAACTCGACCCTATCTACGTGGCGTACAATATGTAAACGATAACGAGCTTTTTCGCGTTCTCTCCGCAAGTAGAAGGAAAACATGGGTTAAGAAGTCTCGCACAAGCTTTCATTTTTATTGTATGTTTACTTTTTTTGTACCAGTTCAGTTCGTATACTCCGACAGTAAGTCGTTGTCACTTGTCTTATTTATTTTTGATGATTTACGTAATGATCATACGTAATGAACAACCACGTATATGCTTGTCTTTCTTATTTTCCGTGACTCTGTTAACGCATACAGGAATTTACACTTGTTTGTTTTTGACACGAGCACGCTGCAGCTTTTTTAAAGTTACATACGTTTTACAGATATTGTGTTGAGATGATGACAATGAAGTTTCAGATATACAGTAATCTTGAATGGTGATAAGAAATTTTTCACTTTTAAAAATGTTTATATAGAGTTTTTGCATTTTTTATAATAGTGCAGAAATTATGACAGTTAGTGATAGAGAACTAAGAGCTTATACTGCAAGTCGTTTGATTAAACTAAAGGATTGACTTATGATTCAAGTTCGCGCGAGAAAATTAAATAGTGATTGTGTTATTTGAACAGAGTGAAATGACAACATTTTATTCATTGACTTCAACGGTGCTCGAAGTATAAGCTTTTCATTTCGAGAAACTTAGACTGTAGAATCACACATCACGTACATCGACTCGCACATTATTAATCAACCTCAATTACGAGGAAAAACAGTGACAATTTTATATCTTGTCATCATAATGTTTTTGTGAACTATCGTTTTATGTACTGATTATTAACCAATATGATACTAACATACACAATTTATTTAAAATTTTGCTCAAGTGATCGCGCAATGGTGTCGATGAGATCATTTCTCTCTTAATACAAACACACATGACTGTTTTTCAATGGGATGTACATTTGTTGATACTTTTATAATTTAATAAGCTTATTTTATTCTGTAAAGGAAATAAAAAGGGGAACAAGCGAAACTGGCTTCACAGTGACGAGTGAATTCTCGCGACATTTTATTCTCTTTTCATTTCTTTGTAGTGCAATCCTTGTATTTACATATTTAATTCCCTAGATCAGTTCTCAAAAAATATAAAGGAAAACTAATTAACCGCGACTAGACACTTTGTACATAATAAAATTACAACTAAGATGAACTAGGACCTTCTTTTTCATTCTGTAATGCGGAATCGTGCCATCGCGTAATTTCTCTTTATACTCGGCGTCATCATGCATCGCCTCTTCTGCGCTTCTGTGCAGCTATCTCTTTATTCTTTATTTTTAGAGCGCCGGCAATTTTTCCCTGTAGGTTTGTGCAATTACTGTTGAAGACGTCCCGAAAAAGCAAAACCAGTTAAAATTATCTTCAGATTGTGCGAAAGAACTCTTGCTTCTCGACTTGTACGGAAGTTTCGAGAGCTATTTTAACAACTGGCTTATGGTTACAAAAGAGCGATTTTCAAGAATATGAGAAAAAATAAACAAATTTTTAAGAAAAAAAAATGATATAACGAAAGTGAATCTATCTTTCAAAAGTGCTTAATTCACGATAACATTATTCAATACATACTATTTATATAAAAGCACGCAGTAAAATTTTGTACACATCAAGTCATTAAAACGAGTCTCGATGAAGCAGTTAAGAAATCGTGCGGTTTTACGAGATTTGGAGTGTGTTAGTTACTCAAAAAAGAGGAAGTAAAAAAATTGAACGTCAGTTGCTCCCAATTTAAAGATCGCCTTGATCTCAATAATAGCTCGTATCAATAGAGATTTTACTCCAAAGTAGAAGAAAAAGCGAATTTACTCGGACACCGGTAAATTTTGTAACGATCGGCGTTTTATACATCGGAGTCAGTATATTTCTATAACAGAATGCATTTGTAGGGCGCTCGGCGAATTCGAAGATCGAATTTTTTGCACAATCCTACCTCCGCCAGGGCCGAGTACGTATGGAGAGTATTTTATGTTAAATTTAATATAGCTTGCAGTGTTTTCTTAGATTTTGTTTGTTTATCTACAACCATCGACAAGATAGTAAAACCAATGCTATCTAACACTTGAATCTTTAAAAAATTTAGATTATCCGCTACCTAGCGAAACAATTCAATAAAACTGATTGTGCCGCTATTGATGTTTTTATAGTATTATTGTTGACTGTATGTCAGTAACCACTATGAAATCTCTTCGTGAATCAGAATTTTACTTTAACAAAATTAAATATTTACTTGGAAAAATATTTATAATCAATCATTCCATCAGCAAAGTGCACTTTTCATTGAATTTACGATTCACGAAAATGCATTTCTAAAGAAAACAAAATCAAAGATTCTGCTGCAATGTGTAATCGATTTAACGTAGGGTGACTCAGGAATGAATCATCGAAGCGCGCCCGGCAATTTGCCGTTACCGGGTGCGTCGTGGTATTTGGTTGTATAATGTATAAATGTTGATACTAGTAGTAGTGATAATGTGGAATACTTGTCATACCGATTACGTTATAAATTTAGGTCCAGGTCTGGCGCGTGTCACAGTCCAAGGGACGTTTTATTAGTTATTTCGCAATGTTTTTACGACTTGATGACGGAAGGTAGATGCGAGGATAAAAAGAAAGAGAGAAAAAGGGCAAACGAGAGAAAGAAAAAAAGAAAGAGCCAAGTGCCGTGTATATATTATTAAGATTATTCGAGTCGTAGAGATTTATTGTTTTAAAGTATAAGGTACGATCATAGATTGTATTTCGAGCGTACGCTAATTATAATATTGCGAATGAATTATGTACTATTAATTAATTGTCACATTATCGCATAGCGTTTAAAATGCCGTCAGACTAATATGTTATTTTATTCAAAGCGCGCATATTGTATTATTATTCTCCTTGTCAACGTTATTTGTTGAATAAAGAAAAAAAGAATGTGAAAATTTATGAAAAGATAATTTTCAGATAAGACGTCGATGAACAATAGTCGGAATGTACAATATATTGTCAGCGATTTGTATTTTTAGAGGCGGTTGACAATATTTTATATTTTCCTACACAGGCAGTCCTCGCGGCGGAATGATCAACACACAAACTAAATTATAAAAAGAACTATACGAGAGAAAAATGCTGCTGTCTTGCAAACTTTCACTTTGCGAAAATATACAATTTTGTCTAACACTTAAGACTTCTCGAGAGTATACCCTTTTTTATTGGAAGGAAATTGAACACGAGGAGTAATTGAGTAAAGAAGACTGTCCTAACAGTTGTTAGTAGCGCTTTTTTCTTATTAACAAATCGATTGCTCGGCAATCGTTATACCCTTTCACACATTTACACACCGAAACACCGACTGCGTTACAATATACTTAAAAAAGAAGAAAAATAAAATAAAAAGAGCCGTATACGTACGCATACGTACGCATAGGACACAATTTGTAATCCACTTGATATTTACGGGGAACGTCGCATGGACCGAGACACAATTATTAATAAACGTAATGTACATTTTTTATGAGCTCGTTGTTATTTCACACTTATCCATAATCTTCCTTGACTTGATAATACGACCAATAGTAAAAAATCTTTTTTTTTTCTTTCGCAATTTCATCATATATTTTTTGTTTGAAATAACGTTGAGTTTATTATGATCTCTTTGACAACAATAAGCAATAATACGATATCACGTTTTTAGATTGTTTGTGGATGAAGAACTTTATTTATAAATTTACATATTATTAAAAAGCAATTGTAAGAAATATTGGAAAATGTGTGCTAAAAAGGATCAGCCTTTGTATTATTTGTTAACTTTAGAAATAATAATATCGTAGCTGTTTGTGTGTATACTTAATCTAAACAATGCTTTTTCTTATGTTCTCCAAAATTTTTTTATGCATCAAGTTAGTATTATTTAACTACTTGCACAGTTCATTTTAAATACCGAGTGGAATTTAATACACAAAAGCTTGGTAAAATTAAAATTGTGTTTTAAAAAGAAAAATTAGTCAGCGTACGCGTGAATAATAGCCCTGATTTCAATAGTATCAAGTTACATTTTATAACAATAATAAAAAAAAACTATATCCTTAAATGTCAGAAATGAAAGTCAGTGTAAATTCTAATTTGAATAAGCCATTGACCGGTACGTAATCCGCGGACTTGAAGAAAATCGCATACACGTGACTGGCATACATTATTCCGATAGAACACATCAGTTCCGCGAAGAATTACGTTTGCTAAATTACCGGTTCGCCTTATTTCTCCGACTTGGATCGTTTGAGCGTTCGAATTTATTTTCTTCTTTATTCCTCAAATAATTACGGCGTTTTCAGAGTAACCATAGACGCAAGTGTGCGGCTCCTCGTTATCCTGCCGACCAGAATGGCTTTGCTATCTAACGAACAAAATACTCGCGTATTATGTTACACGAGTCAATTTTGTCTATAGTTCTAACGACGGTGGAGCCTTATTATAACAAGGGCCTTTAAATTATTACTACGCGGAAATGCTTATTATCATTGATCAAGAATACTTTTTCAATTTTCAGTTTAATTTTTATGCGAAAAGAGTTTAAAATTCTTTATGTTAAGTTATTTAATCAGAAAGTCAATTACGAAGCCTCATTGAATATCGAGATAATAGCAGGAAGTCATTTGAATTATGTATAAGTATTATGTGCGCGAAAATTCTATTAAAAATATTAAATTATTAAATACAAAAATAACAATATAGGCAGTATTTTTATCAAAGCAAACAAGTCTTTTAATGTCAAAAAGGCACGAAAGCATAGAAGATATTTTTTGTATATTATGTTCGAAAGAACCTTGGATTATGAAAAGAAGCGAGGGGTGAAAGAGGGCGAGCGCTGTAAACTTATTGAAAAATCTGTATTACATTTTTCTTTTGATCTTCTTAAAAGAGATGGAGATTATAAAATCGCAATAAGTATATTATACCCTTGATATTATACACCAACGCAAATAGAGTACCAAATGAGCAAACAACGAATTACTCAAGCCCTAAATAATGTTTATCCAACCCTCGCAGTTGAAACGCATAAACTGCAATTTTGAAAATTGCACCCGAGAACCTGATGGGCGATTCGCTGAAGTTCGTGAAACAAAATAATGTTCTTTAAACAAATTCAGCCGACACTTATCTCTTATCAGTCGGCGATTGTTAAAACAAAAAAACGTAAAAAAAAACAATAAAAGAAAAACACCGACGAATGCATAACGCACTCATACAGTATAGCTAATAATAATAGGGATACCAACAGTACTCGCGCGTGTGAAGCCCCTACCACGTGCTGGCGACTCGCGCAAACCTGTCCTATACCCTCGCGGGAAGCGCCCCCTCTCCGCAGCCCGTTCTCGGAAACTCCCAAGCTCGCCTCTCCAGGAGAGAGACAGAGAGACAGAGAGAGAGAGAGAGAGAGAGAGAGAGAGAGAGAGAGAGAGACAGAGAGAGTGGCACTAGCAGACAGACAGAGAGAGAGGCACTAGCAGACAGACAGAGACAGCGAGTCGGTCCGAGAGCCAGCAGTGTGCGGAGGGTCGGTCGCGTCGCGACCGGTAAAACGCTGTTGCAGCACACCACCACTACACTGTACACACAGCGAGTCAGTCAGTCGATCGTGCCTATATAGGTGTATATATATATAGATACACACACGTTACGTTTTCTCCCTCGCCGCGCGCTCGCGTGCCGCGCTTGTTGCCGCGCGCGTCCAGCAGTCTAGACGCAGCGCTGCACGACTCAACAGCTCCGAAATAATATAACATATACAGATACGTGCGTGCCCTGTGTGTGTTGTCGCTTGTATATCTCTCTAAGAGGAAGTCGACTCTTGTGTCCGTGTGTGATTTCGTTGCTTTGTTTACCGGATGTATAAACTGATACATGTGCAGTATTGGACCGATGGAAGCTCGTTGCGAGCGTTGGAACAAGTGACAATGCCGGCGGGCGCTGCAGTGTGAGCAAGAAAAGTGCGTGATTCTTTGTTCCCCGTGTGTACAATATCGTATACACACGCGAGTTATATACACACACTGCTGAGACTATGACGGTAGAGCCGTCTATGTGAGATTCGCGGACTCTCGAGCGTATTAGGATCATCCTCGTCGCTGTCTTGTGTTGTGAGGATCGAGCGAACGACGTGAGTATACATACCTTTGTAATACTCGTTTGTGATACAGGTACTATCTACTTACATACACGCACGCACACGCCAGCGGCGGCCGTTTGTTTTGTTTGGCGTGACTTTGAACTTTTTTTTACTCTTCGCTGCGGCGGGAATTTTCTGCGGAATTTCGTGCGTTACGTCCAGATCGGACGAGATATTTTTTTTATTTCTCCGAGAGCCGCTTTTGGTGTCTTTAATTAATGAGTTTTGAGAGCGAGAGAGGGATTTCGAGGAGCGGAGCACCTTAGTCATTGTTTGGAAAGACCGGGTGTACGGGCAGCAGCAGGTTCTTTGATGAATTGAAAGCGTGATTAATGAAATTCGTGTGTTCGATCTGTTGGGGGAAAAGGTGAGCCGCGTGAATTTGACATTTTTTCATAAGCATATATTCGATGTGACGGTTTTGTAACGAAATCTACTGTATACACTGACAATGTGCTGACGCGCGAGGTTCTTCTAAATCTGGAATGTTTACTGTTTTTTATTTTCGTACCTTCGTTTATTTAATGCTGAACGCTCGAATTTACGAGTCCGTCGATGTTATCACGATCGCTCTTATTTTGAAATAGCGTTTTCTACAAGTAGTAACTTCACTCTGCTTCGCTACAGCTTGATGTTTTTTTTGTGTATAAATACGGCAATGGCACACACAAATGCAGCGAAATTAATTATTAAAAACAAATTCGCGAACGCGTACATTTTCCTCCATACATCGTGGATATAACTGAAATAACGCAAATATTTGATATAACAATGGAGCAGCCATCGTACCGCGAAAAACTGGGGTATGAAAATGACGTGCTGCCGTATGCAAGTAATAAGCAACAGGGCATTGTATGAAATCTCTCGAGCAAATATTTCAATAGCTCGTCAGAGAGCTGCAGGATGAAAAAGCAATTTTTCATTTTTTCTTGTAAGAACGCACGCATACTATAGATGCACACACACACACGCACACGTGAGAGACCTTGAATAATTCTTGATATACGGGTCCCTTCCTACCTGATGATGATTTTCCGTAACCTTCGTAAACACAAAAGTACGAGTAGCCCTTGTTAGCTTCGCAACCCCCTTCAACCCTTTCGTGGAAGAGAGCTCATAAATTGCAGTTCACAAAGGAAGCAGATGGCGGCGGCAATGATTTTTAATCAAAAGCTTTCATTACTCGCCACCGCGACCCATCTTATACTTTACGAGGTGACGCCTTTTACATCGTCTATACGCTGCGTATTAAACCTACCTCTTGATTGAAATAAATTGTAGCGTGATATGTGTAAATTAAATTCTTCTTGATGGGATCTTTAATTTTTACTTAAACTTACTCTTATTTTTATTCGGTTAGAATTTCGTAAGACTCAAATTAGTATACGCTTGGTCGTTTATTTAACTTCTTATAATAGAGTTAAGGATTTCATTGAAAATCGATGTACAGCACACTTTTCTAAACTCAAACCAGGACTATGAATGGAACGTTTGTACCACTTCGACAACAACAGACCAACTTACAATTCTACTACTTCTGTTATTGCGGTTTTTGTGGTGAACGCGTAGCTTAAACATTTTCTTTTACATGAGTAAGTGTTTCAAAAATGTATTTCGTATATGATTCAGTGCGATTTTTTGAAAAAAATGTATTGTTTGCTTTATTTTCCAATTACAAAAACAAAATTAAATCTTGTAAGCCTTAGTGCTTGAGTCTATTCATTAACGGGATTGCTGCGCGTTTAATTTTTACTACCGAAGCACCGAAGTGGCCTTTTTTCCGACCTTGCTTGATCGCTTTTAGTAAAATTCTATTTGGTCGTAAGGCGATTTTATTTGTTCTGTAATTATACCGTGTAATGTCTGTTTTATACGAATGTTTTCTATAGTATTGTTTTTTCCAGCGTGTAGTAGTTAACGTTCTGCGGTAGTAATTAAACTTTTTACCTAAAATATCTTTTCGAAACTATTTATCCTGATCATAGTAGTTTTGCACAACAGGGAAACTTGTTTGTGTTTTGCACCACTTATAAAAAGTACACGCATTGTTAATGAAAAAAAGAGTAATGAAGGTCAAAGTTATATATCAGTAAAAATTTATATTTTTATAATGATATAATTTTTGACTTACGTATCTGTTTTACCAAATTAGATTCGAGTAAACAGCGACAGATATTCTCTATATCTAGGAACTATCAAATCTCAAAATTAATTACAAAATAAGTTGTGCAGGATTATTCAGAATTACATCACATTTATGAAGTATCAAACGTATCAAAGCAACATTAGTAGTAGTATGTAACATACTACTGAAAACTATAAATATGCACGAACAAAGGTCATTACACCTTGATCGATCGTCACTTGATTCAGCAACAATCACTCCCCCACCTACAGGTTACACCAGTAGTAATTATACTCTACATCATGCGAGTAAAATGCGCGCGCATATGAATACTTCGTTGTTTTTTCCTTGTTTAGTAGGGTTATAAACTCACTGACTCTTCCGCTGCAACTCATCAATATAAACCGAGAAACATCGATTCTACGGGAGCGGCTAGGTTTTACCCTCCGTCACTACATCAGTCAGTGAGACTCGTGAGGATTGTGTTCTTGTGATCTGTAATTATTGCGCGTATAGATATGCCTGCAGGAGAGAGGTGATCATTGAATTCAAATCGGCTTCATTGCTCTTTGCTTCCGGAGATGAAAGTTGTTGTTGGAGATTATTAAAGGGAGCTTGATTCAATTTCGCAGAAAATTGGTTTTCGTCGTGTTATAGCATTTAACGGCAATTTCATCATTTGCTCTGATTTCTCTGAAATGGAATATATAAAGGTTGAATGAATTCTTGATTCAAATGATTATGAATATATTTTAGGTAAATTATTAATATTATTTATTTTACATCGCAATCCTCTGTTATCATGCAACGTACAATGCTTTAGTTGCATGAAATAATGCTTTTTTAATGATGCAGGATATTTTATGTCCTTACACTTATCAGAATGATAAGCGCAAAGCGGTTCAAAAATAAAAATAATTGCGATAAAAGCCAACGGTATGTCAAGCAGTAATGCATCGTCTTACAATGACCGTGGGCTATTACTTTATATTTATGTTTACAAATACGAAAACTCTGTACTTAAATGCATTTAACATCGATACTTATCCAAAAAAAATAATTCTTTCACACCACGACATTTTTCTACAATAATAATTATAACAGTTTCAATGCAAACGAGTAATTTTTAACTCTAATCTTGCATATAAGCTAAATAATAAGCTGTCTTTTTAGCTGAGTTTTTTTATTGCAAACAAAACTTATCACAGTCAAGATTTGTACAGGTAAACGGATGACTATCGAAGAACTGCATTCATTAGATTACCAGCTAATGTCCGTAATTCGCCAGTCGGCGGGTCCACTTCCGGAAATACACGCTGCACGACTATTTTTAAAGCACAAGAGAGCCCGCGCGAAGCCGCACAACGCGCGCGGACTCCTGGAGCGAAAACGTAGTGGTATACCTCGAACTTGTTGACTCGTTGCCTTGGAACCGTTATGAAATATACGTGCCTTGAGTGATGTAACTCGCAGGTTTTTTTGTGATGTACGGATGGCAAAGGAGGCAACCTATCGTAAATTTGTCTTATTCGAAAATTGTCCTTTTTGGTGTTTTATGTACGATTTCGGTTCTTGAGTCGATGGAAGCATAAATAACATTTTTATTCAGAATTATTAAAATAGCCGTATACTCCAGATGCGTGGGCATTAAAGGCTCCATTAAAATTATAAAGTCCAAGCAAAATTTGCGTCATTTCCTCCCACGCTCAATAAAATTCGACTATAAAGTCTGATTTTAGCTTCAAAACGTGCAGGATTACAAATTCTTTGGACTTTTACACGAAATCATCAGGATTCAATTTCAGTCTTTATGGATAACAGAAAAATGGCAAAAGTTACTGAGGCTTGAAACTGTTGGTATTGACAAATCAATATTCGTTTCTGTCGCATATCTTTGACAATTAGAATCGAGACGGCTGTGGAAGCTTTACACGAGCATCGCTGATAATTGGCTTTGGCTAGCCGGACAAAAACTGACAAAGGTGTAGCAGTGAACGCTGGCTCAGATGCGGCCGTAGGTGATTCACATGCATCACGGGACTCGATTTCTCGTGTAAACTCTCAGGGCTTTGTTTGTATACCGTTATCCTTTGATAAATTTTTACTTCATCGATTGATTTTCATACATGTAAGCTCAATATGCAGCCTTCAACGTTTATTCTAGTTTCTAACTCAGTCGTACATTTCATCCTATAGATACGTACTATTTTCATTTTGTATGTGAGAATAATAAATGATAAAAGAGTAAAATTATAAAATATGTCTCAGTCTGTTAATTCTATCAGATGACAATTGTTTCGTATTACTTTTTCTTGTATGGGCGAAACGTGAAACCCGATTCAGTGAGATCTGTGCGATCATGTACTGTCGGACTGTCAGCCACTGACAAATTATAAAAATCATGGAGATACTTAATTGTGATAGCGACTGTCTATATGCGAGTGGTCACGTTACTATTTCGCGCAAGCCTTAGTATGCTTTGTTCACTGATTTATTCAAGTATTTTCTATGACATCAAATTTGGAAACAATCCAGAGCGTTTATGCATCAGCAATTGTCGTATACAAAATTATATTACACAAAAACTGGTTGAACCTGGTTTCGACACCAATAAAAGTAAAAGTATCCTGTCTTTCAGGCAATCATATTGCATCGAACATCTGATTATTATTATATTTTAAGAACGTTGATCGTTTGACACAAAGAAGACAACGTACGTGGAAAATTACGTCAACTGCCTCAAATGGGGTCAATTAATCGAATCATGGAAACGCTTTTCGCGGAAATACTGATAATTTACATTGATCAGATTTAGTCCGGAATAAAAATAGGACAATAATAACAAATTTCGAGTTACGTATTTTCATTAATTGCAAGTAATTTGTGTATCAGTATGAGAAAACCAGATTTTTGTTGCTAAAGTACTGCTTTGAGCTTTGAAATATTAACCCAAATATATTTACATAACAGTAAAGATAATATTTTTTAATGATAACAGTACAAAATATTAGTACACACAATATCTTTATGCACATAGTGTATCGATTTTATGATAATTTGGGAGCATGAACAATTGAGTCACAATACATGAATAAATTAAAAACAGATAACTTCTGTTTCGCCTAAATTTTTATGGACTCAAATATTGATCAATATGTCTTTCCGTTCATCATCTAGGAGACATTTTATTTATCATATCTTGAAAACTATAGATGTCCATACTGTGTACGCTTTTTCATAGGCTGAAAAAGAAATCTGAGCCCACAGACCAGTCGAGGTTGACTTAAAAAGAGCCATTGTCTCGCATTGTCTTAAATCCGCAAAGGACTTGATTGCGTAACAACGACAGCCCGCGTGACGTGCCAGAGGTTTCAACGATAAAAAAGACCAATCTATGAAATAAAAGTCCTCGCTCGCCAATTCCTCGCTTCAAAATCACGATGCTGATTTTTTCTTTTTCTCTCCTTCCTTATGTATTTAGGCACGGTGATATACTGTTTCGCATAAACGGTCACTGAAACGTCCTGTAAACGTTTGTCTTGCCAGTTGGATATTTTTAAACGTGACTGTACGACGACAGAGAAATCTTGTATAAAAAACGATAGCGCACCATATGTTGCGGCATTGGGAATCGAATTTTATGGAAGAATTAAGCGCGAATGGAATAGAATTGCGCATTTTTATAATTGAATTGCTCTAAAGTATGTAGTGATTTGACCATATGAAAAAAAGGAAAATAAAATAATTGTTAAAATTGTATGTATATATTTTTACGGGTTTAAAAATTATAGATATACTAGTACAATAAATATGAATATAGTGGGATTCCTTGTGTACATGACTTCTACTGGTGTTATCAAACGTTTTCACTGAAGTGTAAACGCTTCAACATGGTAAGCAATGCAATATTAATCGTTTTCCCTCCAAAAATGTACACTAACCTTATTTTGATAGACGTCAAGCTTTCTTGGTTTAACCTTCAACTAAGTGCAAGGTCTTTACTTCTTTGCAACTTTTTTACATTTGAATTAAGAATATCACCTGCGAATGAGCAATTCACGGATCAATGATCTTATATTTTGATAATATTTATTTTCACGATTATTAGAGGAAATAACGACTATGCATATAATAACCTACTGTTTTGTAACCATACTGAATTTTAATTAGCTGTCAAAATTCAATAACGTTAAAACACTGTGTAGGTAATATAGATTAAAGCCAAATCCTTTGGTTTATCGAAAACACTTGCACGTATGTATATTGTATACGCTTCACGCGCGCATGCAGCCTGTGCAATTTCGCATATGTGCTCAAGAGAGCCTTCGCAAGGGCTGTTTTATCCCCGCAACATTGAGACAAAGCCTCGAGCTGACGCCGGCGAGCAATCTGCACAGAGCAAGCAGCCACTTGCCTATCAGCCGAAGGATTTTCTGAAACAGTTAGCTTGCGTGAATCGATAAGCGCGCAATACGTGATGCCTGTGTGCACATCGCCAGCGTCGGCGTCCTATACGCGCGATGTGTCTCAATTCGCTTTACGTATTCTGTACGCTACAGCGTTATTATATACTGAGGCGTATATACTTACTTTACATTGTGGGTGCTCACTTGTTTTTTTTATATTTTATTTAGTAGAGAGCAATACTATGCTAGTAAACTGTATTACGTTGTCAAATATTTTGTTTGATTTTGTATTAATGGTTTGTTTTTTAATTTTTAAAGATTGTTTGTTGCAAAATGTTTTCAATCTCATCGAATCAGATGGTATGATCTTCCAATGCTCATTCATTATGATGGTTTAGATTCTATACATATAATTTCTTTTATTTTTGGTTCACATTGTCGATTCTTAAACCATCACATATTTACTAAGTTGTATTTAAACCAAGATAACAATATATGTGTACTTTTTGTGTGAATATTTGTAAAAAAAGTTCTATGTCAATGTCTATCATCTGCCAGAAATTACTAGCTTTTTGTATTGTCCTTCTCAATGAATGTAACAAAGACATCGTTCAATTCTATGTCGCTTCTATAATAGGCGTTCCAGCAGCGTGAAACTGAGAAGCAAATGCGGTCGTGCATTGAAATCGATCCTTTTACCACTATGACGTTGATTATGATAATCAGTTGACGCCGATGCGGTATATAAATTTATTGTAACCGATATCTGTTTGACCGTCGTAAAATACTATGTGACAATCGGAAGTTATATTTTTGCTTTTTCTCAATTTGATTCTTCCCGCGCGAGTAGAATTTACTTTCTATCAAAATTGCAACATAAATTCTTTCAACTGTATATAAAAAATTTATATTATTTGTGCACTAATCCAAAGTTGCTTTCACCACAACTTTAGTCGACTTCAAACAGCATTTATATGCTCATTTTGTTTTATTGTAAAAAATCATTAATGTTTTAGGAAGTAAAGTAGCTGCAGTTTGAGTTATATAATTAACAGTTTTTAGATTTTGTTTTTTATTTCTTTATCAATTAATAAATGTAATTGATCCAAAATTTGTAAGACTTCGTTTTTGTTGTATAGTTTTTAGAGTAGATCCACATATACGTAATCTGACATTTCGTATCAAAGTGATATACCAATAAATTTATCTTTGGTTTTTACGGAAGTGTGAGCAAGAAGGAACACTACTCGAGTTGATTCATAAAGAAGCGCTAGAGAATCAGCGAAAGTAATTTATTTTCTAAATTAAACAACTGCTGATATATAACGTTATTTTCGCTCATTCATTTACTATAGATATACAGCTATAGCGGTGTGTCGATAAAGCAAAAACCCTGTACGTCTCCACGCGAACCTCTATGCGAGGATAACGGCCCAAGCAGCCTTTATCGATCTCACCTGGGTCGTTTTCCTCCAGCACACACCTATGAGCACACAGTCGCCATTGCATAAGGCATTCTCTCAACCTGGCACTACTGCAAAACTCGTCGTCGCGTGTGAGGCGCCGATGATCTAACTTGGGTTTGGCCGGTTGTTGAGAATCCACATGCGTACCTAGACAGAGGTGGGATTGATAAATTAATGCGTACAGTCGAGCGATCGTCCGAGGGTGATAGAAAAAGTTTGGCCAAGACCGAGGTCAGGACGAAGTTGTTTCCTGCTCTCGTCCAGCTACTTGGGGTATTGGTGGTAGTCGACCGTGTGTGGCTTCTAATAAGATAAGAAAGTTTTGTAAATATTGTGCGTGGGAAAAGTGTCGCGCTGGAAAATTTCCATGCCCGCTTATTGCGGGCAAGGGCGCGTACTTGTATTTTATCGCGTAATCTTTGTCTGAAAGCTCGAATCGAGGGGAGTTAAGGTGCCCGCATAAATTATTTGGTTTATCGGCCGGGATTGCGGACGTGAAGAGATCAAATTCTTTTTTTAGATTGATTTCCGTTTTTATAGAAATTGTTATCTCGGATTTTGATACTGCGTATTTGAGATTGCTTCAAGGTTCTTGTAAAAAAGATAGGAAAAGGTTGTAGTAAACAAATCAGAGGAGAACTTTTCTGTTATTTCGTGTGAGTTAATAGTGAATATTTTAAAAAATTAGATATTTTGGACAAAAGGATAGATTAACTTTCATTTCAAATAGATTGATGTGAAGAATATTCTAGAAGAAAGCCTATAAAGAAAAGGATCATTGAACCAATCGAGAGATGTTTATGGAATAAGTACTATAAACACCTGATTAGGCTGGCCCTAGCCCTTACCAGCGAGAACAAGAAGGAACGCCAGTACTATACTGAACTGTATTTTAAAAAAAAGTAACTTTGGAAGAATTTAAATTCCACGAACGCAGCAAATAATAATATGCTGTAACAAAGAAGCGAAGCATACAGTTTACACGACTTACATAAAACGATATCAGTAATTGTAACATTCCTCTTTGTAAGACCACGTCACACACAAGACAGAAATATTCTCATATTCATAAACGATCTGTAGCGCGGAGACGTATGCTCAGTAACTCTCAGATCAATTTAAGCATCCATCACATGACAATGTGAAAGTGAGCTCAACGTATACATACGTATCATGCGCCTGATGGTAATCATCTCTCTCGTAGTTGTCGCTGTCGTCCGCAAGGAATCGTTCACCTCTTGCTCGAAACCATCGTCATCCCCACTCAAGTCACGGGATCTCGCACATTTCTCTCTCCCTCTCTTTCTCTTTACCCTATAGTATGATCACGAGACGTCGCCTGGTAAGAGGATTTAAACGCAAGGCAGGAGAAATTTTACCATACTAAGTTAACTGCAACGCGGATAGTATATGCATACAAAGTAAGGCATCATTATACAAAAGTGAGTAGAGGTATGCGTCGACGAGAGTATGGGCGAAAAAACTGCGCCCGCGAGCCGCGTGATTCATCGTCACGAGACGTTGCGTGTGTATGGTGTTATATTGTTTTATGTACACAGAGAGACGAGAGCTACGCAGGAACGAAGCGCGGATTAAACTAATTGCAAAAGAGAATGAGACAGAGAGAATCGGCAGCATTACAGCACGTGATGATACGAGTTCCCGGCTGTATATAGACGCGATGAATATGTCCAGTCGCCAGTGTGCGGAATTCGTAATCGCGCGCACGCGCTCGTGCGTCATTATGATGAGAGATCTCTTTTTTATTTTAGGCTTAGCGCTGGACGCGTTGTTTCCCGGAAAGTCCAAACGAGGTCCCTGGGGAATCGTAACTCTCTCGCTCTGCCTTATACAAACTCTTGGGGGTCTATTCTTCTTTTTACGATTAGTTTCTCTGGGGAGCGTTGATACGTGCGGCAATGAAACGCTCTTTTTAGGACGTGAGCAGGACGTGTATTTTCGCAAAATCTTACGCAAAGGCTCTATGCCGGTATACTGATTGATTGATATTAATGAGAGCTCTTGTTAAAAATATCGCCGAAATTCATTGTCTTGAAGTAGAGAGCTGCTGAGTGCTTCTGGAATGCCCTGAATTTATTATACGGGATCAGAGTTAAGACTTAATAGAGCTTATACTTTTTTTTTATCACTGTCGTGATCGCCTGTTGGCGTAGGCGTCGTTTTTGGAGTGACTTAAGTATTGTTTTGAATATTAAAGTGGGTTTAATTAAGATAAAGTACAATGTCATTTTATGAAAGTGAGCTGAATAAATTTATTAAATTATTGTTTGTTTTTAAAAAATATTTGAATAATGTTTTAGAAGTAAATTTAAATCAAGGTTTGTTGAAAAATGTATAAATATAATAAAGAATTGAGCATGTTTCACTGCAGTAACTGAAGTGTTCAACATCTATTAAAGACTAGCGCTCTCCGCATTTTTTTCTGTATATTGCTGTACAACTAATTTTCAAAATACCAAGAGCTTTTAATGATCCTCGTAAGAACGTAAGTCACATGCACCAAGACTGATTGAGTATGAGCTTTTTCTGCGTTATTATTATAAATTCGAAAACAATATGGTTATGAATTTCTTTAAATTATTATTATCAAATAAACATTGGTGACACGAAATTTTGAATCAGTCGGTATTTAAAACATTATTTACTTGACCATGTATTTCTAAATACTAAGACTGATAGATACATATTGAATATAATGCTTGCATACGATTACATTTCAGAATTTTACGTGGGAGTCATATGGTCTCACTCGTTATTCAAGCGTCCGAATCCGGTAATGCGATGCGTGCTGATAAGATATGTTATACATCCGTTTTTACTCTCTTATGGAGTACTTTATAAATCGATCTATTTTTTTATGCTTTGGATAGCTCACCCTGATAATGATGTTATTATACTATAGCATGTTTCAAATCGTGGTATGACGGTCAGCTTCAGCAAAGAGTAATCACATCAATTTAGAAGTAAAATTCTTTCATTAATGGCTATTTTTTACAAAAATGTTCGTGCTGGTATATAGTTAAACGCAGTTACTACAAGACTACGTTTATAAGAAAGTTTCAAATATAAGCTGCTTATTCTAAGAAATAGCAAAAGGAATGAAGTTAACGAGACAAAGTTGCATAAAACTAAATCGGTTATAACTACTTTTCTCTGAACTGTATATCCTTATGTATGTAATACATAAGGAAGTAATTACAACAAAATTTGTTAAATTATTTTATGATTTTTTTAAGAAGTATTGAAGTAATGTTCACTATAACAACGTATTACTTGATATCAATTTTGTACACAATATTTTTTTTTATTTTATTTTCTAATACCACGATATTATAGATTAAATGATTTCGACTTTTCGAATTGGTAAAATACAGGTGCCTGTTGGGTAAATCGATTTTGTATAATCGACGTGTAATAAAAACCCCAGAAATAAGGTTACAATTCATTATTTCATTAGCATTTTATCACTTAATCAAATCAACGTGTGTAGCGTCTCCATTATTTGCACGAAGCTAGGTGGAAAAATTTACGAGAATTTTCTGTTGAGAAAATAAAAAATGTATAATTTCTACTTTTAGCATTACATTGAAGACTATTTCTCTGACCACTTTAATACATCGAAATTAAGACCGAAATCTAAATATTATCAGGTTATTCCACCTCGGCCATCCAATCAAAGTGCCTCCATTGAGGTGAAGCAATCAAAACTTCATACAACAATATTCCTTCATTCTCAACAAATCAAAATATCTTATTTATCTACCATGACCTAATTACTTATATGTCCTTCTATAATTTCGTGTCGTGTGATCATTACGAAAGAAAACAAAACGCAATTCCTCAGCAAGCTTTCAGTGAAGAAAAGTTCGAATTAACGCACTTACATTATCAGCGATCTCTATTTCCATGAAATTAGTAATAAACTCCCGAGCATTACATTTGTCATTACCGATATCCATCGGAATCTCGTGACTACTTTTTGTAGGATCGCGTGCGTTTGTACTTTTTTTTTTCGTCGTTCCAGTCACGCGTTCGTGCGCAAAAACAATTGGACGCCGACGACAATTGGAAGACGGAGTAAAAAACGCGGACACAAGTTCGTTAATGGCAATTCTCACCAATGCTATTTCTACAGCAGAGAGCGACACTCTCTCTCTCTCTCTCTCTATATATATATATATTTCTCTTCGTCTCTCTCTCTCTCTCTCTCTTTTCAGCGTACAGAAGCCATCATCGCGTCGCTTATGGCAATTGATGTCTCTTTGAATCCCGCTTGCGTTATCAATCGGAATTGAAAGTTGAAAAAGTAAGTGCGTGCCTCTGCCTTTTGTGCGTTGTCCAATCGTAGCCATTTAATGTTTAATTACTGAGACCACGTAAGAAAGAGTAGCATATGGTGGTAGCGAGCAATGGCCATTTGCATGATATAAAACGAAAATAAAGTTCCTACGGCGCCTTGTTCATATGTGCGCTGGTTATGTAATGTAGCTGACGAAATTGAAGATTGTTTGTTTGGTCACTTAAATGTGCCAATTAAGTGTATGTGCTTTCACTGTTGCTGCTCTCTTTGTCGAATAATAAAGCCTCTTGAACTCGATATGTAATTTTTAAATTTATTGTATAAGATTGTTTTTTTATATTAGTAGCGGTTATGATTTTTGTGTAAAAATCACGAGAAAAATTAAGAAAAACTTCTGTCAAAGCGATTAAAAACTAAAAAAAATAAACAAAGTTCTACATTTCTACAACACGCTTAAGGACCTACGAAGACCTGAAAAAAATACATGGATATTTCACGTCGTTACATGAACAAGAAATGGCTATACTGTTCAAATTGGCTTGTAGTTTGTATCTGGGATTGCAAATAGAAAATGCTATATCATTAGTATCAAAGTACGGAAAAAGAACTACATTGAAAAAATATTTTTATAATTTAATCATCGTGGACGTACAACGCAGAATTTGAAATTTATTCACAATCGAGAACAAGATGAAGAAACTCATTCTATGAAAGTTGCAGTTAACAAGTTTAATTTAGTTTGCTTCAATTGAATAAGGGAATAGTCGACTTCCGTGCCAGGCTTAACAATTTACCTCTGCTGCTCTAAGCATTGCAGCAAGTTATGACTGTTTGATGGATAATTGAAAATCAATTTTACGATAGCTGTGGTCAGTAACGATTGATTTTCAATATACTACGAGGTTAGAAAGAATAAACTGTAACAATAATGTTCAACGCAGTTTTATCTGTAAAAAATAAGTTGCTCGAAACAAAATTTTTCTCCGATATTTATATATAATTTGAGTTTATATAAGTAATTCACAATTGTCTATGTAAAATAAAATGATACAAACTACTAGTATTTTTCCAACAAATTTAAAATTCGTACAAGTTATCACTTTCTGAATCCGCGTTTGTCATATGCTGACAACAACCCCGCATATCCTCGCACACATAACCCATTACGAGGCCCGACTAAGAGACGTCAGTATGTATAATATATCAGTCAACAACAGGCGAACGATCTCCAGAGAGTCCACTCGCGACTGGTTAACCCGTTGTTCCTCCTCTCTTTCTTTCTCTCTTACTCGCTCAGCAACGAGGAACTAAAAGCTAAGCTCGGAATCGGCGCGAGCCAGTCAGTTGCGTTCGCCGGCTCACCGAGTTCACGTCTATCTATACCTACGTGCGTACGCGAGTGTGCAGAAGACATACGCAAATCATAGATCGCGAAAGTAGCTCTCGACGGGGAGAATCGATCGAAAAGAGGAGCACTTCCGAGGTCCAGTTCGGACAGCTATAAGCTACGGGAGCAGGTAAAACCGGATTTCGCAAAGTAGTATATATACATATATGCGTGCTCTAAACCTGTATAGATATATGCTAAGTAGTTTGCGCACGTGTGCCACAGTCGCGGAGAGTTGCCGAATAATTTCATCCGGTGCTGAGAGTCACATATAAGCATGTACTCAGTGTTATGCCGGCAAAGAGCGTAACGAAAGTTGCTTAGACTCGAGCCTGCGTCATGAGTTGAATTTGTTAGAAGTATAGTCGCATTTCTTTCTGAACGGATTTGCTAATTCGGTGAGCCAGGCTGGCCTTCCGGGCTATACTCAATGTTGTAATAATTTTGAACAAAGACTAGTTTTGGGTTGTTATTCCTATCAACATTATTTTCAACAGCATGGGTGTGACCGTGTTATAAATTGAACGACAGTGGTATTGTGCTTCAGTTTTTATTTCATCTCTTTCTCTCTCGGCGGTGTTTTTCCATCTCGAGATATTTGTCATGGGTGTCTTTTTGATTCTGTCAGCGTCGGACGTAAAAAGAATTTATCAGCTCCAAGAATTGCCCCGATGATGTAACACATGGGATTCTGAATTCATCCATTCCGAAGCGTCAATTTTTATTAAAATGGTTTCTTTTAAAAACTGATATACATTTTGTTTGCTAATTGCTAAATTCTATTGCTAAACTCGATTGCTAAACTATTTTGCACTGACAATTTATTTATTAAGCCATCTTTGTTCTACAAATGCAATTGTATATTTTTACATGGATGAGAAGAGTTGTGTCTATCAATGCAGACAAACATTGTGTTAGGCTTTAATTTTTCAGAGCATACGCATAAATTGGCCGAATCAAGCGAATGAAGTCTAATCAATATAGGGTCTTCGAAGTCCTAAAATTTATTTTCATCAAATCATCGGTTCGATCAGCTTATTAAACATGTATAACATATATAAATTTTGGTGCACTCTACAATACAAATACAATTTACGTATAACTGGTAGAGCCTAGTGCTTAAAAAAATATTTTGTTCAATATTTTTGGTATTGAACGTTTTACGTCAGCCAACATGAAACGCCCACTTATATGCATTTATGAGTTTATAAGTATTTTAATGTCACCTTTATTTGAAAAACAAAACTTTGAGGCTTCTGAATGATATAAACTCATCAACGTTAAATAAAAAATGTTTTGGTTTAGTTAAAAATAGTGTATTATTTTTCTAGTCATCATTTTCAGATTATTGACACATTGAAACATATTTAAAAAAGTAAACCCCATAATATAGAAATTTAACTATCAACCGCGGCGTTGAAATTATCGATCACCCCTTGACGGGCATAATGGAAAACTTCCTTTTCATGAGGTGGCGTTGCAACCTCAGTATCACATCAGCTTTTAAGGGTTCACGAAGTGACCGTTGTGTGCCGTTAGCTTTGCATTTTCCGAGGCGGGATTTTGTCGTTGGTTCCGTCGGTAAATCAATAACACTGTTTAATTTTGTTTGAAATATAAAAGTTTAGAAATAATGTAAATATGATTTATATAAAAGAATATCTAATTTTTTTATTAATTTTGTTTACATTCAGCTAATAATTATAAATTTGATGTATTGTTATAATGTTTTAATTTATGCGTGTAAGTTATTTGATATACAAAAATTTCAGTCTGTTCAATTATGCCTAAATTAAAATCGCAGGTTTCACCGTTTTTCGAAGAATATATTTAAAAAATACATGCATAATTTATTTACGTGCTGCACATAAGCAAAACTATATATCACTATACTTATCAAAAATTCACTTCAGGTCATTAATCTTTTCAGTTCTTGAATATACACTAAAATTAGATATTTCTATGATCATCAGTCTAGTGCAATTGAAAAAATGTTCAAGTGCAGAAACGCGAGGTTAAGCTAATGAATTCTAATTGATTACATCATGTTAGCAGACCGTTATTGAACAAAAAATTAACATTATCAGATCGTCCAAACCTATAACAGTTTAGAATTTAAGCACTTATTGTCACTATTCAAAAATAATCCATCATATTTTAATGTCTGAGGAAACTTACAAGGATAAGTATGTGTTAATTTATTTGGGATTATTTTCGCTTAATTCATATACATTTCTCTTCAGTTATTTACAAAGGTCTACCCTAAAAAAATGTATGGTGCTTAGAATCGCATAATATTTTATATGGGAAGGTAAAATTTCTTTTTTAACTTAATAAATACGGAGAAAATAATGAACCGATGCATCTTTTACCTCAAAAAACTTTTTTAAAATTGCTATACTTTGATAAAAGATTATCAAAAATGCTAATAACAAAATTAAATATAGCATTAAATTATTTAGATACTACAGCTGATGGTCCGATTAGCAATTTAATCATTTCGTGACGCTCGCAAAGAGGTGCGTCTCGAATTCCAAATAGCCAGGATGACTCTCACTAGCGTCAAGAGACGCGAGCCAAGAGTCAAGTGACACTTTAATAATTATAACGTTTGAATGTATAATTAAGCCGATTTTAATGCATGACTTGCGCGCATTTGAAATCTTTTGATTTGTTACCTTTTGTTATTTTCAATCCTCGTTTCATTTTAGAGACATAGCGAACAAGTGAAAAGTCCATTGGAACAATTTCAGGTTGGTGTAAAGTTACCGAACATAGAAGAAATAATATATGAGATATCATATCATTCAAGTATCGATTACCAAATAATCATCACAATTTTTGTAATGAATTTGTTTTATCTGTTGAAATAGTTTAGGATACGCGAGCAAATATGGCTGCAAAGCTTTGATGTTATCGATCAAAGCCAGGTAAGCGAAGTTGAGTGATGCTTTACCAAGAGTGCGTGAATCTCTTTTTCTTTCTCTCTTCCCTCTTCCCTCTTCTCGTTGGTATAGAGAAAGGCAAACATTGGTTTCTCCTTCGGTAGCTGTATGTTTCTGGCACAAGGTTTTCGCAATCCGAACAGACGCGGGCTGGGCCACCTCTCGTCGTCCCTCGCCGTTTTCGAATGATTCTTACATAAATATAAGAGACAACGGAACTCGCGCGATTTAATTTCCACCACTGGCAGCTTTCTTGTGCTCGAGACTCGCCGGGGCCGCTTGAGTCATTGTATGGATTTTGCAAGTTGAATGTATTCGCGTAGGTCTGAAACAGAATGGAAAGTCTTGCTCGATGTTGTCTGATTGAGGGCTCGTGAATTTTAATTATTGACGACGTGAAGAGCATATAATATAGCCCTTACGAAATATATGAAATGGGCCCAGCATCATTTGCTGCATGTCTGGAATGGAATTTAATTGTTTATGATTTGCAAACACGATTTTTAAACATTTGATGCATCATTTAATGTACCAGCGCTCAAACACGTGATATGACTGAGTGTAAAATGTAAGATGAAACGATAAAAATATATCATTGAATTATTGTATCCATACCTTCAACTTTTTTGCAGTGTAGATCTTGCAAAATTAGTCTTCCTTCTTGATGTAAAGTATATAGTCATAATTTGTATTGCTTAAAACATAACAATTCTGAGAAAATCTAAAAGTTATGTACGGCACAATGGATTAATAATCTCGAACAATGGCTAATCAGCAACAATAAAAACTCTTACTCGAACGTATACTTTCCAAACAAAATTAATTATTGTAGCGTTATGACTATATAGTAGCTTACCAGAAGCAGAATAAAAATTCTTTCCGCGAGTTCATTCCTCAATCCACTTTGGATTTTACCGATCTGTTCGTTCTTCCAAGCAACTTTTAATCAAGCAATCACAAAACTTCCTTCGCGGAGTCTTCCGCTTAATTAAATCATAGTCGAAGGGGTTTCATTATCGAAGCTCTCGAAAACGGTGAGACGCCCTCGTTAATGTTGTTTGAGTGACCTTGAAAAACGGCGCCCGATATGTGTAACGCGCAAGTGCAGCGGAGAAAATGAAGACAATAATAAAAGAAGATGCGAACACTAGGCACATGTTCGCCAGCAGGTGGCAGTGGCACGAAAAAGAGCTTACGACTATACGGTCTATTAAAGTTCCGATCAAAACAAAACAAACGCGCCTGGTATGGTCTTTATACCCAGAACAGATACAGCCAGTTGATTATAGTGTATCTTGAGTGTCTGCATGAAGCTTTGTTATCGTTGCGTGTATTAATTAACATTTTACACTCGCCGCTTCGGTGAATTGCTCAATGGGTTTCTTACAGTTTGGCTTTGTTACAAACAGAGAGGAGACAGAGTCAAAAGCGAAAAAGTAGACGACGGGACTCGAACTCGCGGACCCGAGAGCCAGAGGCCTGTGCTCTAACCACTGAGCTAACGTCTACGATGCATTCGGACGCTATGCATCGTAGTACGGTTCGGCGGACTCTTATCGCTGACTTGTCTTCGCTACTCGCGTTGCAGACGTGTGCGTCTGTGACACCACCCCCTTTGAGGCGAGCCGTCCTTGGCTCGCGCACTTCCTTACCGATAGGCAGTTCCTGCTTTCTTCGGCCTTGTGTCTCGGCCTTCGGCCATGTTCGGACACAAGACTGCAAGGCTGCATTACCATGCAGATTAGAGGCGTCCACACATGATCTATTCAGACTTATGACTTACAGAGGCTTGATCTGGGGCGTCTATTGGTGGAGTGCTGTCAAGGGTAAGGTAGGTGTAGTTAATGTAGGTAAGGTAGGAATTGTCGTGGATCGAGAAGAGATCTATTTTTTTAGCCGGGTTCTAAACCGGTGATCTCCCCGTAAGGGATGCCAGAATGTTACAAACAGAGAGGAGACAGAGTCGAAAGCGAAAAAGTAGACGACGGGACTCGAACTCGCGGACCCGAGTGCCAGAGGCTTGTGCTCTAACCACTGAGCTAACGTCTACGATGCATTCGGACGCTATGCATCGTAGTACGGCTCGGCGGACTCTTATCGCTGACTCGTCTTCGCTACTCGCGTTGCAGACGTGTGCGTCTGTGACAGCTTATATTTCAAAAAGTTAAATATCGTTGTTTTATAGTTGGGAAATTTTATGATTCCGAATGACGTCTTGAATTGAAAAAACATTTAAATCAAAATAGACTGATTATTGAATTATTTAAAGGATTTTACATATACACCTACCTATACATCGATCTCTATATTATTTGAATTAGAAGTAAGGCTTAAATGTACATTTTTTAAATATTTTGCTCGCTATACTTTTAGAAGCGTTTCTTTTAGAAAAAACTACGAGATTGCATATTCTAAATCATGTTCAATTGTTTCCTTTTAGTTCCTACAAAAGCAAATAACTTCACTTGATGAATATTCATGTCCATTACTATCTTTTATTGAAACACATATTTTCAAAGCTCTTGGCATCCCAATTTTAACCGACTTGTGATTGGATGAACATACTAGCTAATAATATTTTGCAAATACTTGTAAAATAGTTTTTTTTTCATATAAATATATACAGATTTATGAAATAATTAAAAAAATATTTTATATACTTTTTTGGATTTTCTATCGCCATTTTTACGTAGAAAATCCTCATCGCGCTGGAGACTTTTCAACAAATCCGTCGGCATCAAGAAAGGAGACTTGCTGGGCTAAATCACACTTAGACGATAAATCGTTGCGCGCAGCGGTATACTACTCGTGCGCACCGTAAACACGCCGTACATCGCGATTTGTGAGGCTTGAGAGTAAGGAGCTCGATCGGAAGCCCCGGAGAGCGGCAACGATGTTCGAGGAATCCGTCTGGATCAGGGAAAAGTGAAACTGAGAAAGTCTTGACATTTCTCTAGGGTTTTCATTTGTTTTTTTGTTTGGCTTCTTATTTGCTTCCTGTTTTCGAATTGCTTGCGTTTTTCGCCCGTAGCTCACTTATTTATTCTACTTTATACATTTTAGTATAGTCTTTGTAATCAGTATTTTTCTTAGTTAATAATGAAGTGATGTATTACTAGCTTTATTTTTGCACTATACTTTTTAGCTTGTGATAATATCAGTAAATTTACGACTGCTTGAAGGGTTTTGTTACAAATCGATCAAGACATATTGATAAATTGAAAAGTTGCAGACATCTGTATAAACAAAAGATAGGTTAAAGGAATTCCTAATAAAATTTGCAAAGAGAATTTCTGAAGTTTTCTTTGCAAACGTTTTCCGCATTAGGAGGGGCAGAACGTATCGTCAGCATCTGTGGAGGGGCCGATCAGCCTCTGCTGTTCGTTGAAACCTTTCGTCAAATTATCCGCGCCTTCTTGCGAATGAACATTACCGCTAATGCTCCCGTCTGTCAATAAAGTTGTTGAAGTGTTATATATCGTTTGATTACTACTGCATTGACATGTAAGAATGTAGTGTAAACGTGCGGTGGGCGTTATACGAATAAAATTATAGTGACAGTGAATTTTTTTATTTAAAAATTTGCTACGAACACTATTTTGAATGTTCTTATTTGAGCTCACTTGCGCTTTTTAATTTATCAACATGTTCAAAATCACAGCCAGTTTATGTTGAAAAAATTGTACGCATCGAATTATACTAAATTAATACACGCACTACAACATAAAAAATAAATAACTTACTATGATAAATGAACATTTGAAAGCACAAAACAATTTCGATAAACTAATACGATGAATGGAGAGAATAAATAATTCGTTTTAAACGTAAAAAGAAACCATAAAGTTAATTTATTAAAACATCGTTTGCTGTTTCAGCAACTAGCAGGACGACGGAGCTGCCATCAGAGCGACTCCTCCACATGTGGACATCTCCGTCCCAACTAAGGATCGGACGGGCACCCAGAAAAAAGATCAGTCCGTAAAATAGACCGGCAATGAAGAAGTCCACCATGAGTAACAAAGGCGATAAACGAGCCATGCCTGCTAACAAGAGAAAACTCTCCTTCCTCGGTTTTGGCCAACGGATAGCGGTGAGTATTAAAATTGTTTTTAATTAAAACTGAACATTATGTTATATTATGCGTTTAGTATAAACTGCAACGATTTGTTGGCTAATTTTTAGTTGATTTTTTAATAAAAAATGTCATTTTTTGTGAGATTTGAATTTTTTTAAACATCGAAATTAAAAAATGTATTGTTTCCCATGCATCAATAAGAGTTTAAGGCTTACAATTCTTGTGAAACGCACACCGAATAGAAAAAAAATAACCATCAGTCTTTTCCTCGGTATACGGCACCCCCCCCCCCTCGATATAAGCTTCTTAAATACGAAATCCGATTGCGTAAATGAAGTTCCGATGCGCGGCGACTGTATTGTAGTACAATCGACCCAGAAGAGGTAGAAAGCAACAGACGAGAATTCGCATTATCGATTTTGAACGAGCTGAACAGCGTAAGAAAAGGAGCCCCCAAACGGTATACACCTCCTTGCGAGAAAAGGAAAATAACACAAGCTACCGCGATTTCTCAGACGCGTAGAAGTAACGTTAAGTAATTATTGAATCGCGCCCGCCAATCAGGTCAATCGGTCTGCGAGGTCATGCTTCTCTCGACGACTTCGTCGACGTCGACGTTGTTCCTTCATCTCAACGCGCACTTCGTCTTCTATTCTTTTCGCGCGTATATTGTTCTCTCTCTCTTCTCGGATGCTCTTTTTTCCTCCAGATAATGACGTCATGGCACATCGAAGTGGATAAAGAAAAACAAAGTCGGTGATCTGCTGTCTCATTCAGTATACCTCTTATTGTGGATTTTTCTATTTTGTTTTCGTACAATGTTTCATAATTTTGAATTGAACCGCAAGGAGCTACAGTTATGTCGTTCACTTTGTAGTGGAGAAAAATACATTTGAAAGCACTCATTTGCATGCACTGTTAAGAATATAGTACTGTGGATTATTTTAATCATTTTCAAAATTATTTTCGAGTAGATTTAAAGAGAATTTATCTAAACCAAATAGATTTATATTGCAATTATAGACGAGTGAGACAAGTATAACGAACAATGCTTGTCCTTTAAACTACTCGTTGTGTATTAACAACATTAAAATGAAACATTAATCATGTCTGTCTAGTTTAACAAGGTATTAGATAAATGAATCGAACAGCACAAAATAAATGAAAAGTTGGTCAAGGCACGTATAATTTCCATCGAGAAGTTTTTCTGTAATGTTATCATTCTTTTAAGTAAAAGGTGCAATGATAACTTATACAGAAGTATATAAGAAATAAATTACGTAAAAATGGAAAGCGAAAAAGCATTTCCTGTTAAATTCAAAGGTCATCGAAATTAGGGCGAGTTAGAGACGCCTCAATAGGAGCGATTTCGTCGTAAACAAGAAGGTCGAATTAGCGTATATTGGCGTGGAAATGAAGCGATTGACAATCGTCGATTAATAGTCTTATAAACTCTCTTAAAAAACCTTTCTCTTCACTGAAAAATCATACATCAGATAAATACCAATCTACAGCATTTTATTTATATTCTTTTTTCAATGTTCGTGCTTGTACTAGACGGTTATAACACTTATCATTAATACCCGCTTCTTAAAATTTCAGCTTTATAATTTCAGCATCACTTCGCATGTCATTGTCTTCATCATCGAAACTTCAGCCTTCATCAGTATAAGCGCGTATCGATCAACAAAAAGCCATTAACCGCTGCGACATCTTATTGTAAATCCACTGTTACACACTTGCTCGAGTCTACCACTAGCGCGATAATCCATATACTTAGATGCTTCTGTAGTTGATCTATATACCTATGAGATACGACCATCGGGTTACGTAACGCGTGCGGAAGCCATCCTGCAAATTCGATTACAAGACCAGTGTCAATCGTTGTGCTCTTCGAAAAAGAGCAAGATCGGCCCCGCCGAGAGATTATCAAGGTGCAGTTGAGCGCGAAGCGCGTGTCCTAATGCATTGCGATCGCGACTGCGAAGCTGGCGCTGCGAGTGCGGCTGTCAGTACTGGTTTTACCGGTCGACGTTGTTGTCATTGTTGTGAAAGTGGTGAAGATAGAGGCGGATGCGTCGGGCGGGAAAGAACGACGATGATGATTCGATAACTGATCCTGGGCGCGAACCACTGCGAGAGGTGATTTAATTATAAAATAGACTGTATGAATGTGTTATCTGATTGAAATTTTATTTTAGTTTTGATCTAGATTTTTATGTATGATTTATTATGTAGCGATAAGCCAAATAAATTCATAATCGATAGGTTTATATTACACATGTACGTTTTTCTTTTTTATTGCATGCTTCACTGCCTTATTATTTATTTTTGCTTCTAACTTTTTCTTTTCTCATCTTTCAGTCTGGAATATTTCTTTTACCCTTTTGCTTACTTAGCATTTTATTTTTGCTTGTCTTGTTTGAATCTATATTTCTTTGCTCGGCTCTTCTCTTCCTCCAGTATCTCGCATTTCAATTGCACAGACTTACAAATTCCGAGTATTATAATACTTTATTCTGTGTAACTGACCCTGGTAGAAATTGGCCGATTTAAAATGGTGAAAAAGCTAAGAACTTGGTAGTTTTCTTTGTCAGTACTTGTTACAAGATGTAACGCTTTTTATCCTAGTTCTTTGGCAGTTCTTAGATCGAGCTGTTTTTGAAAAATAATGCCCAAGATAGTTGGTCAAATGACAACGTTTACTTGGCTCGGTTGGCTAAGACGCGCGGCTATCCTTGTGCAGGGCTCGGGTTCAAGTGCCCGGTCGCTCGAAATTTTTCGGATGATTTTTCGCATGCAAATCATTATTCTATAAACTTTCATTAAAAAAAACTCGAATACAAGTCTGCTAGTAATGATTTTCCGATTTTAACCTCGAATCGCCATTAACCACGTGCACCTGTGTCATACTATTTCACCAACTATCTTCGGAATAAAATAGTTAAGAATACTCAATCTAAAAACTGCTAAAGAACTAGGATAAAAAGCGTTACATCTTGTAACAAAAACTGACAAAGAAAACTACCAAGTTCTGAGATTGACAACCTCAGAACTTCCAAATAACTTGGATACCGTTTCTACCAGGGGATGTGTATCTTTTGTATATGGAGTATAATTAATGCTATATACAAGGCAAATGTTAATGATGAAACATTAGGATATGATAAACTCTTCAACTAGAAGGATGTGATTTTACCATCTTATGCTGTTAGAGTAGCAGCAAAATAAATTAATTTTGGACAAGTCTTTTTCTCACTGTTATAAATTTTCAACATTCAATGTATAAAGTCTCTGGCTAGCAAAGATAGGTGGCGCATAGATAGGCGCTTTTACGTGTTTTTTTTTTTTTTTTTTTGAGTGAAACATTCTCGTCAACGCATAGAGTTAAAATATTGGGTTTTATGAAAAGGTTTCTAAGACAAATATATGACTCATAAAGAAAATTGCATTTAGCACATACGATCGAATGTCGATTTTCTACCTTCCCAACGACGTTCGACTAAAATTTGCGCATACAATAATTTTTGTATATCAGCTAACTTTTCCTGCATCAGTCGCTGATTTTCGGCCACCCTTTCTCCTACTGACCGTGAAACTGTGGGTAACCCCAACTCTCCCCGTTCTGGTTCAGGGTCGTTGCTGTCCGGAGCAGATACCACATCAGCAGCGCAACTCACTGCTGCAATTGCTGCAGCAACTGCTTCCCGGAAATGCACGGAGAGCTACGTGCGCGCACATATCCGTTTCTACCCCCCTCGAAGCCGAGAAGAGGAGAGTCGCTGCAGGGAGGGATGAAAATTGGGAATCGCAAGATCGATCGGCAGAAATGCGCCGTCGCCATCTGAATAGGGGAGGCTCTTTTGGGCGTTTCTTCGTCGAGCCCGATATCGCGCTGCCACACACTCTCGAACGTTTCACGATTGTCCTCTTTGTCGCGTGTGTGTGCGCGCGATGCAGCAATGCTTTGAAAGCTGGCTTTTTTTGGAGGATCGATCTAAATGGAGCGCGATGAATAGAGAGCGAAATTATAAATAGATGCTGCTGCTGGTTCGAACGCCTTGATGCCTTTCGCGGATGGGGAGTTTTGCGCAAGAGTTTGATCGATTGCGCCGAGCTCCCAGTGCTATATATAAGCTTGATAGTTTTCCGAGGATATTCCATTTGCGCTTTGTTTGATGGAAAATTTGTTAAAGGATTATCAGCTTTTGATGTTGAAGGATTCGATGTTGTAAAAGAAAAAAGAGAAATGGCTTACTGATATCAATAAGTGTCTCGTCGGGATCTCGACAGCACCAAAGTTTCTGGAAAATGTGATTTCACTTCTTGTCTACGCCATTTTTGTAATATATTTAGAATAATATATACTTTTTACTACCTATTAAAAACAAATTTTCAGAATTATGCTATATACTATTGTTTTTTATCACTTTCGAATTAAAGAGAGATAAACATTGTCGCTTTTCTTTTTTCAATTCAATCAAAATCAGTATGCAATGATACTTTGATAAAATATTTTTGATGGATCATTAAAAAAAATCTAGCGTAAACTTAACTTGCACAAATTGTACAACCTGAGTTGTAAAAACTTAGCCTAACTTTTTTATGATTGAAAACTTTATTCATCGACGGTTGTAACGTCAGTTTATGGCACATCAATAGAATACAGTTTCATATCTTTCTCTAAAAAAGTAAATAAATCTACGGTTTTCAAAAAAGCAATTTTCTTCTAATATTTTAGTTTGTCTGAAACTGCAGATGGCAAAGGCTTCTCTCTAAGTGGGAGTAATGCGATGCTTGATATTTCAGAGTTACATGTATGAATAAAATGAATTTATGTTTAAAATTTATTTTTTTCTATATTTGGGCAGAATTCTCGACAAACTTTTGTATTTGCGATATTTTCATCAGTGATAAATTTTTTAGTTAGATTCCCAACCAACTTTGTTTAGGCTGTAATATGTATACATTTTCTCAAAAAATACAAAAGATCTTGCATGTGATAATATCAGCTCTTTTGCAGTTTATTCAAAGTTTTTGATCTCTTATTACGAGATCCGATGGTCGGCTATATACAAGTCACTTGTAATCAGATAGCTTTCTTGAAAGTGTCCAGTTTGAAGGTCTAGAATAATAATTGATGGGTCACGAACTACTTAGATCACCAGGATTTTAAGTCGTTCATTCGTAAAGTTAATAAATATCCAGATAAAAATATGGATCCACGTATCCAATCTCAGAGATCTTCTTCAATCACGTTTCTCCACGTGTCGTGCCTGAATCTCTTCACAAATTCAGCAGCCGCACATCTCGCTCTGCATCAACAACGAGTCTCTGCACGGCGTCCGGAAGCATTCTCGCGCTTCTCCGAGCATTCGTCCAAGCACACATCCGCGCGGCGAAAGTCCTCGTCGTCGTCGTGGCTCGGCGTACATCTCATTTCCCTCAGAAGATCCGTGTATACATATACGCATACAGCACTCCGCACACTCGACCGAGATGCGACTGTAGCCAGTAGTCGCAAGCTTCGGGTTCAAGGTCGGCGCGCATGGCCGAGCAGCGATGCACGTATATGTGCGCGCATGTGTGCATGCGCGCGAGCTTGCAGCTACTCCGCTCTGCACCCCACCTTTACTTGCGCGCATACCTACACTTATCCCGTAGCGCCGGTCGATTTTGCTACTTCTACTGCTTTTCCAGCCGAGTACTGCAGCAAAATTGTGTGCTTTCGATTTCTAATGGATGATTTTCTTGGAAGTCTTTTTTTGATAGCTTGCTCTTATGCTTTAGACTGGCCACTGTACGTGCAGTTTTTTTCAAGCAATCAAAAATTATGGGAAACCAGGTTGACTTTTTATTTTTATTTATTTTTATTTTGAATTTTTATTTATGTTGAAAGTAAAAATATATTTATGCCAACCTACAGTCAAAGACGTCATATTACGTAGACCATACATTCTATCAAATATAAGCATATTTATAGTAATTTATGATACAACTTTATTATTTATGGAAAATCCAAGCTAACAATAATAACAAAAGCTGATTCTGATCTCTTATATTAAATCCGGGTTGAATATAACATAGCTGAATAAAATACGTCATGATTTCATGGAATTACACGAGCGTCGCTAATGTAAAGTTCAAATTTAACCATCACGTTGATTCAGAGCGAGTTTTACAAAGTATTTTTAACGTCATAGATGAGCAGAGATCTAATAAAGTTGGAAAAATCATTTTATTTTTACCTAAACTGTATACCCACGCTGAAGTAAAAAAAAACTAGTCTAATTGAAGCTATATATAGCAAATAAAACCCAATAATATACCTGATTGGGAAAACAATATGTTTCATAAAGCAATAACCTAGATCCAGTCGAACACTTTCAATTCCAGCAGTACACCATCGACCTTTGTTTCCCTTCTCCCACACCATCTTTCTTCCCCGATCGCGTTCGTTTCATCTCCGTCTTGCTCTGTCGTGTTAAGAGCCGAGGCCGAGAGTTTCACTGAAAATTCGTCTCCTTCTCCTCACTGCCTCGCACACTGTAGCACTCGTTTCATCTTCGTTTCCCAGTGTCTACGTGTTGAAGTCGGCGCTATGCTGCTCTAAGGAAGCTAAACCAGTCCGACTGCACTGCAACTATTTTTCTATACTAATTCTCTTGGGCAGGAAATAAGCTTCTGTATTATACCTGCCTATTTCTATGGTGCAATTTCCTTGTGTAGATCGCTTTTCGAATATACACTGAGAGAAAAGAATCCTTGACACAAAGAAGAATTCTTAACTGTTAAGAAAATTGGATTAAAATATGGACAAATCCAAGCGTCTTAACAGTTAGGTTTTCAGATTTTTGAATTTTCGTAACTTTCTTTCCGTCGACGTAAAATCACTAGCACTTTATAATTACTTGTTTTCACTTCTTATTATCATTTAGTATCGCATAAAGTACACTTTATCATTTAGTACTCACGAATAATCCTATACTAAAATCATTCTTATTACCATTATTATTCTTAGCGTAGTCTGATTCTTGAATAATTTCACTTTTCTTAGAAGATTTATCTTCTTCCATAAACATCAGAGAAAGGCTTACAGAGCTAGAAAGCATACATTTTTCTTCCTCTAAGTTTTGCAGATGTATGCGGGATTTCACATCACTTTTTTGGTCTCACTATACTCAATCGCATTAAAGTTATAATGTTCTACAAGTCTATTTACTAGATAGTTGTGGTGCACACCAAAGTGTACTATCCATGTACCTCGATTAGACCAATAGTTTAGATCAATCGAATTAGAATCATCGTAGAGCTTTGAGATTGCAATACGCACATCATCAGATTGGAGTTCTGGACTGTTGAAGAGAATAACACTAGCAGCACTGATATGAAATGGGTATAAAAACATACACAAAAGCATTCGCAGTTCTACACCAAACAATACTCAAAACAGTTTTTAATTATAAACTTTCATCTCCTGCCATTCAAAATTTTTCCACGCAAAAATCTGACAGCAGCATCATGCATCGTATTCACACTCGCCTTCAAACTCTAAAAAAAGCTTCTCCCCTCTCTAAAATCAAAACTAACGAGCAGCGCAAAAGCTCTCGGTCTCCGTGTCAATTTCCATTACACCACCTGCTCGCTGACGGTGAAAAAAAATTAATCCTCAAAAGTTCCGGTAATTTCGTCCTCAGCGCGCGATCTTTCCGGCTTCTTTTTTCTTGCTGCCATTAGCACCTGCACCCTTTCCATACACCTACATAATATACACACATCGACGCAAGGTTACACCGCTCGATAAACCCTGTGCCATGACCTAGCCCTCGTATAGACGCGGCAAGTTAATGTCGCGCACTCGCTCTCTGACTGACACGAACCGTTCGGGTCTTCTTTTTTTTCCATTTGACGCTAAGTGCTCAGCGTATGCTATCCACCGGTGTGCTGGCCTTTGTTCTGCTGATGCAACTACCTCCACACGCTCGGATAACAAAGAATGGCTTAATGATCGGGGATTATTTTAGGTCTTTTGGCCCGACATAGCGGGAGCTTGTAAGCGAGTTCATTCTGGTGAGTTTGTAATTATATACGCGATTGGTTTCTGAACACCTGTCGCTGCTATGAATATATCAACCGATTATGTGGGGCTAGGGGGTGTATTTTTTCAATAATTTTTTTTTGTTTGGGGAAATAAATAACGCTTCCACTCTTTCATATCAAGTGCAACAAGCTGTGTAATTTATTTCCACTGCATGACTACTGCAATAAGATGTTGTCAATGGGCACGGTAAAAAACTCTGCGAATTAATTTTTTCCCTAATTACCCAAGATCGGATTATCTTTTTATTAAAAGCTTCTCTGATGTACAAATAATTCAATGCGCTTTCGCTTGATCAGTAAATGCTTTTTTAAATTTAAATGTATGCAGCATCTTAAACGAACAAGAACTAAGTGGAATCATTCATTTGCTCGACCGAGCCACGCAGAGAAACACACAAAAGACAGTAAGATTTGTATCGCCGATAATTACTGCAACTCGATCCGGCTAAACTCGTTAGAGACCCAACGCAATTGATGGAAAGAATTTCCGTAATACCGTTAACACTAACAAAGAAGATTGCCGTCGACTCGCCATTACTCTGACTCCGAGTTACGCACTTGATCCTCCTTTTTATATGCAAAGAAACTTTCATTTCCTTCCTCCGCGCACGACACACAACAAACGAATGCCCACAGCGTATTTCCATCCATTACCATTGCAGCAGCAGCAGCGTGACGCAAAAGAAAGGGAAGAAAAATCCACTTGTTTTCACGCACCGCAGAATCCATTAACCTTATTCAGGTCGTCGTTGGCGAATATTATGCACGCGTGCGTCGCGTTTGCGCCTGAAAAATTGCAACCGATACGATGTTCACCTTTAAACTTCACTTTGGGTATACAGACTAATGGTTTATGAATGAGTATTACGGGCTACTATTATCGCGGAGTAATTATCTTATACGATGACCTTTCTCGGCAATATCGCCCATCGGTCGATGCATTGTGTCATAAAATACTGTTAAGTTGAAGGAAGACACGTGTCGCGCAGTGTGAAGATATTAAAATATAGAGGTGCATACTGCATATTATAAGTTATTAATCATCTTACGATAGGTGCTATGAGTTTATGAGAGGTTTTATTTTTTTTATTTTATGTATTTATCTTGTGAGCTAGTATGTATGCTTATAATTGAGTAAAATGTATAGATATATGCTATATTATTATACTATAGAAGCGTTTCAAAACTTTTTACAGGTGAGCAAATTTTGTAAAAATTAATTTGCTGTAGGATCGAATCAAATATACTTTCTTTTCAAATACTCTTTAATCAAAACAAAAGTATAATTGTGGGTTAATAACACCAGGGATGAGCTATTTGGCGTCATACAATATTATATAGCCTAGCGCAATAACAATTATCTATTATGGTCAACGGACCTCTGCGCCTGATTTTTCAGGCACAAAGTAAACGTATTTCAACAACAATCCACATAGTCTCAACAAAATTACCGGCCTCTATTTCTAATTTGCATTTTGCTTGTCTAAATTTCAGCTCGACTGCATAGCCGCGCATAAATTTCGCTGATAATAAGACGTATGTTGCATAACCAGAGCGCGAGTATTATTATATACAGGCGCGCGCATGGACTTGCCCGTTTTCACGGATGACCGACACTTGTTGCGTCTGCGCGCGCTTTACCAGCTGTCAGCACAGCGCGAGCGCATAGCGCAGCCCCGCCAAAGGAATATGAGGGGCTTCGGAAGCAAACGTTATAGAGTGAGAGAGAGAGAAAGACCGAGCGAGAATCAGCTGGGTGGCACGGGACTATTTTAGCATATGTCAATACCCAGACTTTGCGGCACAGCTCGCTCCTTCTATTTTCAAGTTGCTCTTTCTCTTTCGTTCGGCGCAAGCTGCGCGCAAGCTCCGCTGCTTGCGTCATCCGTGAATATCTGCAGCAACGACGGTCTGATGTCGCGGCTTTGTCTTCCGTTTCGTTTTGTCGAACTTTGCTTTTTCACTTTTTAAAGGCGCATGCGGGTATAATAAGAGGGATGACGTTGGTTGCTTTGTGCTGCTGCTTTTCTGTTAGTATACAAGGGGTTGCTTGCATGCGCAAGCTTCTGCGTCGTGCACGCGAGGTATTCGTTGAAAGGAAAATGTCCTTTTGAGAAGCTTGATATTTTGCACTGTAAATTTAATCAAAAACGTCGGGCGAGTGAGCACAGTTGAGAAGGCTGTATTGAAAATGACATTCTTTTTATGTACCCGACTATACAAGAGCCAAAATGAACAGATTCAAACCTTCAATATTTTACATTGTTGTTTGATGACTACTTTTTCTTATGATAACAACTGTGTGATATTTGATTTTTTCATTTTGTAACTACTTTCAAAAACAATATTGATGCCTAATATCACCCGAAAGAAGAGTGGATACGTTTTTGTAATCTCATTAATTGTTTATTTTTTGAAGAAGCTATTCGAAGGGTTTAAATCGACAATAATATTCTAAGATGAAAACACAAGAGTCATCGCACAGTGGTGATAATTCGAAATGAATTCTTCTTTCTGCAACGACAATCCTCCAGTCCTCTCGAGTTACAAGAAAAATGTTGTCTTCTCTTTCTAATAGGATGGCATTTTCTTTCCTTTGTTGTTGCGATCATCTGCAGGGAGAAGACTGGTTTGTCGTTATCAGAATAATATGATTACAATATTTCAATAACCGTGTTTCTTCGTTCGCTTTACAGAATATTTCTCGCTGAAATGAAAGTATGGAAAATATATATTTTTATTAACTCGATCGCTGATGTACAATTGCATTCTTTTGTAATAAAACGTAAGCTCGCGCGTCAGAGTTGAATATAGGAAATTAATTTTTCCGTTGAATTTAAACTTTGCAGAAGAACCGTCGTCATTCTCATAATTCGCTATTCCAGTAAAATTAAGAATTACAGCAAAATTATACTTAAATCTGAAATGCACAATGCACAATCTCCTTTTTTCTCAGAATACACATGACAGTCGTTTTCGTTAAAAGAGGATTTTACCTCGTACTCGAATGAATAATGCAATTTATAATTTGAATATATCTTGCAAAACGTTTCTCAATATTCTCATCTTTTATCCATTGCTATATTTATAGCATTACTATATATAACATTTTCATATATGGTACACCATGTACAGTAGAAAAGGGTCGGCTACAATCAGACATTCCACATGATGGACGATGAAGGCGTTGCTGTGAACTACACAGTTTTCCTAAGAATTCTCTTTCAAGCATTTTAGCACCTCGTGAGTTTATCGCGTCAATAAATTTTCCTTTATTAAAAACGAAAATTCCTTTCCTTTATACCAGCTCGTTCCATCAATACCAACTATAGCAGACGAGACGTATAATGAAATAAAGAGCGCGATAAAACTTTCGTCGCACCGAGTATCCATCTAGACGAAATCTCGGAGAGAGCGTCACATTCAAGTGACGATTTCGCTATCGCAAATTGAAACTAACTCACGCAGTTAGAGAGAATCCCTCCTATCGAAGAGAAAACGACGCGGTATGCAGCGCAAGCTGCCCCACCCCATCGTATATTCTATCCACGCAGCCGACGATCTCTCTCTCTCTCTCTCCCTCAAGCGCGAGCCTATCTACCGGTTAAAGCTCCTCTCTAAAGCTCCACGAGTATGTACATGTATATACATACATCTTCGTCTCGCTCCAGTCAACACACGAGCCCTGCGCAGCAGTATATATAGCAGCCAATTTGACCCCCGTGCAGTCTCGCTCGCGCATTTCTGGGTCGTCCGGGCCGCCGGGGATGGACCCGGAACGTCGACGTCGAAGGCAGAGAGGTGCGCTACACGTTTTATCGATCCGCGGCCGTACGGCTGATTCGTGCGCCTAGGAATTCAAATGCCGATGACGCTATCGGTAGCTGCCTGTTTAAACGAGCATTGGCTTACGGGGAGAATTTTGATGATGATGCGAGCGAGCTATACTGCGTTAACGCTGGGAAACTCTGCGGCAACTGCATAGAGCTTGAATTATATTCACTGTGCCCCTAGGCCCATCAGCTGGATAAATGGGCAATTAAATTTTCTAGTTTTCAAAGTTTACAATTGGTCGGCATGCTCGTTTGGGAGAGTAGGCGTTCTTCTTTTCAGGCTCTATTGATTGCGCGGTATTGTTGTTTCCAATTCTTGGGGATGTAGGATGGAGTATTATGTGTTTAGTATGATCCGGTGTTCTCTAAGGAGATAGTGCGTGTCTTCAAATGAATGTAAAGTTGTCTAGAAGTCCCGAGTAAACTTTAATGAGGTTTGGAAACGATTTTAATGCATGCTATATACCATCAAAAGTTTCTGCGCAATAGTTTTTTTTTATGTAATAAAACACTTGGATGATAAAGAATGCAGCGTTGGGTGCATATTAAAAATGTTAATGCTATAATTACCGCCATTATTTACTACACGTTTTATGTAAAAGAGTTGAAACTTTCATATGAAAGAAGCATTAATGGAGTTTACTTAGAATTTTAGAAGCACTTCTGGGATACTGTATCAGCATTGTGAGTGACAAACATTTGCATATCCTTACCGCTTTTCTATTTATGCATAATAGCGATAATACACTTTTTACAGGCGTTTAATTTTGCATAATAAAAATTTGAAAGTCAACAGACGCTTGGTTATGAATTTAAAATGCATTCTAATGGTCTTGAAAATGTTATGCATAGTCGGTGACCTTGATGAAAAGTAACTATTTTTAACAGCTGATTCTTATTCAGGATATTCTGCTATAGCTGCAGACACGCTAAATACAGTTATAGCGTATTGAAACTGCATTGTGATCTATTCATGAGGATGACTATAATAAATCCCAAGTTGAAGGGCTTGTATAAACCTCGAATACGTAGCCTGTGCGTTCTATCTAGGACAATGATATGTGTTATGATGTATCGTAATCAGGCGATTTTCGGCGTACGTGACCTTTGCGTTTATATATGAAAATTGTTTTTATCAGAACAGTTTCGAAAATTATGGATAAAATATTGTTGATTTACTTGCATAATAAATTATACAAAAATGTATGATGCACAAGAACATTAACTTTTTATCGAGTATGTAATTAATTAAAAAAAAAATTGGTGAATTATTAAAATATAAAATGTTATTTTTCAGAAATACATAATTGACGTCAAAAAATGAATAATATACTCTTGAAATTAACTAAATTATTGGATAACCGAAGGCCAAGAAGGTCACATGAAAACAGGAAACATTCGAGTAATATTCATATCTAAATACGAAATTTAATAATTGTTAGTAACAAGACAGTTCGGTAAATTAAATAAAAATCGTGAACCTTTTTACCGTTACCTCCAACAATGAAGGCCATCATCATAATCACAAGCAAAAAGGGAATAATGACAATATCGCAGAATTACAGGAAGTCACTGAATGTACGACATTTCAAAATGCCTATAAAATGACCGACATAAAAGTCTATAAAAACATGACAATCTTTGAAAAAATCTTGGAAAGTTATTTCACTATCTAATCAAAATACTGCGCATCATTAATTCATATAATAAATGTTGTGCTTATAATATTTTGCTTCCTGTAAATAGTTAACTGACGGCCAACGTAGCTCTACCGTAAATTCACAGCAGGAAACAACTTGTTGTAACTAATCGATAAAAATTCCATTTATTTCTGTCACTTTCCAACCGCTCCATGTATAGAACTGCTCTCCTTACAGTTCACTAGTTTTTAGTCGTTGAAAATGATCAACTATATACATTGTTTCATCGCAAAGAACGATTGTCCCATTCCGTTCGTGTCGTATATGCAATAACCATCATCCCCCTACCACGATCTCTTTTAAAACAAAATCATCCTTCTCCCTCAAATTCAACGCCTAATTTATCATATAGGACACAAGAGCAAGCAGCACTACGTCATCCCTTATCCTCCAATCGAATTACCTCGCGGCTATTATTATTCCTGCTAAAACAAACGGATCATCAATTCCGGCGCGAGTAATAAGAAAATCCCTCTCATTAAAAACGAAATCCCAGCCGGTACCAGACCACAAATCTGGAACCCGAGCACACGCCTCCCCTTCAGCATTCGTGCCGCGAATAAGATCTCCCGCGCAGCGTATAGAGCAGCAGTGTGCTTGCATGCGGACTCTTTTTCTCTCACGACATATCGGGCAGGAAAAATCGTCCATAAAGCCAAGCCGCAATTAATAAAGTGAAACTCTGCGGAGGGCAGCTCTCCTCTCCGTATACGTGCGTTACGTATATAGGCGGCTCTACTGTACACTCCCCACCTACACGCCGTGCATAGGGAAGGAGGTGGTGAGGAGAACGAGCCGAGCCTTTCGCCCCTTCGGAAAGTGGGGTTGAGGCTGGCGCCGGCGCATCTAAAGCCGGCGCGCGCGCTACCGTCATCCCTCTCGGCCCGGGATACGGCATGACCGTCGGCTGCTGCAGTTCCGTCGCTACTGCCCGGAAGTAGCGGTCGTCGCGGACGCGCCGCGCTTCGACTGGCGAACCGGGCCGCGAATTTCTTTTATATTCTATTTATCACGTACTTATACGGTTTTGTTTTGGAACTTTAAGACAAGTAGTCGTATAGTGTGCAAACCCTATTTATTTAATAGTTCTTAATTCTGTAAAGCGACGTTGTTGTTGTGAACGACTCTTCAACAGTACTCGGCTCTCCTTCTGTTCTTTTTATTCCCGAGCATGCTCTTAAAGTAATAGCAGGTACACGTGGCCACACTTATGATTTTCAAGCACGTTCTTTCGCCCCATCGAATTTAATTCTTAGGCGCGCCACGAGTGTCTTGTATTTACACCTAATTTTTGTTCAAAAGTGAGGTGGATAGTGACCGTACTCTGGTTCTCTTAGTTGACGTACTGTAACGACAGAGAATTAAGTTAAGATGTGACTGTGGTAAACCGCTCGCTGATACTCGAAATTCGATTGCTTTTTAATTGTGTCAAGCTGGCTGCCACGAGACCCAGTTAACACTTTCAACTCGACTACATTATTTAACACTGCTCGGATTATGGAACTAACTGCTTAGGAAGGCTACGTCGTTCTCGCGCCGTTAGACGAAATGTAAGTTTCTACTTCTAACACGTCGCCTTTAAAAGTTTCTTTCCACTCGTTTCGCTTTAATTCGTCGCACTAAATTTGTCACAGGATTGTAGGCCTCAGTTAACAATCGTTACGTCTATGTAATATTGACGCTCGTTCGCTGCATGACGTACAACTTTTCGGAAAACTTTACTTATTTTCGCGCATTTCATTCGTGACTTTTCAATGATGAGGTATAAGAAAAAGTCTGTAACTACTTAAGTATTCAATCTACAGCTTCATACAGAGCCATTCGATCGCCATGAAAAATTACTGTAATCATTGATCGAAGTAAAAGCATCATGTATTCAGTCGAGCGAAGTTTCTAAATATAAATTGTAACTTCAACATCTGGACGTGGCAGGAGTACAATATAATATTGACACATTTGTACCAATTCAATGTATAAATATGGTCAACATGACATTTTTTAACTTCTACTCGTATCACTTGAAAAAGTTAATGCATAGAAGTGGAATCGATCTAAAAAACTTTGCTATTTGGGCAGCCGAAAATAACTCGCTAAAACCTGTAGCCCTGATCTGCAAATAGAACTGAAAATTTGTTTTATGATAGAACGATGATCTAACCTTACAAATTTTTCCAAAGCTAAAAATACAAAAATTTCTGAAGTAAAATCGGAAAACCTTCGCAGCAGAGCTAACTCTATCTCTAACTAAAAAAACACCCACTCTAAACTCTATCGATCAGCTGAACCGGCACTGTATCGTCCCAAAATTCGCGGCCATCTCTCACTCCGATTTGCAAAAAAGAAAACGAAAAAAAAATGGTCCCCCTTTGTTGGAAATCCGCGCTGGCATTAAAACTTTCTCATATCGGTTCGCTCGAGCGACTTCAATTTCGTCGGCGCTTATCCGGGAAATCCGGCTTTCCTCTTTCTCTCCCTTGCTCTCTTTCCGTGTCGGGCCGTGGGAAAATTAGACTCGCGCGCGAGAGATGGAAAAGTGCATCCTGCGTTTCAGGGCAAGGCAAAGCCGGGCTCTGCACTTGTCACCTCGCACCGCTGCTCGAAATGGACTTTACTCTTGGAAAATCGATGAGCCACGCGAGGGAGAAGGCTGCGTGCACCACCCCCGCGACAGCGGCGCGTCTATAGACTACACGAGACGACGACGATGACGATTCCACAGGGAAAACGTGTGTCAGCGGAGGTGGTGTATAGTACTAACGCAACATGGTGTTGTTTTCGAAGCGATGCTGTTTTGCATGAGGGATTGAGAAGCTGGTGGTATTGTTATATGCGGGAGATTGTGGTAGCGATGATTTGCTGCTGCTGGTAACACAGATGCGGTTTGTTGATGGTTTGGGGCTGGGCTGGATTTGAGAGGAATTTTTATTGTTTTCATGACGGAATTCTAATTTTGGATGTTTCGTCTACGGATCTGCTGGATGGTATTGTCGCTTGAAGTGCCGTGTCTTTTACAAGGAAATAACTAATGCTTATTATAAATAACAAATGTTTAATATGTATTTAGTTTTTATTTTGACTTGTTACAAACCTGTTCAAATCAATATCGATGTGCATATTTCTTTGAATACATAATTTGGTTTGGTCTATTTTTTTAAAAGAATTTGTATGCTTTAACGAGAATTAATATATTTTGAATACAATGCGCTTTTCTTAAAAAAAAAAAAAATAAATAACACCAATAATAATCACACGAATTAGTATGAGCACATTCTCTTGAAAACGCGTTAGAGAATGAATAATGGATTTCAGTTGAAAAACAATTATCCGAATTACAATTAATCGTTTAAGCTTGAATAATAGACAAACCAGTAAATTAATTTCAACGAAGTTATGCAAATGTTATGTATATGCGGTTGAAATTCAAATCTTTGATTGATTTTTAGCGATTTAATTATTTAAAAAAAAGTAGATTATGCTCTTGTAGATGGTCGACATACGTGAAGGTCGTGTAATACTCTGCGCGGAATCGATTGAAATCTTAAGAAAACGTGTTGAACGAGAAGGGGCCTAAGTGAAACAAAAAAGGTGGGTCACGGGGTGACCTAACTCTGACGCATATCAGAGTTAAGAGGACCTGAGGAAGCATGTAAAAACTGCACGGATTCAATTTTTTTCAGTGAGATGAACGCGATGTTCGCACTTTAAAATTAATTAATTTGCCGTGGGTAATTAGCCATAATAAAATTTTCAAAGGGGAAAAATTTGAATGATTTATGCACTGATTAAGATGCATAAATAAAAGAATATATCTCCCTTCTATATTAAACATTTTTAAACAAAAGTGAGTTTTTAAATTTATGTTCCTTAAAAATAGAAGACTTTTCCCTTAAGAAAAGTAAGGGAGTTACTTTTCCCTTTTCAAGAGAATTCGTACAAACTTAGCAAAGTTTAATTATTAACAATATAATTTGTGCATATGTAAACACGTAGCTTTATTTTTTATACCAATGAAAGTTTTACTTTTTAAGTTTAAAAGAACTTATGTAGCTCATTGAAGTGGAAAAATTTCTCAAATTTACGTCGTGGTACCTAGAAAAAAATAGTATCCATTTCTTTTCGTTCTCTTGCATTTAAGAAATAAATCAGTCGCAGCTATCCGTTGTAACAATAGTAGTACATAAAGTCACTATTCGCGGAGCTTAATGAAAAAAAAAACAGTAAGGGCGCAATAACGAGAATAAGAATAAGAGTAAGATAGTATAGAGAAAAGAAGCTTGTGTAATTTGCGAGAAGCACGTGATAGTGTCGACATTGTACCGCTCAGCAATGACTACCGTTACTGTTTCTGATGCTAAAGTAGAAAGTCGTTAAAATCCGGTGTTCGTCATACATCACATGTTTTTTACTCTCCGGAGATTTTGCTTGAGCGAAAATGTAGATATCCTTACCGTAACATAGGTAAATAATGAGAGAGCGAGGTAAAAGATTGAAGAAATTTTGCCTCGAGTTTTTTGAAGTTGTAAAATAAAGCTAAGGTTAAGATGTTTTTTTTTGTTGCAAATTTAGCATGCAGGGCAACGAGAATTTGTACCAAAACATGTAATTTGACTAACATTATATTTTATGTTAAAAAAGTAATCACCTAGCAACCGTATAACTTTGATTGTTCAACTTTCAAATCAATAATTTTATAGTAAGGAGATTTACATAAAAGCTTCTTCTTCGTTAAACTTTAACAGCGCTGATTACATGTCAAGCTTATTTCGTTCTAAAGTTTAAAATAATCCACTTTTTCAAGAAACGTTAATCTTCTTATCGTAGTAACTTATTACTGTCAAACTAAGTTATGCACTGCTATGATTAATGAGGTGTAAGCCGATTCTACCGGATGAATAAATCTGGTAATCGACCAATTCTACGTAATTTGTTATATATTCTCCTTAAATTTATGTCGTGAAATCGATAATATCTTTTTTGACAGTGTCGAGACATTCTGCGCGTTAAAGGAACAAAGTTAATTTCAACAAAACTCATTCGAAACGAAACAATAGCTCAAAGTTGTTTTCAAACACGTTATTCTATTTTAGTTGGACCCATAATTTTTTCAAGTACCAAAATCAGTGTAGTAAAATTTAAACACGTACATGCAGCCTTTCTGAATAAAACATAATTTATCATGCGTTAAATTGTTAGCAAGCAGCGCGCTCTCGAGGCGTCAAAAATATTTGTAGAACAAAAACGGCGCACTTTGCAGCGAAAAACTATTTTTAAAAGTTTCGCGAGGCATCATCAAAAGAGCGGTAAAGAGCTAGTGCACCCTGTCTAGCCGTGACGTCACTGTGTCCGCGTGTGCAACCCTTTGGAACGCTTTAACGAAATGACGTCACACGCGCGGCAGCTTCAACACAGCGTAACTTCTGCAAATTGAGTTTATCCTAGTTGTGAATAAATACCACGAGTCCTCCGCGTGTCGAACAGAAAAAGTTTGTCGAGCGTCAACGGAAAAAAAGAAGAGGAGGAATCGTCTGACTCTCGCTACTCAGTCTCCATTATCTTCTAAAACGGCGTTTTCTTGTTATACAAGCCACTCCATCTTTTCCTCGCCACCGCCTCGCCGAGAGGCATCCTTAAAGACGAGAAGTCGAAGGCGTCGAAGATTGCGGCGAGATAGCGCCCCACACATGCACACGTACGTGTAAAAAAAGCGCAGAGATAGGGAAAAAAAGGTGAGAGCGCAGAGTAAAAGTGCGGGTGTGCAGGGTCGCGGTTTCAGAAAGAGGGAGGGAGGGAGAGAGAGAGAGAGAGAGAGAGAGAGAGAGAGAGAGAGAGAGAGAGAGAGAGAGAGAGAGCCAACAGTGGCGGACAGTAGCTGCTGCGCCGGGTCGCGGGGCCGAAAGCTCAAGTTCAAGGACGCGGCACCGCATCGACCGGCTGCAGCGCCACCACCGCGTCCTCGACACTATATCTCGCTCTCTTTCGCCGCTACTGCTAGTGTCACGTGCTCACTGCTACGCTGCCTTCCGCTTCCGGAGTCTCCGTCATTTGAATTTCGTTTGCCTTTATTATCTTTTATCTTAACTAGAGAGTGGGAGAGAGTATAGAAAGCTGAAAAGTTTCTGTTTTCATTGTTGAGAGCGTGGATGCTTGATTACGTTTCGTCAAGGTGCTAGATTGGTTTTAAACTGCCTTTTTACTATGTGAAAAATACTCTTCTAATTATATGCTTTGTGGGTGTCTTTGTATATTCTGCCGTCGAGAATCGCTTTATGATTTTTAATTTCAGAAAGAAACTGTACCCTTGTAAACCCGTAAAGGGTTTCAAGGGTGTCAGTAAAGCTTTATATTCATAAACACGTTTATCATTCGCGAATAAATAAAGAAGCGGGTTCAAAAATAAACGAAAAAGCTAAATCAAACGAGATTACTGATGCGTCCCACTTACGTTTTACTTTTACTGCTGAAACGAAATGTACAATAAAAATTGCTTATCTCGTAATGTAGTCAAATTTAATAGATAATTTGATAACAGGCTTCTATTTTACTAGCTCTTTTCTTAACGTGTGATGTTAGGTTGATCGTAAGTTTCTGAGCCACTTTAATTTTACATCTTGTTAGATAACTTATGTTGATCACAATTCTTAACAAATTAGCTACCAACTTTCAAATTTTAATATTTTCTTATCACGAAAACATCAGAGTGCCATTGCATTTTCAAATTGGATTTTCTCTCAAGAAATTCCACTCTACTCTGATAAGTAATCAAAAACTTTGGATTTTTTTACACAATTTTATAATAATCTGTTTTTGAGTAGCCTTGATAAGTGAGCAGATTCTGATAGTTCGGAAAGGAAAAATATTGGCACCTTGACACAAACCAAAGGGAGAATAGAAGATGCAGAGCCACTGAGTGTAAGCTCTCTTAGTATAATGGTTTGTTAGCTATTATCCAGAGGAAACTTGACCGACGGATACATTAAAGTTTTGACGCTAAGAGTACACGAAGTTGAAAACTGACGAGAAAATCATCTGAATCTAAAAAGAAATCTACTTTTTCTTTAATTTTCCGTCCAATTATAAGTACCATCAATCTTTTTTCTAGTAACGACGGGGAAATTGAAAAGAAAATTAGGTGAATAATTAATAGTACTATCGTCTCAGGATTCGCATCCATGATGATGTATTAATGAAATTCTATACAACAAAAGAGCAAATAAAGCGCAGAAAGGCGAACATCCTTATCTTTGTTGTGTCGGGTGTCCCGGTCAGATTATCATTATCAACTCAACGAAGCTGTTAAAAAAAGTGGACAAAAGTTCATTTTATCACGTAACATAGTCTTCCAGACGATAACGTATACAGTTTGGCATTAAAAAGTCGATCACCTGATCAGCTGAGAGAAAAAGTTTTACGAGCGAAAACGCGATGAAACTGTTTATTGGCAAGAAATTAAAGAATGTTTTTGTGTCTTTGGCAATTTCAGACCGACGGACATGGCGCGGAAACGGTACAAGAGCTCGACGAGGAGATGGAGAAGGTGTTCGCGATGGACGCCGGAGAGAAGTTCGACGTAGCCCGGTTTGGATCGCCCTCGGAATCAGTCGGCTCAGATCGTGATCGCGACCGAGGACCTAACATTCCACGCTATGGTGATCGTGGTCTGGATCGTAAGTATTTCTTTCATGTTTCTTTATTTTATTCCTATATTCACATCGGATGCACTGTGATTTACTTACGTCTCTTTTAAAAACACTTAAATTTTTACACACACTTACATGATTACATCGAAACGTCGAGTGCGCGAACTTGTGAAATTATTCAACGAATCACTCTCAAAACTTGGAACAACAGTTATAGCGAATAGCCTTTTCATTCAGTGAATGAACCTATACCTATGTATATGCATGTCTTTAAGAGCCGCCAGTCCGATATAGCGACAGAAAAGTTCAAGCTTTGTGTTCGAGACGTTCACGCTTGAGTCTTTCTATTGAGGGAATGACGACGCGTCTGCCGCGCGTAATAATCTTGGCACGAGTCGCTAAAATTACGAAACGACCAACGGCGTTCCGGGCGCAATTTTTTACTGCTGCTTATTTGGTGCTGCACGTGATTCGAGCTTTACTCGTGTCTACCTCGCGTTATTAACCTTTATGAATCGATATTTCAATATCGAAATCGTTTGGACTAGTAAGAAATTCAAATATGTGCTAAAAACGTGAACGAACTGAAAAATCTAGAAAACTGTCAAAATTACAAATGCTTTATAATTTGTACTTTAAACTTTCGCAATGTTTTATAATCTCTATGTCTTCTAATTAGATATGTAACTCTTGATTTGACGATCAGCTTTAATAGTCTACTTTTCTAATAATTTTTTTTTCATACTAATTTATTCGTTAGTTATTGACACCGCCTTCACGTTTGCCGTCTTTTAACTCTGCCCTGACGGATTTTCTAAAACTTATGACAAGTATTTGTACGTAGATTGAATTTGAGATGAACATTTATTCTAAAACTGCAAGACGTGCAATTTTTCCTTTTTTTAATAAATTATTTGTAACATCGTTGTCTCGTGACATTAATATCTCCGGAAGTAGAACGTATGTAATATAGAAATGATGATATCGGAAAAAGTTTGTATACATGTTGTGAAAAGTATTTAGCGAATTCAATCTGTTTAACCCATTGACCCACTTCTAGGTTTTATCACTGCTTTCTTGCTTTTGAATTCTAAGTAAAAAGTTTCCAACTTTTTTCGATTGCATCTATTTTCGAGAAGACATACGAATTTTCTGAGTCTTAAAAAGCGGGCGATGGACAGTCGAATAAAGCAAATAATCGCACAGCATGAAGTTCCAATCAAGATAAATTTACTATATCTCACATCAAGTAATGTTAATATATTATACACAGTTTATACAAAAACACAATTAGACTATGAACTATTATCAAATTTTTATTATTCTATTGTATGCGCTCAAATTATTTTTAATTTCAACATCACGTGATTCCTGAAATAACAAGCATTTAATCCATCTATTTTTCTCTTTGGTTTTGTTACAGAACATCGAAAGAAGAGCTACCCACACCCGCACATGCCACTGAAGAGTCTTCACTCGAGATCTATGCGACGTCATTTATCACCGTAAGTCCTTGATTCTCTAGTGACACTTTCCATCACTTTTGCAAGTATTTTAGAAGAACTTAATCTCAAGTGGTTCGTTTGAGTTTCGAAGTGCACAAATTTGACAATTTTAAGACTTAACCGGATTTGTCAGTATGTACGAGATTATGAGACACATCAGTTGGCGATGACGAAAAATTTCAGGCGACTCGATTTCCGGCATCAAGATTATTCAATATTATACATGTAATTGTTTAAACTCACCCATGGACGTCTAGTTTCTCTTCCATTCTTTTCTCTTCGAAGATGTGTTATATTACTGTTCCCGGATTATTCAACCCTCAACCATAGAAATCATTAAACGTGAAAAATGCTTTTCCAACGCCTCATCCGTTTTTTATCCTTCTAGAGGATCAAATCGGCTCGACTATGTTATTATACTCTGGCGCGGTTTTGACAGTTTTTCATTGTCAGGGAGCCTTAGTCTGTGTATCCTATAACGCAGAGTAGTATATGTAGGAGGGAAAGTGAGAAAACGTACTTCATAATGGAAAAATCGCTATGAAGGCGCCCTTGATCGCTTTCCAAGCATAAAACCGATAAAGCCGAGATCCAGCGAAGGGTAAGCGAAATCGTACCGAGAAAAAGCAGGTCGTTCCCGGAACGGATTACGATGTTCTTCCCCTTTTTTGTGGTGTTTCACGTGCTGAGTTAAGTACTCATTGATGTACTTTGTTTTTGAAAAACTCAAAGGACCTCGTTACGCTTTGTTTAAGCCGTTTGTAAACATGTGTTATAAATGATCCTGCCGCGCAAGAACGCGAAAAATTAAGTGAATTCTTTCTACTCTCTTTTGTAAATGATTTTTAAAGCTGTATTAATTATCTTTCAAACTTTTAACAGAAATAAATATGCATTTGAAAATCTTATATTATCGAAGCGTCTTTCTCGGCATGCTTCCATAAGATTATGTCCATCTTTAAAGCATAGTAAATAGAACTTTTTTTTAATACAGTATGTCTTATTACATTTTTTGCAGCGCTCAAAATAAATTATTAAAAAATTTTAATATCGGATATGAAAGTAGGTCATAAACCCTTTTTTGTGTCACTTATAACTTTTTGTTAATTGATTTCCATAATTAAATAGAATAAATATAACAACCTAGTCTAACACTGTATATGTATAGATAATGCATACAGAATTATTTTCATAAAAGTGAGGGTCTCTCATATTTGAACATTTTCTACCCAAAGAATAGTGTTTCGTGGATCAAACAATAAACAGCACGTGTGCTCTGCATACAATAAGACGTGCTCAAAGTTATCAAAAAAAAGGAAATCATTCTAGGAAGGAAATATCAAACATGCTAACTGTTCATTATTACAGGCACTGCGAGTCCAGTAACATTACCTAAGTAGTACTTAAGTCAATCCCGTGCGCTACATCCAGCGCGAAGCCTTGAAAAAAGTGTTTTTCTTTTCTCTCCTGTGCATTTTCCGGCTTAATGCAATCATAAACCTCGATTATTCGTGGCACGTTTCGTTTTATGCAAAATGATACTTTATCGTCTGCTGCGTATATGTGCAGTTCGCATGGTCCGATTGTCTGCAATATGCGTGCTTTAGTTTTCATTTTCGCTCTGGGACTGTGGGAATTTTTTTCGTGATGATTCGGGTAATTGGATTATAGCGGTGCTATGGTGAATTATTGATCGTCGTTCCGCTGAAACGTATAGGTTTAGACTCTAGTATAGTATAGTGCGTATGTTAACAAGTATTCATTAATCATTGAAAAATGTTTTTGTTTATTCTTTTATATGATCATTGGACAATTTGTATGAATTAAGGAGGTAGCGCGAAGAAGCTTCTCACATTTATATTGTTCGGATATTCAATTGTTTGACTTATATTTTGTTTTTCCACTTTACAACGCCTTTGATGTATTCGTTGTTTACTCTACGATGCATGGGTAAAACGTACATGATGTTCTGTTCACCAAAGAATTTTTATTGCGAAACTCGTGCTTGATTGTAAAATATAGTAGTGAAACAAACATTTCACTTACGCCTATAGTCCGCCAGGAATGTCATAGCTTTTTGTTATTCACTGCCGCGTTATCCTCTATGAAAACTTGTGATATAAATCTTCACTCTATGTCTGTACATCGATACAGTACTACATCCACAGCTAAATGTTTTTTCTAGCTACGGTCGGTATATTCATTTTTTACCTTTGAAACATCATATTATCTACCTTTTTTTCAGAAACATCGAACCAAAATTTGCTTTGAAAATAAAAGCTCTCTCTCCCAGCGCTGGCTTCCGAGAAAACGTTTTTCTAAAAGCATACACAAACATTTTCCTTTTTAATAAATCCTACTTTAATCCAATTTGATAAAGATAAAAACGCGAGAAAGCCGTCGACTGTCGGATGAAATCTCGCGCGCATTCTTTTCGCCTGCTGCGGAAATTCACCTTGAACCACATTTCTTGCGTGAAAAAGTAGGCGAAATGAAGGAGATCCCCCTTCCCCCCGCAGCCTTAAACGTTCGCGGAAAACTTTCTTCCAATTTTTAATCCCGTATATACCTTCTATCTGTAGCTAATGTCAGCTCTGTAGACAGAGTCGCGATAGAATTGCACGAAAAGCCTGAAAAAACTCGGTCGTCGCTTTTCGCGCATATAAAATAACTTTGCGAGAGTTGTTCAGTCGAAGAAAGAGCGAGTACGACACCGCGACGTCGCCTCATCTCGTCGCGTGCACTTTTTGCAACCAGTGGCTTTTATATTTAACTCTCTATCAGCCAGGAGGATCGATGCGAACGTCTTTCTCGGTGCTCGCGTATAAAATTGAATGTAAATATAATTGGATATCGGTTTATACGCCGGTTTCTTCGATGGCTTATGGCTTCGATTGTTTTCACGAGCTTTATTCTCCCGACGATCGTAAGTAGTCGTAGCTCGTTTCCCATATCGATCGCGGTTGGTTTGCTTTTTCGTCTAATACATCATCAGTGCAGTTGGCGAATCGATAGGGATGTTATTTTAACGATGGCTAACAACTTTAGAGGTGAAACGAGTTTTATTAATGCTGCCTCGGATGCTCGCCGGCAGTCAAGGTGGCAATTATTATAATTAGATCGCCAGTTCGTTACTGAGTTCTAGCCTTGATTTGATTCATTATAGTATACGAGTGAAAGAGTAAAGCGAAGAATTATTTTCTCAATTTAAAACGGGAGTGCACTTTATTGCATATTTCAGTATAAAGTCGCGGATTAAAAAATGCCTCGAGTTTTACGATCGATGTCGTAAAAAATTAGTCGCCGTTCACGTAATATTGGAACTTTATATACGCGTATTTCGACTGAAGTATATTGGAAAAAGGAGGAGCAGTTGAATAGACGCCAAGAGTGAAACCACTGTTTTCTATTTAGCTTTTGGCAGGGCTGCTGATTTACAGTTATACACTTATTACCTCATTCATCGGGATTGAAAATTTTTCCACGACAGAAGAGAGCATGGAGTTCCTCTCATTCATGAATCGTCGATTCAAATTGTAGTACAATAAATGCGTGCAACGAAGGGAAACTGGAAAAAAATTCTTGTATGTTTCAGCGAAGGTTCTCTAGGCGCCGACAATAGTTTGGAAGAAGAAGCGTCCACAAACGGTCTCAACGGTAACGGCAATGTCCCAGTGTCGGACAACGGACAGCTGGATCTCGTCGACTCCATTAACGGCACAAAACCTCCTTCGGAGGACGAAGACAAGGACGATTTCGATGATGGCAAAGTAAGAATATATACCTGTATTGTTTTTGTCAAGAGACTGAGCTTTTATAGCTTTCGAGCTTAGATGAAGAATAGAACCTAAGAATAACGTTTGATTAAGCTTTGAAATTTTTTGTTGAATCTGCAGGACGAAGACGTCACGGAAACTCTCGAAGACATCGCCGAAAACATCGCTAGCAGCGAAAGCGAAGCTCCGATCTCCGAGAGGGCGGCTTCCGGTTTCAGCGATAGCCCGCCGGTTGGCAGTCCGAGGGTACAATTCGACAAGATTTGCGAAGAGGACGGCCACGTGATGAGCGTAAACGAGGCCGGCGACGACGACAGAAAGTGCCGGCGACACCACAAGCACGACCACAAGTCAGTATACTAAATGGCCACCGAAAGCTCAAAAAGCCATTCATCATTGTTTCTCGAGTTTACGTCAAGCTTGAGGATATTGTATCATTCGTTAGAAATTTGCAGGGTTGCTCGAGAGATTTCATACTCTATTACAAATTTTGTATTTCTCAAGGAAATCAGAAAATCGATCATTTCGAAGTAAATTCCCTGCGTCAGAATTTAAGCTACTTGGATTAAACGAGATGAGCTGCAGCACGAGATGAGAATTAGAGAAACTACTGTATGTGTGTGTGTGTGTGTGTATATGTATATATATATATATATACACGTTTCGTGACTGTAATTGCCATAGCAAAGCATCGGAGGCAACTTAATTGAGCCGGAGTTCCATAAGCGAGCTTCCGATTTACCGAAACCTCGAGTAGAGATTGCATTCCGTTTCTACCTTCTATTCTGAGCCAAAGACTTCTTCGTCATACTTCTTTGATTTGCGCGAGCTTAAGAGGAGCTGATAACCTTGGCGATTAGTTGCTGCGTAGCTGCATATAGCGCTTTGCACTGCTAATCGGGTAGCGACGATAGAAAATTAAAAAATCGTCATAGATTCTAGTTGAAATAATAGTTAGCAAAGTTAGTGTACGTAACTGAATGTCGTTCGAATGCCAACCATTGTTGGTAATTTTTTTTAGATTTATAGAGTCATATTTTGCAGATGATACATATCTCATTATGCATAAGTGTTTCAATAATTAATAGCTATATGGCCCAATATAATTGTAATCGATGATATTATGAAGTTACAAGACTTACGTGCATGTCATATAAACATGCAAATCGGAGCGTAGTTATAGGTACTACGTTTTCACTTGAAGTGCGTTTACTTAGAAGTTATAAAAACTAACTATCAAGTGGTGCTTAAACATTCACGATTTGCAAAGTACGTAACGTTCCATCTAGAAATATCATGATAAAATCTTATGCACCAACTCTATAGGCCGAAAGGGAAACAAAGGTGGAAAACTTTCGTATCAAACGTTCAATGAAATCTTCTCCAATCATAGTCCCACATTGTGCTATAGTCGATGCTGCAAAATGTCATGTTACGATACAATAGACTTCTTAATAAGACACAACTCCTTTGATCCTTGAGGAAAGCGTTCAGTACCAGTCTCTTGATCCGCAAGCAGACTCTAGGAACAAAAAAGCTCGCAAAGACAAAGCAAGCAACGGTAGCAGCACCAGCGACGACGATAGTCGCTATAGAAGTGCAAACGAGAGTAAGACGAATAGACTTTTCGGCGCTGTTGCCAGCTGCTGTGCGCCAGGTTCGTCATCCGCGTGTTTCTCTCTGTCGGGCGGTCGCGGCGGACCGCAGCTCTCGACGGTCCCCCAACATGCCCATCCACTACGACAGATCGCCCGATCGTATCGGCGACGTCCGCCGGTATTTACGCAGTGATATCCCGTGTAATTTCGATTCGATTTTAAAGAGTCTACGCGACGCTTTCTTTCCTATTGGTGTGCATGTCTGTGTGGGTGTGAGGTGCAGTGAGAGGCGGTGGATTTGTGCAGTGCTTCATTCAAGTGCATGGCGTGTGTAGAGGGTTCGAACCGACTCTCGACGTCCCGCTTCCGTGTTCCTGACGCGACGATGATGGGCTGACGTGCGGAGAGCTCGTCGATCATAGCTGCAACGATAAGGAACAACGTTGTGTTTTAAACCAGAGCTTTTCCGACTTTATATCCGTTTGCCGTTGTTCGTACAGAGTGACATAAAACGATCGACTCGTCTTCTTTTATTTTTTATTTTTCAAACGCACAACCGGTGTTCGATGATAGGAATTGATTCGGATTTAAAATTAGCTAACTTCCTATACAATGGACAACAATGCGCTCGCGATCCAACAAACGATATTCCACAACGCGTCGGCCGAGTGACATTGAAGTCGCAACGAGGATCGATACCTCGCAGTCGAAAATTTCAATCTTCTCTCCTCCTTCTTCGAGAATCCAACGGAAAACCTCCAAAAGCCCTCCCGCGAAATTCGTGGCTAAGGTCAAGCTCGAACCTTCGTCGCTCGTAAATTTAACCTCGCCACGGGGGAAATTCGAAGTCGCCCGCCGCCACTAGATCAAGACAAAAAGCTCTCTGCCAATTCGGTTCGCGTGCCAAAAACGGCGGGGAATATTGGCTCTGCCACTTTAGGTAGATACAGGGGAGAACACGCGCAATGCTGATGGACGCGTTGCCGGCAGTCGTCTGGTGTAGAGACGAAGTTCACGGCGAGAGTGAATGAGAGCTGCTTTGCTGTTTCAGAATGCTTTGAGAGGGCGCGTGAGTGAGCTTTCGACGCAGTAAAGTTCGGACTGGTATTGAGTTATTTGTTCGCGACGTGGAGTACATGAGAATTGAATGTAATGTAGGGGTTGATTGTTTGAAGGTCGACGAGAGGATGCTTGCTTTTATTTTTTGACTTATTAAAAAACTGTTCTTTATTAGTTTTTAGTAAAAAAATGTATGAACCACGTCAAACTGAACTTGTCAGCGCGTGTATTTTGTCAAGTTTCGCACAATAAGTCTGTAATTAATATTGGAGAAAATAATTTTAAAAACTCAATATCTTCGTGACCTACATTTGTTCTTGTGATACTTCTTTTGGTAAAGCAAATCTTGGTTGAATCAAAAACTTTTAATTGGGTAGTTTCATTAGCTACGTGTATAGAAATTTCAGAAAAAGAGCTAGAGTAGTTGCAAAGTTTAAGAAAAACTCCCTGCGAAAACATGGTGGTTATTTAATTTTTTACAGTTTCATTGAAAATTAATTACCAGCTATTATTAACAAGATAAATATCGAATTATTATTTGGACATTTTGAAATCGCGGAACTACATGCACCTTCATGTATTGCGTTCATCCTAAGTAGCCAAAGTTGCGTGTACGTATGAAACGTGCGATTTCATTCATAATTATAAATAGACATGCCTATCCTAGAAATCGTATGAAAACTAAATCTAAAAATATCAACTGGTATGCACGAGTTATAATTATTAATAAGGATTTGTCACTTTCTCACTGAGCAGTTTTTGCTACCGAATAAGTTTGTTCTATAATAATCGCGACTCTCTAAACTTTTAATAAAATCAACGTCTTATCCTGCAATTATAACTTAATTAACACGGCTCTTATAGTTTTGAATATTAATTTCGTACTAACGTCACGGATATGACATAGCCCGTACTGCTTGACAAACTCTTCAACGTTAATAAGTTGCTAGTTTGGTCTTTTCGTAAACACTTTGAAAATGCGCATCGAGCTTTCGAGACTAATGTTATCCCAATTATAGTTCGAATACTTTGTCTAACATTGTCACGCTACTCGTGTGAGATATACCTCTTTGATTATTTAAAAAATAACATACACAAACTAACGATCGAAAATCGCTGTTTACTTCCACAGACGGCACCATCACCACCACCACCACAAATCGCGCAAGTACTCTCTACAGGAGGATCCGCAATGGCGCAAACGCTCTGGTGCAGGTCTGCCGGGCGAAGGCGGCATGTTCGCGGGTCCGGCGGCCGGTCGACGCGTCAGCGTCCAGCCCGACGAGGCGAAGACCCTACAGGAGCTGGACATCGACGACTTGGAGTCACACAGGAGCGACGATCCGCGCGGCATGAGGCGCCACAAAGCCGCCCACCCAACCGTCCAGATTGGACGGCGCAAAGAGGGTGGCATACCCCACGAGACCTTCAAGAAGATGTACGACCACTCGCCGCACGAGGTATTTGTCCAGCTCGACGAGCTTCATGGTGTCGGCGAGGAACGTGAGTGGCGAGAGACCGCCAGGTGGATCAAATACGAGGAGGACGTCGAGGAGGGCGCTGATAGGTGGGTTTACTTTATTTAATATTCTTGTAGGTTGTATGATTGTATTAATTTTGGAATTTCTGAAACAATTAATTAGCTCAAAGAGCGGTTACATAGCAGACGAGTAAGAAAAATATCTAAATGCGACATTGTTTTTTCTACTGGTCGAAGTAATTTTATTATTGGATTCTGAAAATAGAACTAATGTACTGAATACTTATCTCTGGAAAGTATTTTCATTGGTAATCAATGGAGAATAATCGTATGTATACATGAATGATTTCATAACAGCGCTATTTTATTTATCGGGTAACTTATAACTATTAATATTGCCACAAGTATTGATCTGTGCATAAATAAGTGTGCAGGTGCACTTGCACTGTATTATCCCCTGTAGTCATGGTATATTTATAACATTCTTATCTTACCGAATAGCTATAGCATCGAGTCTACATAGCGGACTTTTTTCTAGAGCCAGAATATGGCGTATCTTCTGCGTGTATACCATGAAAGCATACATCCATCCGTTAAATAACAGTAATGATTTTTACTCGTGATTTTTATAAATTAACTGCGTTTCATAAATATTCCTTTTTTTACTGTTATCACCGTAATGATTCTCACATAACTCATTACACCAACAGTTTTGCCAAGCGGGTGTCACGGTGTTGACAACTTAAAACAAACATAAGCCATATATATCGTCCATGAATGAAGAAAACATTTCTATTTCTACTCAGTCTAGTTAATATAGAACCTTTTATCTATAATTAGATTAAACCATGAGGGCACCCACGTGGCTCGCGCCTTTTATTTTTTACCCACGCGCGCGTTCTTGCTTGGATTTACGAAGTTTCGGCGATTCCAGTTATTTTTGAACCAAATTCAAATACCTCTCAATTCACATATCGTAAAAACAAATTGATTAATTTTCCTTTTCGTGTATTGCTCACAGATGGGGAAGGCCTCACGTTGCCTCGCTGAGCTTCCACTCGTTGCTGAACTTGCGCCGCTGTCTCGAGACCGGCGTCGTCCTGCTCGACCTTGAGGAGAAGGATCTGCCCGGCCTCGCATATCGCGTCGTCGAGCAGATGGTCATTGAGGAGCTAATTCTTCCAGAGGATCGGCCTGTAGTTATGAGGGCTTTGCTCCTGAGGCACCGGCACGTGCACGAGCACGACCGGGGCTTCAGGTTCGGCGCTAAAAGAAATTACGCTAGCTACACGAGTCTTCAGGTAGGTTCGGCGATACATTTACCTTGGCCTTTTGGAAATACGATTTTTCGAGATGATTACTCTTAATTCGATGACTATTCAGCATCAGTTGAATTTTATTTTGATAAGGACGTGAAAAGAACTTTGTTTGTAATTTGCGTATATTTTACTAAAAATCGAGCTGCAGACACATTATTTTGGTTGAAATAACGCTTTAACGCTGCGGATGATTTCAATTTTCGCCCCGAGAAAGCTTTTGATATGACTAACCACAGATATCTACACTTGTTCAGCTGGTGATGAATAATTAATATAATTTAATTTTTAGGAGAAAAAATTTTGAGTATATTAACTTTTATTTATAGTCAGTGCGCAAGCAATCATTGCATAAGAAATATATATGTTTGCTGCCAATTTTAACGCTATAACAGGATTAAATGAACACCGTTCGGTGATGTGTAAAAGTTTATCAAAAATAGGACGCTCAATATCGAGCGCAAATATGAGAATAGCTTAGTGATTTTATTTTTGTCTGCTGTAACGAATTCGATTTCGACAGACTGACAGAGCTATCCTGTCTTGTTTCCACAGTCTATCTGGTTTGACGACGAAGACGCTACGCGGGAAGGTGCTGAGAACAATGTAATTAAAAAGTTGCCAAGTCTCTTCCTTTTCGTAAATCTCTTTTATATACCCTTCACGAGTTTTTGCAAAACTTTTCGACATTTTGTTATTATGCATAAACCGCTAGTTCTTGTTCACCCTTATTTATCTGAATACGTTTTATGTCCTTGGATACATCGAAGTTCATCAGCCTTATAAATAAATGTCCTTTGCATTTTACGTATTTTAATTAACATAAGAATATCATTGCGATGGGTTGCGGACTAAATAATAAATCATCTTGAGTACGGTTATGAATTATTAAAGTATATCAAGCTCAGAAAGTTTCGCAGTGATAGAATAAAACAAAAATATATTTAATTAGTTAACTAGGTAAACAAATGCGTGAGTCTGAGCCTTTTCTTACGGTTAATTTTTTAATTAGAAAAATATTCGCTATAAAGCAGTCAAATATCTAATATACAATATTTATGATTCACAAGCTTAAAAAACATAAGCCACTTATACATTGTAAAGCTAAGTAAAATAAAACATAATTCCTTTGCAAGCATTGAATTATTTGTTCACTTTGCATATCAACTTTTATCTTACAATAAATCATTTTATAAATTAAAATACTTATTTGTAAATTAATCAAGGATTTCTCATTTAATCTGGGCTTAATGCCTCATAATCTTCAATTACTTTCATAACAATGTGTGGAATCAATCGATGAAAGTTTAATTATATTTTCTCAGTAATATTCAACTTAATTACTACTCGATCATCTGACTCGAAACAATCTATAATTACATTTGTGCTCAATCAAACGCAAAATTAGGTCTCAAATTAGAAAATTTTTTAGTCAAAAAAAGTTTTGTGCCGGGATGAACAAAAGTATAAAAGATCACAATTATATGGAATCTCATCAAAAATAGTTTAAAGCCAAAACGCATCTAAAATACCGTCTGTGAACCCACTGCGCATAAGTCCATGGCACCTGTTCGCATTTTGCATCGTTGATTTTGTTTCGTCCTCGTTGATCGTATACAATACCATATACGCACAATTTAATTTCCAGGGCGTCACGCGGTACTTTTTGTTATGTCATGTTTTTCCTCTTTGCAATCCACTGCTCTTTCTCTCATTTTTTTTTCATCTCCCAATTAACCGCTGAACAGATTTATTTCTTCGATCTCGTTGGTACACCCCATTACATCATTGCCTATACAGCTCGTTGCCTCGCTCCAATCGTTTTCAAGAGCATGGAATGTGTACATACATATATGCGGAATACTTTATTTCTGGAATTCACCCAGCTCGATCTCAGACCTCTTTTATTCTCGTCACACTCGATCTTCATTAAAAATCAGTCCATCGTTGTCTATCGTCCATATATACAATTCGACAGCATTTTTCTGTTCAGACTTATGCAGTACAGTCAAAGCTGTATATATTCGTCATTGATGTGATACATACAGATCAGTGCATCGATTCAAAAAGCAGAAAAAATACATTCTCTCCTAGAAGCGTACTTGACAAGTCGACTCGACATTTTTTCCACCTTCACTGTACGTTTTGTACTAACAGTATGATTTGTACAATATTTTTGTGTTTTACGTTGCTGGCTGTGTTTCCTTGGTTTATTTTGGACTGTAACTAACACTGTAAATTATTTTTATACAGAGCATGCGCCATTCGAACACTCAGGCTGTTTACATGATTGTATTATCATTTTGTTCCTTACACAGCTTTTACAAATTTAAAATAACAATCTTAAACGAAAACCGTCGATTTCATATATAAAGCTAACCCGAAGTAAAAAGAATCTTGCTGTGTTCAAATCGCCAGTGCACCTCTCGAGACTCAAAAAAATTCCATTATATGGCTAGGCAAGTACTTTAGTTTTCAGCTTCATCGAACGAATCAAGTAGACCTCATATGTGCATCTTCAGACGCGTTTGATCTTTCGTTGAAATATAAATTTACACGCATTTCTACACTGTATATCAAACAAATCTCTCCATATCGACCAGCCAACTACACGTACACGAAAGATTAAACCGTGCTGCTGGCATTTCTGACGCTAAAGACGAAAAATCGATTTCCTGTATTCGCAGAACCTGAACGATTCGAAGCCGAAGATCGTGGCGTCGAATCAGGCGCTGGACAGCAACAACCACACGGTCGTGGACATGAAGGAGGAGCTGACCTTCACCAGCAGCAACGAGGATATGAAGAAGGGTCACAACGACCACATTCTCAAGAGGATACCGAGCGGCGCCGAGGCGACGGTTGTTCTTGTCGGCGCTGTCGACTTTCTTGATCAACCGACGATAGCCTTCGTGAGACTGGCGGAAGGTGAAATTTGAATAAAGTTATTTTTGAATTTTAATAGCGAGCCTCGATCGATTTCTGCATTTACTCGAGTTTCTGAATTGAACAAGGATTACAGAAGTTACGAACAAGAAAGTTTCTTTGTGAGTTAATAATTATATTCATGCGGAACTTTGGTTCCAAAGCGTGAATTCTCGACAAAGCGGCGCAGCCTCTTTTCATTTCGTATGCTTTTGAAAGTGCAAAAAGTTTGCTAGTCTTGCAAAAGCATGGTATTACTCCCCACTGAGTTTTAAACGTTATGAAAATATGCGAGTCTGACCGCAGCTCGCATACATCTACTTAGTTTGACTTTTGTCATAGAATGGATCCATAAGACGTTGAACCAAAATCAATAACATAGCAATCACAATGACGTCTTTACACACACACACACACACACACACACACACACACACACACATATATATATATATATATATATATATATATATATACCCCTTAAATACTCATCACAACAATTTCACAAATCCACCAATCTCACAGGTATCCTGATGCCGGCGATAACGGAAGTCACCATTCCCGTGCGCTTCATGTTCACGCTCTTGGGTCCCCGCAACTCGGACCTGGACTACCACGAGATCGGTCGGTCCATTTCGACGCTGATGTCGAACACCTCGTTCCATATGATCGCGTACAAGGCCAACGAGCGCCGAGAGCTGCTCTCGGCTATCAATGAGTTCCTCGACGATTCGATCGTCCTGCCACCCGGCGACTGGGAGAGGCAGGCCCTGCTACCCTTCGGCGAGCTCAAGGCCAAGAGCGAGGCCATCCGCAAACGCAAGGCCAAGGCTATCGAGGAGAAGAAGAAGAAGCAGCAGCAGCAGATACAGAGCGAAAATGCCGCCGCCAAAAAAGGTTCGTTATTTAATTCTCTCTTTGGAGAGCGGGCTTTTCGACTTACTGTATGATAATGAGTGGCGAAAGTCTGATTAAATGAAGCTATTAGATTGCGATGTGCTTGATATAATTTTAAAATTTTAAACTCGATTTTGATTAAAAAAAGAATTTTCGTTATATCAGTGACCATTGTAAAAAAAGTTTTATTTGTCATGTTATTTGTGTAAAAATGTGTTTACAGCTCTACTCGCAGGCGAGGACGAGAAGAAGCCTCCGGACGACAGCGACCCGCTACGAAGGACGCGTCGGCCCTTCGGTGGTCTCATCAACGACATAAAGCGACGATATCCTTACTATTTGTCCGACTTCACTGATGGCTTGAGCTCGTCCTGTCTTGCCGCGGCAATCTTTATGTACTTTGCGGCCCTCTGTACGGCCATCACCTTCGGCGGTCTGTTGAGCGACAAGACTCACAACGTCATCGGCATCTCTGAGACGCTTGTCTCTTGCTGCTGTACTGGTATTATTATGGCGCTGTTCGCAACGCAGCCGCTCGTCATCATCGGTACCACTGGCCCACTGCTCTTGTTTGACGAGAGTTTGTATAACTTTTGTATGGCCAATAATCTCGATTTTCTTACGATGAGGCTCTACGTAGGAGCTTGGATGGCGATCATCGCTTTGGCCATCGCCTGCGTTGAAGGATCCGTGCTGGTGAGTTCCTCGAACATATTTTTTTGCTACAAATTTATTTGTTTATTTCAAACAGACTTAAATGTTTTTTAATAAGAATAATGTATCTATAAGAATTGAATTTATTTAAAAATACATGTGTTCTGTAGGTAAGACTTTTCACTCGTTTCACTGAAGAGATCTTCACCGGCCTAATCTCCATTCTTTACATCGTCGAGACTTTCATCAAGCTCGTCAATTACTTTAAGAGAAATCCTTTGCTACCGACATACTGTTTCGCTTCTGACACCAGCTACGATAGCAACCAAACCGTCTATCAAGATATACTGCAGCAATCACCGGTCAATAATACGGAAATCTCCAGACTGACGGAAGCATCCCAAACCGCTGTCGAGTCCGTCTTGGGCATTAGCAACAATCGCACAGACTTTGCGTTGTACCAGGACTCGCCGTTTATACCCGCCCACGACAAAGTCGGTCTGATGATTAACCAGCCGAATACCGCGCTTATGTGCACGATTCTCTGTTTGGGCACCTTCCTTGGTGCCTACTACCTTAGGATCTTCAGAAACAGTCACTATCTTGGCCGAAGTGCTCGGCGAGCCTTTGGCGACTTCGGCGTACCCATTAGTATTATTACATTTGTGCTGATCGATTACCTTGCGGGTGTGAAGACAGAGAAGTTGTTGGTGCCGGAGGGATTGTCGCCAACCTTACCTGGAAGGAGCTGGCTAGTTAGTCCAACCAACGGAGACGTGCCCCTATGGATGGCGCTGGCCTGCTGTGTACCCGCTCTATTGGTCTATATCCTTGTTTTTATGGAGACGCAGATTTCCGAGTGAGTATAAAATACAAACTTTAGTGACAATTGATAACAAGTACGCATAGTATTGTAGAGAACGTTCGTGCATCCGCCAGTACTTTATACGATTAATTTTATTTTTATGAAATAAACTTAAATCTTTTTGTTTCTATAGCTTACGAATATGTCAGCAGGTTGTCAAAGTTACGTGTGATCGATTTGCTTTTAAATTTTTATTTTATAAAATTTTGCTGCGATAAATTTATACAAAAATATTTAAAGGTTTTATCGAGCATTTCTGTATAGAGTGATGATATTTAAAAGTAAACTAAACTTAGCAACAAAACAATAACTACAATGACCCTGCCATACATTTAACACAATCTAACTTCTATTACCATGTGCAGGTTGATAATCGACAAGAAGGAGCGCAAGCTGCGCAAGGGCAACGGTTATCACATGGACATAGTCGTGGTCTGTTTGATGAACTTCGGCTGTGGTCTGATTGGCGCTCCATGGTGTTGCGCTGCCTCGGTGCGTTCGTTGACGCACGTGAACGCGGTGACGGTGATGTCGCGCACCCACGCACCTGGTGACAAGCCTCACATCGTCGAAGTTAAAGAGCAACGCGTCTCCTCGTTGCTCGTGGCCATCCTCGTGGGTGTGAGTGTATTGATGGCACCGTTGCTACGACGTGTTCCGATGTCTGTGTTGCTCGGTGTTTTCCTCTACATGGGCATCTCCTCGACGAACGGCGTACAGCTGTTTGACCGCGTGAAGCTGTTCTTCATGCCCGTCAAGCACCACGGCACCGCCAACTACGTCCGTCGTGTGCAAACTTACAAAATGCACATATTCACGCTCGTACAGATAACTTGCCTGGCAGTCCTCTGGACCGTTAAGAGCACTAAAGCTGCGCTTGCACTACCTTTCTTTCTCATACTGATGATACCACTCAGGGCGCAAATGACCCACTTTTTCAGTCCGGCTGAGCTCAGGGCACTGGACAGCAAGAACCCGGACAACGAGGAAGACGAGCCTGACTTTTACGAGGAGGCGCCGCTACCTGGTTAAAAATGCCAGTGCCTTATTCGGATTCCTACATAGTCGTCTTCTTTTCGTCTTTTTGATTCTCACTATCAAATCTTGTTTCGGCAAACAGGTATTTGGTCATTTGCACTTGCGAAGGCCAATTCTCGTTTGGAATATAAGATCAAGATGATTTCTGTCATATTTTCATCTGTTATTTTATTATACGAGATGAGAGATTTATATTAAGTAGAATGTTCTTTTAATTAATAACGCAGAACAAAATTTTGAAGCACAGAATTGTTTCAATTATAAAGTTGTTAATATGAATATTTATTGTTTTATAACATTTTTTTATTTATTAAGTAAATTCAAGTTTAATACAAAAATTAAAGGTGAAAATGTGACATAAATTAATTTAACGAATAAGTAGATTTTCAAGCTATTTTTGCAATGAAATCATTTCTGAAAAATATCAGTCAAATTGTACTTTTAGTGGCATCTTAGCTGATGGTTTTATGAAACTCTTATTATATAAACCCTTTTCTCTTTTATTCGTAATTACTTTTATCAGCTGATTCTACTTCTATAAAACTACCTCCAATATGTATGTAGACCTATACTCTGGTTATTTATATATCTCCCTCAACATGTTGGAAATCAATGCACCAGGCACGTGTACATTCAATTGATTCTAGAGTAGTTTCTACGCTTTTATTGTAAACATCACTTTTTCTTAGAGCCTAAAACACTTAAATAATATTACGATTACGATTGTTCGTACGCTTCATTACACGAATGTCATTTTAAATTTTGAGTATACTAAGGATCCATGATTTGTTTCTCTTTATCATGACATCAATTCATTGAGTGGGTCTAAACGAAATTTTTAGATTTTTAAGGCATTTTATTTCGATAACGATATTTTAACTTTCATGCATATTTTTTCTAAAGTTAACAAAATGCATGATATTTGAAGCTTGTGTAATAATTTGTACGAATAAATTGATTTTTTAAAACTGTGAAGTGGTACGTGAGAAAAAAAGTTAAAGTTAATATAACTGTTAATAATTAAGAATCTCGTTTGTAAAAAGGTGTATTACGAAGGCGCATAGATTTTTAAAAGATTTTTCCCTATAGGATTTATATAATTAAAATTACTTAATTTATTTACGCATCAATTTGACGCTTTTATTTTTGAAGAATATATTTTGTGCGCTTAAAATTATAGCATTTTTATCAAACTTTTTTGTTTATTTGTAAATATGTACAATGTGTATAAAAATTATAAAAACGCATAGTATGACGTATGTAAATCTAAAATATCTCTATCAGCGCCTTATTTTCATGTAAAATACGTTACGTGATTTCAAAAAGTATAATGTTTCCTATGTATTTTTATAACATACTTGACGTATAAAATATAAAGCTGTAAAAACACTGCAAACGGTAAAGGGTAATACGCTTCAACGTATAATTGGATGTGCTCGTCCCTGGTTCTCGAGCTCCATTATTGTATTGTGTCAAAGGACTTGAGTAAAAACTAAGCATCCACTGGTGGATAAGAACTTGTAAATAAACGTTTCCCTATATTGTTTAACTTGTTTTCGTTAACCTAGCAGAAAAATTTCTCTGTAATACTGTCGTTTTATCATAGATGTTGTTACATAAAATGTTCAACAATCATATATTTAAAAATAAACCATAAATTTGGAGAAAAAAAAGACAAAAAAAGAAATAACGCAATTCTATTCTACACATGTAACAAACAAACTCTAATAAGACATACAAATTCTAAAATCTTGCGTGTACAATTAGTATATTAATCTGTGTGTGAAACAGATGAAATTTCAGTCGTTACAGTGAAATACAAGCGATTACAATTTTCTGCTACGGTCGCCGTCGTGCGTTTTGTGCTCGTAAGAGTCGGTTAGAGACGGTTTTAGTGCCTAAGATGCGGTAGAAGAAGAAAAACGAGAGTGCCAAAGTAAATACTAACGAATCGTCTCGACTTTATCGCTTAATTGTTTAACTTAAAATTGTAATTCATTTTATTTGTACTTATCAAATTTATAAAACATTACTTTATTTTCTACAAACTGCTGATTTAGGGTAACGATTACCGTTGATTCAACTTTACATTAAGTATATCAGAAAGATCAATCTGCCAATTTAATTTATCTTGACACAATAAAACTGCCTACTTTCATGTCAAAGTTCTTTTATGAACTGTGTACATAAATTCAATATAAAAAAGATGAACGATCAATTTTGCAATAAATTTAATTAGTCAATATTTTATACGTATTGCGAAACAAAATTATCAATGTTTCATTTTTACATCGTTCATTATTTTGAGTGAAACTCTCTTATTGTAAAACCTGTTTAGTAAAATCCCGTCCCTAGCTTATAATTTAGCTGCACTTTACACGTGTACCTTAATCGATACTACCTCTTAAGTCGAGAGCATTAAACTTGTATAAAGGATACAAAAATGTAAGGATACTTCGAACGCGTTTAAAACGATCTGTCCATTAAGGAACGCTCAAATTGTATGAAAAGCGTGACGTCGATAAAAACTGTGTAGGGTATGACAGCGAAAAATAAAATGAAAATATAATTTTCGAATCTCTCTTACAACGTAGGAAGAAAAGATTAATAAAATATATACTTTGTTACAAAAGAAGAAACTGTATTTATGCATGTCGGTTCAAGACCTGTAAGCTTCTGTGTGAAGGTACTGGTAAATAGAAACTATATCTTGTACTCATGATTTTTCTTGACAAAAAAGAAACAAAGGGACCGATTTTATTTCAAGATGAATATATATTGTATACACATAGGAAGTATGACTTTTTTATTTTTTAAAAAGAGTATATTAATTTTCTACAAGATGAAAAATTTATATTTTTTTAAGCTTGCTACTCTTTTTAAAAAAATATGCTTTCCTAGATTTGAAAACAATGGAAACAAAGAAAAAGGTATAGGTGATCTTAGATGAAGCAAGGGATTTTTATAATTTGACTTTCTCTGATACGGTAATATTTCACAAATATAAAAATCTATTTTGTCTTGTAATTTTTATTATACTGAAGCTCTCGCTAAGGATATTGAAAAAAAAATTACAAATTGATAATAATAATTGATGGTTACTTCTTTAATTAGAAAATAAATGTAAATCTAAGTGAATTCAACAATTTTGCCTACTTATAGTAAAAGATCATGATAAGTACAATATGCAAAGTACTGAGGATTACACGTTTTGAACATGGACCAAGTGATAGTGGATTGTATTATGTATTGTTGTATTGCAATAAGGTAGCTAACAAAAAGATTGCTAAGTGAGAAAGATATATGTGTAACATAAAACAGGTAAACGTGAAAAAGAGCAAAGAAATATAATAAAAAAGAGTGTATTTGAATTCTCTAGAATATTTTATAATCAATATATATTTATGTCAATATATTGATTGTTAAAAAGAGAGAGGAAGGAAAATCAATTATAATGTTGGTACATATTTTCAAAAAATAACGAAATGAAAAAATTAAATTAAAAAACAATGTGCAGCACAACAAATTTGCTCACTATTGTTGCAAGATTAAAAATTAATGCTATGTATAACTTATAGAAAGTTAATGATCGATGATGATGCTGGTAATGAGTCCTCCTAGTTAATTGTGATAGAATTCAAAGCGGTCGAGCGAAACTTAAGGTAATACAGATGCACTGTTAACTCGTAAATTTATTGCTTCTTCGTGTACTTCGAGTAAACGAGACAGTAAAATGTTATGGCTCTAGTTCCATTTTTGGAAATAAATAAAATTCTTTAGATACATGTAGTAACTTACAAATATTGTTAAAACATTGAAGTTTCTGTAAGTTTTTACATTATGTTTCTACAAAGCTTATGAAACAGCTTGCTTTCACTGCATAAACTACACAATTACACTTAAAAATTGTTAAGAATCTAATTTTAGAATTATTATATTATTCTTTTATGACAATTCATTAGTATTCTTCTACTGTTATTACTATTATCTTATATTATAATGAATATTGTAATATGAATTACTTATATGGAGAGATTACGACGAATTTTATTGTTATCGAATGATATATAGAAAATTATTGTAAATAATCTAGTTAACGTAACAGTATTATGAGTAATAAAATAGAAAATGAGCCTCTCAGCAAAATCGTTTATGCTTTAGATTAGAAGGATAAGAAATAAATATTTTAATTGCCCTTTACATGCGTTTTTTTTTCTTTTGCATACAATTCCTTAAACATTTTTTCTAAGATAATTAAAACTAAATCTAATTAAAAATAAAAATTTCGAAAATTCTATTTTTCTAGTTATCTTTTAAATACCTTTAGTTCTATAATAGACGCATGTGCTTGTTTTGTGACCTCTCCTGTCCTTCAATTTGGAAAGCAGACGACAAGCATTTGTCAGCTGCTCAAGGCATATAGTCAATACTTATGTAGCAAACAAATATTTATAAATAATTACTACTAAAGTATTCCAATGTTTTGTATTTTAAACAAACCATCGAAGTTTGAAGAATATTCTCGATATAGTGAAAATTTTCATTAGATTTTTCAAATGGCATCTCCAAGAGCAACTATATCAATTATTAAATGTCTTTCTCCACAAAAAATTCACAATGTGTCTAGTATTAGGTATGATTCCATACAGTAACTCAATATTAAGTATACATTTATACGCATGGTTTTTATCTATTTGATTTGTTATTTAGACAAGCTTTAAGTCCAAAGTCTCCTGCAACAAAATCATTTAGGCAAACTTCAAGTCCTAAGACTCCAATCAGAAACTCATTAAGTGCAGAAAATATTTTGAATGGTCTTCAATCTCCGATTTTTAAAATTGACACTCCATACAAAAGAAGGATTGTCAATGAAGGTTTATTAGATGAGTGTCGCACAGTGCTTGGGAATGGAGCTTTTGGGACAGTTTATAAAGCATCTTATAAAGGTATTAATAGGTATGTGTAATTATATTATTTAATTAAGCTTTTAAAAATACACGCAAGTGATTAAATTATTTAGGTAAGGAAGTAGCAGCTAAGGTAATAAAGAATAATAAAAGGATAGACAGTTCTATTGACATGGAAAAAGAAGTATCTTTTTTAAGACACTCCAATATTGTTAGAATTTTGAAAGTTGATGAAGGACCTGCTATGACATTAGTTACTATGGAATTATGTGGTAATTCATTACAAAATATACTTGAACAAAATCCTATCAGAAGCGAACAAAGGATTTTTATTTGGATATCAATAGCAGAGGCATTGAAATACTGTCATAAAATGGGTGTTGTACATGCTGACGTGAAACCCAAAAATGTCTTAATGGGTTCAGATAATCAACCAAAACTAGCCGATTTTGGAAGTGCTATTTTCATAGAAGAAACTGAAACCACTTCAGTTTTTCATGTAAGTCATTTTCATTCACATTTTTAGATTTATATATAGCTATGTATAAGTATTAGTAATAAATACTATATTATTCAAATTATAAACACAATACATTATAAAAAAGGAACTTACTCATTATTCCTAAATCATTTTGAAACAAGCATTTTTAGTGTTGATCTAGGTAACATTTTTATTTGAATAATTTCAGGGAACTCCAGGATATGCTGCTCCCGAAGTTGTTCGGGGTAATATTCCTACACCTTCATCTGATATATATTCGTTGGGGGTTTTAGCTTGGCAAATGCTTTCAAGAACTCCTCCATTTTCAGGTTTGCACAAGCATACAATTTTATATCTTACAGGCAAAGGTATAACTCCATCAGATTGTGATTTGAATGATGACTTTCAAGGGGAGTATAAAGATTTGTACAGAAAAAGTTGGAATATGAGACCTGACGATAGACCTAGTCTTTTACAGATTATTAAAGAACTAAACTGGTTAGAAAAGTAATAATATTATTATAGACCTTAGAGCAAATTTTATTTAATTCTTAAATGTATTATTTTTAATATTAATAAGTATAAAAATAGTTTATGATGATCCCATGAAGTTTTTACGTGTCCGGCATATCTCCACCAGGTACAAGCTGTAAAAAATAAACATAATTGTGAATTGAATTGTTAATAAAATGTTAATAAAAATGTATACACTGTACCATATTTTATACAAATGATATACAATGAACATTTAGAAAAAGAGAAATAAAGAATGATTAGACATTACCATTGTGATATTGTTTCCATTCAAGAGAATCTGATCCAATTTTGTGACTCTTCTTCCTTCTGGAGTAGCTTCGCTTTCTGTCACATCATCTAACAGCATATTAACAAAATCATCAAAACCTTTCAGTGTTCCAACAATTTCTTTGTCATTTTTCATAATGATGTGTATTCTCGATCCAATACATTTATCTACCAGTTCTGAAGATAATAAATTATCAATGTACATTTGTATAAAAGTACACAACAATAAATTGAAATATAATAAACAATTTTGGAAAACTTTTATGAGCAAAATTTTTCTTAATACACACTTACCGAGAGGTAGTAACGTGGAGGGATTTGTAGTTACGCTACTAGCACTCGTCATTATGATCTAATTTAATTTTAGATTCTTCTATTTATCAACCAATAATTATTTGCGGCTCTCTTATTTTCGGCTTTTGTGGCTAAATGTAAGAGGTTATGAACTGTAAGTAAGTTGGGTGGGAAGAACAGCTTTCGAGAATCGAGAATCGATTACTAGTCCAAGATGGGGAAAATAATTACGTCAAATTTAAAATTTTTTTATAAACGGGTTTATAACTTAGTTTTTACGTGTAAATTTTAATATTAATAAAAATTCGTTTTTCAATCATATTCTTCAGTTTATGTGAACAATAAATAACAAATGCTTAGGAATTTTTTTAAATAGCAGGAGGCACAAAGAGCTGCAAACGGCTGAAACAGCGCCACACACTGTAGCTTTTGTAAACTTCGTGCTGCGAAGAAGGCCTACTGGCAACGAAGATCATAGACCTTAATAGAAGCGCAAAGCCCCATCCCAGATAACACCACGTGCCGGCACAACGTGCTCTTGACGTACCGCACGTCGTGCTGTATGGGATCCCAAAGTGAGGCACCCCGAGCGCTAGTACGCACCCCGACTACGCGCGGCGCGTCCATCTAATTCTGACGTTCTGCCGGTAACATGAGATGCGCGATCGATAACATACCGCTCGGGACGGTAAAATGTTTTTTCGCTATGTGCAATGGTAAAGCTATGCATTGCAACTATGCTAATTACTGTTGACAATGCGTAAAGACTGTGCACAACTAAAAATAAGTACTAAACAACACGAATAAGCCAATTATACCCTAAATTCTTATCCTTAAACCCTAATGGGGCCACAACTTAAATATTACATCGACTTATTGGAAGTTGTCGATAACGTTAGTCCAATGGACAACGTACTCGACTCTCAACCCTTTTGATCCGAGTTCAAATTGGGTGCGATTTTTTTTTAATTCGTACACATACAAGCCAGCATATGGTTATTATTATGGTTATTCTTCTAATTATCATCATTAAATATTCGAATTATTTTATATTTATAAAATGCGTTGAAATAAAATATATTATAATTTATTATTATATATAAAATATTCTAATGATTTTTTTTATTGCTTCAACAGATTTCCACACTACCTTTGAGGTACTGTTGTTAGCGCGCTGGACATTTTTATTTATTTATTTGGGATTAATTATATAACAAGGTTGGAATAACTAATACATATAATTTGAATTAACTAACAAATAAATAATTAGATAAAACGCGGAAATTGAAAAAAATCTTTTTACATAATTATTCCAAATAAAACCGTGGAGTCCTTCGCCTATAGCCCTAAGTAAACCACGGAAATACTCGCCTAATTTGATTGAATCTGCATCTATTTAATAAAACGAGGTGAGAAAAAATCTGCCTTGACAGCTTACTGATAATTGAGGGTTAAAAACAATAGACGATCTTCGCGCGTGTAAACACATACGCGACCGCGACTTCGCGCGCCTTTTTTAATGATTTTCAAATTTAAAAAATACATTTTGTGATTTAAGGTCTTACAATCATATAGTAATAATGATACAAATATACAATTGTTATTGCTCAGATTTTGTTCATTTACTGATAATAATAGAATTCCTCTTGCATAAAGTAAGATATATGAAGACATCGTTGGATGAACATTAAATTGATTGCGTTAATATGATTATATTATGCATTTACAATCGATATAGCATGAATATTATAAAAAAATTAATGTTGAGGGAATGTTAATTACTCGTACATAAATTCTATAAGAATAATGTGTTTTATTTAAACGCATTTTATGAATATGAAATAATTCGAATATTTAATGTAACATAAATAATAATAATAAGAATAACCATAATAATAACCATATGCTGGCTTGTATGTGTACGAATTAAAAAAAAAATCGCACCCAATTTGAACTCGGATCAAAAGGGTTGACAGTCGAGTACGTTGTCCATTGGACTAACGTTATCGACAACTTTCAATAAGTCGATGTAATATTTAAGTTGTGGGCCTATTTGGGTTTAAGGATAAGAAAAAACATTTTACCATCCCGAGCGGTATGTTATCGATCGCGCATCTCATGTTACCGCTCGGGGTGCCTCACTTTAGGATGGGGCTTTGCGCTTCTATTAAGGTCTATCTTCGTTGGCTAATGTGAATTATAACCTAAAATTCATGACAAGCACGTGTTTTGTTGTGAGGTGTTTTTACGTACGTTTCTGAGATAGCAAATGAGTGTTGAGTTTGTTTTGATAGTATAACAAATAATTAAAACGCAAAAATGGCAAAGTTTTGCCTGAGTAAGTATTTTGATCCATTTTTTTAATCAAGTATTTAATAAGGCATTAGTTTACATGAATTTACGTAAGAGTAAATTTATAAATAAGAAGTATATATATTTAGCCGAATTTATATTTCGTTTTTATTCAAAGCTAAATGTTTTTATAATATATTGGCATTTAATAAGTAATCATATATGAGTATTCTAGCATATTTACGTTTTTTTTCCTATTCTAGAAAAATCCAGTAAGAGAATTCAGGCACGTAAGCGTTACAAGATTGAGAAAAAAGTAAGAGATCACAACAAAAAATTGAAGAAAGAAGCAAAAAAGCATCCTAAGAGTAAATATTGATTTGTAAGCACTATTTATCTATTACAAATTTGTATTATATTTAATATTTTTGTGCTTGATCACAGAAAAACAGAAGATTATTCAAGTACCTAATCAATGTCCTTTCAAAGAAGACATCTTAAAAGAAGTAGAGGCATTGAAGAAGCAGAAGGAAGAAGAAAAACAGAAACGTAAAGAAGAAGCAAAACAGAGAAAACGCGAGGAACTCGAAAAGGCTGGCTTAGCAGGTTTGGTAGCCAATGCAGAAAACAAACAAATGGAACATGATTCGTTAGAAACTATTACGGATAGCAATAAAACTGAGAAATTCGGAAAGAAAGAAGAAAATTCTCTTAAAGCTTACTACAAAGAGTTTAAGAAAGTCTTGGACGAAGCAGATGTCATTCTAGAAGTTGTAGATGCTAGAGATCCTCTTGGAACTAGGTGCAAGCAAGTGGAGGAAGCTGTAAGATTAGCAAAAGGAAATAAAAGGCTTGTGATTGTACTCAACAAAGCAGATCTTGTACCACGAGAAAATTTAGATCAATGGTTGAAGTATTTGCGTAAAAGTTTACCCGCAGTTGCATTCAAATCTTCCACACAAGACCAGGCAAAGAGGCTGGGTAGAAGAAAGCTTGGCAAAAAAAGTGAAGAAAATATCCAAGGTGGAACTTGTTTCGGAGCAGAATTATTGTTATCTTTACTTGGTAACTATTGTAGAAGTACCGGAAATACTAAGGCTAGTATTCATGTCGGTGTGGTGGGTCTTCCCAATGTAGGAAAATCTAGTGTCATAAATTCATTGAAAAGAAGCAAGGCTTGTAACATTGGAAATACACCTGGTAAAGATGATAGATTAATCAATGATTTTTTGCATATGTACTTAAAAAATTGAATTTACTAATTAATTTTCTTACACTTATAGGTGTCACAAAATCAATGCAAGTTGTACAACTTGATTCTAAAATAAAGCTTCTAGATTCGCCGGGCATAGTATTTGAAAACTCAAAGGATGCCGATGCATCGGCTGTCGCATTGAAAAATGCCGTAAAGATTGAATCTTTACACGATCCTTTCACGCCTGCAAGTGTGATCTTAAAACGTATTTCAACTCACCAATTAATGGAGATGTACGATGTAACTGAATTCACGACGCCAGAAGAATTCTTTGCCAAGAAAGCTGCTAGGATGGGAAAGTTTAGAAAAGGTGGCATACCTGATACCTTAGCTGCTGCACGTAGCATTCTTACAGATTGGAATTCAGGCAAAATAAGGTAAACAGATATCGGTTGATTCTTTATAATTTGTTACAATATAATATGAAGTCTATAACTAATTATTATTTTTTTTGCTAGGTATTACACTGTACCACCTGAGGATAAAAATACACATGTCTCTGCTAGTATTTTGACTTCTTCTATGAAAGAATTCGACATTGAGAGCTTTGCTGCTGAAGAAAAAATGGTGCTGGACAGTTTGGCATCGGACAGTTCAAAGTCTGTACTAGACCCATTAGAAATTTCCAGTACTGGACCTGTCGAGTCAACTATGGACGTTGAAGGAGAAAATGAATCTGTAAGTATAAATCGACATGCGTATTTTTTATTTTACCAATTCAATGATTTGTATTATATTACATTTATGTGAAATCACAGTTAATAATAATGTATTTGCTAAAATTTTATTACAGGAGGTAAAAGTTCAAAGTAAAAAAGGAAACAAAAAGAAGACGGCAGATGATAAGAAAAATGTACCTGTTCAAAGGAAAAAGAAAGTCGACCCCATATTCGAAATAGAAGGGAATCAGCAATTGAATCAAATTAAGAAGCTGGCGTTTAAGAAACAGAAGAAACAAGCGGCAAGAAGTGGTTAGTAATGATAAAATATTTAAAGTAGCTTATATAGCAGATACAGTTTATTATATACAAGTTTTTTCATTTTTAGCAAAGAAAGCTGGAGTATTGGCTGATGTCTTGAGTGGAGTAAACCTAAAGACGGACGATAACTATGACTTTAAAACAGACTTTTCTATTAAATAAATAGATTTATTTATATAGTTATTATATATTATTACCTAAATAAATTTTTTTTAAATCTTATTTTAGTGGCTTAAATTATTTTACTGATTATAATTTTTATTAGCTCTTACAGTAATAATAATAGCGACTACTAAAGTTTTTTCAATAGCAAATAGTCTTTATTTACAAATTATTATTCCATTTTAAAATGCGTCAAGTTAATTGTTGCTGTAATATGATAATTACAGAAATAATATCTTTCTCGATATTTCATATTAATGTTGATTTAATTATTCCATTTCATTCGAATTTAAAGACGAAATTATTTGCATCATTAATATATATAAAAAAAATAGTTTTAAGTTTTTTCTGACATACAAAAAGACGTTAAATTTTGCACTCTCGCGATTACCCAGAAATATTCAGAACATGCAATGAAACCAAATGAAACCGTGAACCGATTTCTCAAGTAAACTACAAATTCAATGCTGTGAATCACCCACACGCAGATAAACAATCAGCTAAACCAACCTCGGTATTAAAAAATCCATTTCAACCGCAAATTTTCTTATTTTCTCTTCAAGCATAATTCCTCAATATATGTAACGAGCTCTTAAAATTCACAGGACCAAAAAAGATACGACAACGTCAAAATGTGACTCAACATACAGTGCGCCTCCATCAATCAATTTCCGCATTGTACATTCGGGAATAATATAAAATCTCTCTGAATTGATAAAAATAAACCTTCGCATGCGCACCTCACTCCGAAATCGTTCGACAATAAGCCTCTCCGTACACCTCCCACTCACAATAACAATTTCCAACGATCACACGTACGTGCCTACATACACCCACACGATCGCTTGCGCTAATCAATCTCCTCGTGGAATCCTTCGATTCTTTTTTTATCATTTCTCGCTCGTCGAAGGCGGCGACGTCGGCACATGATTAGCTGTATCTCTCGCAGCAACTGATATCTCCAAGCTATTTACAAACACATACATTCGGAAGTATCTGTATACACATAAACATATATGCATATAGAAGAGCGTCTATAGAACAGAAGAAATAAAGTGTACCACTGGAGCGGTCGCGCAAAACTTTTCGAGCCGGCTAATGGCTTGCGCTTTTTTTCCGAAGCTTTATAGCTCTCGGTAATGAGCATGTGTGCGCCGAACTAGTTGCGCGGCGCTCAGTCTTGTGTTTGCCGCGCCTCTGTGTACATATTAACAATATACAGTTGACTGCTATATAACTAAGTTCCACGCTCCGCTATAGTATACACGCATATACATCATTATTATTATTATTGTTGCTGCATATTGTGCCGCCGCTGCTGTGTGAATGCGTCAAACTACTTAATAAGAGGGGCTGACTTGGCAACATTTCTCGGACGCGCTGTTTATTGCTGGTACCGATACACATACATCATATGTATACTTATAATCTATTATATTGGAATAGTCACGTACGCTGATTGTTCTTTTCTATATGTAGGCGGATTTCGTTCTTCTTTTTTAAATATGTAGCTTTCTCGATAGTATACGTACTTATACGGTAATAATACTTATAATACCGATTTTTGGGGGTAGCGATCGCTGATGCAGAGTTGAGCGAATTGCGCAAGAGCTAAAATGTTGTGTCATTATTAGGTATAATGATGTGGCTTTGAGCGACCGTATCTTTTTACCCCGGGACATTTTCGTTGCGCAAATTAAGCCACCAGATAATTCTTTCGAAGTCCGTGTAGCTGCGATGGAAAAATAAAAGTTTTAACGATTATGTGAAACTGGCCGATCTAATTATTATTGTTGGAGACGTATACCGACTATGTAAATATTGAATCTGGTAATTGCAAAAGATCGGGAAGAGGGTATAGAAAAAATTTGTAACGTGTGCCATGTTGTGTCTAAGAGCCTATTTTTATTGCTTTTACAACCCTTTTAGATGTATGTAGAAAGCGGGAATGCTACTGTTATTTGTATTTTATATAAAGTTTAATCCATCAATATTATACTTAAATATACAAATTGCGTACAGATCATGCTTCTGTAATTATTACAAATGCTTCCATTCAACGCTTTTTGTGCCGTGTACTGCTTTCACGAACGTATTTATACTCTATTTCAAATCATCGTTATGATTATCTCATCGGTTTTATATACATTACTTTTTCCGCAAAATGAATTTTAACAAATAGCTCGCCGTAAATAAATAAATAAAGAATGCAATAATAATGTATATATATAACATTATTGAAGTACAAACGTTTTTCTGAATGTTGCGGAAAATAACTTTGTTTATCATCTGGGTTTTATTATGCGTAAAAAACATAGCATATATATATATATATATATATATATATATATATATATATATATATATATATATATATATATATATATATCGCTTTGTTGTAAACATATTAAATCTTTATGTATGTAGGCACCTATACACCATATTTATGGTAGCATACCACAAAATAAACAACATTATTAAAAGATAACATATAATTGTGCATTAACAAGTATCACCTGCAATAAAATATGCTTAATCTATAATAACTTTGTTGAATAAAAACGTTTGTCATATATATCATATTAATTTTGATTAATAATTATAGAAATAAAATCGTTTATTGTTCTTTCGTTTTAATGTATCCAAATTAATTAATGTATATAAGTATTCATCTCAATCCAGAACTTTCGCCTCAATCATCACGTGCCGCTCAGCTCGCGCACATTCAATCGATGATACACCCCTGCGCACAAAAAGAAGTGTATGGCTTTAAAAAGTTGTTCTCATAATATCATAACTTCCGCAGCTTAATAACGGGAGAAAAAACGCTCGAATATTGACACCTCTCCGCAAGCTCAGCGCAAATAAAGCTTTGACTCGCGTTCGAATTAACGGGGTTTCGTCCCTTGCATACACGCCGTCTTATCGTCTGTAATGTATGTATGTATGTATGTATGTATGTATGTATGTATGTATGTATGTATGTATATATATAATCATTATATACTATCGCGCGTATATATATATATATATATATATATATATATATATATATATATATATATATATACACGCGCAAGCACAAAGCACGTTCTGAAGTCCGTCCTCTCTGGCGCTGCTATGCAGACGAAACAGTTCGATCGAGTAGCGCAGAGCTGTGCGGTCTCGATTGCGCTGTATTCGACACTTGGTTTTTGCCGAGCGCACATGAGTCTTCGAATGAACTAGACGACGATCCAAGAAACACATATAATAAACGCTAACTCTCATCTCTGTCTTGATTTTTAGCTATTACATACCTATATCGATTTTTGTCAGGCCTTCGAAGGGAAACAGGTGTGCATTTCGATCTCGTGAGTAGTCGTATACCTATATAGTGTTCAAGTTCATATCGAATGTTGTCTCGTGTCTCTGGGATGCGAGAGGCTGCCTTGGTGATCCTCCGTGTTTTATATAATGTGGAAAATTCACGATGACTCGGCGCGGTTTTATCAAAATGTTAATTAGTTATTTTTATCTCCAGACAGTTCAGTTCAGCGCAGAAATTTTTAACCCGATAATAATGGATTTTGCAAATAGCGACACCGTCATTTAGAGTAATTAATAGACTCCACTCATGTCGCGCTGATGTATGTATTAGTTATTTGGTAATGAGTTAATTAGTCGTAGTTATACGATGCAGATCAATAATATACTATTAATGATCATGCAAATATCCCTATGTTAATTAATAGGGTATATTTTATTATTATGGTTGAATGCTTGTGAAATTATTGTTTTGCATCAGATTTTGCACCATTGCATACAGATTTTCTTCTTATACCTACCCTGGTAGACAGTTAACCATTTTTGTTGTGGTTAACTTGTTAATCATATGGAAAATTTTTTTCCAAAATAAATATCTAAATTTCTTATAAATTTAACTCATATGGTAATTAATTAAACCATCTATATTATAACATGTTTACGAGGAAATTGTTTTAGATATACCCGACAGTAAAATATAACCATGGCGTGTCGTTTTTAATTACGAATTCGGCCAACGGTTCACCGATTGATGCTGAGTGGTTCTACCAGGGTACGGTTAAAAATATATTTTGAAAGAAAAAATTCGCATCACAGTTTTTATACCGTGATGGAATTCTGACCGAAAGAACTTTAGAGTAATTTTTGTAAATATACGTAAATAGACGTTTTTGTAAATAACTTTAGATAATTTTTGTAAATTGTAATCAAGTTTAATTAAGTAAATGGAAAAAATTATAATTTATAAATATGTAATTATATTAATGAACTTATTCGAAGGAAAATAAATCAAGCGTTTTTAAATGATTCCGTAATAAAATTTGGTCAAAATTCGACATTTCTTATAATAACTTACTTACACGTTATTGCTATTTTCAGTGTTATATTCAGGTATCGCTCTTTAGTGTCAATAACAAAAGTATATTCTGTAGATTTTTGCAATTTCAAATTTGATGATTTATTATTGTATGTCATTGCGTCATATAGTTATATACATAAAATTTCGCAAATATTCTTTTGGTAAATACACAAGTATGTTTTTTTATTCCATGCAATCGAATTTGTCAACAAAGAACTGAAAGCGAGTATATATAGATCGTTATAAATTTTAGTTATGTAATTATGTAACTTATATAGATACACAAATGGTCAAACGACATTATACTGTACTGTACTAAAGAGGCTCCATTTTACGTTGCACATACGCTTTTGTGCTATAATATTTGTAAATATCACATCATTATGATTATAAATAAAGGAAACGTCCATCCTAATTTGCAGGGGTGTAGTTATAGAAATTTATATGTAAAATAAACGCCAATGAGACTATCATTTCATTACAAATGCAAAACAAATAAACAAAAGTACCATTATGCAAACGATCGAAAGCACCGAGATGCGTATCGAGGCTGTTTCATACATACGCCGGAGTCATTATTTTTGCGCAGCAGCAGATACGAACATCTCACAAACGTGTAAAGCAAAGTTTGATTTGTCAACAAATATCCAATCAGCGAGATGCAGTTTCTCGTTGACTAAAAGTAAATCGCGAGAAAAAAAGCATCCGACTCCGAAAAAAGTATGCGAAGAGTAGAGTAAAACACGCAGAACGCAAATATATTCGCGCAAAAATGTGAACGAGCGCAGTAAAACTGATGCAATTAAAATTTTACAGAGCCGATAAGAGATGTCTGGCCAGGCGCAGAAGCCCGACTGGATTCGGCCGCCGGGTCCGCTTAAAGTTTGGAAAATCATCGACGGCTATGAGATGATGATGGACGGCACCTGGAGTCCCATCAAGATATCAATCCAGGAGATACCACCTGATCGACACGAGGAGGTCATCCAACACATGTGTACCTACTTCCTGAACGATGACCCGGTCTGCAAGAGCTTGAGTAAGCTTAATTCATATTATGCAGCTTTATATCGTTATTTTAAGCGTTTGATCATGTCGCGATACGCTTTCAGTTTTTGTATGCGTGATCGATGCCTATACTTTTTATCACGTGGTCGTAATTCGGCTGTGACACCGAGCGTGATGCGTTTTTACATTTTTATTATTCTGCTCATAACAAAGTTACAATGGCAAGTTACCATCACAACTACCAAAAAGTTCAATAGAACCCTTTATTGTCATAATTATAAAATACCATTAAACATTTTGAAAATTATTTTAAAATGTGACCTATTGAATTTCTCCACAGTTCAGTTTCCTAAAATAAAATTATTTATACGTGTATAAAAATTTGTCTCCAATTTTACAGAAACAAAAGATGATCCTAAAAGGCTTATGGATACCATAATGCTCTGGAGACATTGTCTACAACAAGGTTTAGTCGTCGGTGCATTCACGATCGATTATTTTGGAAGGCTATCAAAATTAGCTGCGGTCAACATGCTGCTTGTGATAACAGATTATTCGGAGCTTAGTTTAGTAGACATCGTGGTGAGCATTTTTTAAAAATTTTGCGTAAGGTGAAATGTAGTTACCGATTCCAATCTTTATGAAGTATGAAGTTTCTTGCAACACGTTCCCTTATGTTTATCGAAGATAAGAAAGGGGAAGGCATATATTGCTTCAGCAAGAAAAACATTGTTTCGACATCAGTGCGATGTGATAAAATCTTTAATACCGAAGAGAAACTTTTTATTTTCAGTTTTAATTAATCAACCATGCGTAACGTGAGTCAGTAATATTATCGATCACGGCTTCGTTTTTACGATATTATCGTACTTTATAATATCTTTGTACTAATCTGGGCTAAGAAGTGAGTCGATATGTCACGTTTTTAAAAATTCCATAAATTTATTATTACATATACGACAACAAATAAAGCAACTTGATGAATTGTATGATTTCGTAAAAGTACATATTTTACAAGTGTAACAATTAACATAACGGATATAAAAAATAAATTCCAAGTGTTGTTATATTTCTTAAAAGTAAATGTTTCTACATTAAATATATGGTGTGTTTTTAAAAATGTTTTCTTATATTTTTTCAGAAAAAATTTTCATCGCCACTGTCCATTCGTTTGTTTAAAATGTATTACGAGCTGTCGCTTAAGGCGGATGTCTGCAAGATCTTCGGAGTGGATAAGTATATTTACGCCACTGGCTTAAGTGTCGCATATGCTTATCGTGGACAAAAGCTTGGACAGCGTCTTTTAGAAGCTAGGCAAGTATATAATATCCAAATATATTGGAACATTTCATACCTATAAAAACTTTTATGCGGTTATTTTGTTTAGTCTTCATTCACTCGTTGGATCATTTTCTCCAAAGCTGATGCGTATAATACTGGTGATCGTTCCATTATAAACAATCAATTGAGCAAATATATTTAAATAAACCGTTAATTATAGAGCACACGTGCGGTAAACGAACATTTGCTTAACTTGATCGAATATTTGATCGTCTTAAAAGCTGATTATCATTTTAATTAACTTGACCGTGGAGAATGAAAACAAGAATATGTTAGCTTTACATGAAACCAATATAATCCTGTTATCTTTGGTCCAATGTTATGTCAACGAACATATTGTAGAATTTCAATTTTATATTGAAGAAAGTTTTTTTGCGAATTTCAGGACAGACATCGGAAGGTATTACGGCATTAAGGCAACGTCGTCAACTTTCACATCGCCTGCATCTCAGGTCCTGGCGGAGCGCGCTGGATTCAAAGTTGCACACGTACAGTATTATGCGAATCTAGTGAACAGAGATGGGACACCTGCTTATCCGGACATCGAGGCTACGGATATGAAGATCATGATCAAATACCTGGAATAATATGTCATCCTATTCCACGATACTTTTATATTACAATTCCCTTGACGTTTATTCGATATTGAAATTATAATAACTAGTTTTACGAGTATGAATGATAATTTCGCTTTGATTGATTTGGGATGACTGAAAATACAGAATAGTTATATTTAAGATCAAAGATGGATTGTATACGTTCGGGTGCTTCCAATGCTTTGTAATGCCTCTTTTTAATTATAATTTTGCATTTATACTTTTGATCGGTTCTTTTTTTAATGAATTGTAAAATAAATTGTAAAATAAATTTATTTACTACAATGTAGTACGTATCATTTATGATGATTATATTACTAAACAATTTTTCATTTATAAACTAACTATTTGTGAAATTCTTATGAGAAGCGAATTCATCGCCATTTCACAGGCAGTTATAAGTTATAAGTAAATATCAAATTAATCAATTTCATTCTATTTTGCAACTATCGATAATTATAGTTATCTGAAACCTTATGGTTTAAGAAGATTATAAGTTGATTTAGAAAATAAAACTTATATTTGAACAAAAATACCTTCCATAATACTGCATATAACTCTGTGTAATTAAGTTATTTCTTAAGTTATTTTTTGTAAACCTTTAACTTTCGTTAAACTAACGTTTGTTCTTATAGATATTTTTTCGTAAAATAAGATATAAATTTTATCAACTATACTATTATTTAACATTTGTAATCGCTGTATATTCAATATATTTTCAAAAATTAACTGAAAAATTCTTTTGCTAATAGTATTAATAGCGTTTCACAACAAATTGCTACTTTTTAAAATCACAGTACAGCCATCGGCATAAATTATGCCTTGTGCAATCGCAATTTTGCGGTAGTCATTGGATTTCCTTGGCTTCCGGCTAAGATAAGTCAGTTTTATACGTTTTATCACTGGATTAAAACACACAAAACACATTACAAGTACAGAATTCAATATTATTAGAATCAAAATATAGGTTCGTATTATAATAGTATACCACGGTAGGCTAAAAATAAGCAACAAAGTTGCGATTTTTAGGTTAGAGTGGTCTAAAGTATTTAACTGATAGTTAGAAAATTAATTTACAATATCCACAGTTTTATTTTATGCTGCACGTCGAATGCAATGTAGATATGTATGTGTTTGTGTATATATATATATATATATATATATATATATATATATATATATATATATATATATATATATATATGCATTTAAATATTAGGAATAAGTGCGTGCGTGGATGCGCGTATAACGCGACATGGGCGGAAGACACATCAGTGAAATCTTCCAGTTATACGAGCGAAGCATACTAAATTTGCTTTTAGAAGCAGAAGAAAGGGCTGATCTATGTTTGCGCCTTTCAAACCTAAAATTAACGGTTGCGTCTTTCGCCAAGTCTCAGTCTGGGAGAACTGGCCACGTAACGACGCAGCTTGTTCCTTAGAGTGCATATAAAGTGCGACACCTAGTGTTTACCATAATGTAATTCTACCATTATTTAAATATTATACTTGCAACGTTATTAGAAACAATACGTAGGTATATACTCTTATTAAAAACTCTAAATTAATAATGATAATACACATGGCTGAAATGTCTTGGGATTAAACACACGAGATTTCAGTTACAGACATCTCAAAACAATTTTTTTTTAATTATAACATATTAAATAATTACTATACTGACATTGAGATACTCTTCTTAGTTAATTCTTGAAACGTTAAAATCGATAACAATGTAAAATATCGACATTTTCAAGGTAAAGAATTGTTACAATGTCTGCATAGTATAAGTGTACATAAAGATTACTACAAGTGATCTTCATACATCTATGCTACTAGTTATCTACAAATAAACACTGTACGCGTACAACTATACAAAATACAAGTCCCCCACTCGCACATGTATTTGAACGCGTTATCAGGATATAAATACACGATGCGATATCACATTTTCGTAATTTATTTTCTAATATACTACGAGAAGAAGACAGTCTGATTTCTTCAGCAGTATTAAGAGGTATGTTTTTTAAATGTCAAAAAAACATTGTGTGAATTAATTATGTGAATTGATTTAGTAACATAAAATAGTGCAGATATCTTATTCTTTACAATATATTTTCCTTTGCAGTACATAATTTTTGTATCGCAATATTTTTCAATCCTATTATTATATTGTTTTATTTATTTTGTTTGGTTATTTATTAATGAAAGCGTATGATTTAGTACATTTGTTTATAGAGTATTTATGAATCGTTCAAAAATCCCCGAAGTCTCATCTGTGTATAAGTATGTGAATTTCACGAAAACAATTCATAGAAGTAAAATGCCCAGTACTTGGACAAAATGAAAATTCACCCCTAAACTTGGATGCTCAAAAATATTCGCGATTGTGATAAAATAAAAAATATAACCCTGGTAGAAATGTTCAGCAGTTTATTAGCAGTCACTACGCAGTTCATATTGAACTGGCCAGTACATTCAGCAGTGACTCGCCAGTCGCTGTGCCTATTTCGTCAGATTTTTGACACAGTCACTGGCCAAGGACTGGGGAATCAGACTTGAAAATAGAACTAATAACAATTGTGCGTTTCTTACTATTTTTAGCATTGGAAATTAATAAAAATGACTTAGAATCAAAAGAAATAATCAAAAATATGTTTTTTGACAATTTTTCAATGTCAACTTTTAGTATAAAAGGTATGTGTCAAAAGGGTCAACCTAGCCCTACAGATGCATACACTCATATATGAAAGTATGTACAAGTATGCAGTGCTGACTGACTTTGTGTTATGTAAGTGCAAGTACTGTGTAAAAAGTGTCATCGATGTGCTGAAAGTCACCAACGATCAGGTTTGAACAGATATTTCAACCTCATCAGTATGCGAGCCAGTTTCTGTCAATGTCCAAGTACTATCATTATCATGCTAAATCCATGTTATTAAAGTTGGATGTTTGTTCTTTTGTGTGAAGACTTGTTAAATTATTAAAAAACTGACTGCCATGTCAGATTTTATTTGACTGTCTTGGTTCGGCTTTTCACCTTGAACCTTATGACTTTGGCGTCAAAAAATACAGGTGGGCTCATACATGAAAGTCGAATTCATATCAGCTAGAATGAATTCAACTCAATATATTGTTTGAACATGCCAATACAAATTAAGTTGCAAAATTTCAATGCTCTAGGTATGATAGTTTTCAAATAAGAGCAAAAATAAAACTGTGAAAAAAGTAATCAAAACCAATAAAAATTTGATTTTGCTCTCATTTGTAAACTATCATACCTAGAGGACCAAAAATTTGCATATTAATTTGTATTGGCATGTTGAAACAACATATTTAGTTGAATTCATTCTAGCTGATATGAATTCGTCTTTCATGTATAGACCCACCTGTATATTTTGCCGCCAAAGCCTAAGGGTTCGACATGGCAGTCAGTTTTTAAATAATTTAACAAGTCTTCACACAAAAGAACAGACATCTAACTTTAATACCATGGATTTAGCATGATAATGACAGATTTGGACATTCACAGTAACTGGCTCGCATACTGATGAGATAAAAATATCTGTGCAATTCACTTTGCAGACCTCATCATTGGTGACTTTGGGCACATAGATGACACTTTTTTATAATTTACATTTAATCATCAATGATCAAGTGAATACCATATCATTTTTAACATTGACTGAGAATGTGAGAACTGTGTGTGGTGTTATCTGTTATTCTGCTGTATAACATAGCAGACAACATATACAACCTGTATACTATATCTGGTATATACTCTTATATGTATGTGTGTATGCCCCGTCAAAACGATCAACGTTGATTCAATGCTGATTGCAATATTGATTTCAGTCTGAAATCAGCGTAGGTACTGATTGTGCTGCTATATGAATATAAGTAAGATATAAGCAGACAGCCTGTACCACCTGTAGTATACACTACGTAACATACTAGGTTAAGTTGTTACTTTTTGCCTCTTTAACACGTACATTTGAAAAATTATCACAATTATTTGGGTAAACGGTAGATTTAAGTAGATTATCGTCAAAAAATAATTATCATTATTAAATATGTTTTGATTTTTCTTATTATACCAGTTTATTCGTATAATAGATTTGTATAAATTATACTTGGCAGTTCTTAGACAGTGACATGTACTTCGTACTGGCCAGTAGCACTGGCCAGTCACTAGTCTGCTCACCAGTTTCGCTGCTCAATTTTCTACCAGGGAACCTCAAAAACTAAAACGGATCAGCATTGTAAAAACCATTACAAATATAATATATTCACGGCTTTGATTACTTTTTTTACAAAAATAAATTTAAAAGGATGTTTTAATAGTCTGCTCTGGAGTTCCATAAGAGCAATTTTTTTCAGGATTGTTCAACTTTGCCGAACACGCGATTTCCATAAAGCAGTGGTTGGACACATTTAATCACAATGTCCAACTACTAGGTTAAAATCGTGTCCAAGTACTGGCCCAATCGCGTCAAATGGTGTCCAACTGTACGGCATTTTGATGCCACTCTTGAAAATTTAATTTTATTGTAAAAACTGATTGTTGGAGGTTCGATTTTTTTTTATTGAATAGTACATTACGATACATGTGACTTAAATAGTTATTTTTTACACGGTGCAGTTAACACCCGAGCATAGCGAGGGCACTAAACGCCGTGTAAAACTGAACCATTTAAGTCAAGAGTATCGTATACAATTTTAAAGCACAGACTGCTAAAGTCCGCAAGTCTCGCCTATTCGTGACTTAACAGCGGATTTTAGCCACACTGTGCTATAAAGATAATTGTGTTAGCTGAATGTTGATGTCAAAAGTTTTTAATATACTGCAATTTGTCCATACAAAATCAATAACTTTCTACTTGTGTCTAAATATCTGTCCAAGTACTGGGCATTTTGCCTTAATGTATGCATTTATTGAAATGGGACTTCAAAATTCTTTTGTCTAGAATTGGAAATGTTGTGGTATACTTTTAATCGAATAAAAATAAAATAACTGCGTAGTATTGCTAAAAAATAAACGATAACTATATACTTTCGACTGCGACTTTATCGTACCAAAATTGATTTGCTGGACAAGGATAAAGTGGCACTAATTTTATATATTTCGTAATTATTTTCTATCCACAGACACTTTTACCTGGATCCAGTAAGTCAAGTTTAATTAACTTAATAAGCAAAAGTAAACTTTCGTGTGCTTTTATCCAATTATTCGACATTTTACATTTCAATTCCGTAATTTTTAAGCCACGCTTCGCAACTTTTGGGAGAGTCGTGCGTAGGCGATGAAATTCTGTGAAACAATGATATTGCTCAAGGAAAATATGGTTATTATTGATAAACCTCAGTGTGCGTTTGTTTGCGATTATATATCAACGTAGTGATACAACTTTTACTAATGTGGAGCTAATTCATCCTTCCATTTTTTTATCAGTTTTCAGAGCTTTCATTTCTGGAACAAGAACTCAATTTATGAAAACCGAGATTTTTTTAATTGAGTATAGTTCAGTATTTTTCTTGTAAAAGGGTCCATTGGCATTTTTTTCAAGTGGATTTTATTACTAAACTTGATGTTTATATACATACAATTATATAGCAATTAATAATTTAAAAAAAGGTATAATCTGCTCCAAAAAATTAAGTAACGAATAAGTTCCATTATCTCCTAAATGCAGATATAAAAAATATAAAATGCGTGTACAACATCCAAAGTAGTAGATTTATTATATTTGATATCATAAATAAATAATACACATATAATAGGTTGAATGCGATTGAGGCGTTGATCGTAATTAATTATATTACGTTTCTCAAAGATGAATAATCATACTTGAAAATTTAATTAAGAGTAGGGCGAAGCTGATGGTGATGAGGTCCTAAAATTCTTTAAATTCACAATGGACTAGCGTCATGTCTATGTTAATTTTCTCGAATAATTGCATACTTTTCGTTTCCAGTAATCAAAGTTTGGTATTGATCACTTTCATCATCGTAGGGTAAATAGTAAGTAAACAGTTTAGTAATTACAGGTAACAAATAATAAATGGCTCGCTGGCAACGACCGACAGGACCTTTAAACGTCTGGAAAGTAATCGATGGATATGAAACTTTAGAAGATGGAACAAAGAAGCCTGTTAAATTTTCCGTTCAAGAAGTGCCAGATGATGAGTATCGACGAAAAGAATTTCTGGATCTTATGACTACGTATTTCTTAGCAGAAGAACCGCTTAGCAAATCCTTGAGTATGTATATGCACTATTCCGCAAATATTGCAACCAATATAACTTTTAATGATTTAAAATTTCAAAGTTCAAATAGTTATATATTATCCTACTATGATTTACACTAAAATTAATACCATCTATACGAAATCCCAACTTTCATATTATTTTCCAACCCATGTGATATAAAAGTATAAATTAAGTACCTCATAAACAAGAGTTACACATTTTTTAAGACATCAAAGATGATCCAGACGGAGTCGAAGGTTTTCAAACCATCTGGAAATATGGTCTAAATCAAGGGATTGTTATAGCTTGTTATAAGCTCGATTCTGATGGAAAGACTGAAAAATTGGTTGGAGCTAATGCAGTATTTATTGTCAACGAGCAGACTGGAAAAGATTTCGCCGAGTACAAGGTTAAAAATTTTATCTATTTCTATAACGTTTGTAAGTTTGTTTGAAGTGTCCTAAAAAGGACACTTCAAACAACTGCAAAAGCATTTCTGATTTATATTATCAATTTCGTCGCATATTAAATACTTTATTTTTATTCTAATTTCGCATCACAACGATTCTAAACGTTTCCTATACTTTGTATCTGTATTATTAAGAAAGCCAATATTATTTTAGAAAGGGTTTAAGTCGGAGAAGTTCATGAGAATTTGGACCTTTTTTGAAAAGCTTGCAAGTAAAGCCGATGTTACCAAGGCGTACAACGTAGATAAATTCATTAGTTCGATAAGTCTCAGCGTGTTGCCTGAATATCGAGGACAAAAACTTGGCTATCATATACTTGATGCAAGGTAATATCATATGTATAGTATAGTGGGTGCAATTTTACTGACTTGAGAAAATTTCAAAAACGAATTTCCTTGCAGTTATAATTTATATATATTATTATAAAATAAGGAATGTTAGTAATGAACATAATCTTTTAGATCTGCCATGGCAAAGAAATACGGATTTACAGCGACGTCTACAATGTTTACAGCGGAAGCTTCGCAGCTACAGGCGAAGCGTTCAGGATTCGAGGAGGGATGTTCGGCAGATTACGCGGATGCTGTCGATGACGAAGGCAATCCCCTATTTCCTAATATTACAGCCAAGTGCTCAAAAATAATGATGAAAAGACTTCCCTGATCTGAGGATACCACCACAATTTGTCCTCTTAGCAAAAAATGTCTGTGTACCAAAAATGTATACTGTAATATACTGTATAAATGTATACTTCTTATTATAAATAGTTGAGAATTTTTACAGCTATGATAATTTGTCTAATAATATTATTATGTATGTTTATTTTCGTAAATAACTTGGGTTAATAAAAATCAAATACTTTATAAGCCAATTCATAAAAGCTGTCTTCAAATGAAATAATCAAATGAGACAACAGTGTATGTGATTATAATTGCCAATAAACTACGGATTCGCACCAATAGAATCTAAGCAAATACCTAATCGTAAAAGCCAACATCGTAGATGTTCAGCAGACGTGAACTTGCGCTCGAACGCGGAAAAGCTCTCCATCTATTCAAACACTTTATACTCAACGCATTAGATGAACAAATCTATGAAAAACCGGACACTTCTATTTTGGTCTAAAAATCATCAATTTTTTTGGGAGCATATCTGATCCTTGCATTGCCGCGATTTTGAAATGCTTATTTTCAACGGATAGTTTTAAATTATCATACTTAAAAATAGTGACTTGGGTTATAATTGTTGTCTTCGTTTATGAACAGTGAAAAACATAAACGTCCGAGTGTTATCATTTCTTAAGAACCCTTACACGAGAATCGCACCCAGTTTTCCGTGGATTCGCACCTATACCACATTCTTCCCGTGACGTTACTTCATAAAGAGCGTCCGAGTGCGATCTCGCGTGCGGTTTCCTACGTGACCTATAGCTACGCGATCGAGTAGTACACCCCAATCATCTGGTGCGCTGCAGAGCGCTGACATTATACTTACGTAATGCGCTCAACGTGATCGCGACGCCTATAATACTCGTGATGCACGTACAGGAGAGGCTTATATTATACGCTCGCGCAGGAACTTATCCACGCGGAGTTATTAGCTCGTAGGTGGGGGACCGGCTCGCCGCGAATCGCGATTCGGCTGCGGACACTTGAGCGAGTGCGCGTGTCAATAGCGAGCCGAGAGTGAACTGCTTCTGCAAGCTATATTAGCGCTTAGTCGGGAACGCCGAGATTTACGTTCGGTATGAATTGATCGACTGCGTGTGCGCATATTCTTTGTGTTGATTGCGGTTTCAGGTAGGTCATAATCATTACTTTTCGTTATTTCATATTCAAACTATAACAAATTATGTAACATAGGAACTAATAATGGACAAATATTAATTTACTTTTTGAGCGCGTGTGTTATTGTAATGCGCAAATAAAGCTCGTGATTCGAATAAGCTTCAATAATTAATTTGTGGCTTGTATCTGAACTTCCCGATAAATATGCAATTATGAGAGTGCCAATATGCATTATTAAATTGTTGATTTTTACACTATCTTTGTATCATTTTGTATGTCTAAGAAAAATATGAAACTTGTGTTCGTTTGATCGAGTAGAGTAAAATATCGTTCAGCAATATGAGTATGCTTAGTAAGCGTAGCCATTAGCTTGACTTGGTCGCTAATTTTAGACTCAATTGTTAACAATGCTATATTTTGCTATTGTGTAGGAAAAATGTGAAAATTGTGTAATTCTGGTCGTCTGGTCGTAAAGTGGTACGTCTTATTGTTTCATTGCTTTTCTACGACTTCAAGGCAAAACTTATGGAATCGTACAAACGGTATCTTATTATAGTTCTAGACTCTTGAAGCAAATATATATAAATATATATATATATATATATATATATATATATATATACACACACACACATATATATATATATATATATATATTATAAAGATAAACTTTTAGACACGCCAACTGTGTGACTTTTGCATGGTTGTCGTTATTATAAACTCAATTAGGATTCGCATATTTTTTATCGACGTTTAAATAGGTACATTCTTGACATTTAGTCACTTCAGTTTGTAGAAGTTATTGTGCTTGCAAAGGTTAAATATTGATCTTTTTAAATTATGGCAGTTAGAGTAACTTTATTTATAAGCTATTATTGGAATCTTTAAACAAAAGTTTTAAAAAGGATTCGATATGGTGCCTTTGTTCAATTACAAAAGTTTCGTTCTAAGGATTAACGTATAACAATAATTAACAATAATCACAATTGCAGTAAAATAACTCAATGCACTTATCTCATATAATAACTATTGGTACAATAATTTAGTATTATCAATGTTATGTACACATAGCATTTACTTTATTTCCTTTGGATGCTTATGATCCACTTTCATATATTAAACGACGTTTCAGAGCTATATTTCATAATTAAAGAACACCTATTATCATTACCACAGCATCCATTTAACAATGACCAATTTAGCCATTCAAAAAGTCGTATAATTCATAACGTGTCCTTGACCGAAAATCTTCAAATTCCTTCGTCATTGTAGTCCACCATTGCTCTTTTAAATACATGAGGCAGTAAAATAACAATAAACACTTATTGACGTTACAATTGTGTACCCAGCTGTGAGTATGTTCACGTGTATAATATACGTCTCGCATTTTATTCTTACATGTAATTTTTGCTTCTTTATACCCTTTTTTGATCCAAAAGAGGAGCTGTTATTCTACATTTCTGAAACTGTATGAATGATGAGTGTATAACTTTAATTACAAGTCATTAATTGTATTAATAATCAATTCTACAAAGCTGACACGTAATTGCACTAGAAAAAAACATGTTCACAAGTCGTCAAAATTTCCGTCAATCTCTCTCTCTCTCTCTCTCTCTCTCTCTCTCTCTCTCTCTCTCTCTCTCACGGATTACCGTGAATACGTAAACACAATCTTTCGGTCCGTTGCTTTCGCTATTGAAACTGTCAAGATGTGGAATTTCATGACGAATGTAACGCAACGACGTGTATTTTTTCGACAGATTACGTATTTTTGCAGAAGAAACATTAGTTTTCATTTCTCTTATCGATAAAGATTCAATCTTTCTGTTTTGATTTGTTATGAGGTTCGATGCACGAACGTTTACTGATTATTTGCTTTGAATACACATTGCATAAATTTAGGCAAGTCATCAAAATTTCTCAATAACGTAACATGAAAAATAGACAGAATTTTTTTTTAAAAGCCGCCATAGGGAAACTGCAAAAAGTGTTTAGCGCTAATTAAACACTAATAATTTTGGAACGATTTTTCAAAATATAATTTTAATAAACTTATTAATTGGGCTTATACTACAATTTTCAAAAATAATTGCAAATTTTTATATTGATTTTTTCCGTTAAAGGCCCTATGCAGTATTTTGCAATTCCGAATTCGTCAATAATTACGATAGAAAGTTTAATTAGAGAAAAGTATTCGCTTGATTTGTGACTAATTTTTATTGCAATTTAAAACCGCTGAAACTTCAATTAAAATCGCCAAACGATTCACCCAATCATAAAGCCAATGTTGAATACAAGTATGCAAAAGTCTTTAACTCCTGCAGGTATAATAGAGATTTCACTCGTCAAGCGCATCACGATACAGCGGATGATCCAATTTTACCTCCCTGGGTATCAAGCCCTCTTGAGTTCACTATATAAATCATCGAGGCAAAGAGCTTGTTTTTATTAGGTCGTTATAGAACGGTATAAGCAGATTGTTACAAAGTGATGATCGTGAGACTTTTGTCTCTGTTGTGATGCTGTTTGTTCGGTTTTGCGAATACTCGAATCGATATCATAGATATATATGTTTTAAACTTAAACCAACTTAAATTATATAACGTAGTATAATTTCTTAGGAAAGAAGTTCCTTATCGGAATTTAAGTTATCAAACTATCTTTTTATACTATTGAGGATTATGATATTGATGGAGAAATAAATGATGGCGAAGCAATTTTGTGTCAGAGATTTTATTTCCATAATCATACATATTTTATTAAAAAAATTATCGAACACAACTCAATTCAATGCAGTATATGCTGCATAAAATATAAATAGTGCTGGTGAATGATTCATCAAGATATGCATACGATATAGGTAAGCACTTTAACGCCGCAATTTGATTTCGATTATAAATACAACAGTAGCTTTTACGAATCCATTAGTCATAATTATGATTGTAATAAACGGAGAGATCTTTTCCAGGTGACGTTTTCCATTTTTGGAATAGATCATGGATGTAATATATTCCTGAATTTTGTCCGTAAAATGTCGTATTCCAGATTCATCTAGTATTTGAATGACGTATTCAAATTTTTGAATATATGGACTCCCACCTTCGACTAGGAATAAAAAACACGCTCTCTGTATATTACAGGCTGCGCTATTTTCATTTTTCGAATTTTGCTAGCCTTCAAAAACTGGTCGATGTGAAACTTTGATTTTTGACTTGACGTGATGCATATGACATTTTGATGTTTTTGCAAATATTCGAAACATATCTTCGTATCATCAACTATCTTCGCCTTTGATTTTAGTCTTTGCATATGCTTATTATCTGTTATATTTTCTGTTACAGTTTTCGACCCAATGTACGGAGTTAATCCGCTTTGGTCGATTTCTTTCAACGAACTAAATGATTTTTCTTGTAACACTACTTGGGTCTTAATAATACTGGAGTAAAGCCAAATAGAAAAAATACTAGATGGGAAAAGGATACCTCTCATGAATATTCTGTTCACTGGTTTCCGGGACAGCTTCATTGATGGTATTCTAAATAGAAGTTCAAATATGATTGATACCTCTATGCGATCACTGTTTGTTAAATTGGAACGTAGTATGTTAAATAGCCGTGCACAGAGTATTATCAAAAGGAAAGTGATGAAAACAAAGATAAAATTTGTTAGAGAAACTTCTACTACTCTGTATGTTAAAACTGGTACGGCAGCTTGAAAACAGAGGTCATAGTAGTTGACTATGATCTCCGGATACAGATTATCAAGCCCTATAAATCTAGAAGTCACTACTGGAAATAAATTTATATCACCGGATACAAAACCTTCATTTGTTTTGTTAGAAATTATCTTGATCGTTACATTAGTTTTCATCCTCAAAGTGAAGTTTGGATCGAAGTTCATAAATTCCAAAATACTACGCGTCAAGTGATAACGGGGACTTTCGACTTGCGTGACAGATCCTGTTTCATTCTCTTCATATGACAGAAAAGGAGGAAAATTATAAATGAGTATTTTCAAAGGGTAGTTGTTGACGTTACGTAGTTTGTCTCTGAAAATAACTTTCTTGGAATTTTCTTTGTGTAATAGTTTCGAAGAAAGGATTGTAATCGTAAAGAAAATTACTGATTGGTGATTTTTCGATATTGATTTCCAAAATAGATATGTCTAAGAATTTGTTTGACCAAGCATAATCGAAAACTGATCTGAGAAAGTCATTGAAATGTGTTGCCATGCTGTGAAATATGATTAGGAAACATTTTGGTCTTGTAGGCTTGGGAGCGATCTGCATTAAATCGTATACTAGTTGTTTCAAGCCAGAAGCTTGATTATCGTTAGGCGTGTATTTGTAGAATACTAAATATAATGTTGTTCTTGTTGGATTACGTAAAACCGTAGATTTTGCAAGAAAACTTTCATCCGCATTTTTTAACTCACTCATATGAATCAAAGCTACCGGCATCTGTCTCACTAATTTCTTAAGAAGAAGTTCGTATCCGGGAACATTTAATGCGGGCTCACTTAATATTGTCATGTATATATTTTGTTCTTTGACTAATACTTTTTCAAGCGCACGTGTCCAAAAATATCCATCTTTATTTAATGATAGTTTTTTACAGTCGCTGCACATTGACAAATGTCACAAGCTTAAAGCAACAAAAATATTTTTAAGAAAGAGTTTTATTTTAAAAAAAATGAAAATACTGGTACTAAACACAGAAACTGTTCACTTGCCTTAACACCGAGTTCTGAATAGTTGTATTTTTTAAGCGCCCATCTCCTACTTCTGATATTGATTTTTTCATATTGATTCCTACTTTAGCACACTATTTTATAATTAATTCATACAAAGCGACAAATTTATAGCATTTTAAGTGTAGAAGTTAAACTGTATAAGAGTCATCGAAGATGCTTTGATCAGCTATACTGACCATGACCGATTTAATTTTTTTCTTTTTGCAATAGGTTATTAGTTGAAGACTTAATTGTTTTGCGATAAGTCTTAATTATGTCAATCGGAGCACTAGAGTCTTTCGATCTTTTCTATAGAAATAGTAGAAGTACAATGCCTCGTTAGCATATCGTATAAAATGAGATGTATAAAAATGAGCTATTTCTAGTGAGGATGAGATGATTCAGTACAAGTTAGAGTAAAGAGCGCTGATGGAGTCAAAGATAGAGAAAAAAGTGCCATCCCCTCTCCTTGTTGTACATAACGTTCCTTTTTGACAAATGGAAGTAATGCAGTGTATGCCTTTTTTCATTCATAAAGTTTGGGTCGTTAATGTTTGAGTTTATAAAACAGTTATCTTTCATCGCATTCGAGTGTTTATATACGCAGTGCTGCATGAAGTAATAAAATATAAAACGCACTATGCGTCGCGCATTTCAAAAATTAAAGTCCAAAATGAAAACGGCAAAAAAACGCGAGCAAGAAAAATAAGAGAATAAGTCGCGCGAAAAGCAGCCAAATATGTACGGAAGCAATTAACACAAGCTCGCACGAGAGAGGATCAATGCGCGCAATTTCACACGAGCTTAATATACATGCGCGGGTCTCGACGGGGGGCGTTTCCTCCGTCTGTCATGAAGGACACGTGAATAGCGTATAAACCGAATTTCGCTATTAATAAAGCGTATACGTAACGAGTCTAGTACATGTTGTGTCCTTATATTATCTGCCCCAAGTTTCGTGCGGGTAACTCGAGATTCAAATAACACGGCTCAGAATTGGAGTTGTGAATTTGACTTTCAGATGTATGTTAAGAAATATTATAAGCTGCAGCGATGATTTCTCTGGAATCCAAGTTATTGGAAAGTTAGATGTTTTATAGTAAAACTTTGTTTTGAATAGTAAAACATGTAGTATAAACCTTATCCGTTTGTTTGTAATATTAAATGTCGGCAAATATTAATATTGATACTAAAGTTTATAATTCATTGAAAATAATCCACAGCTTTTCATAAAATGGTCTTATATAAATACTTGATAATGATCCCTTGTATTGATATACAGATCAATATGGCAAATTGACTTTCTGGGAAAAAATTAATGATCTATATGTTTTTGATATTCGTATTATTTCGTGATATTAGCAGCTTGCTGAGAGATAAAAAAACTCAAATCTTGAGTTATAATAATGTGTACCAGCGGGAAGGGGTAAAGACAGGGATTCCATGATTCCATTGAATGGTCAAGGCATAAAATGTGTTGTTACTTATGCATCGAAAACTAAATTTAACCTTTTACTGCGTGAATATTAACTTTTGCAAACAGTATATAAGTACTGCAGTTCATCATGTACACACTTTTTCAACGGAAAACGTCCTGCAATAAAAGAAGCTTTTATTAGAAACAAGTAGAATTTTGGTCGATTTTTCTCGAGATATTCCCTTTACTGCCTATTTTAAACTTGTTAGTCATGCGAAGCTAAATTATATATTATATTTTTTACTAATTCGTAATAAAAAAATAAAACTGATTTGGTATATGATTATTTTAGTGTATTATATTTGATCAATTCGATCCAAATGTGTATACCGCCGCGTAAAGAAATAGAAAGGATCTTTATATATACAAAGCAATGGAGTTGAAAGTATTCAAATGAAGTGAAGAGATTAAAAATTCTTAGCTCACGTTCGTGCACACATAAAGTATTCCGAATAGACGAATGTCACGCGCTTGTAAATCAGTTGCCTTTCTGAAGTTGTGAAGTCATTAAGTTCCGGTCGGGTCTCTAGAATTACGCCGCGACGTGTGTATTTCTTTTTAAGATATCCTCATGAATCGGCAAAAGAAGATTCTCGCATATAGTCGTGGAAAGTGGTGCATACAGTAAAATGCAATCGCAGAAAATTTTCGTAATAGCTCCAGGCGAGATTTTTCGTTTTGTTGCTGTAGAAAGTTTTCTCCGTAAACGTATTTTTCTGCATCATATTTACATAGGGAATATTTAGAATTGATGATGTACGAAAATTCAGAGAAACCGATATTTTTCAGGGTTTAAGCTTTCTAATTTCTTTTATCCATATTAAAATAGCTGCATATGTCTTGCAGTAATATAATGAAACTGACATTGCGATTCAAAAAAGCGAAAAATTTTACTAAATTGACACCGTACAAACTCTACACAAAAATAATCCTACACCTTACACAAAATAACTCTACACACATATTTAACTACACCGTAAAACTCTACACAATCGTATAAGCTATTGTTATCCATTGTTGCAACAATAGGTTATACGATTGTGTAGAGTTTTACGGTGTAGTTAAATAATCAAAAATGCCTGTAGTGTTTTTGTGTGTAGTAAATATCTGTGTAGAGTTTTTTCGTGTAGCAAATATGTGTGTAGAGTTATTTTGTGTAGGGTGTAGGGTTATTCTTGTGTAGAGTTTGTACGGTATCGCTAAATTTAACAATAAAAAAATTTTGTAAATAGCAAATTACCCTATACCATCAAACCCATATTTCGTAAACATCAACCGCGAAACTAAAAACTCATCGCAAACAGCAGTAAACGGGAATTCGCTGACACCTTCTCCCGCATCGACATACAGTCACGCCAAAATTTACATCTGTTGTTACAGGCCAGACGAATAAAGGTTGTTCGACCAGACATACTCGCACCATCAGGGCGGATCGCGACTAACTATCCCTGACTTTTTACGAGGGAGGAAAAAAAAGGTGAGTGAGAGGATGAGCGATAAAAGCAACGAGAGCCGTATCGCGGCCGATTGGAAACGACCTGCTGGACCACTCAACGTTTGGCGGCAAGTCGTGGGCCGAGAGCTACTGGCCGGGGGCTCGACCAGACGCATTCGATTTTCCATTCAAGATGTTCCCGAGGACAGATACGACGAAGCCGTCGAGCACATGCTGGAGTTCTTTCTCGCTGACGAGGCTACGTGCGCATGCTTGAGTGAGTCCATACGGTGCACAGATTTTTACGATGATGCTTTTGCCTTTCGTCTATATATGATAGTCTCGTTTCGCGCTTTTTCAACTCGTTTGTTGAGAAAGGTATGGGATAAAGTTGCGGAAAATTTTGTTCGCGTTACAGAGTTGAAGCAATGTCAAGATGCAGTGGAAGATTTTAGAAAACTTTGGAAGTACTTGTTCGAGATAGGCTTGAGCGTTGCTGCGTTCAAATTGGACTCAGACGACTCGTTGTTGGAACTCGCGGGAGTTAATGTGCTGTTCGCCGTGACAGAGGAAATTAACAAAGCTCTGGAGGACTTTACGGTAACGTGGTCTTTTTAGTTTATTAAGCACTCGTAGAGTTTTGTGAATTCTGTGATAGATCTGAACCTATTTTGGTGTGCTTTATTTACATGAGCAATTTACAATCAGGATTACTGCGGATATAACCGTGTCAATAAAAGATGCATTTACTCAATGTTGGATGCTAGTTTACTCTCCTAAATCGTTGATTGGTGTCCCTTGAACTAGTACGCATTAGTTTAATTGCTGATGTGATCCTATATAAACTTTCTTCTAATTAGTAATCAAACGTTTGAGAGACTGTGTCAACACTACTTGCGGGATAATGGGGCATTTAATTTAGTTCATTAGCTGAGTGATTGAGTTTATTTTTAATAACTTTAATCTAGTATTTAATCTAATCAATAGTATGGGTTGACATTTCAATATACTTTGAATACATATCGATAAGAAATAGCACAGATTGCAAAACTAAAGGTACAAAGCATGCAAAGTCAATGTTAGATCATTCAATCGACGGAAGAGGCAGCCTGAAGGAACTTCGCTGATGAGGCGAGACCAATCCGTTTACTTTGAAAGCCTTCATCCTTGCCTTCATTAATCTTTTGCTTAAGCTAAAAGAGCTATATGTATGTATACCTTTCAGAATTATGACCCCCTATTATTAAATAACCATTTTGTTTTTAATCTGGTCTTCTTTATGACAAAAAGAAACAGTATCTGTTTTCTTTACGCTTGTCATCGCTATTATCGAATCATTTAATATAGAACATTTTTTCAGATCAACTTCAAATGCGAGAAAGCAAGGAAAATTTTCGAATTCATACATGACGAATCGGAAAAGGTAGATGTTTGCGGAATGTACGGAGTAGACACATACATTTCTGCATTAGGGCTGAGTGTATCTCCAGCTTTTCGTGGCCAAAAACTTGGAGTTACTTTACTTGAAGCCAGGTAATAAATAAAACTAGAACATTTTTAAATTGAAAATACAAATAATTATTGAATACGTTCAATACCACAGGAACGATATCGGCAGAAAGTATGGATTCACTGCTACTGCAACCATTTTCACCGGAGCTGCGTCTCAAAAACAAGCAGAACGTGCAGGATTCGAAACGAAATATAGCCGTGATTTTAGTGGAGTTTTTGATAATGATGGACAGCCTCTTTTCCCATGTATTGAATCAAAAGACATAAAATTCATGACGAAAGAACTGCGGTGAAAAAATGATCAAGTTTCATAAAAATTAATAGTATTTGTTTAGATTTTTTAGTTGAGGCTAATTTCATAGTCAGTGTTGACTGCAAGAGACCAATTTTCTAAATTTTGTTTTTTGAGAGTACTTTTTTCTAAAATTTTGAAATCAATTCAAAGGTCTTCCTCTCTCTCTCTCTCTCTCTCTCTCTCTCTCTCTCTCTCTCTCTCTCTTTCTCTCTCTCTCTCTCTTTCTCTCTGTGATTGCCGATAACATGCAGTTAGGGCAATTAGACAATGCAAAGGTTAGCTTATCAATACGAAAGGCTGTTTTGTATTTATAGATGTTTTCATTGTAATGCATTTTTATATGGGTTGGTGATGTGCAGTTTCATATAATTAGTTGGCTAGTTTTTTAGCAGTGAGTTTAAGCAAATAAGAAAGTGAAAACTCCAAAACATGTAATATGTTGTAGAATGCCATTATTTTGGATAGTTAAGTGAAACCAAGTATTTTAAAATATGTAATTACAGCACTTTAAATGTTAGCACAAATAATTCAATAAAATAGTTGATGCTACTTGTGAGAAACTCTTATGATAATTGCAAAACAATACCATAGATTGTTTAGTCACTATACACGTCACTGTATTTCCATTTTTGAACTCTGCAATATTTCACTATGCGCCTAAATATAATGATAACTCAATCCACCATAATTATAACCATTATATGATAAGATATTTCTTCTTATTCACGCCGCTTTTACAGCCGAGCCCTCCGCCGCTACTTAGGCATCAGCTGTGTTCTACGCTCATCTCTTACATAACACAACGAGCCGGAACCGAGCGCGACCCGCCAGTCGACAGCCTCCCGCGCTTGCAGCACGTGGCGCTTGTCACGTCACACCCCCTATTTATCGCGGCTCTTTGACAGTGTCTCTTGTGAAAAGTTCTATAAGGTGGACTCATGTTCTCCTAGTTAATTTTGTTTGCTGACGGAGATCGGGTTGGATATCGTGGATTACCGTCGGTCGTCTGACCGATAGCTACTGCTATAGTGTCGTCTGTCTATTTTTGGAGAGGCAAGTTCATGTTGGTGAGACCTCTTTGGAGGTTATAGCTTTGTATATGTATAGGCACTACAAGTTTGTCGTGGAGTCATGCTCATATAGCTATAAGTGTCATTCGCCTTTTCGCAACACGTAGACGCATGTGATACGGAACATTTATATATAAGGGTGAGATCCTCTAGTATGATGAAGAGTTATTGCGCGGAGTGATTTTTCTTCTTTATCGATGGAAGATTTTGGTATTTATTTATTAATGTACCAAGAAATTTGTCGGTTTTCACCTTGCCGTGTATTTTGTTTGTTTTTTACTAATAATTTTTCTTTTATTTAATTGGAGCATTCGTTTAGAGAAAACATTTTTTGTGATCTTACGTTACTTATCTTTATCGGAGATAATATTATGAAGACACGTTGTTTTATCTTGTTTGAAATCTGATATTCTCGCGGTATCTTCTATAGAACAACAAGTTTTGAACAAAATAACCAGTATTCACCTAGCCGTTTTTTCCGCCACTTCGATTCTGCACGTAAAAATAAATAATAAAGTCGCAAACCGAGAACTTCGTATACCAGCCCTGGCCGTCAATAAATTATGCAGTGCATTTATACGCAGCGTTAATCGCTCCACATTTTCGGCAAATTATAATTATTGAAACAAGGAGTACGCGCAAGTGCCGATATTCTGCTTCATTACGTGATTGCACATCGGACATTTGAATAATCCAAAAGTTTTAATCTCGCACATGGACTGGCATAAACTCTTCCATGTGAATCCCCTGAATAAACCATCGCGCATTCGCGCAATTACTCGGGCCGACGCTCTGCCAAACATATAAATATCGAGCTAATTATTTCATCGGAATCATATCGTCGCTTTTTTGCCTGTGCCGTGTATAATACACGTGCAGTAGATACGAGATGAGCAGCGATAAAGCAGATCCACCACGTCTGGTAAGATGGCGACGTCCCCCGGGTCCAGTCAACGTCTGGAGGATCGTCGACGGAGAGGAAACACTCGACGACGGCTCAAAGCGGCCCGTCAGGCTGTCCATTCAAGAGGTGCCCGAGGAGAGGCGAGAAGAGGCGCTGCAGCTCATGATCAAACACTTTCTCGCCGACGAGCCGATTTGCAAGTGTTACGGTGAGAGTAGTTCTGACATAAGCCAAGTCCCGCGACTTTTGGGAAGCAGATTTTGATGAAATTTCGAAATATCACTTGCGTGAAAGTTAAAGGAATCGCATTTAGTTTTATTTTTGATGAGTTTGAACTATTAATTCCTGTTTTTAGATATAAAAGATGACAGAATTAAAGTGTTAGATTTTCCTATGCAGCCTTTCAGTTTAAAGGACCAATCCATTATGAAAATTTAAATTCAATCCTATTCTAATAAAGATATATACTATAGCTGTAATCATTTTATTCGTGTTGTCTGATTGACTGCTCGTTTTATAACAAAGAGTGTATTTCGTTTTATTGTTTTGGGAATCTTGACTTTTTTAAATAAAAATTGAAAGCTAAGTGATGTACCAAACATTTTTATATAAAAAAATCATGAGCGGATGTCGAGAAACCAAAAGAAACGATATATGTGATTGACTCGCGTAGTGCGCATGCATCCAAGTCAGGAAGTCTAAACGTTTTTAACACTGTTGCGAGTCTAAATTAAACATAATTTTATTGTACGCACATACGCATAGATCGCTAGAGCAATATCAATTACCAAAACAGCAGTTATGGACTGGCCCTTTGTTACTGCTTGAACTCTTCGTAATTGTGACAGGTGAAAACTAATTGAAGCATTTCAAAAAATATTCCACATGAATATCTTACCGTCGACTGTTATTTTGTTTAATTTAAAAAATTTGTGGTTATTTTTTTGCTCTACAGACAAAGTTTTTGTATAGCAAATTTTTAACATTCACAACTCATACTTGCAAAGATGCATGAAATAGGAAAACAAATGATGACTTTACATTTTAATACAGGTGTCAAAGATGATCCAAAATATACTCACGATTTCGTTCTTCTTTGGAAATACGTAATGGAGAACCACAGGATCGTTGAAGCTGCTTACAAAATCGATTCTGACGGACGAATATCTGACCTAGCCGCAGTTAACGTGTTGTATGTCGAATGGGAGGGAACTGATGCCGAACTAGAACTACTTACGGTGCGTGTTTAAAAAAAATTACAATTAATCATAAGTATTTATTTTTCATGATGGCTATAGCTGAAATAAAAGTATACGCTATCATATTTTTTATAGAAAAAAATGCAGTCCGATAAATTCATGAGGACCTTAAACGCCATGTTAGAATTGTCGCATAAAGCGGATGCGCGCAAAATATTCGGAGTGGACAAATACCTGTCTGCATTGGGACTGTGCGTTGCGCCTCGTTTTCGAGGAAAAAAATTGGGCTTGAGAATGCTCGAAGCTCGGTAAGTGTATATGCGTATAATTACGGGAGTGTGCTCGAATATAAAATTGTATAGGTTTCCCTTGGTAGAAGTGAACCTAAGAACTGGCCATTTATTAGGTAGTAACTAGGTTAAATCCTAATAACTGGCCAGTTACTAGCCTGTTCTTAGACTCATTTCTACCAGGGGCATGATTATAATAAAATCGTGTATTTATAGGAACGAAATAGGTCAAAAATATGAAATTCCGGTATCTTCGACAATATTCACAGCAACGGCTTCTCAAATTTTAGCAGAGCGAGCTGGATACAAAGTGGAGTACGCTCAGGATTACGCAGATTTTAAAGCGGAGGACGGTACAGCTTTGTTTCCAAATATTGAAACGAAGGAAATAAAAGTCATGATGAAAGCTCTTTATTGAACGTTTGATATTTTACAAAAGAAATGAGACCCCGAGCAAGTTGTTATATTTTTAAAAACAATTCATACGACGCAAACATTGTGTACATTATAAATCATTGTAAAATATATTGATAAAGTATTAATAAACGTCTGTATATATTTGTTTTATTAAATGTATCATTTTATAGAAAATTTTGTAACTGAAATCATGTATAACATTTCTCATACAGTGTCATATCAGCAAGAATGAACTTATTATATTACTCGGTCAACTTCAAAGGAAGGATTTTTCTCATTTCGTTATATTTATACGGCTTAAAGGGCTCATACATCTATACTCCTATTTGCAGCTAGTAGAAGAACCCCATATCTTTAGTATTACATTATACATGAGCCGCTTTTTATTGAAAAATGTACTTCAGATTATTACATTATGATTTGAAAACTTTTGAAAAGTATGACATTTTTTGTCATCGCTTCGCTTTGTATGTAAAAATCATCATATTATCTAATACTAATAACCAAGCTCATAATATCACTGCAAATGCATGCAACTTTTCAAAAATGAGGGTCACATTGGTTAAAAGAACAGTTATAGCTAACAGTTATACCTTTTTATATTCTCCTATTAAAATGCATCACGTGTGCATTAAGCCATTTTTACCTTTTGGAATTCGGTTTCAGCGTTTTTTTTTATGTGCATAATAAATCATTGTTCATACTAACATTTTTATTATTTCGTGTACCCTTTTGCGTAAATGGAGTTTTATTACGTATGTACATATCATAACATACGTAATAATCCTTTAGTTTCCATAAGTAATATTCATGAAAAATTCCTTGAGCTTAAGTAAGAGAGATATAGCATACGAACACTTTGAAACTTTCAGTAGAGCAACCGAATGCTACAATTTCCAAAATACCATATCTCAGTCTATTTTCGTAAACAACTCAGTAGAGGAGTTCATCAACTTTTGAAAAATCAATCCTCATCAAAACAGCAGAGAAGAAAACTTGACCTGAAAAAAAGCATGCCACACGAATATTAATGATCACCGTAGGTCCTGCGACAAGTGCGTAAAAGCGGAAGTGCGGAGTAGGCGGGCGATTTGCCAGTGTACTTTTACTCTACCTCTGGATCACGTCATCCAGAGTGACAAACTTTGTTCGCCGCGAGTTCGGCTCCTCCTACCGTAGTGAAGAACACGGCTTCTGGCTTTCATCATCAGCTGCAGGAGTAGTTTTCTCTCCTCTCTGTCGGTTCCGTATAATGAGTTGCCAGCTGCGTATCGGTCAATGCAATGGAGAATTTAATTTTTTACAAGGGGAATCCCTTTTTTGTCCTGGCTTCTGCTTTGCTCCTTTTTTTTTGTCGAGAAGTTCTGCTGGGCCAAGTTGTGCAAGCAAATTTACCTCATTATATTTTGATTGGTAGTTGGCTTTCTACGGTTTCGGAAAGGTAATAACATGGCTTATTTCAGCGAATGGTGTATATGCTGCCATTATTAAAATTTGGAGCATAGACGGATGAAATTATGATCTGATATGGAGTAATTTAATTTTGTGCAGCTTAAATTGTTAAAAAATAGAAACGTTTACAAGATTTATCCGAAAAGTAATTTTAAAAATGGTTAAATTGGGGCGTGAATATTGGAAAAGTTTTGTAAAACGAATTTGAAATATTGCAAAATAAACACGTATATGCGCGGTAGACGATGCTTGATTGAAATAAGTTTTGCTCTCCCCGTATTTATACTGTATTTTATTTTCAACAGAAACCACATAAAAGCCAATTTCGCAGCATACGAGTTTAATCCTCCAAATGGATTTCAAAATGCATATACTTCGGAGCAAAACTTTGTTCGAAAAAAATCTAGTTTTATATGTTCCACTTTGTATATCCAGATATACTTTCAGAGGATGATACAATGTCAGAATATAGTCAAATCTGTTCTCCTTCTAGGTACTCGAGAATTTTCTCGTTATGTCGCGATATAAAATAAAACAGCCGCGCGCGCGAGAGGGACGATAGAAAATTTCTCGTTACCAGTAGCAACTCAAGCACGACGCATACCTCATTTTCCTCGCGCCTTATCGAATAACCCCCACATGCTCACGATCATCTCACTCCGCACAGCTGCATCACGTAAGCCCCAGCAGGTTTCTCGTCAACGACTTTGCCGGGGACAATTATTCCGGTGGAATTTCGAGAGAGAGAGAGAGAGAGAGAGGACCCCGATTGCGTATGCAACGCAGGTTGAGAGAGAGAGAGAGAGAGAGACAGAGAGAGAGAGAGAGAGAGAGAGAGAGAGAGAGAGAGAGAGAGAGGAAGATATGTATATACCTGTATATATAATGCACGCATATTTGCGTGGTCGGTGCACGTGTCCCGGTAATAATTCTCGGATTGTATCAGCCCGTCGGGCGCACGCGACTAATATACTTTCGAAGGCGTGCCGCAAGGACCCACCAAATCGGCCAGCTGTATTAGTACTTCGAAATCTGGCAGACGTGCGATCAGCGATGCGCTTACTGCTGTTGGTTGTAAATGTCGCGTTTTGAGCTTTATACAGTCGTTGGGAAAAAGGCGGAGTTTAAGAAGTTTAAAAATTGACTAGAAAATACAAATGTATGAGGTCTACAATAAACGTACAAAGAAATAAAATATATTCGCTAATATTTTCATTGGTTTATTTTATATTATACTTTTGTTATTATATAATTAATTTACATAAGGTATTATAACGGATATGATATAGCTTATATACCGTTCAACATAATTAACATTTTACCCTTTAAAACACTCTAACGAAACATTACAAACAATTTTTCCTTTTAAAACACTTTTATTTTCAGGAAAAATTTGCTACATCAACGTTGATCACGAATAAATGATCTACTTCATACAATGCATTTCATAATACTTCCGTATATTGGCGGGAAAAAAATTTTCCATTTCAAATTGAAGCACACCAACGCGCTCTTTCACAAAATGTCGAACATTTTTAAAGAAATAATATATTCTCTTTGTAATTACCTCGCCGTATACGAAATTACATAATTACAACGGCTATATACTTCACAGTGCATTTTTTTCGAATTCGTTTTTTTTCCTCCCATACGTTTGAATAACTGTATTATACGACACACAGCACCGTAAAATCGTTGTAAACGAGTAAGCGCGTTACCTTATCTCGACACCTTTGAAGTCTTAGCAGTTGCCAGGATTATCGTTTTCAAATTTATAGTACCCAAAGCCAAGTGAAAACTCCTCTAAATCTACCCCTCTTGGATATCAATCCGACTTTTTTCTTCTCCTTCTTCACCTCATTCTTCTCGAACAGCTGATCCTCGTCTCGCTAGTCCCGAGACGTATCTACTGAGGCTCTGTCAAAGACAATCGATTGCTCTCCCGCATATCCATACTAAAATAAACCATAGCATCATCCTCCTCATAGTTGCTCTTTAAAGAGGAACACCTTGTGTACAATACATGTGCGTCAAAAGCGAAGTTTCCCAGCGCGCATCAAGAGCAGTCGAGCCGATAACACTCGTTCAGAAATAATATCGATCCGAAAATCAGCGGCTAAGTATAGCCGGGCGTATAATCAATCGGGGTAAAAAATAGCGTCAACCCCGTGTATAGGAGATGAACCAGCTGCAGTGGAGGTGGTGGCGCGCGCGCATGGGGTTGCCGGCGGCGGCGCGCGTCGGAAAAGACGAGAGCGAGAGCCAAGTGAGAAGCCAAGTCCCGGACGATGCTTCAGTCGCGTTTCGCGCGCGTATCTGGCAAGTACAAGCCACTGTATACTCCTCTCGCTCGGTATTCCCTCCTATACTCTTACCTTTAAGTATCCGTGCATTAGTGCGAAACTTGTTGCTGCAGATGTGCGGATGTCTTCTTTTTTGTCCTAGCAGTGCGGTAAAATTTGACGATCGGGGGTGTGTTATAATTATTGCTTCACGATAAGACATCTGGCGCCGATATTTGTATATGTAACGTATCACTGAGTGCGCGAGTGTGGGTGTGAAATCCGACGGAGGAAGAGACTTCGAATTCCCGCGCGGAAGATATACATCGCAGCGTGACGCGCTATGTGTTTGAGGAATTGTCGGTACAGCTGAATTTTCGCTTATTATGGATCGTGGATGGCCAAGATGATGCGCGGTGAGTTATGGATTCTTTCTTCTCTGCAGAGGTATTCGATATCGAGGCGCTTTTCGTCGTTGTATGTGAGCGATTAGGGATTTTTTTTATTTCGGCGGAGTAGATGCGCGGGAGTTATATTGGAAATTAGGAGACGATATAAAAACGCGAGGCTTTACGGTGTGCGATTTTATGCGCGGCGATAAATTTTACAACTATGCCGCTGGGTTTTTGGGGATGAGAGAAATAGATTGGTTGAGGCAAATTGGAAAGCGAATGGCCCGATCGATCACCGATGGCAAGCATAAATTGAGTAATTTTTTTTGCATGTTTGAGGGAATTCTCGTTATGTTTTAAAGTGCGAATTTATTGAGACTGTTATCTCTGTTTTGACTTCAATGGGTAACGAGGATGGAACGATTAACATCCCATTTTCTACTGGAGTATACTTTTTAAGCTGCAAGAATAAAATGTTGCACTTTGAATTGTACGTTTACCGGCTGCTAAAGTCGCTTTGTAGAGTTCTTTTCGTTTAAATTCATATTAAACTCTTCGAGTGATAACCATCATAATTTAAAATTTGAAGAGTAGAACAATGTTTTTTATGTGTATATATTATTCTTGCACAATATATATTTAAATAAAAATTTTGAAATATTTCGTTTCATTTCGAAAATTCAAGCAATTTGATAATAAGAAATAATAATATGCATTGAATCAGTATTTTTAGTTTTATTTAAAATCAGAGAGAGAGAGAGAGAGAGAGAGAGAGAGAGAGAGAGAGAGAGAGAGAGAGAGAGAAATTTCCGAACTCAAACTAATAATACCATCGAATAGAAACCAAATACTGATAAGCATCAGACTCTCATTGAATTTGGGTGATCCTCATTAGGACCAACATTGTTATTCGCTCTAAAATTAGATTCTCTTTAAAGTAGATGCTGCTTTTAAATTAGCTATATTAAATATCAAATGCGTGCGAGTAAAGTTTTTGTTGTAGAACAACGTTTCAGAAAATTCTGATTGATCAAAACTTTTTCATCAATCGATTCGTCAAAAACTTTGTATACGATTTAATTGAATGCAAAATTAATAAACGCAAATCCCTCTGCCTTAATTATAAAAATCTGTAAGATATACTCATCTCAAAAAAGGATTATTTCGGGGTATTGTTATTCATTGAGTAAATTCGTTACATCATAATTTCCTTGTTTAACGATTATCCATTAAAAAATTACTCGCACATCTAGATCGTTCCATATACAAACATCAAATTCCTTCGCTTACTAATCCGAGAGCATAGAACAATCCCAAATCATACAAATCGGTCCCACACCTAATCGTCAGACTATTAGCAAAAGCACGCGCGAATGGTCGAATAATTCAAAAGGACCGCGCACAACTTTTATTACTTCATTATCGTCGCGCTGAATCTCTCGGCGCCATCAGCAGTAATTCTGCTGCGGTTTTGCCCATAGAGGTCCGAAAATAGGCGGATCTTGCCCAACGGTTTGCGACAGCATCTAGAATTTAATTACAAACGATTAACTCTTTGACGACAGCCCTGGTTCCCCCTATCTCGTATAGGTAGTCTCTTTACTGGTCGCGAGAGGCTTACGACTTTGCCAATAATCCCCGGTCTACGTACCTGTTGGACTTTTAATGCGCGCGTTGTGCGTCCAATGGCTCGTATAAGATGCTCAAGTGTAGTCACGTATACTGATATTGTTCATCGAGAGCAGCATATTTCCAGAAGGGTGCATTGTTATTATGTTACTTATATTTATACATTATATAGGTGATAATTAATTTGGCTTTTGGTGAGTAAAGCAGACGTTATATGTGTGCTGACATGATGGTTATGTCAAATGGACGTTCCGAATAGAATACGCATTCTCGCCTACCTGTGGTACTGATGATATTATATTGTATGTGATTCTATGCGCCGCAATGAGAGATAACACATGCGTGGTTTCCAAATCCTGCTAATGAAGTTCGGGTCTATGTTCTCCTCACAAAGGCGAATCCTTTTAAAAGCAATCATGATATTTCTGTAATAGTACTGCATACTAATTAGATCAAGAACGAAGTATTTATTCTAGCTAGATATATTATAGGTAGATATTCTCTGTGGGTATATCATAATTGTTATCTCTACTGTTGATGTTTGCAGAACAAACAAGAAATTAGTAGTTTGCCTCTTATATTATCGAACGACTACGCATGTGTTATGAATTATCTATGCATAGAGTGCGCGTTTGCAGTAAATATTACTTGATAAAACGCAGTCCACCCCTCCGAGTAAATAATTTCAAGTCTAATAACCACGAAGCACATCGCGCTGATGATTTAACGCAGCGCTATTTCCTAAACGCCTCGCGCCTCCGCCTATAATTCTTCTAAGTATCGCGAGAAGCATGGAATCCGAATCCTCCGACTAGCGCGGAAAATAAATCACAAAAACAAATCCACGCGCATAGACACGATGCGGCTCGCACGCGATCGTAAAGCACACATACGTAGAAAATCAGGCGCAGTTTCAGATAGTTCCCTACTCCTCTATATAGGTATACACCCAGAGCGAAATAAAACTCCGAGGCGCTGCTGCACCTGTATATGGGGTGCAAGAGAAAGAAAAATAGACAAGCCGCGAATTAGAGGCGGCGGTCCGGTTTTGTATACGCATTATACGAGAAGAGTAAGAAGATCGTGTCGAAGCGAAAGAGAAAAAAATGTGCGAGAGAAGGAGAGAGCGAAAGGGAAGCCTCGCTAAGTGCCCGAAGCACGCACTACACTCGGACTGAACTTTATCGTCGCTTTATTTTCGGCGCGCGACTATACGCACACTGGACCGTCGAGCTCTTCCGTCTTTTCGATTTCGAGTCCTCTTGATGTGTAGAAGCTAGTTGTCTCTCTTTTTTATAGTAACCGTCAATGTGGAGTTTATATTTCAGTCGGTGGCTCTGCGAGTGTGTATATGTGTTATAGGCTTGTTTGTTTTCCTTCACGATGGACTATAGGCTCGCGGGAGAAAATAAACTTGTAGCATTCGTGTGCGCAAGAGAGAGAGGGAATCGACGTTGGGATTTTCGAGCGCATCGCGGAATTTTTTAGGCGGTGATCAACGTGCGCTGGAAACGTCGCGATTGAACGTTCGTTCGGTACTGTTTGTCTGTTTGAAGAATAAACGTGGCCTTTGATCCTTTACGAGATGTTTCAAATTTTGTTCGGGGAGATTTTTCCGGGATTTCGTTTTGTCAGAGATTCGCGTACAAAGAAGCAGATTCTGCAGTATATATAGCTAAAACATATTTTATAGAATTTATGCGATGAAACTATACGCAAACTCGTCGTCTTTGAAGTGGAAGATCGATATGGTATTATCTTTCCACGTATGGTTTGATAAAAAGATACGACTCTGAATAGGAAGGTTTTTATGTTGGCGTTATCCGATGGATAATTATTTTATGCAAATTCATTGCTAGTATTTTGATTGTTGTCTCCTTCGACAACATTATTCTACTTTGGATGGAACTTACTATTTTATAGGAAATAATGTATAGGATTTTAAGATAAAGTACTGTAATCATGGTAGTTGCGCACTTATCAAGATTCTAGATTTACTAAGCTGCATCCGCGGAAGCATCGATTTTCTTGGCATATAAATAATTTTGTTGGAAGTAGGTTGGAATCGTAGTATTTATTTAAGAGACTTTATTTAAATAACACAGCCGAGTTCGTACTACAGAGTTATTACAGAAACTAGTAACAAACGAGCAAAATATAATTGTGACACTTTTTAGAGAATTAATAATAATACACTGAATAAACTTTATGTGAACAAAATAGAGAAAGTTTGTTGTGCCGCTGATGTGTTGGCTGATCTGCGGTTCTTGAAGAAGTGAGGTCCTGTTCCTCTGCGTCTCTGCTGGGGGGCGTCGCGTCGGTGGTGGGTCGGGTGCATTAAAACCCAGGTAGCAACCCTCGGATCTCTGCTCCGCTCTTGTACGGTTATGAGCTGTGTGTGTGTGCGTATCGTTGTATGTGCGAGTATTTTCTCAACACCCTTCCTCAACGATGCACACATCGGTGATCTAATAATTGACCATGCCTGACATTTCTGCAAACCTTCTTAATTTAATTTTTCCTAATGGCTTCGTTAGCATGTTGGCGATCGTGTCTACTGTGGGGCAATACTTATAATCCATCAGCTGCTGGTCTTTAATACTTTTAACGAAATTATATTTCGTATCGATGTGTTTCGTGCGATGTTTAAACCTTTTATGATCTAAGAGCTTAAGACAGCTGTGATTGTCCTCATAGATCAAGGCCTCATATTAGGCCTCTATTGATGATAATGACACGCACGGCTGTTTTCGGCATGCCCAACTAATTGGCGATCCGAAGTATTGAAATATGTAGCCGCTATTAGATTTTCTGTCGATTCGTCATTCTGCCTAGTCTGCGCCCGCATAGCCGATTAGCGTAGGTGCGCCGCCCTTTTTACCTAGCCGGACCTCTGCACCTTTTGTGCCATGCAGGTAGCGGGCGACCCTCTTTGCCTCGTTCCAATCAACTGTAGTAGGCTCCTTATTCTTCTGACTTAGAATGGTTACGCTAGCAGATATATCGGGCCGCGTATTAACAGCGAGATATAATAACTCGCCGATGAGCTGCTGGTAACGTTTACTTTCAGGCATTGGCGTTTCGTCGTCCTTTATCTTCATATAGCCTTGATCGAGCGGAATGTTGGTGATTTTGGCATCTTGCAGTCCGAATCTTTATAGAATCTTCTCGATGTACTTCTCTTGCTTCATAAAAAAAATGCCGTCCTGGTCTCTTCTTATCTCGATTCCCAAATAAAAACTGAGGTTACCGAGATCTTTGAGCTGGAACTTTATGCTCAAAAATTCCGCGACTTTATCGATCTTCTTAATATCTTTGGCTGCGATAAGAAAATCGTCGACGTAGACTATAAGGTAACTATTGTCGCCGTTGTCGTCCTTAATATACAGGCATAAGTCGGCTCTGCTCTGTTTAAACCCGAATGACGTTAGACAGTCGTTTAAGCAGTCGTTCCATACTTTTGCCGCTTGTTTAAGCCCGTATATTTCCTTCCTCAAGCGGCAAACCATGTCTTGCCCATCTTGAGTGCTGTAGCCGTCAGGTTGCTTCATGTAAATGGTCTCCTTCAGCTCGCCGTTGAGGAATGCTGTTCTTACGTCGAAGTGCTTGATCTGCAAACCTTTATTTCCCACTACTGTTAACAGCGTGCGAAAAGTTGTCTGCTTCACAACTGGCGCGAAAACTTCGACGTAGTCCTCTCCGTATATTTGCGAGTAACCGCATGCAACGAGCCTAGCTTTATGCCTATCCACTTCTCCTTTGGCGTTCAGCTTCGTTTTATATACCCATTTGCACTTAATAATGTCGCTCTCATCTGGTCTCGGGACAATCTCCCATGTGCCGTTTTTAATATGGGACTCTACTTCGTCGTCCATTGCTTTATTCCAGTGTTCCTTATCTGGCCTTGATAGTGCCTCCTTTATGTTTCTTGGCTCGGGCTCGTCTATCGTAAGATGCAGTGTAGCCATATACCTGTCTGGAGGCATGCCCCTGTTGGATCTTTCGGAGCGCCTGACCGTCTGCTCGGCCACCTTAGGTAGGCCGGCCGCCTCCTCGATCGCCTCAGGTATATCTTCGTCCTGAATGCTACCCCCTGCTGAGCTGTCCTCGTTGAAGCTGGCATAATCTTCGTTTGATGACACTGTAGAAGCATTATCGTCGAGATGGTCTTCATTGATGTTCTGGCCGTTATGTAAGAGAATCTCACATTCTTCTTGATACGAAGTTTTATTCTTGATGCCTCGCTTGTCGATGAATTCTACATCTCGGCTAATTTTTATTTTGTCGGTCTCTGTATCTAAGAGTCGATAGGCTTTAGACTCATCAGAATAACCGATGAAAATAAACTTAACTGCTTTGACATCCAGCTTTTTACGCTGTTCCTTAGGGATGTGCATATAAGCAGGGCTGCCAAAAATCTGTAGATTTGTCAAGTCGTGCTTCTCCGAATGCCAGAGTTCAAATGGCGTTCTTGTCGTTGCTCTACTGTACGGTAGCCTATTCTGCAAATAATTTGCAGTGTGGACAGCTTCTCCCCGTACTTTTTGTGTAGATCCGCATCGAAAAGCATGCATCTTGACATATCGAGCAGCGATCGATTTTTCCGTTCAGCAACACCGTTTTGCAGCGGTGAGTAAGGTGCTGTGTACTGTATACGGATACCTTCGCTTTTCAGAAATGATTGGAGTTCCTTGTTCTCGTACTCCCTTCCTCTATCTGACCTAATGATCTTGGGTACTTTACCGAACTGTGTCTTAACCATTTTCACAAATTCCTTGATGAATCCAGCGGCCTCGTCTTTATGTCGCATGATATACAAATGCGTATACCTGGAATAATCGTCGATGATGGTCAAAAAATATCGACTGTTCCCCGCCGTCGTCGTCTGCATTGGGCCGCAGACCTGTGTGTACTAAATCGAGGGATGCGTGCGTTTCGATTTTAGATTCTTTAGGAAACGGTTTACGGGCTAATTTCCCCTTAATGCAGTCCTCGCACACGATGTCACGTCCGCAATCCGATACCTGGATTCCAGTGGCTAGTCCCTTTTCGGCTAGTTCCTTAATCGCTGCTGTAAAACGATGGCCTAAGCGTCTATGCCACACGTGGTGATAGTCTGGAGTACAGCGGTTCTTTATTGCCACTACTTTTCCTGCAAAAACGGTTTCGGGTCTCAACTTGTAGAGATTAGAAACTTTCTTTGCTGTAGCTAGCACTGTCCCGTTCTTTATGATCTTGCAGATATCTTCCTCGAATATTGCTTTATAGCCATCCTTCGTGAGCTTACTAACGGACAGGAGATTTGTTCCTAATCCGGGTACATAGAGCGCGTCGTGCGCTTTTATTATCAAAGTTTTTTGGCCCGCATCTGCGCACTTTATGGCTGCTGTACCCACGCCTTCTACCTGAACGCGGTTTTGATCGTCCGCTAGGCGTACGTACCCTCTGTTGCCTGCATCCAGATGCTCGAAAAAATGCCGATTCTGCACCATGTGGCTTGTTGCACCGGAGTCCACTATCCAGCCCTCTTGATCTACCTTAGCACCGTGACAAGCTTCGAACCTCGCTAGATAGACGCCGTAATCATCCTTTTGCGTCTTAGATTCTTCAGTAACCTTGTTTACCTTTTCTTGGTGCTTCTTTAGCCAAGCTTTATACTTCGAACACTCACTCTTTGGATGAAACTTTCTTTTGCAGAAAAAACACTTTAAACTTGATGATTGGGCACTGTTCTTGTCCTTATACGCTGCCTTCATGGCCGGTTCGTCCGATGGTTTTTGCTTTCCGCGAATCCCTACGCCGCATAAATTCGTCGGTTAACTTGCCTTTGACGAAGACCAACGTAAGGTCCTTCTCTGGCCTTTCCTCTAAAGCCATGATGAGGGTGCCGTATGATGAGGGTAAACTGCATAGCAAAACGCCGATGAATGTGCTGTCGTCGACTGTATGGCCCATGCCGTAGAACTTGTCTACGTATTCTGACAATGTCGCTATATGTTCGACCATATCACCGCTCTCTTGTAACACCGTATGGTAGAGACGTCTCTGTAAATGTATTCTACCTGAGAGAGTTGACTTCTGGTGACATTCTTGGAGCGTTGTCCACTGCTCACGTGCTGATTTCGCGTTCTTTATTAGCCTGAGTTGACTATCCTCCACCAGTAGACCGATGGTGGCTTGTGCTGCTTCGTCCTTCGCAGTCCATGCTGTATCAGCTGTAGTAGGTGGATCTTTATCGATGACTTCCCACAACTTGTCCTTCATCAATAAGAGTTTAATTTTGTAACTCCATACTGAATAATTCTCTGTGTTGAGCTTTTGAATGGCGGTGCGTACGCTCTCTGATGCCATTGCTTACTGTATCAAAACGCTCACGTCACTTTATTCACTTTTAGCAAAAATTAACTTTCTCGAAATTTCCTTATGTATCGCGCACTTTGTAACTTTATTGTCTTTAATCTTTACACTTTTATTCACTAGGATCTGGGCCCATAACCTGTTGGAAGTAGGTTGAAATCGTAGTATTTATTTAAGAGACTTTATTTAAATAACACAGCCGAGTTTGTACTACAGAGTTATTACAGAAACTAGTAACAAACGAGCAAAATATAATTGTGACACTTTTTAGAAAATTAATAATAATACACTGAATAAACTTTATGTGAACAAAATAGAGAAAGCTTGTTGTGTCGCTAATGTGTTGGCTGGTCTGCGGTTCTTGAAGATGTGAGGCCCTGTGCCTCTGCGTCTCTGCTGGGGGGCATCGCGTCGGTGGTGGGTCGGGTGCAATAAAACCCAGGTAGCAACCCTCGGACCTCTGCTCCGCTCTTGTACGGCTATGAGCTGTGTGTGTGTGCGTATCGTTGCATGTGCGAGTATTTTCTCAACAAATTTATCTGTTTTTATCAGGTCAATATTTAATTTCCACACGCATGTATAGAGCTATCCTTTGCTATCTTAAAAACGGCCTTTTAAGCCAGACTCTTATATATCAAAAGGCAGCGCAAAGCAAAAATATTACTGAAAGCTTTAAATTAGATTCTGATTTATTCAAACTATCTCCCAAGTTAGTTTACCCATAGATGCAGTATAAACGATAAGATGCTTAAATATTCTTATTTAAAAGAAAACTTTATTTTGTCTACATTGTATATATTAGCAATATATAAATCGTAGATCAACAAAAATGTATATATATATATATATATATATATATATATATATATATATATATATATCAATTCATTTCACAATTAATAGTTTATTCCAAAAGCTTATCATTAAAACATGTTGAGCATCCACATAAATATAAAATTTCAAATGTCTCCTCTCAATCATTACTGAAACTGTATACATTTTCAATTTTGATCACGTATCAGGCTCATTGAAACTGCGTCAATGGAATACAAACACATCTCTACAAAGCTCGACCCTATCACTCACATCACCTGAATTAAGCTATCGGCACATCGTCACTATTACGTATTCTCCAAATCTCCGACCAAACACGAACTGAGGCGAGACACAGCTTTCGCGCACAATTAAACGAAGAAAAATGCGATCTCTCTCCATCCTTTTTTCTCATACCTTATCACCTTCTTTTTCCGTCTGAGGGGAGAAGTCTCGTAAAACGCCGAAATTAAATCGTCCGCTTCTTTCTGCTCGCGCACTTAAACGTAATTGAATGCAATGGAAGAAAAAGGAAGACGGGAAGAATGTAGGGAAAGGAAACAGCCTGAATCGTATAGCTATATATAGCTTTCCATATAATTTTGGCGGTGCTTCGAGATCTCGCGGAAATGAAAATGAAACGGAAGAATATCGAGAGGACATCGCGGTCTCTCTGCTTTTTACGAGGAAGTTACGCCGTGCGCGCCTCTTTGAGAGAGCTTCAGCGCCCGTTCGCATCGAGTCGCTTTTTGTGTGTTTTTTTACCCTCAGTCGCCGCGTTGATTCCTTAATTAAGATCCAAGCCTGTTGCTTATCTGATACTTTTGAGTGGACGAGCGTTGAGAAAAACGCGCACGGAGGCTTTATCGTGGGACTGATTTTTATAGATTGTTTTCAAGATTTACCGAATGCATAATCTAGATTGCGTTCGATCGACGAGACAATTAGATTTCAATACATGCATACATAGTCCTGAAAAGATTCACAATCTTTTATCTTCGAATTTATCGTCGAGTGCCCTCGGAAATTCGTTCCAATCAAGAGGTTCTCGCAATTCGAAAACTTTTAGCTTTAGCGTCTTCAGCGCGAGCCTGTTATATACACCTTAAATTCATATTAAAGTTCTTCAAGTGCTCCAGACGCAAATACATCAGCGGCAATTTGTGCGAATGAACAAACTTCTCGGGAATACTTACTTTCATTTTCTCAAAGACATCTAAGTGACTGGAAGTGCAGCTTGAGTAGTAGAAATTCAAATTAAATGTTCCGGTATGATTTAATTTAATTTTGCGGTTTTGTTTTGACTCTCGTACGCTGAAAATGAAGGAAAATAAAGAATCGATGCGGCAAACACGTACATCATACTGGAATATCATAAACACTGCGCAGTAGGGTTACTGTACACCACAAGACTTACCCTTTTATGAAGAAAGTTTTTGAATTGTCGCGTTTCTTTTTTATTAATTTTTATTAATAATAATTTTGTAATATTCTTGGGCGTCCATTCAAAGGAAATAAAATTCGCAGGGCTCTTTTCCGTTTTGACATACGCCGTACATGATGTATAGTCAAATAGTCAAAGAAGTAGTTTTGGACTGGTTTTTCCCCTAGCGCTCAAACTCTCTGAATCAGCCTAGAGATAGGTGGCGCATAAGCGTTATCCTATTTCTCTCGTCGCTTTCTGCGAGTCCAGAGCATGTATATAATTGCCTGAAATCAGTAGTGGTAAAACAAAGAAAACTATGTACCGCTAGGATTTACTAACGAGTGATATGAAACTGTTTCATTAAAGAAATCCGTGTGAATGTCTGCTGTTGGCGGCGACGCTGAAATCGAGCGACTGAGCCGAGTGTAATCGCTTCTATACTTATCGTTTGCTTCCTTAGGTTAGTTCGTAGAATCGACGTAGTTTTCTTCAATTATTTTCTCCCTTGATTGAACTTCGCTAACCTGAGCCGGAATTAATATCCCTCATTTCCGTTCATTAAAAGTCACGCTATGTCAAATATGTCTGAACGGAAGCACGGGAAAGGTCCGAGTAGGCGGTAATGTATCAAAACCCTTTATGATACGCGATGGTTTAAAACAAGGGGATTGGCTCTCTACGGTGCTGTTCAACTTAACGTTAGAGTATGCCGTTAGAAAAATGCAGGTTAGCCAGCTGGGCGCAACGCTTAATGGAACAACGCAGATACTAGGCTACGCAGATGATTTGGATATACTGGGGGATTGTAGGGAAACGGTAGCAAGAAACGCGGAAATCCTCATAAAAGCGGTGGAGTATACAGGGTTAGAAGTGAGTGAATCAAAAACAAAGTACATGATTGTGGATAAGCTAGGCATCTGCAGAGGGGAGGAAGATCTCAGAGTTGGGAATTTTACTTTTGAAAAGGTTAGCGAATTCAGGTTTCTGGGTACGACCATAAATGATAGAAACGAGATTAATGTCGAAATAAATAAGAGACTCCATTCGTGTAATGTTTGCTTCTACGCCGTGAATAATTTACTTAAGTCGAGGCTGTTGTCTAAAAACGTTAAAATAAGAATATACAGGACAATAATACTGCCGGTGGTTCTGTACGGGTGCGAAACGTGGGCTCTCACTAAGCAGGCGGACAACCGTTTTAGGGTATTTGAAAATAAAGACTTGCGAAAAATATACGGGCCGAAGAAAGATGAGGAAACCGGGGAATGGAGGAGACTACACAATGATGAGTTACACAATCTGTACGCGTCACCAAATATTAACAGAATAATAAAATCGCGCAGATTGGGATGGGCAGGGCACGTAGCGAGAATGGAAGACGACCGTACGGCAGCGCGTGTCATGAAGGGCAGGCCGATGGTAACGCGACCTCTAGGTAGACCTAGACGTAGATGGGAGGACAACGTAAAAGCGGATCTAGTAGAAATAGGACGGGTGGGTGTCGATCGGAGAGGTGCATCTTGGGTGGGGTTGACACAAGATAGGGCAGCGTGGAAGGCTTGCGTAGATGAGGCAATGAACTTTCGAGTTCCAAATGCCACGTAAAAAAAAAAGTCACGCTATGCAAAACTACGGTATGGTTGTGTTGGCGTTCGACGATCAGCTGCTTTAAATCCCATTAGCTTTGAAGCTGATAGAGGGCGCAAGAATAACTTTCACTTGTTACTACAAAGGATGAAGAATTTTTTATTTCTCAAAATTCTAGTGATAAACTTTATGTTGACACGTTGATTCGAATTAAACAATTCTGTAGTTTGTTTAATTCACTGAGAGAAATGTCCGGTACGCTGATGTAGGAAACTTTAGGAATTTGCAAAATTATTTTGGACTGGCCTTTGTCGCTTTTCCCCAGCCGCTTGAATTTAGCAAGCAAAGTTTCTGGCTGGAGAAGTGGCGTATATTCTGTCGGATTTTCCTCATCACTATCGTTGCTCCGGGCGTATACATATATAGAGGTCTGCCACCTTATCCTTTTTAGAGCCTAGTAAAAATATGACTTTTTCCAATCTCTTACAGATTTTTAATAAATTTAGTGCATGAAACGCGTGAAATCTATTATAGCTAGAACATCGAGTCGAGAGAATTCTCTTGAATATAATTGGTCTTTTAAAGAATCGACTTTTTCCATACAATTATTACCTCAACCTCGCGATCTCTTTCACATTTATCATACAAATGCATGTGCGCCCAACGTTGACTTTCAATTTATGACGAAAGACGAACCGCCGCACATGAAGTATTTTCTTTCAAAACTTAATTTCTACAATTGAAAATACAAACCCGATCACGCGGTTGAAGCAATATTCATCCGAATTAAATTATTCGCCAAACGATCGTGCTCGACAAAAAGTATGCTGATGCTCACCCACACAACGAATTGCATTATCTTAACGCAAACAACAGTACGGTCGCTCGAACTAAATTATTTATCCTCCTGATGATGCATGTTGATAATAAAACGACTATGAAAGAGGCAAAAATAACAGAGAAAGAAAACGTACCTCTCAGGCACACATCGCTTTATAATTGCAGCTAAGACATGGCTACAGGCGACGTAAGCAGCAGCAGCATCGGAATCAGCTCGCCGAGTAGTCCCGAACATCATTCGCGCAAAAAGAGGGCGAGAAGCTGCAGCGGACAGGTCTGCCATCATCAGCGTTTACGGGGATGTGCCGCTGAGTCGTCGCGGCTTTGCTGAGTCGGCTTTTTGGCCCCAAGGTAAGTGAGTAGTGCATCGGAAGGTACCGAATTCGGTGCGATCGACGCGCAAACTGGTCTTTTATTGTGAGAAATCCTCGGGGGAATTCGTTTCGGTGCGTGATTTCTGGGCTTTCTTTTGTCGGAGAACCTGTGTCGACGCGTCGAAGTGTATACAACGCATTGCTGCATGCGCCAAACGATCGAGCTATTGTGAGAGTTTCGACAGACAAGTGAACCATACGTCTTTCGCGTGTGCAAAAATTATAATAACGAGCGTCAAAGTTAGCTTGCTTCACTATGATCAAAAATAATTAAATCATTATCAAGACTTTCAAGTGCTTCAAGGAAATTTAGCTTATTGTTCATGACACACATAAAACACTGTTTGATAGCAGCGAAGCAGGTTTAATTAACTTTGACTTAGCAAACGATGAGCTAGTTAATTACGATTTTTTCTACTGTTAATTCGATTGACAAAAAGGGGACTTATATTTTTTTTAAATCAAAATCTTTTCCACGATAAAAATTAATTAAAAACGCGAAATCAAGATATTGTAACAAATACTTTTAATTCAAACTTTTTCACATTATAAATAACATAATTAATCAATATATAATTAAATACACATAAATGACAATCTTCAATAAATATTCTTTAAAAGTGCGTTATTTTTCTGCAGTGTCACTTTGTAGAGTAAATTATGTGAAAAAGCTCTTATTCTGAAAAGCTCAGCGTATTTAAAAAGGTATTCATTACAAGAAAGCTCAGGTTATTAAAAGCACTTTAATGAGCCAGTTGTCTTATATTATGACGCCATATAAATAAACCTTATCATTATAATAACGCATCCTACGTACGAATCCGCATGCAATACGATTGAAGTCGCCAATACACTTATCCTTAACTTTTTAATAGAGTCGATTGCACCCAAAAATACACTTCTAATAAAAATAGAAATAGATTCAAAATCAGAGCTACACGTGCATAAAAAAAGACTAAAATTAAATTTTGTGACGTGAATGATCGCGTAAGCGGCATATCGTAAAAAAATACAGACGCCACAACAATAACAAGATATCTTGCGATGCCAAGGAATAGAAGGTGCTCGTCATCAGGATGGATTTCCAACTCCCCTCGGAGACATGGGTCAGTGCATCGACGTGGCCAATCGAGACGGCTCTCGGTGGTATACTCGACGCGAGCATCGTGGGCTACCTCAGCACCGAGGTGTCGACGCTGAACAACATCAGCCGGATAATCGAGCGCAACATCACCGACGAGATCGACCCTTTCTACTTTTATCAGGTCAGTCAATTGTTCATTCGCACGACGTGATATAACACGCGCGTTTTTAATAATAGATAACATTTTTAATATACCCACACGATAACATACCGCGCGAAAACACCTCGAAGCGGCTATTTTTAAAAACAGCCGTACAGAATAACGGCGGCCAATTATGTAAATAAAATAAATAACGATGAGAAGCCTGTACGCCCGAGAGATTTAGCGGCCGCAAAAAATCAATTTTTCACAGCCCGCACCATTAAGCCGAGAATTATTACTTTGTAAACATAATGAGAACGGAGAGAGAGAGAGAGAGAAAGAGCCGGCACAGATTTACATGACAAACCGACGAGCCGAAAATATAAAAAGCCGTATGGGAGTATGCGAACGCGAACTCAGAAATAGAGAAAGAGAGCTAAGGGGCCGACGCGCCGAAAGTCTCACTCTACAAAGGAGAGGAAAAAAAGAGCGCGCGCAAGAGAGAGGATGAGAAATAGTTTCAAGTGCGCGCGAGGGAGAAAGGCAATTTTTATAAATGAGTTAGCCGACAAGGCTTGGATGAATATGGGTCGATAAATGGGGTTAAAAACATAAAAAAAAAAAACAAAATAAGTAGAGGAAATGATTAATCGATCGCCCTACTGTTCATATGCCAATTCTAAGCCTGTAAAGTACTGCATGTCCGCATGTACACGCAGCTATGACTATTGCGCAGAAGAACGATTCCGGAATAGATTTAATTCTATTGTACCGAATCGTGTTAATTCGCGCAATCGCATCAGTATAGGCCTGCAGTATTTGCAACGAGCGCGAGATTCAACGTGTGCTATTATTTTGCACGAGATAAAGCTTGTTAGCGGATATCAAAGCACAATAGAGCTTCGCGTGTGCCTTCTTTCTCGCGTTAACGTGGATATAATTGCCCTTTGATATGGCCAGAGATATAATAAATTGAAGAGCCGCTGCGTATGTTCGTCCGCGTTAATTATTCGAGTTTGCGTATAATTTCAGAATTCAGACAATGCACCTGTTGATATGTTCCTAATGAATTAATTAACGGTACGTCCATCGTGATTTAATCTCCCGTCAAAAGTCATACAGGTATATATCATAGTTCGCGTGTACGTGCCTTCGTTTAGGCGAGTTATACGCACTTTCCCGATCGAGGGACTAACGACTCGAGATAGAACGTATAAAGCCAAAGCTTTTAAGCTCTAATTTTCCGTTCCTCAGATAAAACACATCCGGAACGCCGTTTTACGGGCAGATAAAAAAAATCACGGCGAGCCGAGGCAGTAAAAAGATTCGACGAGTCGCTTTGCTATATACCAATGACCCGAGAAGCACTATCGCGTGTGTTATCAGAGTTTAAATATTGCCAAAAGTTTTGCCCTAGAAAAATATATGTACATCAACTTGCCTCTCGTACTCGTAAAATTATTTACGGCCTGATTCGCAATCTCGCCGAGTCTGCATCATTACGTGTTCTGATTATCCTACAAAAAAGAATATTTCGCGTTGCACGCAACAGTTCGCTTTTTGCATCCTCAAACAAACAAACAACCCGAGCTTGCAAACGTTTATCCTTATGCTTCGATGATTCCAATCCTCGAAATTCGGATTTTTTTTCCACCTATAGAAAAACAATATACAGCCCCGGCATTGTTTGTGCGACTTTTGACGCGCGTGCGAATTTTTTTAAAAACAAACAGACCTTATCTATACGACTATACGGAAGTGACGTATACACAGTCGCGTCGGCAAATATGGAGCGCAATAAAGCTCGCGGAGGATCGTATAAACAATGCACGGAATAATCGGCCTGAGCAAACTGCGCGTCATCTGTAAGCGAGAGAGAGAGAGAGAGAGAGAGAGAGAGAGAGAGAGAGAGAGAGAGAGAGAGAACGAGATATAAAGATAAACTTATACGAGAGAAGCCACTTAGGATAAAGAGATAAACGAGGTGGCGGACATTGATGCGCGACTCGGAAATATTCCGACGAGCTGTTTATTAAATTTCCAAAGCGTGTCAAACATGTACAGTTGTCTTCATCGTGCTGGATTCCGGAATGTATGCAGAACACGTGTGCGTGTATACGAGTAGGTTTGCGGAGCGTCTAGTTCCTTCTTCTTCGAAATTTTGCTCGTAAGAGCGTCGCCTACGCTGATGTAATTAGAACTGATAATCTAAGGCGAAGTGCATGAGTTACCCGAGTTTACCTGCTTTAATGGTACCTGATGAGAGTATAGCGATAGGAGCTTATTAATAACGTCTGTGGTTCTCGGCTCCTATGCGAATACCTACTGAGGAACGACTCAAAAAAGGCCTAATTTTGCATGACATAGGGCTTTTTCTACAATAAAATACCGGAATGAAAGATTCGATTCACACTTGAGTTTATCAGATCTTGGACAAATCGATTCTATTTCGGTACTCCAAAAATGGCAATTTCAAATAGACAATAGACCCTTAAACTATTTTTTCTACGCTATCAACCTCTCGTTATAATCGAATTGCCTTTATACTATGTGGTTTCGACACTATTATCCTAATTGACGTACACACCGCAACGAAGCGCAAAAGCGAAGCCGCCCTCGCACAAGCAACATACCTCGGAGGCGTTTGATTCGCAGCGTCGTCTACGCGTATAGCGTTTGTTTCGGCGCTCATTACAGTGCCAAGCATCGCTGAATACATTGACGAAATGCTGTATGTGTAAAGGAGCATCTCGTCGTGAGTAACGAGGCTGACTATTGTCTCGTGACTTGGTTAATCGTCTCATACCACTTAATTAGAATCTGCGGTGGGTATTAAGGTGTACACGAATATAGGAATAAAAATCTTATGGCTTTACCTTCCAGAGGCTATTGTTCGGGCACAACGAGCTTCTCTGGGTATATGAGAGGCGAGGCGAGAGTTTGGTTGGCGGCTGTCTGTTGGGCTGGGCTAGCCTGTACATCTCGGCTTTAACTATAATTAACTGATTGGATCTTTGCGTAGGGTATTTCGAGGGATGATAATATGCGCTAATAGCAATTAGTGGCCTTAGGGCGAGAAGGTAAAAGTAAGGTTTGATGGGGCAACGCATTATATCCGTACTATAATATAACGCGTATAATAATATGATAAAATATTTAGTTTTCACGTTATATTCTTGCTTGCTTACACTATACCGGCATAACTTCCATAACTCGCGTACACAAGAGTTCGCGCTCCATTTCTCAACGTAAAACGGCACCCACCGTTATCCTCTTTTAAAATTCAATTTACCATGCTGTATTCCAGGTAAATACTGCAATAATGTTGCAGCTACCATTCCCCCCCCCCCCCCAGCGAAGCAGGCAATTTACTCGTATACACGTCAAAATCGCGCGAAGTTGTTCAGTATACAGAGAAAACATCGACTATACCGGTAACTCGGGGAATCTCGTAATAGCGTTTGCAAATGAGTTCGTCAAAAAACTTTGCGGTATTAAAATTAAACGCAAAAACTGCTCTGACCAGCTCTTCAGAGTATCCAAATTCGACGAGATGACGCTTCTTTCTCCTAACAATCTTCCGAACGCGCGATTCCGTATATCCTTAATACAGAGGCTTTCAAAACAGACGCACACTCATTAATTATAAAAATTCCGCCAAAATTTACGAAGCAGATCGCATAAATCAACCGGCTTCAAAGCGCGAATCTCTAATTAATGCGGGCGTATGCAGGTTACGAATATACACACACGCGCACGCACCACGTTCACATGGCCCGCTGCAGTAGAGCAATCAAACGACGCAACGCACGTGTATACACACGTGTATAAGACTGCACAGGAGGCGACAACGACGGGGGGCGGCTGCATCAAAGAGCGGAACCGTTTACCTTGAGCGTGTAACTTGGCTCGTTAAAGAAGCTGACTGTTGATGCTGCTGGAGCTGAGCTCCATGGTGTGTTAGTTCGCGCTCTGAGCTATAGTGATGGCTCTAAACAATATGTCGCTTGGTTGCTTTTGACGTCGTCGAGGTGGGCATAAACTTCGACAATAACGGCCCGGCGCGTAATTACGGAGGCGTATAATTGAATCACGAGATCATCCTGTGTTCGACGCTTTGCGATAGTTTTGTGCGCTCGATGAGCGCTGATCATTGCTCAGTGCGATGCACAGCTACTGCGGGTAGGATTTCCACAGGCTTTTTCGACCCGTGTAAGTATACGTACAGGCACGCACAGCTCTGATGTGCGGTCTGACGGGTAATCGCTCGGGATGAGGTAATTTGCTATAGGAGTGCTTTCCAGACTCGTGATTCAATTACGCTGTATTCAAGGATCTTGCGCTGCCGCGTATATTCGCGGAGCTTTCTTTTTTACTATAGGTATAAAGAAACTTTTTCAGTGAAGTAATTCGACAGCGATAACGCGGAGTGATCGGAAGTCTATTTCGAAATAAAAGTCAATCGACGAAACCTCGCGGCCATACGTATGGCGGGAAATACTCGCTACGGCGCAAACAAAGAAAATGCTCGCTACATTACGATTGAAAAGGCTCGAAATGAGGTGTGTGCGTGGGGTCGCGCGGCAAAAAGAGAATGTATGATATACTATAGATATAGGAGAGTAGAAGAAAAAGGAAATATTCGCGGAATTCGGGCAAGGCAGATAGGAACGAAGATGACGTTTCCTGATATCGACTGATGCCGCGCGCAATGGGAAAGCCGAGAACGAAAATCCCCCAATAAAAAGAAAGAGGCCGGCGAGCGCCATTAAAAAAGACGGTAAAAGAAGTTTCAAGGACGACGCGGTGCCGTTTTTATACATAGGTTAAAGAAAGCCTGATGGGACTCGGATGAAAGGGCGCGCGTCCGCGTGAAAAAGCAGCTGTCCGTCAGCTATACCTACTACTGTGAAAATTGGATGGTGCTAGTCGAGCATATGGTTGGAGTATTCGAAGTATAATGTTCTTCGGCAAATTCTGGTAATTCTGAGCAAAATTTGAATGTATAATCGTTAAAAATATACTTGCCATACATGGATTACTGGGAAGTTTAAAAAAACTCCGACCGAGTTTAAACAAGTTCTTCCAAGTAATTATGCTTATACGCTTAACGTTGCCCTGAAGTATAATGGAAACATCAAGTCGTTGTTCTATTTCGAGAAATAAACGGCCGTCTTCTGGCTTATACATCTTTACGGAACTTTGTTTTGCCGGACGAACATTGACTGCGTGGTACGATGCGCCTGGCTGTTATTGACACGAACTACTTCTTTATGCGAGATTGGCTCGCTTTTATACCCGCACCGCTTTTTTAGCGCTGCGAAAGTTGAGAAGTTATGCTTCTAACATTAAATTGAGTTTATTGTGGAGCTGCGAAAATTTACGAATACCTTTTACAATATACTAAATGTGATGGGTACTTTATTGTAACTATAATCAGTGAATAAACTCTAGAACATAGTTGCACTGAATTTTGTTTGCTTGAATGGCAAGGTATGACGCTATGTTCGTTATTACAACAAACATCGTGTAAACGATAGATATAGTTCTCTGATATTTGCGCAAATATTATTCCCGCAAAATTATGATTGTAACTTTTAATTGCGAAAGGCTAATTTCGATGAGGTTCGTTTAAGTTATTTTATCGTCTCTATTAATATTATCATAAAACTTATACTTTATACCTGAAAAATAAATATCGATTGAATTTTTCAATAATATCTGTCCATCATTATACTGAACTGTTAATAATTGAAATTATTTGTCGTGCATGCCGTCCCAATATTACCACAAGCTTGCGGACATTCCTGCCGTAACATTATCCCAAATAATACATTTCATGCACAAAACTGTCAACTGTACATTTCGGATTGCACGACACGGGTCTTCCAATTACGCTAGAGTTGAAAAATCCTATAGCAAAGCAAAACTTTCACCACAGCTTCAGCAATATCCTATACATTATATTACTCGCATCAAACATTAATAATTGTGCTTCTGTGTAAGCAAGAAAGACTAACGGCAACTATATACACTAGCCGCAGTAGCCGTGGTAAACAAAACTTATAAATACACGAGCAAACTATAAGGCATCCTTCATTTACGCGCTGGTTCGACGGCGAACTTTGCACCTCATTAAAATAAAGAGGATTCCGTTAAGACCCTCAAAGTACCCGAGACTATACGATTCTTATCCTGCAAAACCTCTCTCTCTCTCTCTCTCTTTCCCGATCTCAATAAATAATGTTCCATTCCCTTGCCGTCTCGTCACGGCTATCCGCACCGCGACTGTCCTCGCGCTTCGTAGTTTCTCTGCTTTAGCTTTCGGAAATTGAGGTTATCCCTTAGCTATACATACATCATTCGACTTCGGGTTTCTCAAGACGGTACGGAGAATCCGATGGAAAAAAGCTTTCAAACGCTTATACACTCTCGAGCTTTTTTCAAAGTCCGCGCCCTGGTAGAAATGTCAATGGTTCAATGGCTTAGCAATGGCTTATTTAACCAATAACGTCAATGAACCGCTTAGAAAACAGCTAAATAACCGCTTACTGTAATAGAAGCTTATGCACAGCTCCTTGCAGTTAATTTGCTTAAATTCAGTTGACTAGCCATACGTATACAATTGTCAGGTTAACACTTTTATTAACGAATATAAATTTACCTATATGATTGATTATAATTGTAAAAAGGTTAGGAAATGCAAAGGACATGTAACAATTTGTAGATAATATATTTAAGTTGTATCTAGATAGGTTAAGAGGTTAGGATAATCACCAGCTAAATGAATCGATTTAATTTTATTAATATTTCAATTTTTTACATTTAATATAGTCCTATTCTACTATCTAAACAAGGTTTGTATGATACGCATGCACTGCACTTCATTTCACTTGACCGTACCAAGTCATGAACTGTTATTTCATAATGTCATTGTGTTATTACTTTAATTGACTGATTTGAAATTTTGGTCAAAAATCACAGATGCCAAGAAAAATGTGAAATTCTTATCTTATGTACTTAAAACCACAATGAATGTTTGAATGGGTTCTTTTTTAGTTTAGTCTTGTTGAACAAGGCATTTTGAACTATTTAGTTTGCTAATACAAACAATTTCTATTTATTTTATTTGATCAGACAGCATGACATTATGAAATAACAGTTCATGACTTGGTACAGTCAAGTGAAATGAAGTGCAGTGCATGGGTATCATACAAACCTTGTTCAGATAGTAGAATAGGACTATATTAAATGTAAAAATTGAAATATTAATAAAATTAAATTGATTCATTTAGTTAAATTTTAGCTTGGCAACCGTTAAAACAGTTAGCTAAGTCTAAAGGTCTTAGCAAATTCGAACCGTTAATTTTCTACCAGGGCGGTAACTCCATGATATCTACTTTCGTATGGAAAGCGTTGTATATATAGATAGCGAATAGAATTTGAACCCGACTTAACTGGGTCTCGGTGTAAATTGCTGATTGATCGGCCCTAATAGACGTCCAAAATTATGTCGGTGCTAAAATCGAAGAGATGCAAAATAATACTATATAGTTCGTCGAGCGCAATATTCCCTTTTTAATTCCTAACGGAATGCGCGCCTGACGTATACGATTTTCCTCGACTCCTTATTGCGTTAAGTCGATCATTCGCCATTCAATGTACGCGTACCGCGCACAAAGTCCGCAATAACAGATCATGCAGCTTGGCTACTTCGTGAGAGTTTTCTCAGCATCGTTCTTAGACCGAGTCACGAGTCCGGATTTATCGTCCTCCGAGGGATATCGGCGGCGTTCTATCATCTTCTCGCAAATCGGCAAATCGCCGGATATCGGCGGCGTTCTAGCATCATCTCGCAAATATCGTTGGCTAGTTTTCCGCGAAACGACGAAGAAAAAGGCGTATACACGCCGACTGTTAACAGAAGTAGCGTGTAGTGGATAAAGGAATCTAAGACGCGCGAGAGCGTGACGAAGGAGCAGGAAAGTCATATATGCAGTTATAACGGATAAGGATTTTGATCCTAATAAATTTGGAAAATTCAATATAATAATGATTATAACCGATTTAATAGATATATTTTAGATTACTGACTAATGCATTTTTTCAAATATTATGTGTTGGGGTCTTGGTGGTAAGCTTCTTCGGATAGAGATTTTAATTAAATTACATCGTGATCTACAAGTGAATTTCATTTGAGATTTTACTTTCTGTCATTGAGCAGCAATTTAAACCATTTTAAAATCTAAATTTTTCAATTAAATACCACAGAAATATTGTTCACCATTAGAGTACCGTTTGCTCTTCTTCTTTTACACGCCGTATAAAAATAAGAGAATCGTATAAACGTCGAAATAAGAATCTCTCACTTTCTAAAATAAAGGTTTACACCTCGCTATACCCAGATCTAAAAAGACAGACGAGCGCTATCGCCCATTCCGTGAATCGCAATAATGCTTCGGATCTTGATTCTAACAAATATCGCGTCTGGAATAACAATGAAAATCCAACCTGTAACGCCTTTTCTACGTACAATTTCCATACGAAGTAACGTCTTTCCCTCTACTGTCAATATCGCAGCAGACGCATAAACCGATCGATTCCGGCGCATACTACCGGGAAAACTCGTTGCGCCTTCGCCAAGACTTTCTCGAGCACACGAGTATGGACTAGCATGTGTATGCAACGTGTATCTACATGAAAGCGTATCTGCTGAACTTCAACCACACGTATTATGTTCTCTCACCTGTGTAATGGAAAAAATATTACGTGAAGAATAACGGAGAGACGGAGGTACGACTTTTAACCGGTGGAGTCTACGTGCCCTTCCAAAATTTTTTAGGCCAGTCAATCGAGAAATTGCAAAAAAATGCGGTCGCACGGTTTTAACATAAATGTTTGAACGCGGTCAGCAGTTTTATACGAATGCAGGTCCAATTTACTAAATGAACAATCGAAACCGATGTATTCACTTTGTTCGACATAAAGCTCCAGTGTTTCATGTTCCACTGAGCAAAAAGGTACATAATTGACGCGCGAGTTAATTTAAACGAAATATTTGCGTCAGTATTCTGATGGAAGTATTTCATTGCAATATCTGAAAAGTGACAGGAATTGTAGCATTTATCATCAATTATATCTGGAATGCGAATTCCGTGCATTTAAATAAAACTCGTGAGTTTCGTATTGTATCGACGCTTTCTGCGTAAATTATAAAGTGACAATCGATATAAAAATCCATAAGCTTTACAATTAGTTTAGTATACAGGAAACATGCATCGAATCCTAGTACCCGTAATATGATTTACAGTCGAAATTGATTACACAAATTCTAAAGCTCAACTGTATATTATACAAACGAAAATCTGTTTACTATTTTAGGAGCATCGTGTCCTAACAACGATTTACATTTCCCTTCGCTACACGCGCTCATCACTGCAATTCGAGCTACCATGTTTGTCCTTTCTTCCTTTTGCTCATCCGTACAATCTTCGCCATTAAGCAAATTCGGATCCCACATTATATACGAACACGTAGAAACGTCGTCGACATTTCTCCATCTGCGCTCATTGAAATTAGGAAACGAGTCGTGTGCGCCGTCGTCATTTTTCTTCCCCACAATCAAGAACGCATTGTTCGTCCGTATTAATACGTCGCACGTGACAGTTATTTGGAGGGTCCGATATCGTCATTATCTTCGCGGGTCCTCGTGTTTTTCGGACAGAAGTCTCGTTTCTCACCCGGAGGACGAACCTGACCAGGTTATAATATGGAAAATACAGCGCAGTTACGATGACTTGCATCCTTCCTCGCGAGCCGCTCATTCATGATGGCCGTATGATCTTATAGCTCGGCGTCACAATGAGCGTTGTTTATCTTCTCGTCGCGAAAAAGAAAATTAATCTGCGATAGCACGAATTATTTATTCTTCATATCGTCTATAAATTTGGAGGTATAAATGGTCGCGTCTCTATCAAATTTATCGATCTAATTCTTCGTGCTTTTCCGAGTTGCGTCAAGGAGAAACGCGTCATTAGGCTTCTATTAATACTCCTCAGATTGTTGCTATATTTTAAATCACCACGCACGTGTGGCTTAAAATCGATTTTTTCTATTTCTCTAGCAGCGCATATGCAGGTACTTATCGATGCACTTTCACCCTATGATTATAGATAAGGCTCTTATTTTTCCCACCTCGCATAATTCCTCCATAAAATCGTGTTCCGCGGCTTGGTCGTCTGAAATAGATCATCAAGATTAACGCAATCCTAACATTTCGTACACGCATGTTTTTCATCATCTTTTGCTCGTCCGTGCTATTGAAAATAACGATTCTCCGAAATCCATTCACGAACATGCATTTCCAAGAATTATTACACTATACGGATGAATAAATACTCAACGAGTGAAGTGCGGCTATTATATCGTCCTGAATCAGATGCAATTTTGATTGAAATGCATGATTTCCGAGAAGCTCACAATCGATTTCACGCTGATCGAGTCGTTGCGCGTAAGCTTAACAAGTTCGAAGGCTATACATTCGACATAATCTCGAAGCTCTTTTTCCGACGCCTAAAACGGCTATTCGCAACAGGACTCGGCTGCAATCAGCGCGAAAAAGCCAACGCGATGTGCCGTCCGCGAGCTGATCGAAATTTATATCGAGGCACCGAGTCTGCAGCCGTATACGTGTATACGCACACTTGCCATTAGGGCTCATCTATGCGCATACGTATAGAGAAGAAGGATCGTTACCCGTTGTCGCGATAAATCTCTCGCTGCAGGCGACTATATACTGCGCTGGGAAAGACAGGCGACGATCTATATCCTATACTGATGTATGTCGTGCAGTAGAGAGAAACAATCGCCGATGGCCGCTGTTGTTTGTGTGTATAAATTGCGCGAGCTCTGCTTTTTCGAAAATGGAAGTCGATTGAGTTTGCATGTATGCGATTTTATGCGCGGTCTAAGCAATACTATACTAGCATCCTTTGAGTTTTCTTTCGTTACTATGACACGTTAAATCAATTTTCTATGCAATAAGCCAGATATATTTTTTTCCGGGATTTGCTCGGCCATGTCTAGTTCCACTGCTCACCACAAGAGGTCAGAGCAAGTATGTCGATTTCCAATACAAAGTATAATGTTGCACTTATAAATGTTACTGAGTAAACAAAGTAAGAAATGCCTTTGTAGAAAGATAAGTGATAACTGATGTTTCCATATTTTTGTTCCGTTTCTACGTCATACTCGTATTCTTATCAAGCTCGTTATTTCCTCTCTCTATATAAAAAGAGGAAAATGTGTCAAAGCTCATAACAAACAAAGCCGACAGTATAACCAGCATCAATACGCGGACTTGTACTATATTTTGTTCGTTACGCACTAATTAACCGAGAATATAAATATGTGGCATAAGTGTTTTGTATATTATTAGGAGACAAATCCATCATCGATAAAGCAGTCTTCATTAATGGAAGTAATAACGAACCTTTGTACAGACATTTCTGAACGAAATAACTGTTGACCTTTCTTATTGATTGGCGTTCCTTTATATATCTACTTCACAATAGCAAATCGAAATAGTCAATGACATCAAAATACAAGCCCTCTGGAACATGCTTATTTAAAAAATTACGTTGCAAATTATAATACTCGCACGAAACAAAATTGGAAACTCGCGTGATAAGAATCGATTTTCCCATTATTAAAATATTTCAATTTGTCTTGTCGAGCTCGTATAAATCATCTTACCGTCCGGTTCGCGGGCTTTAGGAAACTCGTAGACGTGATTTTACCGAAGGAGGAATTTCTGCTCGAAAAAGTGCAGTCTTTCGCAAGTTTTCAGCGTAATATACGCGTTCACTTGCCAGAAAAATGAATCATAGCATAATATCCTTGATGATGGAATTCGGTCAGTAGCGTAGGTGTACATTATCCGTTGCGACGTACGTCGAGAACCAGAAAAGCGTTTTTCGCCGGGGGCAAGGGTACGACCGCAAGTCGAATCGGGAAATTCAAATTCAGCGTACCCGAGGAAGTTCGACCGATTGAAAAAATGCAAACACTTGCAGCAGCTGTATTAGGCTACCTTTAATACACTTTGGCGCGATATCGGCGTAGTTCCGCAAGTCGTATAAATTCACGCTTTATTTACGAGGCCATTCGCCTGCTCGAACTTTGAGCTTTCTCTCTCTCTCTCTCCTTCTCTCTTGGCCAATCTCGCAATTCGCGACATTAACCTAGTTTGGCTTTTGATCTATCTCTCTTTATACTCCATTTGACTACTGGTTTTTGTACTTTTCGATCGCTTTGTCTGGTAATTACACGCAATTGCACGGATATGCGGAGCGATTATCTACAGGTATTTGCGGTAACGCATTGATTGCTTAGCTTTGTTGCGTGTGTTAGGGTATTCCGAACTATCTTTACTTAATTTAAAAAAAATTAATACAAATAATAAAAATGCTCGTACCACCTTGTACCTCTAATTAATTAACTTTCCAATTTATATTTATAACGATCGAACTATTTATTAACGGGATAAAAAATTAATTTTTTACACACAGTTCCAAAGCGGAAATTCGTATGAAATTCCTCGTCGCATTGTAAAATATGCTCTTACATGCGTCACATTCACCTTAAATCTCGCAGAGTAGAATATACCACATCTGGGATTCCAATAGTAAAAGTTTTAATTTATTCGAATCATATAGGACGTGGTTATATGTCTCTGCTTTTCGTAATCCAACTAAGCTCTCCACATTTCCTTCTCATTTCCCACCTAATATAACTAGTTTAATAGATTTACTTCTGAAACGAGGCAGCAGTGGTATTCATATATCGTACATTTGAGACTGAATTAGTTTTGATCCTATCTGCTTCAGACAGTCGGAGTATGAATCCAAAATTAGAATGGTGAATGTACATTAAGAATGATATTAATAATAGATTTTTTTGAGATTTTTCATTTTGAAACAATGGTATGTGCTAACAAATGACTCTTGAACAGTCGAAATCATGGATTTATAAACCGAAACACTTGTGAAGCCATTCAGAGTGAATTGACAAAGAAAATAATGAAAAATGCTTTGATCGCGTGTCTCGCGATCTGTATAGAAAAGCCTCTTTTTTCGTTGCATTTTATTTTCCATGAAAGATATAGAGAATGATCACTATAACTTTCGCAAAACTATTTTCACGCATATTTCATATCATCACAAGTCTGGTGAAAACGTTAGATAATTGGTGACGAAAAACATAATTTATTGATGTAATGTGTTCGTAATAATAAAACTAAAAACTTTATGTATGGATATTTTAATTGTTAAAGGAAATCTGACTAAACGATTTTGCAGATTAAATCTTAAAATACCATAGCACATATTAGAACGATGTAAATGCACTATTCTATGGAAATATTCAATATATCGTTTTATAAAAATATACGGAAAAGTGGACAGTATATTATGTAACTAAAAATAATTCACCTCAATTTCGCTTATCCTGTATCAAATTTTCTGTGACAGTACCAGGGAATTGAGAGAATCCGCCGTTTCCACAAGATGGGGTCCTCTTGTTCAGTGTAACAAGACATAGATTGATGCTCATCGTCGAGAAACTCTTTCATCTTATCAGACCTGTAGATGAATTACGAAAGTGGATTATTATAACACGAAAATCAATGTAGTAACCGACGGATTTTATGTATTGATGTCTATAATTAAATCCTCCCAAATATTTTACTAAAATCTTTTTCGAATCTCAAGTTAATCTTGTGTCAACTTTTATTTTGACTCACTAAGAACAGCAATTTTTTGTCCGAAATATTACCTATACAGCTAACCTTAAAATAGAAGAAAGCATGAAGCTTCTTAATAGAGCACGATATAGTAGAAAAAAGCCCGTTTTTAAAATGTTTTCAATTACATCATAGCTTTGAACTTCTAATTAGTTGATGGCTATCCTCAAAGCTGATTGAACTGTGATCTTTATACTACCGGATGCAAGGGGGGACTTATTATAGGTGCATGCAGTCGACTCGAGGTTTCACGGGTAATTGGACGCGAACTGAAACAAGAAATGTGCGCCTCTGTTTCGGCCCCTCGTGTTTTTCTGGCCACTTAATTAGTGCCATTCTTTTTGATGGTTTGGATTTTTTTATACTTGTACCAGACCCTGAGATTTAATTATAGCGTGTGCCATATTGGGAACGTAGTTGAAAATAAAATCAGTTGCTTTCCTAAGAATTGTTAATACACTAATTCGTTTCCAAATTTTTTTTATCAACTATATTCAAATTGTTATACGTAATATTTTTCAAACAATTATTTATAGAGCGATTTACATTCACGGAATCATATCAAATCGTGTTTACTTTCAGAATTTGCCAAAATTAATTTTAAACGAATTTACGTTCAAAACTTCGTACGTGAGGTAGAATCTTTCAATATCGAGTGGATATCAAGCACTTCTATATAAATCCGATTTGCATTTTATAGCCTAGTTATTACTTTTACGAGTATATATATATATATATATATATATATATATATATATATATATATATATATATATATATATATATATATATATATCTGTAAAAGGACTCCATCCGAAGGATGTATGATACATTCCTTAAAATGGGAAAAGAGGTTTGTATGAATCGAGTCGTCGTTTGCATGTCAAATCGTTACTATTATATAGCATCAGTATACACGATGATAGTACAGAAATTTGTGTCGACGGGCTTAAGTAAAAGTTATGTGCATCGCGAATTCCGTTTGTAGCCACGATATCGAGAAAAATATCTCGCACTAGTGTCACTGTACATACTATGTCTATGGTAATATATTCCAAGAAGCTATGCTGCAACGAATCACCCAACGTTTCTACAATTTCAAATTGTTATTTTAATCGTTTGCAATTTACATAGATCTATTGGTTTTACCTATTCTGTATATTATTCTCGTAAAAAAAACAGGTATGGCGATGTTAAATTAAATTAACAACGCCAATGATCAGCCACAAAGAGATCGGAAAGCGATGTATTTTCCAATCAGCCGCAAGTTTGCTGATAAACAATTCGCTTTCTCCGTCCCATCTGATCGAACCCTCTATAACGTCGTCATACGATTTTTAGCTATAACGTAGAAATCGCCCCATTGACGCAACCTCAGAATGCGGGAGACAAGTGTGTGTATAGGGGGGGAAAAAGCTTCGAAGGAAAAGTAATTTCCTCCAGAATATTTCACGCGTGAGAGACTGTATACTGTCGTACTATTCGTAATACGTATATAGTGTTTCATGCACAAATGCTGATAGCTGGTAAATGCATCGTTGTCACATTAGCGAGTATTAGAACTGAGCGTTTAGCTTTCATGATAATCGCTATAAGTTAATAAAGGTAATGAAGCTTGTTACGAAAATGCAATCTATCAAAAAGCAGGTTATGTAATTAAAATGGACTTCTTTTGTTTTCTGGACTTGTGCTGTGCAGTTACACGGCATTGTTTGATGATATAAACGTTAAAGGAATACTTTATAGAACATTTAACCAGAATGCGTCAACTATCTTGTATACTCATTTGGAAATCCGCTAACGTCAATCAACGCACTGCCCTCGCATCAGGGCTAAATGGACCGTAAGATAATTAAAACTGCCCTTAACATATTATATCCGTGATATCCTCGTACATCGAAACCATTCTTCTGCTCACCCTTGACAATAGTTCAATCGACCTCGAGAAAGTTATTTCTACCCAGCGATTCTCATTCCCTTGTAAGAACGCGTAAGCATCCAAACGCGTGGGAGCTCGGGTATTATATGTATAGGTATCTCACGAAATGAATCTCCCCCTTCTCCTTCGTCACTGCCTCTGTAATTCACCTGCGTGAGCATATACGGGTACCCATATTTGCGACCCCTGCATCGGCTCCACAGATCAATTTCACATTCCCGCGCGATTCCGTCGTCCCTCGTAAAAAGTTATGAACTCCTCGCGACTCTTGTGCGTGCGTGTATTATTTATACACAAGGTTTTTCCATAGCGTCCCCCTTGACTTTTCTTAGTCTCGCTGTTCGCCCCATTTTTTGCATTCGATTTGATTTCTCTTCTTTTCCGTTATTGACCATCGAGTATCAGTTTTATTTGTTTGTACTGTAGGGAAGCTGTTTCGAGTCGACGGTGTGTATGGGCTTTTGTAACGACCACATTGTTTGTTGGCGGATAAACAGCCTATTGAAAATAAAACTTACTCCAGAGTTAGTGTCTTGCCGAACTCGACATACATCTACTTATGTGTATCTGGTACACGCATAATAAGTATTTAACGTAACTCATAGAGTCGAAATTGAGAAAAAACGATAATAATTATGCCATCGCGGAAATCTCGACTTTTTTAGATTCAAATTTTAAGCTTACTTATGCACAAGCTATGTACCAAACATATTTTTACTTTGAAGACCGTTGGAAGTCCAATCTAAACTAATTTTAATGTTAATGCATACGTGTATGCATAACTTGACCTGCTTTTCGGCTGCTCATGCTACAAACTGATTAAGAATTGGAACAATAAATATTTCAACAGTTATCGTTTATAGTGAATAGTCATAATCAGCAATTAAAAAAAAAACCAGCCGGCAAAATTAAAAATAACTTCTTTTCCTAAATTTAGAATGATATACATGACAAACACGTGATTCGAACTCAAAAGCCTCAGAATAGATTTCTAACTCGTTGTTGATGAAGTCGAAAATTGTAGTATCATAAAGCTTCCTCTAGGAGGAAGCAGTATCAAAGTGGAATTCTTTCACATGCGGTATTTCCATTAGATGCAGTGAAATTGTATTTGTTCGTGAATTTTCATCCCATTTGTCACGCACTGAAGCAAATCTCATGCCCATAGACACACCGCAGCCCCAAAGCATTCCAGAGAGCATTCAAGAAAGAAGTGGAAATGAATTTTTCTTAATTAAACTCTACCCTTTTCAGGCAAGAGCGAGAGCCTTTCCTTTTCTCTACTCCCAATCTTTCCAGAATTGCTCAGCAGTGTTCTCAGATTCGACTACTATCTCCATCGGATACAGGCTAACCCCTATCCGAGAGAGCGTAACGCCAGGGTGCCTCGGTGTCACGAACGCAGGCATTTCAGTTGGTTTCCAACGCGTATCTCTTCCTACATCTCTTTGTTTTTTCCTCCGATCTTTTTCTTTCTCTCTCTCTCTCTCTCTCTCTCTCCCTCTCTCTCTCTCTCTCTCTCTCTCTCTCTCTCTCTCTCCCTCTCTCTCTCTCTCTCTCTCTCTCTCTCTCTCTCTCTCTCTCTCTCTCTCTCTCTATCTGTCCCTCTTCCGGTGCCATCTCCTTTCTCGTCCGCCGTGCCGCCTCGGCGTTACGTGATCTTGATTCCGTTTTCCGATTTTCATGGAATAATCTGCGTCGACTCCTTCTGAATACGGAAATCGAACGAAAAAACGATTTGGCACATTGTATTATACAGATCAGAGTTACATATCGGACGAATGAGAAAACGGACAGTGTTTATGCGTCGGGAGAATAATGGGCTCCCGCGGGAAAAAGTTTTATTATACACTCGGAAAACACTTTTTCCCGAAGGACGCTTATTTTTACTACCACCGCTTAATTTACGAAGTTTCTTATTGTGTAAGAGAAAACAACGATTCGTTCCTGATTTATGTTCGCGAAAGAGCGTCGCGACACGCCGGTTCCTCTGTTAATATCTTACGCGGATAATTTATTTCGCCTCGTTACCGTCGGCAACTATGATAAAGCCCGAATTTGTACATTCCACGCTTTATTTCCTCCAGGAAAGTCGCCGAGCGAAACGCAAAAAATAAAGGAAGTATACAGCTAGAGGCGATGAAATGTCAACGACGGGCGATGGCTGTCACTCACGCGTCAAACTGCGCGAATTCTCGACATACGTTCATATAAGTAAAGGCGCCGCAAACCAGTTGACCGCCGTATAAGACCTCTCCTTACATTATCACGTGCGACCTGAAGAGCTGAAGTCCCTTTTTTTTCCTTCTTATTTCTCGGCTCTCGCAATCTGCGCAGCTAATCCGATCCTCGTGTCGATAAGAGGAACTTTCGTAATAAAGGATTTCTTACCCTCGTCGCGAGTACTGTGCGGCACAATGGCAGGCGTGCGTGCGCACGCTGGTGATGCTAGATTTTTTTTTTCGGAGGCAATTCCGAGTTCTACTGAAGTTCCGAAGGGTGTGTGTATATTTTTTCTGTGGTCGAGGTGCAGCTAGACAGACGTTTATTTTCGGCCGCGCGGTTGATTAATTGAATTAGTTGCTGTGGTGCGAGGTTGATTTTTATACTTGGTGCTTTGTTATTCTGATTTATGATTATTAGATATGGCAAAGCTGCTGGATCAGTGTATTATGAGCTGTATCTGTATTTCATTGTTATTTTTTTCGTTGTTTTGTATGATTCAATATCGAACTCGAGAGGTGAGCTAGCGAAAAATTGTATAACAATTAAAACTTAAAAACAATGCGCTGCTGATGTTTTACGCTTCGTATTTTTACCGACAATATTATCGAGGCTTACGTTACAAATTGATTGACGTTAAACCCAAGTAAAACAGAAAAGGATTTATATTTCAATCGATACCTTTTTTCAAGCCACTCTTTTTCCTCTTTTTCAATGCCCATAGATTTTCCAGCGCGATATTATGGATTCGAGAAGGCATCCCTTTATCTTCTTCAGACAAACGTTATTTCCTCTAAAAAATCCTACATCATAATATATTCGATGTTTTTAATATTTCATTCGTTCCCTTACCTTTTTCCAACGAATTTACCATTTTCATAGATTAAAAAAAAAGAATAACGAAGAGATTTATTGATTAAACGTATTCCAGCTAGGCTTATTCCAGTCTGCAAATATAGTTCTATCAATTACTTGTTCACACATCGAACTATCATTCCCCCACACAGTGGCACTAAATTGGAAATTCGAGAAAACGAACGTTACTCCGCATAGCAAAACAGAGAAAACTGCTCGAATATTTCGAATTAACCATGTTTTGACAAGCAAGTACTGTTAAAAAAGGCTCAAAACGCGCAATTGAACAACCCGAAACTTTAGCTCCTCGAAACGTACGCCGAAAACTAAACCTATAGTTTAAGAACTATCAGAGATTCCTGACAAATTATTAATGAGAATGCTTAGATAGTGGCATATGCTGAGAGGTTATAGACTCTAAATACACTTATTGGATTGTCACTTGTCGGTAAGATAAAAATACATTTTGCCAAATAATCGGGCCTAAATATTTCATCAGGGCCGAAATCTCAAATCAGCCAATTAAAATGATTGCATAAAGAATTTTATTTTAACTTGTTTATTAGTTTTTGGTATTTTCAAAAAGAAGTGATATTTTCACAAAGGCAGCGCTTCGCTCATGCGTTTTATTATAGAATTTCATATGATTTTTCCTCAGTCGTAGGCGGCCTAAGGGTCTCGGCAAACGTTGCCGCCGAGGGATCTTCCATCTATTTTTTGCAAATACTATTTCCTTCATCCCTCTTGTCGCGAGATAACTCGCGCAAGGCAACCTACATCACGGGGTTGCGGTAAAAAGAGATTTTTTTCGTGCAAACATACTTATCGAGATTATTATGGCTCGGATGTACTCTTCTTTGAGGCTCGACAAACTCGAAGGAGGATGCAAATCGTAATTTGATGATTTACATTTACAACGTAAAAAAACCGACCCGAGACGAACGGATAAGAAAATCCGGCTTACTGAATATTGCAAATTTTCAATTTCAAAACCCATTCCTTTCTGAATTATCAAGACGATCCAATGCGTGCGTAACTAACGCTTTCACTCGAAGTTGTGTAAATCTCTGCCGATATCCATCGTTACATAAATAAAATATCGGCTTACGCTTCTGACTACGAAAATCTTAATTCAAAATACACACTTTCTTCCCCCGTCATGCTTTTCCATACCTCTATTTATAGTACACCCGTGAAGCTCTTCTAAAAATACGAAGCAAAAAAAATATAGTAACAAGAGAGTGATGATAAAAAAGTGAATTTATAACAGAGGATGACTCGCGCGATAGCCGATTTGTTTAATAAATGAGCCTCCGGAAGAAGAAGTTCATATCCCGAGCCTTTGACGATAAAAAAGCCCGTCACGTCAGGAGCACACACAGGCTCTATACTATCGGACGCAGACGCGCGCTTGAACGGAGTATATAAGGACGGGGCTATCGTGGCGTGGCATCGTGCGGGTGGCTGTATCACTATTAGGCAATAAAACTGATTCCGGATGGAATATACGTGGAATTGTACTAAATCACTTCTTGCTCGTTTATCCTTCCTTCCTCTTTTTTTTTCTGGCAGAGTATCTTCTCACGACGCTTTTGCCGGGGTATGCGGAATTTATTTATTTTTCTCTTCTGTTTTTGTTTTGCTTGTTCTGGCCGCGGTATTGTGGGCTTCTGATATACGTTTGTTGGGAATACGCTTGTCGAAGAGCACGTGTGTGCATCTGAAAGCGGGATTTCTGCGCGGTGGTTGAAAAACGCTCGAGTCGCCTCGAGCCTCGCGAATTCGATACCTTTTGTTTTGTCCGTTGCTACGTTTTACGTCAGGGCAAAATTCAATTTGAAGAAAGTCAAGAATTTTATAAATTAATTGATTTAGTAGATGCTTGAAGGCGTATGAGGAAATTTCCCTTAGAAGCAAGTTAATAATAAGTGTCTTTGTCTCGCAAGATCTCAATGTGCGCACAACGTTTAATTGCATCAAAAAAGAAATTAGGTTGAGTGGGTGCGAGAGAGTGAAGGTAGTGATGTGGAATTTTTTTATTTCCAAGACGAGCGAAATGCACATAATGGTATTCACTTTCACAAAGTCTCGCGCGGGAGAAAATTGAATTACCGTCGTAGCGAAATGAGAAAAAATGTATTTTTGATTAATTTGACGATATTTTATACGTGTTTCAATATCGCGTAGTTTCAGTGTTGCAGTAGTCTACGTAGAATTGAACAAAATCTGCTTAAATTTGAAATACGTAATAAAAGTATGTTCGTATCCGTAGGTATAGGTATATACTTTCAACAAGAGCATGTCTCTATGGAAGTACAATATGATTTTGTATTCAAATAAGTGTACTACTAAAACATCAAACTTAATTACAGCAAAAAAGCAAGGTGCACTCGGTGCAGCTTTACGTAAATAATTCACGGCAGTCGCGCCACAACTGCATTACAATTTGCAAAGAAATTGAAAAAGTCCAAGATAGTTGAAATAAGTCCAGAGGCAGTTCTTAGTAATAACTGGCAATTATTCGCGACTATATAAGTTGAGCTACAGCGCAGTGCACTACTATTGATTTTGTCCGATAAATAAAGTTTGACGGCTTTCGGACCGTAAACGCGAGCTTGAGTTTCTGCGGAGGCGTCGTCGTCGTCATCGTCACAGATTGCTTGTTTTGCCTAACTTTCAGCGCCAACTTTTATGCGTTTTTCTTAAACGACATGCGCTATAGAAAAATAAAGTAATCGAGCTCTTGTATAGAGGCGATGGGTAATTTGTGTATTTCATAGGATATACAAATATATTTGATTGTACGAAAGAGTTATAGAGTAAAGCTACAATGTTATTGACGTCATTGTACATACAAACATATTATATACATGGTAAATATTGTCTTCTTCCAAGACAATGAATGCCTACAAGTTTGCAGAATTGTTTTCTTCTGCACAACACTCCATGATGCGGAGAATTCTGGGTTCAAGTAAGTCGGCAAAAAAAATTTCATCAGTGTTCTATTGTGCAATCAAGCATGTATAAGAACAATCTCTATAGACTTAATTTACGTTTTCAAAGTAATAAGAGCGCAGGGAGATCTTTAATTAAAAAGTTGTGCTTCTCAAACTTCCCCAAGAGAGTCGAGAAAAAAACGATGAGAAAGTTCTTCAAGTATGTAATGGTGTTTACGTCAAGTAAAAGCAATTGTGCATTAGACAATAAAAGCAGTTCATTAAAGTAATTTTGAAAAATTTATTTGCAGTGATCAAGGTCTCTTATCCGTATCATTTCACAAATACATTACAACGAATATCAAAGTATAGGTATAGACTTTGCACACAATATCCATTCTTATACGACGAAAGAAAGAACTACCGCGACAGTAATGAACCCTAATTATTTCGGGATTAAGCTCCACATAATACAGCCGTGCATATGAGCGCGATTTGGAATAAGTGCGTATAACTAGACTGCCGAGGTAATTCTCTCGTCGGACTATAAGCTGTGCGCAGGCAATCAGGTATACCGAGCGCCAAGTTTTACGTCTGCGTCCAGTATGGTCGAAATTTTTTCCCCAGAATCCTCCCTGTGGGCTACGTTCACCGCAGCTGTGTCATAAAACGCAGTAATCCCTCGTTGCTAAACCTCTGCATCACTTGTGCGATTCTCTCGTGTCACTTTGTGTTAGGCTGTTGTACATTCGTTAGAGAATCATCTCGATTCAAGGTGAATCTCGGCGATTGCGTAAGCAACGAAGATATAGGCTGACTTTGCGTTACGAATGTGCTTGCAGTGTGTACGATGTGGATTTATGGAAGAAAGATGCATACGGTGTATAAAACACACGATGCTGCTGGAGAATGTTCAGACGATTAAAGTGCACAGCCTCGTGAGGTATGTGCAGAGACATTTGAATACGCGTAGATTTAGCGCTGAGCTAGAAGTACGGTCGAAGATTTAAACTCGCTATTGTTTTCTGTGATCTTGTTGTTTGTCTACATTTTGTTTCACGTTTTCAATATTTCTCACGTGAACTTCATTTAATTGCATTGCAATATCGAATTGATTATTGTACTATTTAAAAATAGATGTATGATTCTGTTTATAACTACATCTCCAGTCAGTACATTATTCATACAATTGACCGTACCCAAGACAAGAATTTTCATTTTAAAATACATCAACTCGTTCCCGCCAATTAATAGCTAATTAGCGAATCTCCTTATCCGTCGCAAGAGCGTGCACTGAATTTCGCGGAATTTCGCTAATTAATTTCACATAAACGATCCTCGGTTGTAAAAACTCTGCAAATTCCCATGTGTCAAGCGCCGAGTTTCTCGCAGCCCTGAAGTTAAGAGCTCCTGAAACATTCAAGCCCCGGCATCCTTCCGTCTTTCGATTATACGAAGCCGCAAGTAGTGCGCGGCGCACCTGCTCGACATTCGCGCATCAATCGAACAAGAGCTTCTGTCATCCCTCCATCAGCCTTAATATTCGCGCTGCGGGTGACTGAAGCGCGATTTAACGCCGCTCGACTCATAAATAAGCCGATTTAATCGCCCAGCCACGGCATCCCTCGTATCAGTCATATCGCTTTGTTATATATATATATATGCACACACACATACGTGTGTGGCTGATGTGCGTGTATGTGTGTGTGGGGTAGGTATGAGGGTTTTAACACTCGACTGGCTTTACTGCGAGATCGTTTTAGAAAATTGGCCTTTCGCGCCTTTTACAGGGCCAATTTCGCGAGCGATCTTTTTTGTAGTTTGAAGCGCGTGTGTGTATGTACATATGTATAGGCAGTGACGCCTACTGTAAGCCGAGGAGTACTACAGCATTGTGCGGAGGTGGGATCAATGAATGGTGTGTGAGGGTTCGGCGAAAGAGGCTTTCAAATATTCCCAGGATCGCGTAAAACTCGTTTTCCGCTCTTTACTCGCGCTAATCTTAATGGGCTCTGTCATAAAGTGCGTTGCTTGTTTTACCTCCTGAATGACGTTTAGCCTTATACTACTGGGTCCGAGACGGTATGAGATTTCGACTCTTTGGTTGGGGTTATCGATGATGTTTATTATGATTGGACCTGGATTAGTTTTCGTCTTTTTATGACTACTGCATTAATTTACAAGACCGATATAGGTATAGATTCACGCGCGAAACTTTTATGTAATCCTTGAAATCCTATACATCGTATAGTTCTACTAAAGTCAGATCTCTTAATACGTCATAACTGCATTATAGGTAACGAATCCTCGGGGTAGTACCGTCTCATGAATCTGAATAATATGTAACAATTATACAATTATGCAGTTTATCAATTTATCTATATTGTTACACTTATACGTGAAAAAACTCAATCTCCCAGTTTCTCACAATTTAAATAACGGCACGAACGATCAATTTCCGTCGCAATCTTCCGTTATATTGCTCTCTTCCGATAATAACATTTGATCCGAACATTCGCACGCGCCAAAAAAAGCTAATAAATATTGTCATTGAAACGGCAGAAATGCAAGGCCAATTCCAATGCTCGACGCGCGAGTGTGTACAGTTACACGTACAGGAAAATAGAGAATCGCATCGATCTGCGTCGCGTCGTCATCAACATCGCTGGTCCACGTGCCGATGCAAATTCGCGTCGACGCGCGGACTATCGGTGAATTTATGGCGCACGGGAACTTTCTCACACGAGCCAGAGCCATTTTAAGTCGACAATCACGGATGAAATACGCTGTGATTTATTTTTGCCGATGATGATAGTATTATAATTTATATGCTTTAATTATTTCCACGCGCATTTGTGTACCAATAGTTTTTAATTTACTGTAGTTGAGCATTGATGGCTTTTCATATATATAAATACTAAATATTGAAACTGAATCAATACGAAAATCCGGTATTATATAATATGGTTCGGTGGACGTGATAATAATTTACGTTTTTCATTATCGATGTAAATAAAAGAGTGGATATAGACTGTTTGTTAAATCGAATCGAACGAGAAAAATTTTAAAAATCGATAACGTCGATGAAATGAATTCTGCTGCATCTCTACGCGAACAAACTTCACGACTCCGTTGGCGAGTCGACGATTCAGCCCGAGAAGACGCTTTCTAAAAGGCAACGAAAGAAGGAGAGAAGCGTCTGGCCAGTTCCAAAAATGGACGATAAGATCCTCCCACGCGCGCGACGTGACGCCGAAAATAAAGACATTTCGCGCGAATTTTTGGCATCAGACACGACGAGCTAAATTATGATTAAATGCTGCGGAACCAGCTACGTGCGCTGAGTCTTCAAGAGAGACAAGACAATATTTACGAGCGCGGATTTGTTGTAATAGTCGCATTGACAAATAGATGTATGGAGTTATTGACCTGTATAAGCTTGTGCAGCTGTGTTTCGGTGTTTCCGCCATCATTAAAATATAATTTATGAGGTAAGAAGTTTTAATGAAGTCATGTGTAATAAAGCGGTAAGAGGATTCTGGAAAACATAAAATGTGCATTTGGGTGTGGTAATTTTCATTACGAACGAAACATTTTTCCACTCTCTTATACAAAATCTGACATCCAATTTTTGCTCACGCACCAAAGCGCACAGAAGCTTTCAAACACCACTCTATTATAAACTCAACATACCATACTGTGCAAGCAAAGACTACACGTATACGTTCGCGTTAATTTTTCTTTTCATTGGCAGCGACACGCACACAGAGCGCGCTGCGCACGTAAAAGTGAAAAATCATTTTCTTTTCCGAGGCAAACGACACGTGTCAGATTATCTCTTCTGCGCTCGGCCTTTCCCGTGCGACATCGCTGTCAATTAGGCTCAATTACTAGTATATCGCAAGAGGCGATGCAAAAAGTGTTCCGCGCGCGCGTGCACGTTTCGCTCTCGCGAAAGAGATTCGCGAGGCGCAGGAGTCTGCTACCCACCGAAAGTATTACACGGTATTAGCATAACTGCATCGTTGAATCTCGTTTAGCGCGAGTGCAGCCATTAGCCGGACGCGTACATTTTTCCAGCGAAAATGTTCGCTCGCTCGCCAGGTCCTCGGCCTCGAAAGTAGCGCGAAATCAGCCGAGGGGAAGATACCGCGCGAGGTATAAATAATTCAGTAAATGAACGTATCTTTGTCTTTTACAGGAGTTGGTACTGAATTTTGTGTTATGTATGAGTGCGCGTGCGTGTGTTTGTAGGACGTTTTTGCATTTTTTCATGTTTCATGGTGGAAAATTATTTATGATATATAGCTTCGAAAAAAATAAAAGTAAGCGGTATATATATTTGTAAAGTATTGGCGTTACCATGTGTTTTTGAAGTAGGGAACGTAGAAATACGTACAACGCATACCTGTGGGTGAGTAAATTGTTCACAGAAAATTTGATCGTGAAAACGTTATATTGGTCGAGTTTCGAGTTACGTAAAAGAAGCAACAAAAATTAAAAAAAAAGAGATCGGTTACAACTTTAAAATTCTGTGAAACAAATGCTTTATTTGTAAAATTTGTGCAACTTGATTGACGCACAGAGCATTTTGATAAAATTTATAAACTATCATTCCCTGTGTTGTGACTTTTTAAAATAACGTTTTTGCTATTTACGTTAATTCAGAAAAAATACTTTGATAAAATATAAATACTAAGTGTATCTAGAAGGAATATATTTACTTAAATAGCAGTGAATATTTAAGGTACTTCGCTGTAGACGTTCCTTTGCTCATTTGGCTTTCCGTATTTTTAACTAATTCTATAACCGGCGAACTTTGTGGTCTTCGAAAACACCCTTTTACGACCTCACCACGTAAAATAAGTTTTGCTTGTTCAAGTTCTTCTTTCTTTAGATTGTATAAGTATGCTAATTTAATAATGTCTTTATTTGAATAATTTACTATAAGTATATTTATAATTTGTATTTTACTATAGAGTTACATGACTGCGCATACAATGCGGGCTATCTATACTGGCGGCTTCAATCGAGCTTTGATAAAACAACATTAGGATGTGCAAAACTGATTGTTGTTTTTGAACAATTGATATAGCATCGTGAAACAAGCCATTACTGTACACACACTAGATAAAGACGTTTTTTGTACTGTAGTACAAGCCAAAAAATCGATATTAGTTCATCGCATCGCTCTGCAAACATGTCCAGAAATACTTATTTTAAAAAGTTATCATATTAAAAAAACTACGAAAATCTCACAAAACAGCTCGCATTATATTAGTTTCCTACGAACGCAACTGGTTTTCAAAACAAACCCGGTGAATACTACGAAATTCTCGTGCCTCTCGTGCAGTCAGAGCCACGAGTCAATTAAAATCCAAAATTTTTTCTTCAGATACAAATACGCCGTACAGTCATCCGATGAAAGAAACGAACAATAGCGCGTATCCGCATATGTGGAAAGCTATATATTAATTAAAGAAGCGACCGCGGGTATGTTTGTTTTCCGCGTGTCGTATTATACGTCCGCCCAGTCAAAAACTATCTATCGCGGCTCTGCTCTATAACTTCCGCTTTGGGAAACCAATATGCAATTAACTGTATATGCAGCGAAAGCATAGGGAATTGAGTCGGGGCACGCGCATATGGCTTCGGCAATTGATCCTACAGTCACGAGCACCTGTATTCTCGCTTGCCTAGTGCAATGCTAATAATACAATTCGGAGAAAGGTGAGATTCGAAATTCTGTTTTGCTTTTCTCTCTAGTTTACGATCAGTTGAATCTGTGTCATTGCAGAGATTCTAGGAAAAGCTTATGCGTCACACGAACCGGTCAATGTTCGTTTGTTTGTGCGAGATGCACCTTTATTGGATTCCCCGTTGAATTTCGACGTTTGTATGTCCGACTGAGTTTAGTTCGATGGGAAATTCGTATTGGCAAGCTTGACCTTTTTTGGGAAGGGCAAGGATCGTAGATTTCGTTTCGTTTGGTAAACTAAATCTTATTGCAATCCAAAATTTGACTTTGTTAGCTAAGCTAAAATAACGCGTGAAAAATCGTAAAATACGACAAATATTAGAGACAAGAGTTTTGTGTGTTGCATCAACATCATTCCGCTGTTGTAGCGATGTTGAGTGACTTGGAAACCCGTACTTTAGAGAGATATTAACGAAATGCTTTCAAGACGAAATCGTGTGCCCGCGTTTCTCACTTTATGGACGCGTATAAACGTATGTTGACGACTCGCGCTAGAGATATCAGTCGGAGATGACTAACCGGACAAATGCTACCGAAGACTCCGTATCATCTATGTGAATTTATGGGTTGTTAAAATCAGCGATTGAGATTATACATCTTCTCTGGCTGTACTGTAAAATCACGTTTTGTAATTCGCAGATACGTCTATGATTGCATAATTCATTTGTTAAATTTTTAATTCAATTAGTTGGACATTTGCAAACAAATATAGTCGAGATTTAATTTTCTACCATCAATATCGATACAACACGGTACCCAAGAAATAGTGAAGCAAACGCATTCACGATCGCACATCCTGGTAGTCAAGAGCAAAACCTGATGATGAGAGCCGCATATAGCGAACCAAAGACGGATATTAAGTACCATGCAACGTGGCCCCTCGCGTTGTTGGCGTTTTTGTCTCCGTATTGTGTGTTTTTTTCCTCAAGCCCCGCCCTTCTCTCGGCGAGTGATGGATTGTTCGCGACCAAGACGATTTAGCGAAGATTTTCAAAGAGAATAAACATAAACATCTGTTGTGCGAGCAAACGCGCACAAGGAGTTTCGGGTTTTCTTTGCCTCCGCGAGTCTAGGAAGAATTCCTTTTGTGCCGACCTGGCCAAGCATGAACGAGATTTCAAGTATTCGGAAGAGAGCTGAGAAAAATCTGCTGGAGTAGCATTAGATCGAGAAATTTCGTTGTTATACTTATGTTTGTTATTTTGTATAGATATAACCGTATAATATCGTTATACTTTTACGGAAATAAATACAGTCAATCCGATTAGTTGTGTGTATTGTAGCAACACGTGCGAAACTATGCAAACTTCGGTGCCAGTTTATTTTCAAACTTTCATTTTCCAAATATGCATCGATGAAAATGGGGTATGGCGTATCGCCAATCGAGTTATATAAGAAAACACATACTGAATATCGATGATGCGAGCAGCTTCTCTGACGCCAGGATATTCAAATATAAACTAAATTGACGTTCCTACTTTTGTTATAGAGAGACGCACCTTCAATAATGTACTCGTAATCTCAGGCGGTGACCCAAAACCACTTTCCTCGCTCTTCACAGCACCTGTATCAGATTCGCGAAACACCGTGTGTATATCTGTATACAGTTGGAGCTCAAAGCACGAGATTGTCTCTCGACGCGTCTGTATACGGGATCGAAATTGTTGGCAATTATTCACGAGAATGTCTGATCGCTGCAGCTAAGCCATTTAAGGTAGTCGGCGAAGAGAGAGAGAGAGAGAGAGAGAGAGAGAGAGAGAGAGAGAGAGAGAGAGAGAGACCGGCGATAAAGGGACGGGCGATTTTACGAGCGCGCGACTGGTTCGGAGCTGCGAGGATCGACGAGGCATTGTATATAAGCAACTATTCCCGAGGATCTGGACGTGAAGTGCTGGCTCGGATATTTGGATCTATCGAGAGGTCGGGATTTTATTATATCGATGCTGGTGATTGCTTTATGGATGTAACTTTGTTATTGTCTGTCAATCATATTGCTGTGATAAAGTATATATTGTGAGATGTAAATTTGTTGGAGAATTGAAATTTCAATAACCCTGTATGAAGAGGTTACCTACGTATGACATTCACTTATTCGTAATTGATTGATGACGCCATCGGAGGCTATTATACGAATTCGTATATTGTTTAAATTTTCTCGTCCATGATAAATCATGATGAACTACAATATCCATAAATGTCAACACATTATGTACATTATTGAAGGCAAATAATCGGTATCGTATTCTATTGCCCATGAGATATATTGTCCAAACAGTGAATGATTTACATATCACAAACATAACGCCTATATACCAGTCCGTATTTGTTCTATTTCAGCGAACCCCATCAACGCTGCCGTTCATCGCCCCCATCAAGCAGCCCTGACAAAATAATCAAATTCACGAGGTATATAATCAATTAAAGGACGGAAAAAAGTTATCCTTTTCCCTACTGATTCTTCTACCACACACATGGAATTCCGCGTGATTAAACAAAACTCTCTCTCACCCCATCTCTTCCTTATTGCCGGCAAGTGATTAAAACGAAACGCCGACTCCATTATGATTCTCAAGCGCATTCAGTCGCAAAACTTTCTTCCGCGGAGAGATCGAGCTCGCGAAAAAAGGTCAATGCTACCACTTCGCACGCGTGCCATTATCCTGTCGATCAAGTAATCTCCCTTGTACACCGCATGCACGAATCGTCCTCCCTATAACGAAGAGTCGGACTCGAGCGAATGCTTAGTATGTATAGGCACTTAAGCCTTGCTCTAGCCTCGGGGGCTTATGAGATCTCCACGCGAGAGGAGCATACATGAATGGTCATAGAGATCCGCGCTCGATCGACTTGGAGATTGACGAACGATTGTTATCGCGGCCTAAAGTCAGTCGTCCTTCGAGCGAAACAGTTATACAATAATGGCCGGAGAGGAGAGCTCGGCGACCAAATGAATCAGAGAGCCGCTTCGAGGCAGAGATGGATTGACAGCCCCCCCCCCTCTCTCTCTCTCTCTCAAGCGTTTATTTATAAGGATATCTCGCTTTTTTTTTCTTAAAATAGAGACTTCCTATCCCCTTTTTTCGCTCCTCACCGGGGATAAAATCTGCGCTTTTTTCTTTGAATGAGTGCGACGAGATGGAGTGAGAGAGGGGGGGGGGGGGGGGGGAGGCGCACATGAAAGAAAGCGCGAAGAGGGACGCTTTAAAGGAGACGTAGGCAAAGATCCGAGAAGCGATAAATTTAACGTCTGCTACTAACTTGTGTGCAACGGATATTAAAGTGCATCTGCTAAGCTTCCTCAGGTTCTTCAAATAAGCTTATGTCGTGGTGAAATGTGCCGAGAGCTTGCGCAGTATTTATATGCATTGGATTTTTTTCTTTAATTTAAATTTACGACGAGTGGTGATGATTTTAGCACGAAAGGAACATTGAAATTAAGTAATGCCATTTTAGAATTTTCTTCAATTTGGCATATATTTGATTCGTATTATAAATGTGACTAAGCAACTTGATCGAAAGAGTACAATAATTGAAGCAGCTTTATTAACGTAGATTGGCATACCAAACTAACAAAATCTTTGCAACGTATCTATATAAAACAAGACAATTCGATTCATCAGTATCAAATAATAACTATTAATACCTCAAGCAATTAATAACGCTAATAGGCATAACGTGTTCTATTAAGTAAAGTAAAATTAAAATAACGTTTCGACAGTCAAACATTCAGTAAGTCAAGCAGGAGATAGAGTCGGAGAGAAGATTCAAATTCATTTATAATGTGCTGCGAGACATGTCCCATCAAACACAATCCATTTATATACATTTGTGTAATATCATTACGGTGTTTATGTGCCTTCGGATACAATGAGCGGAAACGTCATAATAAGTTATTAATAGAATACTTGATTGATCGAACTACATATTATACTGTTTACGTATATTCTGTGTATGCATTTCACAATGAATATTATTCACAAAAATATGCAGTTTATTACAATTTTAATTTTATATACTGATCTTTCTCATTGTAGTGTTTTTGTGTATTTTATTTGAAAAAATGACTTTGTATATAATACCAGAAAAACTAAACAGTAAAAATCAATGATTATCATTAAATGAGAAAATGCCAGATTTAGCGATGTATACCTTATCAGGGAGAAAAGCCCAGCCATAATTACCGTAGACTCCGGCAATAATAGCATGAACGGTTCATCTAGGCACAAGTGAAAATCGTCCATGCATGTGACACCACCTATATCTTTGCCATAGCCAGAGACCAAAGTCAGAAAATTCAAGCTGTGAAGGAGAGGCTAAAATTGTTTTGTTTTACGGCTACTATACAAGTGGCTTAGCGCTACAACTTGGCGGGTTATATACCCTGTTGTAACGCTTTGTACGTGACTCCTGTTCTAGCAACATACTTATTTTCTTCGACGATGAACATATTTAAACTGAATGAAATACAAAGTTCGGCTTTCGGGAAGTTTCGAATTCAAATTTCTGTATTTCTATTCATGCTGCATCATAACAAAAAGTATAATAATAGTTGTTTAACTCGAAGGTGTTCGTCATGCAAATTGTATAGAATGTGAAAGGCGTGATCTGACGCTAATAAGTGTGATATAGTATAAGATGCAGGCTGAGCTAGCGAAGTTTGAGAATTAAAAAGTTTTCAGTTTATGCATTGCACAAAAAACTTTGAATCCGATTAATTTTTTACGAGACGCGGCGCATAAAATGCACATTATAAATGAATGACAACAAAGTTCAAAAGAAGTTGGAACACACTTTGTTTACTTATACAGTAAATGCTGATGAGAAAAATTACTGATGTCCCCAAGTTTTTTTTCTGATTAGAGTATGGCATGGATTTGCTACTTTTTGAGATTATTTATTCAATTCTTTTATTTCATAAGTATTACGCATAAGACTCAATTATATCTAGATTCTAGAAGAATTATATCTAGAAGAAATCAAAACTCAAATATTTTGGTCTCGCCTGAATACCATATCCTTGACGACGTTCCCGTAATGACTTAAAATTTCATCTTACGTACTATAAATGTCTAATTAAGTCTTGTAATTTACAAATTTCTTCTTGAACGTCGCATCCTCCCGTATGGTCGTAGACCAAAGCCATAGTTTCATTTGCGAATTTACGACCCGGGGCGCCCATACGTGAACAAACAGGCGCGTGACTCGACGTAATTACGCGTTGGGATCGGAAGTGGTTTCGAGTTGCAAGTGCAGAGAGCTTGTGTACGTGTGTTTATATCGGTGCATACCTATACTTGTATGCACTGGTCGTTAATGCTTCCGACCCGTCTGCGATCGATATTTCGTTTTTTGCGAGAGGCAACTTGAAAACAGTCAAATTACATTTATGAAGGAAGTGGGAAAAGGAATGAGTAGTCGGGTTCTTAAATAAAAAAAATGCAACAATTTCGCGGTTAACCTAAATATAAACAGTAACTTGCTTAGGCATAAAAACCCTCACGGAACAGAGGGAAAAGCCTGAGCAAGCTAGTGAAATAGAAATTATTTATTGATCAAGTAAATTAATGAATTTATGTAAGCATAAAATACAAAAGTCAAAACTTATTATCTAATTTAACTTACGCAGTGGATAATCGATCCTTATATTTACAGAGCGCTCGCTTACCTAATATTTCGGGGATCAGCCCCTACAATAACGCCGCAAATCGCAAATATCGGTGCGCTGTACGTGACGGACCACCCTCTCTTCTGGGTAGATTGTCGATCGAGAAGATGGAGGTATCCCGGGGTGGCAACGCCCAGCACGTCACAGGGCCCCGACGTCTCGGGAACGGGTCCAGCCCTCGCTCCGTGAACGACTTGAGACGACTCGTCGAGTCGTCGCGACCGGGACCTATAGCGAAGATTCGCTATGCGATAACAGCACGCTTGTGTCTCGCCCACACGGAATTACAGGCACTTTATTTACACGAATTATAGAAATAAGGGAGGAATCACATGCGAGTGATTCACTAACAAATATAATTCAAATTACAGCGATTACTACAGGCACAATACAAAAGCTACACGAGAATAGAGGTAGGCTTCGGATCACACTGCTCTCGATCGATGCCGAAACGAATCTGACGCTCTCGCGCGCACTAATCGATCTCAGACCGCAGAAGGGCTTACGCATGCGCTCTTTCTTTTCTTGGCGCGCCATAATTAACTCGTCATCAAGAGGCGCGGGAATCAAACCGTGCTAGGTGATACATATTTTATGCGGAGACGTATAATACGCGAACACAACTGTTGATTTTTGCAAAGAGATTTCTATCAAAATAGCCGTTAAAGGCGGACAATGGTATATGACTTAATGCAGTTCTAAGGGGATTCAGAGTCGATGTAGCTTCCTGAGCTATTTGACGATTAGTCTTGTCGTGGCTGAGGAACTGAAGCCTTTACCATGATGCTGTTAGGAGGATTATGGAGAACAAGGTCTTCAGAAATTTACCTATGGGTTGATTTACGCTAAGCTCGGATGTATTCGTATTTTCATAAGAGTGAGAATTCTGGTGTTTTTTTTTTTTACATGGCATTTGGAACACGAAAGTTCATCGCCTCATCTAGGCAAGCCTTCTACGCTGCCCTATCTTGTGTCAACCCCACCCAAGATGCACCTCTCCGATCGACACCCACCCGTCCTATTTCTACTAGATCCGCTTTTACATTGTCCTCCCATCTACGTCTAGGTCTACCTAGAGGTCGCGTTACCATCGGCCTGCCCTTCATGACACGCGCTGCCGTACGGTCGTCTCCCATTCTCGCTACGTGCCCTGCCCATCCCAATCTGCGCGATTTTATTATTCTGTTAATATTTGGTGACGCGTACAGATTGTGTAACTCATCATTGTGTAGTCTCCTCCATTCCCCGGTTTCCTCATCTTTCTTCGGCCCGTATATTTTTCGCAAGACTTTATTTTCAAATACCCTAAAACGGTTGTCCGCCTGCTTAGTGAGAGCCCACGTTTCGCACCCGTACAGAACCACCGGCAGTATTATTGTCCTATATATTCTTATTTTAACGTTTTTAGACAACAGCCTCGACTTAAGTAAATTACTCACGGCGTAGAAGCAAGCATTACACGAATGGAGTCTCTTATTTATTTCGACATTAATCTCGTTTCTATCATTTATGGTCGTACCCAGATACATGAATTCGCTAACCTTTTCAAAAGTAAAATTACCAACTCTGAGATATTCCTCCCCTCTGCAGATGCCTAGCTTATCCACAATCATGTACTTTGTTTTTGATTCACTCACTTCTAACCATGTATATTCCACCGCTTTTATGAGGATTTCCGCGTTTCTTGCTACCGTTTCCCTACAATCCCCCAGTATATCCAAATCATCTGCGTAGCCTAGTATCTGCGTTGTTCCATTAAGCGTTGCGCCCATCTGGCTAACCTGCATTTTTCTAACGGCATACTCTAACGTTAAGTTGAACAGCACCGTAGAGAGCCCATCCCCTTGTTTTAAACCATAGCGTATCATGAAGGGTTCTGATACATTACCGCCTACTGGGACCTTTCCCGTGCTTCCGTTCAGACATATTTGAATTAATCTACTAGAATTTGATACATTTTGCTTCGCTTAATAGAGTCGTACGCTTATTTAAAATCTATAAATAGTTGGTGTATGGAGCTCGACGCCCCCATATTTGAGTAACTCAGCTGGTATAGAGTCATTCCCCGCGGCTTTGTTGTTTTTTAGTTTTTTAATCGCGGCCTCTACTTCTTGGTAGCTCGGTTCCTCCACGTGGGGTTCAGCAGTGTGAATTTCGTCCCCTAATTCTTCGCTATTTTCGTGCACGTTTAATAATTTATCGAAATAATTTTTCCACAGCGACAGTAATTCGTTGTCATTTGTTACGAGGTCCCCGTTTTCGTCCTTCATCAATTGCGCTCTCTCCTAAAACCCTTTCTGATGGCGTTAATCCCTCTGTACATTTCGCGGGGGTTATTTTCCTTACTGTTAGTTTCTATTCTCCTAATAAGATTCTTTTGATACTCCCGCTTCTTATTTCTGTAGATCGCGCTTGTCTGTTTCCTTGCGTTAGAATACTCTTCTACGGTCCTATCGCTTCTATTTTGTAAGCTATCTAATTTAGCCTTTTTGCGCCTTTCAAACCAGAGTTCGCACTCTTCGTCAAACCATGGTTTGCTCTTTGGCTTTTTCTTTTTACCCAGTACTTTGTTCGCGGCCTCTTTTACCGTTTTTTCGATGTCCCCCCATAAGCTATTCGGTTCGTCATTCCCCTCCGGCGATGTGTTGTGTATAGTGGTCCGAGTCGCTATCTGCCCCTCTGTAAGCCCTTACGTCAAGAACATTAGTATGACGTCTTTTTTCAATGAGGAAATGATCAATTTGGTTCTGTGTGGCCCCGTCCGGCGATGTCCACGTTGCCTTGTGTATGTTCTTGTGCTTAAAACACGTAGTTTTGATTATAAGATCTTTTGCCGCCGCGAAATTTATGACCCTAATACCGTTATCATTGCTGGCTTCGTGCAGGCTTTCCTTACCTATAGTAGGCCTAAACATTTCCTCCCTACCTATTTTAGCATTGAATTCGCCTAATACTATTCTTGTGTCGTAAGACGCGAACTGGTCGATTACCTGCTCTAAAGTTTCGTAATAGAGATCCTTAGCTTCTTCTTCTTTGTCCTCCGTAGGACAGTGTACATTAATAAATACATATCTACACCATTCACCTTCGATAATGATGTACGAAAGCCTATCATTGACGGATTTGAAACTTTTAACCGAATGTATGATGCTTTTGTTTACGAGAAATCCGGTGCCTAGAGATCCCCCACTCCCGGCCCCATACAGGTACGTGGAGTTACCCGATGCTAGTACTCCGCCATCTGGCCACCGCGATTCCTGTATTGCTACCAAATCTAGATTGTACCTATCAGCTTCCTTTACGAGTTCTTTAAACGCACCTGCTCTGTATAGACTGCGAACATTCCAAGTTCCGACCCTTAAGACCCTTTTGGTTCGGATTTGATTTTTTTGAGCCATGATGTTATGTTAAACCCGCGCGCTTCGGATCCTGTTCCGATCGCAGGTGAGTCCACCGTTCTAGAGGTGATAACCCCCATACATCTCTAGAACTAAGTATGAGAGCTTTCCGACTTTGACGAGGACAGTGTCAATTCGTCGTCAGACACACTACGGTTTCATTCTCGCATCCTAACGCCCCCCTGCAAGGCTGGCATCGTTACCGCGTAAGACCAGGTGACGAATCATTCTACACATCCCCTTTCGGGGCAGTTGTCATCGCTCCCGCATCCTCCTCGGCAGCAGGATTTTTTGTAATGTGTGATGAAAGAGATAGATTGAGAGATAAGAGATAATGTGAAGTGTTTTTGTTGTTGTGGTGCTTGCGTAGTGTTTCTAGATGAATGCGTTCGACAGTGTGGGCTCATCACACCCACGCCTGTTTCTATCGGCTGTCCGCGGCTGCTTATTCAATTTATTCTCAGCTAACCTCTTTCTCAGGGGCTGTTCCTCTATCCGCAACCTAAGGACGCGCTGTGTAGTGGTGATAGGCACCCACCCGTCCGATCTGGACGACAACGCCCAAGACCCGCTTAGGGTAGCGGCATTGTAACAGGAATTCTGGTGTTAAAATGTAAAAAAACAGTAATTGTTATAGGGGTAGAATATTTGCGGACGACGTCTAGCAATTTCAACAGAATAGAATAAAATGCACAACGCATTTAGTAAACAGCAATACAGCAATAATAATCTTTTTCTTAACACGTGTATGAAAAAGACCCGTTTCCATGCCTCTAAAGTGAATGGCAAACTGCTCATATCGAGCGTGCGGGAGGGAATCATTCCCTCCCGCTACTCATAAACACTCAAAAACACTCACAAATAATCAAATTTTTGAAAAATATTGATATTTTTTGAAAGAGTGGTTTACGACTCAAAATGCGCAACTTACCATTCACTCTATATGCATGAAAACGGGTCTTGACAGGCACTTGTCAAAAAAAGTACAGTGTGCAACAAGGGGGGAAGGGCAATTTCTCCCCCCCCCCCCAGTTGCACAATATACTATTTGATTATTTAACTAACCTATACCTAAGTTTTCAACTTAGGAAGGTTTGAGGCATTCATATTTATTATTTTCATATTATATTAATGAAACAATTAATAACCTGATACGAATATTATTCAAATCTGAAACAATAACGATGATAATAATTAATTTATGCACTAATCAATGTTCCCCAAAATATACCCGAATTCGTTGTAAACTAAAATCAGTTTTAGAGGAAATCGACGGAGCATTTCGAATTGAAGATGAAATCGATAGTATCTTCATTACCAAGTAGCGTGTTATTAATATTCAGTCGTAAATCAAAGTTCGACTTTATATCTGCGCCAAGCATATGTTTGAATGTTTTACCAGAACTAATGAATCGGCTCATATTATACTAAGGTATTCTCCAAATTATGGCATAACTAGTAAATTTAATGGGTTATCATACTTCAGTATAAAATTCAGACCATCGATTTTCATACTGTGTTGTATCCTCCCGCCTATTAACTGTACAATTCTACGAATAACCATTACGCGGATAATAAATACATATCTTCATTAAGGAAATTCATCGCAAAATTCACCCAGCTATAAGAGGCAATTTATAGTCCAAACAGACAAATTATACATATCAAACTGTGAAATCCATTTCCCGAGATAAACCGTAAAACCAAAGTTCCCCCAACGCGCATCCATCAAAAGTCAATCCATTAAACGACCCCAGCCCGATTTTAAATCAACAATCACTTCGAATAAATTAACTCCGTATACTCGCCCCGACAAACTTTTGATTTATGTACACCTATAAGTGCCACTGCAGCATCCCTTGGTAATCCGGCCTCTTATTCACGCGGTAATCCACATCTTGGATATCCCCCCACCCCTTAAATATGAAAAAAAGCTAAGGCTACTTCGTGGTGTCATATCGAATTATAAAGCGGGAAAACTCAATTCCCTGTCGAAGCGGGAGAAAAGAGCGTACCTGAGACGGGAAATAAAGGGAGGCGAACACATATGACACGTATAGTCGAAGAAGTGCGACGTATGCGGGTAATACGATATTATCGTGTCGCCGTTGCGATAAATCGACGCCCGTACAACGGATCCTCCCCCAGGCTTTGGAAGATGATTTACACATTTTACAGTAGCTCGGCTCTGCAATTACGCTGTCGTCAGACGTTGATTTCTTACTTAGTCGATGCTGCTGGTTGTTTAAGTTTGATGACTACCTGGTAGGTTGAGACTTTTTACATGGGGATTTAGTTTGAATAAGTGATTGGTTATAATATGCATAAATGTGCAAAAGCTTGTGGAAGGCTTCGCATGTACTTTCGTACTGGATGTTTTGTTTATCATTATTTGTATTTTAAAATGATTCAATCTTTTGTGTTATAATCAGAGTTATAATTTTGTTCTAATACTAAAAGAAGTCCCAAGAATTTGGGATACTTCTGATGATTTATTCCTTCCAGTAAATATTTCCAAACATGTTATACAGTTTGTTTTTCACACCTGGAATGCCAAGCTATGATCGAGCTTTTTTATGTGATACTTGTAATACCTTTTGTTTCTGTCATAACTCTTGAATAGACTGACACTGTACACCTGGGAAGTGTAATCATTTTTCTTACAAAAATGTTTTACGAGAAAAAGGGATGGTGAATACATCTGTTTCATAGCTAATATATTTTATTTAGCCTTAAAAAGTATAAAGCATAATTCGGAGCGATAAATTCAGGGTAAATCCTTCTATGCGGGCTAAATGGATCGTAACCCGCTATGTAGCGCAAAAAAGGTCTTTTCATGTAATTATATTAAATGCGCGTAATAAAACAAGTGGACCATATCTTTTAAAGAAACGTATATCAGAGATTATATTGTAATATGTTATGTGCATGTGACCTCCAAAGAATTATATGATTGACAGAATTTATAATTAAATTTTGTATTTCGAAAATCAAGTACCACGAAAAAATTCATACAAGCTGCACGAAACATCTCATCCTGGGGGTTGCCCTATGAATTTTTTGAAAAATTAACGTAAATTTAAACAAAACTTCAAGCTTGTGAGCTGCGAGAAGAGGTGCGAGGCCAGGGGGCAACGCTCGGGGGAAAGAACCCTCTCGCTCTTTTCCCGTACAGTGGAAACGACCAAAACTCCTTGTACTTATTTGATAGCGTAAAAAAACGAACAAGTTCTATTGCAAAAAGTTTATATGAGATTTTTTTTAGACTTGAAGGTTGAACTTTATAATCTCATTTTTTGCATTAGGGCTTTATAAAACGCGATATAGATTGATAAATTCTTTTCACACAAAATTACAACTGAAATTGACACTATGCAAAGAATACATCTATAGCTTCTGATAATTAATTTTTCTACTTTCAGACTGAACAATTCACAGTTTTGTGGCTGCTGTTTTCTGTGATCGTTGTTGGCAACACATCAGTGCTGGTAGGTTTAATATTCGGCAAAAGAAGAAAGTCGCGGATGAACTTCTTCATAAAGCAGCTGGCATTTGCAGGTAATATCCTCTCTTTCCTCTCTTAAAAAAATGATGGCCTTTGTTGTGAAGCATTTAATACGCGATTCTGATGAGGTGTTTAAAATGAAATGTGGAAACCTTGATAATAAATAAAATATATGTAATATAACTAGCAAGAAATTTTAGTAACAATTAATCATTACCAAGAGTGTGTAGTATTACAACATGTGTATTGAAAAGTGGCACCCTAACCCTATTTGAAGTAATAATAAAGTGTGTGAATATTATTTAGTTTTTTTTTTAATGTCAGTGAGAAGTTCAATTAAAAGAATAAAGAGTTTGAAGATATACTGTGTCTCTGTGCCCAAAGTCGCCCTCGGTGAGGTTTGAGAGGTGAATTTAAAGAAAAGTTCAGTACCGAGTCAGTAAGTTTAAGTCTATCATTATACAATGCTCTTTGAATTGTAAAAAGTCTACTAGACAACTAAAATATGGCACTGCCACTTCCTATATTACCTAGAAATATGTAACCTAGATGATTCTGATTTAACTGTTTTCGTTCATATTTTCACATCCAGGCTCATGCGAATTTTTTAATGGAGCAGGTCAAATTTATCTTATAGCCAGTTACGCAAAAACTACTATCTTTAGTACATTGTATTTCTGGTTTCTAGCATATTTTTACATGGAGAAAGTGATAAATGTTTTGGCTTTTTTGTCAAGGTATTAGGTAATTAGAATTTTGACTTTTAACAGTTGTGAGAGATTTTGAGACCGATACCTGTTTTTCCATTTTTGCATTTATTCTCATTCAAAAACTAACAGGTCTAGAGAGCTCATATTTTGCATATAGATTTCTTTTGTGATTGTGAAAAGATATTTAAAGTTGAATTAACGTTAACTGAAATACTTTTATGTTCGACTCCGACACTGATGTGAATGCAAACTCATGCTATACGACTAAATAATTATCATGGGTGTTGTAGTCGAACACAAAAGTATTTTAGTTAACGTTGATTCAACTTTAAATATCTTTCCACAATCACAAAAGAAATCTACATGCAAAATATGAGCTTTCTAGACCTGTTAGTTTTAGAATGAGAAAAAATGCAAAAATGGAGTAACAGGTATCGGTCTCAAAATCTCTCACAACTGTTAAAAGTCAAAATTCTAATTAATGCCTTGACAAAAAAGCTAAAATACTTATCACTTTCTTCATGTATAAATACACTGGAAACCAGAAATATTGTATTGTGCTAGAGATGGTAGTTTCTGTGTAACTGTCTATAAGCAAAATTTGATACGTTAAATTAAAAAATTCATATGGGCCTCGATGTGAAAATATGAATGAAAACAGTTAAATCATAATCATGTAGGTTACATGTTTTCTAGGTAGCATAGTAAGTATATGTGTAAAATTTCAGTTGTATAGCTTTTTTATAATGGAAATAAATGGCATTGTAATGATAGACAAACCCACTGACTCTTATACTGAACTTTTCCTCAAATTCACTATTCAAACCAATGATGACAACATTGAGCATTATTAATATATTTATTAAAAAATAGTTTTGAGGGATTTAGTAACATGTTACATGCTTATAAAATATTAGCAGACGTTAGTGTGCCGCCCAACACTTATGGTAGATTTTCTACCAGTGTCATTATACAGAGATAGAATCAAAAGCGCGCCTTCATTCCTAGTGTTAATTAAATTTGAAATGATAAGTATTCAAGTGTGTAAACTTATACAGTAATTAGGTTACATCAATTGATTGAAAGTATATAGTCAAATATTTATCCATACTCTACTCTGAAGAAAACTAATTTTACAAAAGTATGAAAAGATTTTTACACTTTTTAAATTCGCTCATTCGATTTTTTGGGATGACCTATAACGAACACTTACATATAATATAGCTATATGTTTTGACCTTTTCATTAACTTTTGATGAAAGTTAAATTAAAATTTAAAATATGATCTGTCCCTGATCAGAACGTGGGTGTTATAAAAGGAGATATTTCCCTATTCCCGTGACTGATTTCACATAATTAATTATAACTTAACCAGAGATGAAAAATTATAATTTGTTGATATACATAATTTGCTATCGTTGTATAATAAATAGAGCTTATAAATCATAGTCCTATACCTATTATATTACCTATCGGTAAAGATAAATACGATCATAGATGCAGTTCCAATGTATACGTAATTTGCACGAATATGCAGTACTAATCACAAAATAGTCTCCTAACTCTCGAGTAAATTAGTCACTCGGGGCATCACTTTGTTTCTGAATATATAGGTATATACACCACAGAATCGTTCAAATCCTGTACCAATAGACAGCGCATGTTCCCTTATTAATTATCCCCGAAGCCAATGAAGCAGTAAATTCCCAACGCGGCTTGATTAATAAAGCCCGGTAATTCGTGTAAGTGCATTCGGTAATTCTTCAGTCTACTCGTCTCGCAGCATAACGTCTCGAAGCACTCTTCCAGCGCCGGTGAACTGAACGCCAGCAGAGGTCCCCATTGTGCCGTAAGGTTTTCTCTTCGTTTCTTACTTCGTCGTCGTCCTGTGGCACGTCTCTCCGTGTGTGTATATGTATATACACATGCTGCGGCTATTGTTCCTTGCGTGCGTTGGCGGATGTATATAACGTCGCGAGGAGCGACTGCATAAAAGCCGAAGGAGAGAATAGGACGAGAAGGGCGAGACGGGATCGCGCGAGCTTTTTCGAGAGCAACGCGGATTGTAATGCAGATACACCCATCTGATACGTATGCGTCGAGACGTTTCGCGCGCTTTTCTTCGGGCTGCGCAGAGAGTGATTTTGTGGATTTGCTCGATATTTTTTGCTGTCGCACGCGCGAAACCGATCCGCCCTGCGAAGCGAGATTTTATTCCTGTGTATACTGCGCGCGATCGGGAGAGATTTATTCGTGAGACTATTAAGTTTCCGTTGCAATGTATAATCCTTTAGCAGCGATGTTTATGTAGACGGGTAGAAAAATCGGTAGACTCTCGTGCACGTGCGGCTGTTGAATTTTCTTTGCAGTTTGTATTTTTCGAGCGATTTCGGTGCTTTTAATCCGTCAATTTTTTTCTTCGATGGTGAGTATAAACGATGGCTATTTTTCGCGCTCTAATATTAAAAGACATTTCTATCTCCTCAGAGCGCATTGTTCGGCATATCATATACCGCTCGAGTACCTCTCGGATTGCAACAAATCGAAGACAATCCTCCCATTATACGGGAAAATTCTCAAAAATATGTGTGCTCCAGCAAAGACAGGACACGGTCAGAGTGCTCGATAGAGATAACGGGAAACGAGACGCGGTCCGAGAAGTAAGAAAAATACGCGTTGTACGTCAAGGATTTACCGGTGAATACAGTGTGGCTTAGCGCACTCGAGGGTGAAAGTCGGGGCTATACATGCGGATACGTATAAGCTGAGCGCGGGTATCAGTTTCAGAGGGTACGTCTCTTTTTTGTATAGCTTCTTATACCGGCGGCAACGCGATGATTCTTATTTATAGCGAAGTTTTTCTCGCTTTGTTCCGAAAGCATGCAATGTGACGTTTGAAGTAAATATTGTTTGGTCCAGACGTTTTCTCGACTCGTACGATATCGCTCGGATGTGCGACGCGAGATCGAAGCTGAAAAAATATGATGTACCTAACATGGATTTTTGATTTGGTCAATTTAGTACATACTGATAATATTTTACTGTATTGTATTTGGTTAAAATTTTAGCTTCAAGGTAACGCGAAAAAAAATGTATCAAGTCACTCCGCCCACACATTGGCGAACCATCTGAACATTGCGATCCAACCCCGACTCGCTGTATATCTCGTTTCCTCGCGATCGCCGTAAAAACTTAGTTTCCCGAAGTTGGTCAGTCGTATAGCGAAATACAGCACACGTCCCAACAGTCTCCGGGCGTTAAAATATTTTTTCACGGAAAACTCGGAACGTCGCGAGATCGAGCGACGCGATAAAACCTACGGGGAATTTGGATTCCGCGCAATCGCGCTTTACGAGGGTCAATCAGCCGATAGTCGTTAAAGTCACGCATACTCAGAATAGAGAGAGAGAGAGAGAGAGAGAGAGAGAGAGAGAGAGAGAGAGAGAGAGAGAGAGACGTTTCGCTCTTTTAAGGACCGGCACATGCACGAGTGCGAAAGTAATAAAACAACTTGCGTATTAATTGGAGCTGGCCGAGTATTAACCGCAGGGCTCTGAATTGTACGGAAGAAAAGTTCGTACATCGCTTTAATCAGCTTGGAGAATGTACACGGACGGGATAATTACGCTTTTAATTATGTAGCGAGTGTATCGGTGCGGAATTTCAACAGTTTTACTCGTCGTAAATTACGGAATTTTGCAAAACCGCGGTGTTATAAATTGCGGACGACTACTTACTTTTACCCGGGCGACAACGGTTTAAAATTTATGCGCATTTTAGGTGCCTTTGCGCGTGTAAAGCAGATTCGGTTGCGGCTACTGTTACGCGTCGAATTTGCTTTTTGAAAGATGTTCGCAGCAGTTCCAATTTATTGCGTTAAAGAGAATTCAGTGTTATTACTCCTCGCTATATAGTGGTACGTGAGCATAGCGATTTAAATTACTATCATTAAGATTATACAGTTGATATTTAGTGTGGTTTATTAATTGCTGTATTATTATTCGGTAACGCGTTAATATGATTTTTAACATCGGTATTCATAGGGATAAGAAAAAAAGGAGTGCTCCCTTCTAGCTTATTTTATTGCTTCCTCCTAGAGGAAGTTTTGTAATAGTAAAATTTTGAGTTTCGTCAAAACTTCTAGAAAATACTTTTTGGTGTGTTAGAAGTTCAAATCACGTGTTTTTAGAAAATGTCCGTATGGATGTGTGTGTGTGTGTATACCGTAATATTTCTGGAACTACTCCGTTAATATCATTAAAATTTGACATGCATGTATATTTTTGGATTCTGAATTCGGGAAAACATTTATTTTTTATTTTTCTAACTATTTTTTTTATGGCCAATTTTTGATTTTTGAAAAACACTATTTTGCGTTTTTTTCAATCATCCCATTTTTACAAACAATTCAGCTAATATGCATTTGAAAGAGAATAAAATTACCTACTTTTCCCCGTTTGGTCCTCGGGGTCGACCGCTTTGTTCGGCAGATTAAATGAAAAAGGTGATTTTTAAAAAAAATTCATATCTCTGAAATTAAACATCATAAACTCATGAAAAAAAATCATGTCGATGGATCACGTGTCAAACTATATCCCATTAAAATGTCAAGTTATTTGACTACTTATTTTTTCAGTAAAAAATCAAAAACTGGAAAAAATGTGTTTTTTGTGCCTCGATTACGGAAGTAAAAAGGCTTTATTGCATTTGAGATTTTGGGAAAAAGTAGATATTTTATGTGTCTTGGCTAAGTTCATTACGCAGCTTTCAAACCCCTATGGTTCTTAAGATATCAAGGTTTCAATTTTTTTTTGAAAATTTTTTGATTCCTCATATCTTCAAAACAATGCAGTCAAATGCTTCAAAATTTTATTTGATGATTAACCATAAAAAAGCTATTTGCTGCTAAAATTTTTAACGATTTCGTCGAGCGGTTCTCAAGTAAAGAGTTAAAATGTAAAAACTGATTTTTCTCAAAACTTTTTCTTCCTCTTATAGGGGTGTCGTTGCACGTCGTTAAAGTTCCTCCCTATGAATTGTCCCTATGCAACATGTTTTGAGAGTAGAATTATATGGCACAATATATATTTGTTTTTTTATAGTAAAATTATACGTAAGTTTTTTTAGATTACAATCTTATTCTCTTAATACGATAACTTTATTTTTACAGAGTTATCCTTTCATCAATCTCTTCTTTTTCGCGATTTTGAGAGATTTTGATCGGATTTTTCTGATTATTATATATATTTTGCTATAAGAAAATTGCTCCTACAGCAAAATAATTAAGCTTTGAAATATTTAAAATAGCATTCACATACTGTATTTTCAAACAATATTTTATTTATTGGGACAATAAATTTCGTTGGAGGAAGCTACGTAATTCTGAAGAACCCCGATTGGGCTTTGCTTTTTTGATCAAAAATTATTTCGAAATTAAACTCGTGTAAAAGTATTGAAATCTATATACTAACAAACTTATATCACAAAAGTGCGAAACAAGAAATTCATTAATAAAGCATACAAAACCTATTTAAAACGTTACATAAGTATTCAATGAAAAATCAATCAAACAGTCTAAAAAAAATTGTTTAGTCGCAACCTTTATACCTATAATCATAAAAAACTTTCATTTTATAGCTGAAAAAAAAACATCGAGTTAATCAAGATTGCACGCAGCAATAAATTCCTTACAGCCCTGATCCACTTTGATCAACGCGCGGTCTGAGGCCCGCATCGAAAAAGCACCCCATAAACGACGAGGCAAAGCTGCAGCAGCCGAATCGCGAACGAGTACTTAAAAAAAAAGCCGGCAACAATCAAACGCCGGTGCCGTATTCCCTAGCGATCGCACGAAAATAGTTCTCGCCCTCTCTAAAAGTCTCCCCAATTTCACGCGCAGTAGCCAGGCGCGTTTCGACGAAGCGCGCGAATGACAGCTCGACTGCATTATCGTCAATTTGGATCGAAATAAAGCCACGGGGATTACAGCCGTATACGCGTCGTTGGGACAGTCTCTTGTACCCGGGGCTAATTAAATTTAAATTGAATTTTAAGCGCTCGCGCGATTTAACGCGCGCCAAGAGGTGAAGATCCTCTTGACTTGGCTCTCTCTCTCTCTCTCTCTCTCGCTCTCTCTCTCTCTCTCTCTCTCTTGCGGGTCATGTGTAGAGGGACCTGTTCGTGAATGGAATCACTGAGACTGTGAGTGAGAGGTGTCCTTTACGTTTTTCGAGAAAGTTTAAAGTTGCTCTTTTTCGAGGTGTTCTTGTTTGTAAGAGAAGAGAAGACAATGGTTACACAAAAGACAATAGACGATTGCTCGGAGGTAATGTTGTACGAAAGTTTTTACAATGCACGACGCTGCACCCCTTGGCAGAGATAATTTTTAGTTAACGACAACATAATGCTGGGAGCTTGCGCGCTCGCTGCAAATGAACTTTTCAATCGCGATAGAGCTTTTATAACGGCACCGATGCCATTACGATAAATTCGGCATCGTAAACATGGGTATCGATAAGAAAATTGATTCGACGACCTGCGGCCATTAAAAAGATAGTCATCTGCGAAATTAAATTGTGTATTGAGACGGGTAATAATTATGGTATCGTGGTAAACTCAGCTCGTATAATAAAAATAAGAGGAAAAAACACGTGATTTCAGAGTAATTTTAATACTCGGTATGGATGTTTTTTTATGGTTTATTACGAGTATTTTTTTCAGATTTGCATACGACAAATTTTATGAAATGTTCCGGTGCAGTGATTTGCGTTATTTTAATACCTTTTATATTTCAATGCTATATAACGTCGCACGTTTTTAGCTTTTATTTGGAAATCGATATTCCAGTTTCAATAAATAAGTTTGTTCGTCGTAAAGCTTTTTTGCTTCCTCCTAGAGGAAGTTTTGTAATAGTAAAATTTTGAGTTTCGTCAAAACTTCTAGAAAATACTTTTTGGTGTGTTAGAAGTTCAAATCACGTGTTTTTAGAAAATGTCCGTATGGATGTGTGTGTGTGTGTGTATACCGTAATATTTCTGGAACTACTCCGTTAATATCATTAAAATTTGACATGCATGTATATTTTTGGATTCTGAATTCGGGAAAACATTTATTTTTTATTTTTCTAACTATTTTTTTTATGGCCAATTTTTGATTTTTGAAAAACACTATTTTGCGTTTTTTTCAATCATCCCATCGTTACAAACAATTCAGCTAATATGCATTTGAAAGAGAATAAAATTATCTACTTTTCCCCGTTTGGTCCTCGGGATCGACCGCTTTGTTCGGCAGATTAAATGAAAAAGGTGATTTTTTAAAAAATTCATATCTCTGAAATTAAACATCATAAACTCACGAAAAAAAATCATATCGATGGATCACGTGTCAAACTATATCCCATTAAAATGTCAAGTTATTTGACTACTTATTTTTTCAGTAAAAAATCAAAAACTGGAAAAAATGAGTTTTTTTTTGTGCCTCGATTACGGAAGTAAAAAGGCTTTATTGCATTTGAGATTTTGGGAAAAAGTAGATATTTTATGTGTCTTGGCTAAGTTCATTGCGTAGCTTTCAAACCCCTATGGTTCTTAAGATATCAAGGTTTCAATTTTTTTTTGAAAATTGTTTGATTCCTCATATCTCCAAAACAATGCAGTCAAATGCTTCAAAATTTTATTTGATGATTAACCATAAAAAAGCTATTTGCTGCTAAAATTTTTAACGATTTCGTCGAGCGGTTCTCAAGTAAAGAGTTAAAATGTAAAAACTGATTTTTCTCAAAACTTTTTCTTTCTCTTATAGGGGTGTCGTTGCACGTCGTTAAAGTCCCTCCCTATTAATTTATGTCAAACTATACACTAGTTTTATTATTGTAAGTTTCAGTATGATTATGTATAATTAAAGAGGAATGGGAATGAGTCGTTGGGTTTTTGAAATAAGAAACACATCAATTTCGGCGAAAATTGAGCGGAAAAAAAGCAATTTGAGGCGATACATAAAGTTTCATGACAATGAAAAACAAACATACAGAACATGTGGTAAACAAGTGCGTAATCTATATACACATGAGCAAGATGTGCACTCTTCTAAAAGAATGAGGTGCGAAAAGTGTACAAAATATATAAGGAGTGGATCAATGAAACGGCACGTTGCTACTTGTGGTTCAGTTTGTCCCATTTGTGATCGAAAATTTACGTCTAAGAGATATTTGACGCAACATATTAATCACAAACATTGACATATTGTAAAATATTAATAATACAATTGAAATATAAATAAAACTTTTCTTTTGTAGTTGCCCTGTACTCAATATTTTGTATTATTTTTTAATTGCTCCTTCAGCAAAATAATAGAGATTGAAAATATTTAAAAAAGCATTAACATTGTATGTTTAAATAATATTTTATCTATTGGAACTATAATTTTAGTTGGAGGAAGCTACGTGCCAATGAATTGGCAGCCGTTTTTTATTTTAATTATAGTGCCCTGATGCAACCAACTTTTCAATTGAAAATTGGCAGACGTCAGTGAAAGTTTTTGAGCCTGTATTGCAAATCAATCAGAAAGGAAATGCTCAACTTTTAACTTTTTGAATATAATGAGAAATATTTTTATGTAGAAAAAAACATCATTGCTAAAAACTATACAATAAAAATTCGTATGGAACGCATCATTGTACAAATAAGTACATACACGTCTACGGAATTGCTATACCAGGCATACACGGCGCAATTACAGAAGCGCAATAATTGATAGCCGGCGCATCAATGATATTTATGTGTACCTCCGTGGGAGGATAACAGGATATCGGCTAGACGAAACTGCTGTCCTAATAAAGACGAATGCTTGCCTGTTGCAGATTTAATGGTGGGTTTAATATCAGTCCTGACGGATATCGTATGGCGATCGACGGTCGCCTGGTACGCCGGTAACGTCGCCTGCAAGATAATCAGGTTCATGCAGGTCGTCGTCACCTACAGCTCTACCTACGTCCTCGTCGCCCTTTCCATTGACAGATACGACGCGATAACACGACCGATGAACTTCTCCAGGAGCTGTGAGTATCTAAGCCAGTTCTTTTATTTTCTCGCTGCATCCTTGCTCCGACGGGGGAATTATTGTTTTACGGCCCCCCTACACGTTTTATGATTGAGGTTTACGGTCGATGCGCGGAATTGATGTGTTTGCCGAGTGGAAGAGTACCGGCCGAGCTGTATATTTACAGATGTGGATCTTTGCAGGGAAATCGAAGTGCTGATGCTTTTTTTGAGGGTGACCCAGTATCAGTCGATCTGAATTTATCTTACTTACTGTAAGATAATAATGCATTTGACGTAATGTACAATCATATTTTCGACTTTGAAAAAGATGTACAAATGGCATTGGGTGCCCGGCAGGCTATAACTTTCGATCTCCATAAAAGTTGCGAAGCTTCGAGGGCATCAGTCGTAGGACACTTCGTCAATACAGGACTTTTCGGGTTCGGCTCGACAGCGACGTCGCTGAGTAATCACTTTCGCTTCTCGCCGTGAAAGAGACCCGATGAACTTTCTGCTTCTGATGGGTAGTCGCTCTAAATCAGTTGAGGAGCCTTCGGTAATTCGTTTTCTGCACTTTCTAACAAAAATCATCAGCCGGAAGCATGATGGATGGAACTGAAAATCATTTTCAATAAACGTCCCCTCCTATTTTTTAGTTTGCGAACTTTTCAAAAGTGTCGAAGATGATAAAAAACTTGCTCCTTTTGGGAAGCAAAAACATCGTTCAGTAAAGAACCCTTTCGTCGGAAAGCAGAGCGAACCTTCTTCAAAATCTCGGAATAATTCGAACACTCCGATTCTAAAATTCAAAAAATCCAACTCGCGTCTCCGCGATCCCGCGACAAAAAAAAACTCGAAAATCTCGCCGCAGGCATCTCCTTACAATCCGGCACATCTCATCTGTTTTTTTCGTCTCCGTCCCACGGACTCACCGTATATACGCGACCGACGACGCGACGAATGTCGTCCTCTGCCATTGCTCCGGGCGACCCTCGTAAAATTTCTCGGGTTGAATAATCCGCTTGGTATCTTTACGCGTGCAGTCGACAGCTATTTCGCGTATATTTTTCGCCGAGCTCTGCCGTCGCCGTCGCGGTGTCGTCGATCTCTCTCTCTCTCTCTCTCTCTCTCTCTCACTCTCTTACTCTCTTATTTTTTTGTTTCAAATTTTTTTCACGCCGATGGCGCTTTACGTTCTTTATTAAATTTCGGCGCGTATATAATTCCGCCCGCTGATCCGCGGTCGGAATTTTTACGATAGAGCGCGGTGTTATTGGATTTTCGCTTCAACGATTGATTTATGCGTGCGTTGCTGCATTCTTCTTGCGGACAGATATCGTGTTTTTGATAAATAAAGTGTGCTATTTTTTATTTAAATAATTGATCTGCTTCGCGATTTGCGTACCTTTTGATAACGACGGTTTTGTTGACCTTTATATCGACGATCGAACAGAATCACTTCGGCAAATTTTATTGTATCCTTTAAAGGTAATCGAATACATATCAGATTATGCCTTTCGTTTCGCTCCATGTCATGTTCGAATGAAAAATCGAGCTTTTCAATCAGTTTTTCGCGCTTTTCCGACTTCGGTATACACCTTCGGTTGATGTTTGATGAAACGAAAACATTTTCAAATCAATAGGGTGCAGAGCGAGGGCTCTGGTCACAGCTGCCTGGAGCATCTCCGTACTTTTCAGCGTGCCGATAATTTTCCTCTACGAGGAGAGAATAGTCGAGGTACGTATATGAGCGTGTGTGTATGAACAATGCTTCGACTTACCCCAAGTAATTGCAAAATATCGCGGGAACAATGGCTGTTGTTATTTCACTTTTGCTTGTCGATAAACTCATTTGTCGCGCCTTGTACAGTATAACATTCTCAGTTGTTCGGCAAAGATATGTTAAAGAAAATTTTTTGAACTATTTTAAAAAATTTGAGAGAAAGCTTGAGCTTCTCCGCGAATGAAATAGTAAACGAACTCGGGCTTCCGCTTAATCCGAAACGTTCTTTGAAAACTTTAAACCGATCTTTTCGAGTAAATCCGCGTTAGCGGATGGAGAAACAGATTAGAAATTGGAGATTTATAGCGATTATAGAATCTGCCATTAAAAGTCTTAATTCTTCTCCACGATACAGGGTAAAAATCAGTGCTGGATAGAGTTGGGCTCACCGGCGAACTGGCGCATCTATATGACCGTGGTCTGCTTGACGCTGTTCATCATACCGGCCATTATAATCGGCGGTTGCTACATGGTCATCGTCTGGACGATATGGTCGCAGAGCAGCGCGCTGAGGCACGATCCCACGAGGGACACGAGAAGAGCGTCGTCTCGAGGCCTCATTCCCAGAGCCAAAATCAAAACGGTCAAGATGACGTTCGTCATTGTGTTCGGTGAGTCTTTGTTTGTTCTATAATATACTATCACTCGTGCGTAGGAGGAAAATATTCAAAGTTTTACGGTTGATGAGTTTCGCGTTCGTGAGGTTTCCGCGAATTATATTTCGCAAGAATTTTTTCATAAATTTGTTGCGAGAAATGCGCTTCTGGAAAAGCGTGGGAAAGGATGCTTCCACGAAGAAGCATGCGCAGTATAAAAAACGTGTTCTACATGTTTCTACGTTGAATGCAACCCGTACGAACACTTCGATTCAATCAAAAGTATACAGCTAGAATTTGTTTATCAATTTTTGAACAAAATCTCGGAAGAATGTCAATTTATACAACGCAATACCATATATACCCCAAAAGTAACATACGCCACGCTGCCGAGATTTTTCCAACACACTAATAAAAGCATCATCGACAGCCCATCGATATAAGGCGCGGCGATTGCGGAAGCGTTTTTCTCCCCCCAAGCGTCTTATATACAGCCCCGCAGCAATCGCACTCGTCTCTGCAGCGCTTTTTGAGTCGTCTAAACTCCCCGAAATCCGATCCGCTCATATGGCGCGAGAACCCGGAAAGAGAAAAGCTCCTTTTGTTCGCCTGCGGGCTCTTCTCTCTTCCGGGCGCGAATTTTTCAGCTGACGACGTTTCCCGCCCCGCACTTTTGACGAGCTGTACATAAATTTCCTGACGCTACGCACTATATTATAAACGTGTTACGTGATACGCAGGAGAAGTTATATTTCGAGGATTGCCGAAGCTTTACGACAGGGAGTTTATTATAAGGAAGCTATTCCGAGTGAGCTTTTGTGCGCAAGCTATTGTAGCAGCGCAAGATATTTGACCGGAGGCTTCATACAGTGTGCTTTTGCTTATACGTGAAGTGTCTTTTTGTTGGAAAGCTTCGTTTACATTTACATTTGTTGCTTTTCAATACGAGATAATTCGGAGTTCGTATGATTATTTTAGCTGCGTCGGTATAAGCAAAAATGGATTTATGTTATAAAAGTAAATGGAACCCACGCGCGATTATTATTTTATTTGTTTATTTGCACGAATATAATTACATTCGCACAAGAGCTTACGGTTGCTTGAGAATAATATTGCGTGGAAAATTTTTGTGGAAACGTTTTAAAATTTTCAGCGTTATTTACACATTCGTGATTCGAATTAACGCGCGAGGAATTTCTTCATCGGTTTTGCGGCTCTAACAAATACGCGACGAGACAGTCGTTTCATCCAACGAACCGTAACAAAAATCGCGCAGTATAAAGCAGATCATTGTTCTTTTTGTTTTTACGCGCTTTTCATCGCTAAATAGCAACGATTTCGTGATCCAGTCGCGATTATATGAGGTAAAGAAGAAAACAATGCTTTTCTCGCTGCAACTTCGTGCAACAATAAAAGAGCTCCGGCGGCGGGGTACATTAGGAGTTAAAGAGAGAAAAAAGGCATTTGGAAGAGCGTTTAAAACTCGCGCGAACTGCGCTAAATCATCTTCGCGTTTCGCGGACTCTCTCACACGCTATAAGGCGTAACCGTAAAATCCCGCAAGTGAATTAAAAGTCTCGTAAAGCCCGAGCGCGATGAGAAAGCTAAAACGGCATCGTTCCTTGCTTATGAGTCGTCGTCGATTATTCTGTAGTTAATTATCAAAAGTTATTTACTGTCGCGACTGAAAAATCGTTTAAAGCTTAATTAATTTTCGCAGCGTGCTTTGATTCGATGAAAAAAACCTGATGCTAGACTAACGCGAATCGTATACTCTAAAATACTGTAATTATGATTATTAAGCTTTTAACAATTTGTATACAGCTTATATATTCATTAATATATTGATTTGATTTATAAATTGTCGAATTGAAATGAAACAATAAGTGAGGCATCAATGATAATCATTCAAGTCCTTGTCTTCATTTTAATCAACAAATTTATATTGGCATCAGATATTGCAGATCAAGATTGCATTACAGCGCCTTCGATCGTCTATACACCCAAATAATGTATCTGTACTGCAGTAACGATAATATACGCGTGATATAACAGACGAATACGATGACACATACCTATACTATGAGAAAGCCATTAATGAAGTAATTAAGAAAATATGGATTGGTTGAATACGTCCTGGAGTCTATGCGCATGACAGCCAGTATAGGTCGCGTGCGTCAGTGAACGCTTTGAATTTTCGAGTGTAGGAACTGCGCGACGCTTCGTATATGAGCTTTTGATATACTATTCTGCGCAATACGCATAAATGAGAAACGCACGCGTGAGTTCTAAATAGATCCTGGAATATACTCGATTTGAATAACAATTGCATAGCACAAGGCGCTAAATTGGAAGATTCTTGGAATCTCATCGCGAATCATGGATCTTCGTGTGCTTTACTCTACTGGACTGCAGAAAAAGGGGTGTAGGTGATTTTCCATTCTTAAGTATCAAATTATTTTTTTCATTTATTATTACCTGGATCTGACTTCTTAGTGAACTTGCTTTTATGTCTGAGTTATTCATAATTTTATATTCTATTCATGATGTAACAAATTCAGAAATTTCAATAATTTTTTCATAAATAAACTTCATGGTTCATTAAGTGTTGAATTATCAAAACGTCATTATAAAATAGAAAAAAAATTAAAAAGGAATACAAACAAAATTAAGATTAACGACACCTTCGTACAGTTTATAAGATATTGCTGATTATGCAAGTGACAGTGACGGATGTAAGCGTCTGAATGATTTTAATTCATTGTATTTTTATCTCTTAATCATTTATAGCTGCACAGTGCGTGAGTTCACATCTATACTGTTAGACATTTGAGTTTAAATTTTAAGTTAAAAAATGGAAATAACTGACAAAGTAGCTGTTGTAAATGGTGGGTTAGGTGTAATCGGTTCTGCAACTGTCAAATACTTACTAACGAATGGAGCCAAGGTATTAATCATTAAATATTGTTATCACGAATTAAATTGTTCATCTTGATCTAGTATTTTTGTATATCACATAATAGACAAGTCAATAAAATTTTTAGTATGTTGCTATACTGGATGTACATGAAAGCCATAGCGACGTTGTGATAAACAGAATTAAAGAATTAGAAACCGAACTTGGAAAAGGAAAATTTACATATTACGCTTGTGATGTCACCAAAGTGCATAATTTTACAAGTAAATCTACTTATCAAAATTTTAATTAAGCCATGTTTATAACGATATAGTACTAACATTTTCTTTGTGATCTTATATTGTTTCAAGCAAGTCATCCAACAGCAAAATCATGTCGATATACTTATCAACTGTGCTGGATTTCTTAATGATCGACAAATTGACTTGACGATCGACACTAATTTTATAAGTATTATAATACTGTATATTATATTAATTATGTAGTTTTTAGTATTTTTACATTATTTAAAATCAATTGATTTAATCTTCACTGCAAATATCGACGATTAAATATTGTATTGTATTGCTTCATCTTGCAGTCCATATAACTCACATGTAAAATACAACAGTCGAGCTTGTTCAATAAAATACATGTGATCAATGTTAATCACAATAAATAATTATAGAAAGCAACAGTCAACTGCACGCTGGTAGCGATCGATCACATGGGAAATCACAAGGGTGGAAAAGGTGGTGTAGTGGCAAACATCGCTTCGATTGTGGGTCTCATGATAACTCCAGCCGCACCTATCTATGCTGCTACGAAACACGACATTATTTCTTTCGTCAAGTCAATGGAGGTAATTTTATGTTTGATCAAACTTTATGACAAAAATTTTGTGACATCATTTTTATCTTGTATTTGAGGGACATAACGAAACATTGGGCGTACGCGTAGTTTGCATATGCCCTCACCTCACGGATACCAGCATGGTAGCCAATCTGGAAGAAAAAAACCTCCTGTTAGACTTTTGCAAGGACTTAATCCACGAATCATATAAAACAATGAAGCAGAAGTAATTAACAATAATTTTTACTCAATTAAAAATGGCCCGTTATTAAAGAGTCATATTATCTTCTTGCAGACCAGAAACCGTTGCATCGGCTATAATATAAATCATCAAAAAGGGAAACCTGGGGCTGTTTGGATAACAGAGAAGGATGAGCAGCCGTACGCAGTTAGAGCGGACACTGACATTAGAAAATTGCGAGAAGAAATATGATAATGTTATCGGAACGCAAAGTATCATAACGAAGTGACTTAATTGTAAAGCCGAGTAAAAAAAGCTTTGTTTGGCGAGTAGTTTATTATCTCTTTGATTCAATTATCGTTTTAGAATAAAAAATTATACGTTCATTAAATTTATCTTATCACATATCAGATGGCGTTTTGGATTGACCATTCATCGTCTGGAAAGACTTTGAGCATGTTCTCGTGGCATCGTTGAATAAAATTCCGAAAAGATCTGACTTCTTACTGTTATCCGTTCGCTCCACTCGAAAATAACATTATACTTCCAAAACCATACCCAAATCAACAAAAATATACGTAAGATCCAGACCGCAGCAATAAACCCATAATCACTTCATTCCCAGCACTCGCTCATATAACACATCCATCCATTCACATTTCGCGCAAAACCACTTATCGCTCTTTCATCAAACGCGTTCCCGCACGTAACGGCATAAATACACATGAACTGGCGAAAAGAGCTTCGTCAGAAAAAGAAGCGTATATACCTATATACGCACAAGCCGCATCGCTCCAACACGAAATTTCGCACTTGCGGGCTCTACCCTTAATAAGCCCTCCCAATAATCCAGCCCCTCATTAAGATCCTCGGCTCGTTCGCAGAATTACTCGAATTCGCTCGAAACTTGCTTGCGTCAGTGGTATTTTTCGAGTTCAGTAGCGTTGGCCCGCCTGACGAAAGCTTAAGTACACATACACATGTATACACGAACAAGTGCGAGCGAAGGTGAAGAGGAGGAGAAAGGCAATCGTAAAGCAGGCCGTTTAACGAGGAAAAAAAGCAGCCCGGGGAGAGCTCTCGTATGCGATCGTAATTCGTCCAGTCTGACGGAGGATGCTGCTTAGTTTCGCGATTTCTGCGATTATGGCCTGTGATATAGGGGAAATGCGACTCGGGGGATTGTGGAAATGACGATTTTAATGGGTGTATCTTATGGGAATGTATTGTGGTTTATATGAGAGGTAACAAAGGCAATTTTTATTTACTTTATTTTGTTTGCTTACGTAGTTTTTTTTTTTTTAAGAATATTCAAAACCGTCAAGGTTCAAATGAATGCCACGATTAATTTTAATTAACTAGGAATGAAGGCGCGCGAAGCGCGCTCCTTATTCTATCTATGTCTAATAACCCTGGTAGAAAAAACAACATAAGTTTTGGGTACACTAATTTCTGCTAATATTTTTACCATATTACCTACCATATGTTACCATATTCTGTAATACTTTTAATATAAATATATTAACAACGCCCAAAGTCGTTGTCGTTAAGGTCTGAGAAGTGAATTTGAAGAAAAGTTCAGTAGAAGAGTCAGTGAGTATAAGCCTATTATTACAACCCTATTCATTTGCATTGTAAAAAAGCTAGGCAATTGAAATTTTACACAGATACTTGATATGCTACCTATAAAAACATGTAATCCAGATGATTTTAATTTAACTGTTTTCATTCATATTTTCACATTGAGGCACATGTGAATTTTTTAATTTGGCGGGTCACATTTTGCTTATAGGCAATTACGCAGTAAATACTATCTCTAGCACATTGTATTTTTGGTTTTCAGTTTGGTTTTCAGTATTTTTACATGAAGAAAGTGATAAATATTTTGCCTTTCTTGTCAAGACATTAATAAGAATTTTAACTCTTAACAGTCGTGAGAGATTTTGAGATCGATGCCTATTTCTCTATTTTTGCATTTGCTCTCATTCGAAAACTAACGGGTCTAGAGAGCGCATATTTTACATATAGATTTATTTTGTGTCAATGAAACAATATACAAAGTTCAATTAACCTTAACTGAAATACTTTTTATTTCGATTCCGACACTGATGTGAATAACTTATACGACTAAATAATTATCATGGGTGTTGAAGTCGAAATCAAAAGTATTTCAGTTAAGGTCAATTCAACTTTAAATATTTTCACAACTAAAACAGAAATATATATGCAAAAAATGAGCTCTCTAGAAATTAGTTTTTTAATGAGAGCAAATGCAATGCAATGGAAAAATCTCTCACAACTATTAAAAGTAAATATTCTCATTAATGCCTTAACAAAAAAGCCAAAATATTTATCATTTTCTCCAGGTAAAAATACACTGGAAACCGGAAATACAATGTGCTAGAGATAGTAGTTACTGCGTGACTGTCTGTAAGCAAAATGTGAGCCGCTAAATTAAAAAATTCACATTGCCGTTGGTGTGAAAATATGAATGAAAACAGTTCAATTATCTAGATTACATATTTTAAAATTTAAAGGGCATTGTAGTGATAAACTCAAATTCACTGACTCGGATACTGAACTTTTCTTTAAATTCACTTAAACCTCACCGTGGGCGACTTTGGGCACGGAGACACAATATATCTTTATACTTTTTATTCTTTTAATTGCACTTCTCACTTATATTTAAAAAAAAACTAAATAACATACACACACACACACACATTATTACCTACTTCAAATAGGGTTAGGGTGACACTTTTCAATGCACATGTTTCAATGCTACACTTTTGGTAATGATTAATTTATCAAGATTTCTTGTTGATAATATTGCATATATTTTTTTCTGAATCCGCTATTCAGATTTCATACTAGTTAACCTCATTTCATTTTATTTTAAACACCTGAAAAATTTCTACCAGGGTTATGACTGTTATGAGGGTTATGAATTTAAAGCGTGCGGGTTCTCATCTGTTACCTAGGCAACCGACCATAGCAACCAATCAGAATCACGTATTAAAGGCTTCACAACCAAGTCCATCATTTTTTTAAGAGAGGATTTTACCGTTATGAGTAAACGCAGTAGGAGAATTAAACTTAAGAAACAATAGAAAGCGCAATAGCGACAAGGAGCTTATGTAGGTTAAGTGGTATATTACTTTGAAAATCGTGAAACGAATTAAATTCCACAACGACATACAGTGTAGCAAACAACTGTTAATGCATTTCAGAGGATTTTAGGATGTGGACACAACATATATATATATATATATATATATATATATATATATATATATATATATATATATAATTTACCAAATATATTCATTATAAATATGTGACTTAATTATAATTAAAAATTCTATAATATAAAAATATGTTTTGATAAAATAGAAATAAAATGTAACTTAACTGAGATGTCTGCAATAGATGGCGCGTTGGCGATGTTATTATAAGCCTCGAATGGAATTTATATTCAATTTAAAACAATTCACATTGACTTTTTTCTCTATTATTTCGTATTTCCTCAGCAACTAACCAACCGTTACAGAAACACACTTTAAGAATCCTTTGTACTTTATAGATGGACAAAATTAAATAAAAATTGGATTTACAGATAAAAGAAGTCACGATTCTTGGTAACAGCCAAGCAAACGGTGGATCCAATTTTCTTCGTTAACTTTTGAAAAAGAGAACGGAGAAGGGAAGCTCAAGATTCACTTAGACATACGCTCTATATATCTAGCTATTATCATTCTTTTTTAACTCGATGGCAGTATCGATTTGAGAAGCGTTAGTAAACACGTTGAATCAATAGAATAGTCGAGCGAAAAAATCGCTTCATATATATGCAAATCCAGAAAAAACCGGACACTTCAGGGGGTCTGAATGAACAAATTTGAAATTTGGGAGCACACCTACCTAACCACTTTTTTTCGTTCTTTAGGTCATATAGAACCCGAAAAACCTTGGGTTCCCAAGATTTAAAAAATTCCTAGCCCTTAAATTAAAGCTCCCAAATTTCAAATTTGTTCACTCAGACCCCCTGAAGTGTCCAGTTTTTTCGGGATTTGCACATATTTGTACCTTAACGTTTACTCTCTATCGATCTTTTTGTGGTAACAAATTCCCAGAGTATCTCTCAGTCAATATACAGTAGCTTAATTAATCAACTGTACTGCTGCCCACTCTGAATTTTCATAGTAGCCGTACATGCTTGAAGAAGCAAACACCGAAAGCTCGATATCCTCTAATATTTTTTCCGTTTACTATAAACTGTTGCAGTGTTTATCTTGTGCTGGAGCCCCTACATCGTGTTTGATCTCCTGCAAGTTTACGGACACGTTCCACGATCGCAGACAAACATAGCGGTCGCCACTTTCATACAAAGTCTGGCGCCACTAAACTCTGCAGCGAATCCAATCATTTACTGCCTTTTCAGCACACCTTTCTGCAAAACTGTGAGGTAAGTCGTTACTCCCTCTCGCACTAGCGAAATTCGATGAATCATCGCGAAATTTTTTTTTCCCTCCAGCCTCTTATTAATTAGCGGCGTCATTCCCAGTTCCCTAACGACGTCACCTTCGCGAACACATGCACACAGATGTACGCAGTGTATAAATAAACCAACCCAGATGCCAGTTCCCGAGTAAATGATTTAATACACGGCGAAAAAACTCAGCTCGAGCCGTGCTAATAATCCGAAATTATTACGGGGAATAACCAGAAATCGGAATTTATCGTCTCGGATTCCGGTTTAACCCTACCGTTAATCAAACTCTCCTCTTTGCAACCAAGACGTTCGGCTCTCCGTTAATAGCAGCACACGCGAGTCTCCGAAAAAATTGGGTTTACGTCTCGCAAACATGCAGACGCAAGTATCCCACGAGAGACAAATGAATCGCGTCTACTCCTCTCGAGTCTAATTTAGGAGACATCCGTCGCCGAAAACGCACAAATTGAGCGACACAATACTCTCTCTCTCCCTCTCTCTCTCTCTCTCTCTCTCTCTCTCTCTCTCTCTATCTCTCTCTCTCTCTCTCTCTCTCTCTCTCTCTCTCTTTCTCTCTCTCTTTCTCTGAAGAAAACAAAAGAATCGTAAAAAGAAGCAGCATTCCTCGCTACCGATCGATTAATCCCCGTCACGCTCGTGTACAAGAGCTACACGTGTTTCCACGTCTCTCGAAAAGCATCGCGTCTCTCGACGACTACGACTAATGGCTCGCGGCGCGGTCCCTTTTTCTGTACATCAGCTCTCTGTACAGCCAATTCACTGCGTACACGCCTAGATATGCTCCTTTATCTCGAGGCTTACCTTTTCGGGACGATTGTCGTCGTCACCGGCAAAAAGCTGCTCTCGGTATCGGCTTTTTGAAGCCGTTTGCTGTAATATAGACATAAACGATTCTGATGCGCGACGCGTACACATAAAGCATTTACGAGGAAACTCGCGCAGCCTGAATGGCGAGGTATCGAGAGTTTTTGCGTCCAGTTGTTGATGGCTGCGATTGTTTGTGTACGGTTTTATAAGGTTATATATATAACGTTAGCCGTATAATAAAGCTGATCCGGGCAGAAACTCAAGCGGATCTTCGGCCGGATAGAGCAAGATTGTTTACTTTAGGCTTATGAAGATAAGTGTGACGAAAATTATCTTCGTTTGATGTCAAAAATTAGATTTCGTATATAATACTATGTTCATATACCTTGAGTACAACAAACCATACTAATTATACGTATAGGGATCAAAATTCCAAATCATTACGACTCATTCCGCGAAAACCAATCGTTCAATGATTCGATTGATGACCTAATTGTAATTGCAAATGTAGCATCCTGCACACCACCGGAGTTAGCTAGATTCATCTTTAATACCTTTTTTATCAAGCGGTTTAATACCTGGGAGCTTGAAATCATAACTGCGAACACGTTTCCCGGTAAAAAATTTGCATAATATTCAGTCTCGTGATGATGATTTCCAAGATTTATCATTCTATTGATTTATGTTGATTCCCCGAGTAAAAAGAGTACTTAAGTCTCTTAGCGCCAGCTACACGTTAAAGGGAAATATAATTCCCTCTTCTCCGCCTCGTTAAAGCACACGGCTCCTCTTGCGCGAGATCGTCTTATATAAAGCTTTTATGGTTTATAAACCCGCGTGAACCGACGTATACCCTATATATAACAACATACAGCTCGTCTCCGCGTGTATATTATACGCGAGTGGATGCGGCGTTACAGCTAAGTGCGCACGTGTAATATTTTTCATACGTAAGCTCTTTTTGTAGCTTGTATCCTTTTACTTCGTTTAAAGACAACGCGAGCTTTATTTCACTCTCTGCAGCTCTGCTGGCAATTTCAGCTGGAATTTGATTTATGCCTCGTCGGTGCTTTCGAGGACATACATACCACCGCGTCCTATCGAATTAATGAAAAAAGTGCCTTTTCCATCATCAGCCAACGTTTTACTCGCCATCTATAGAGAGCGCAAGCGGAACGGCCGCAGCGAAGAACCGGCCGAGAGAATTTAACCCGACGATTCCGCGTAGCTCTTTAATTAGGCAATGCGCTGCAGCGCAGCTTTATACGAGCGCCGCTATATACTCTATACACCGTCCGAGCTCATACATAATAAAAAGCTCATCTTCTTAGAGATCGCTGCTGTGCTGATGTGTAATACTGCTCGCGAAGAGCTGGAAAAAAACTCGCGACGTCAATTAATCGCTGGCTACGCTACTACGCTATAGGCCGCCGATCATGTATTCGCAAAAATAGCTGCTTCGCTCTAAAATTAAAGTCACGATCGCTCGGGTGCTGCAATTTTTTTTGCGACAAGCACGAAGCTCCTCTCCTTTTTCGCGCGGTTCTTCTTTTACGAGTCGTTTGTAAGTCGCGCGCGCGATGCTCCCAAGAGAGAGAGAGAGAGAGAGAGAGAGAGAGAGAGAGAGAGAGAAAGACGGAATACCACCGGGAAGTTTCCGGCTGCGCTCTTAATCAAAAGTCCGTTTAATTGGTTGCGAATTTCCGCTAATGAATTTCGAACTGCGATAGGGATACGACGTAAATTTTCTTTACGAGTCGCCTGTCCTGTGCACGAGACAGAGAGTGAGAGAGAAGCGGGTTCTTTTCGTGATTCTTTTTACGCGACAAATGCGATGATCGCCGGAGCGCGAAGAGTTTTTATATATACATATCGGCGTTTGCAGTTTGCGACTCCTGGTTAATCGGAGGAATTTCTTTAATTAATTCGATTGACTTGATAGCGATAGCGCTACAGGATGCTTGAAAATGTTCGATTCATGACGCGCTGGGGTTTTCTGGTTTTGTCGATTTTTTAAAATTATTAACGGATTTTATCGGAACCTGAATTTCGCGCTGGTTTGTTGAAGCTGTTTCAGAGGCTGCAATAAGTTTTAATAATTTGCGAGCAATTTTTACCACGCGTGATTTTACTGGCATTTGTTTATAAAAGCTTTTACAATTGAATTTAAACGCTTTCTAGTGCACGTACGGGCTGTAAAATATCGTAATACCGTCATTTTTGCAAATGATCTCTTTCGAAAACGCACATTATATTTTCGAAGTGCCGGCGCGTTTGGATTCGAAATTTTCTTCCTAACTTGATTTTTTCGTGCAAAAATAATTTAATTATTTCTGCACGTGCACTGTTGAAATGAATGCACATTGTGCAAGCGATCACGGCTATTGTAATTAATTTTTGATGTATATAAATTTATTGAGCAGATTCAGTTGGTTATTCCCAACCTGAAGTTATTTTTTGAATAATCATGCTTTACCGACAATTTTCCATTTTAAGTCCACCTCAAACGGTTGGCCGACCCTTCCCTTTCTCCCCAGAATAAACAAAATGCAATGTCCTATATCATAATCCTCTCGAAATTTTCATTCGCTGCTAAAAAAAAACATGATTCTGTTCAACAGTAACATGCAAGCGGTTTCCTGGTTCTCAGGCCTCTGCCCATCTAATCCGCATCTCTGCTTCGGCACGAACACACACGGCAACAGTACCAGAACAACCGTCACGACCTCACTGACAGCCCACTCGTCCCGGCGCAGTGGCCACATCTCCATGCTTCACCCGTCGTCCAGAAAGCGCGTCATGGTCTCGCTGGTCTAACGGCCCATTGTTCAGGGTACAGTATTGATAAGCTCCTTCTCTGTATAACGAACTCCGTTATATACTCGCATCTGCTCAAGTTTACGAAAGATTCGTTCGAAATATCGACGTTTGGATAACGAACCTCGTCTTATACTTTGGCGCAAAAAAAGAAATGAAAAGCGTCCGTAGACGAAAAACATTGTTGAATCAGAATTTCGCATATTTTTCCAACTCGCTCAAAGATTGTTTCTGATAAAGCCAGCGTGTGCACCGCTTGAAATCTCACACTGCGCGGCGCAAAAATAGCGAACGTTGCTGCAAGCTCTCTTTTCCGCTTCTGACAAAAGAGAAAAAGCAACAGTCGCGGAGAGAGAGCTTTCCGTGCAAAAGGACTGCGCAACGGCGCGAAAACACGACGTGGCGACTAATTCCTCGCAATTAATTAAAGGCCTCCATTAATTTCTCCTTCTTGCCTTCTGCCCCCTCTGGTTTTTTCCCTTTGCAAAACAAAAAATCACCGCCGCGGCTCGCTAATCCTCCTCCCCGCGTATATATGAGAAAAAGGGGGGGTAAAAAAGTCCCCGCTGCATCGAGCAGCTCCGATGGTCTCAATAAACGTCTGCTATTGTAGGTCTGGCTTGAAGTCTAATAGAATTACAAAGCAACAGCAGCAGCAGCAACGACCAGCAGAAGGCATCAGCATCGAGGAAAAGGGAGCTGAGCCACACGCCGGCGTTTTTTTATACGGACAGCTGCGAAGCCGAGCGCCGTCGACGTATTTTTCTCGTCGTACGACTCTCTGTATATAAGTGTACATACTTATACATCCGTGTGCCTGTGCGTCCGCGTATGTGTGTGAGACCTGTGTATAGGTATATAATATAGGATAAGACGCCCTCTCGGAATTTTTTGCGGCTGTCTCTTTCACTCGTTCGTCTTAGCTCGTTTTTCCCCTCTGTTTGGGAAAACTGTTCTGACGAAAAGTCGCTACTTCGCGGCGTGTATTATTACGATATTTTTGCATACTAAGTTCGCGCGGACGGTTGCATGTGGCGAAGACGCGATAACGTCCTCGAAATGTGTATGCGCTGGAAAGTGATACATATACACATATTCCTTGGGACGTGACACATCATTTTGCACTCGAGCTACCAGATAGGATAGGAAATCCATTATATCGTTCGCTTGTGATTCAATGATATGCAAATTCGACATTTCCACGGGGGGACTGAATATTGTACTCGGCGTGGCGGCGGAAGCTTGATGTTTTGTTGAGAAAGAAACACGGGGTTTTCCGGGTAACTGTGTTATATACCTACTGCCTTGCGTTATGATAATCGTAACTTCGATGTTTGCGGGGGATTAGGTTGTATGATGTATCGTACGTGTGTATAGAGCTTGAGATTATGAGTAGAAAGTGATTGGAAGTGGTTATAGACAAGTTTTTTTGTTTACGTTTGAATTTAATAAATTATTTCCCAGGATACGTAGGTGCGGTATGTTTTTTAGATTGATATTAATTTCTCTATAGTTATACTACTGATTTTTAACTGATGCGGAGTATCAAATAAGAAACAACCGTTTGACAGTTTATCGATTCACAAAACCATAACTATTGTTCCAAACTATGACCGCGCAAGGATCAAGCTCCTGTGTTGAAAACCATATAAAAAATTCGTCAAATACTTTATTGCAGAATACAAAAAAAAAATTGCAATGAAACCAAGCAAGGCTCAAGTCGCGAGACTCGAGGAGACGAGTTACATTTTTTCAAAATCTCCACAACAGGCAAGCGCGTCTTTTCGAGCTCAGGTTGCATCCTCAGTCTACACCCACATATAGTAGTGCGCACCAGCTAAAGTAGCATCCATACACGCGTATAATCCTGCATAGAATCCATCGCGACTAGCATACGTACACACGGAGACAAATTTGGCTTAAAGGGAATGAATGAGGCCATACGCGCGCGTTCTTGTCATTCGCATGCGCGAACCCAATACCTCCTCCTCTCTTTCTCGCGTCATAAATATAATACGTCGGCAGAGAGCGTGAACTGGAGGAAAAGATATTTGGATAAAGCAGGAAGTCGAGAGAGAGAGAGAGAGAGAGAGAGAGAGAGAGCCGACGCAGCTTGCGAGGGAGGAGATAACGAAGAAGACGCTGCTGCTGCTCGAGGGCTGCGTCTTTTGCGAAGTAGGAGGAGGAGAGGAAATGAAAAAAGGCAAGAGAGAGAGAGAGAGAGAGAGAGAGAGAGAGAGAGAGAGAGAGAGAGAGAGAGAGAGAGAGGTCCACCCTTGGAAGTTTTTACGCGGCTGCATATTCCGGCGGCCGTAAAGCGTTGGGAGTAAGTGTGTTGTTCGCATGCACTCTTTTATCTATGGTTCGCGCGAAGGAGATCATTCGGATCGGTTTTTCCAGGAATGTTTTATTGGAAATGGGCTTGCGGGCTTTCAACGCTAAGAGGGGAGGTCAATTTGGATGCTTGTGAAAGGGTTTATTGCGTTAGGAATGAACAGATATTCCATATAGGGATTGTATTTGGCTATGGTTAGCCATTGTTTCTGCTTTTTTTATTGGTTTTTTTTCAACATTCCATTTCAATATCGTACAAAGTCGATGGATTCAAAAATATATTTGTTTATCATAGAAGAAGGAAAAAATTTGATTACTTTAATCATGAACTGTACGCTATAAGTTTCAACTTCAATTAGACCGGAAGATCTATTTATATTCTCTCCAATTTTAAACATCATAAAATTTATCCCATTTCAACGCAGCTACTGCCCGAAAGCTTTATCTTTAACTTATGGAATATCATGGCTTGATATCACATGAGTCATCATTAATATCTTCCAAATCATACTAGTGCACTATAAATAAATTATTAATATTCTCTAAAATGACAAGAGAATTATGATCAAACACGCTATAATAAATATATCCTCAAAGAGTTATCTCATCAATTACAAGCTCTAAAATAATACACCAAAGAGGAATCTACCATCCCCGCGTTCAATCGCGCACTATAAGCAAGAAAAGTACGAAGCACTTTCTAAGCGTCGTCTTTTTCTCCCGGCGCGTGGCAAACGAGATAAGCGTGTAGAGGGGAAAGCGTAGCCTGTCGCAAAAAAAGGAAATGAAAAATACGCACAAAAAGAGGCGCGCGGGGGCGAGTAAAAGTGACAGTAACAGAAATAAAGTTCGCGAGCGAGAAAAATCCGAGAGGGCAGAATACAAAGATAGAGATAGTGTGTACGAAGAAGAAAAAAGAGAGAAAGAGAGAGGCGGAAGAAGGATACGTGCCGTAGTAGAATCGGATAAAAAATCGCGCGGCTCTGCGTCATCGAGGCTGTTTTTTTTCTGAGAGGGCGACGGCGAGTGTACAGCTGCTAGACTCGCGTCGTTCCTCATACGTACTATAATATACTATATGTGTCTATACACACGCATGTGTGTGAAAGGGTTTCGAGAGATAAAGAAGAAGCGGGATTAGGCGTGAGGGCTAGAAAACGATATGCTTTCGCGGAAGTGAGCTTTCAGCGCGCTGCTCGTCTTCTTACATTTATTTTCGGCCCTTTGCCGCGCAAAAGCGCAGCCGATACTCGAGCAATATGTTTTCCTTATCTCGCGCCCGTTATATATACGTACATAATGCCGGCATTCGCTGATTTATGTTCGGAGATTAATTGAGCGATCCTTATATTGGATGGAAATTTCGCCTCTTTATCGATGGAACTTGTTTTTCGAGGCAACGTCAGCATATAAAGTGTTATAACTACTGTCTTCTTAAGTAGAATAAGGTATGTTATGATGGGACGCGTGACGAGCACTGCGGATGTCAATGCAATATGATTGATTGTGGATTATTTTTATTATGTTATTTTCTGCGCGTGATTTGTTTAGTTCGGGAGAAGAGGGGGGTTGTAGGGATATGTCTTACGGATTGTGTATTGAAATGTTCTGACAATAAATATTCAGTAGTGTCAAAAGATCTAAACGAAAGATTTTTTAATATGCAATACAGTTTTAGTGTGAACGTAATTCTGTGCTATTAATATATCGTTTCACTTAAGAATTTTACACTTATATGACACTTATGATTTCTATAATTATGTAAATAATATATTATGTGGATTAAATAAAATTAAGATATTTATATTTGAGCTAATTATCTTGATAGTTTAGGAGTGTATATTTTATTTTAATATCGTCGTGTAATGTGAGGCATGATAATATAACGTATGTAAGGCTGTTATAGAATATAAGGAACATAATTACATAAATTATATATACAGAAAAAATTAAAAATTTTAAGATACAAGTATAAATGCATTAGAAGATGATTACAAGAAACTGATTATTTCTTATCCTTCTGTGCTATTGATTATGCAGGACAATTTTATATCGATCTCTCCGAGGCGTACAACCCATATTATTATATGCGTCGGTCAATAATACAATCAATAAAATTCTTCCGCACAATAAACATAGAACCTTTATTATTGATACCTGCAGTTCAATGTTCATCTAACATGCGTTAGTTATTTATATAAATAATATACGATCATGAAACAAAAGAAACGCTATACAGGGATTTATTTTTATAACTTATAAAATCCGATGATACTTTTTAACAATATATTAATCATAAATGCAAAGCTATTATCATAATAAATAAACATTCCCGTTAGACGTACAATTCTTTGCGACTGACTCATAATATTGCAAAGTTTAATTTTATCATAAAATAATATACGATGCGCGTGTCATAAGTTTTTTTTTCATGACACGGCATACACGCCGTGTCGCAAGTACAACTTATGTCACTAGTATGATAATGTACTAATTCAAAATAACATAATGTACTCCATCCTCACCGTGAACTGAATACGTTAAAATCTATTATATGCAATCCACAATATATTTATATTGATGAATTATTTTGGTGTACATTTATTACTCATGTGGTAGCATTCATACGTATTAACTGGAATGATCTAGAGTTACTTAATTTTCTAATTTATTAATAAACCAGCGTTACTTGATTTGATATATTTAGTCAAGAGTAGTATGAATATTTTTTTATAGAGTATATTCTCAAGAGACGCAAAAGAGTTGATGTCAGATGGAAGCAAACGAAATATACTTATAAGAAACTTTATCGTCTCATATTTTTGAGACTCAGAGGAAAAAATACGCTCAAAGTATACGTGTAAATAGGTATAAATAAAATTCCAACTATACGCACTATGAATAGGATCAAGCATATGATACAAACATTTTATGAATTTTTGTATAAAAAAGTAAATTATATATATACGAACGAATGTATATAGATCAAAATTCAGAAAAATTATATTGTAATATATAACTTATTGTTGTTGTTTATTAATTAAGAAATAAAATAATTATATTTAATAATAAATAATACACGTATAATGTTTAATAGCCAAACTTAGTTATACAACAAACAAAATAAACTTAGCAGTTTTATTGCATATATAATAGATTATATTTATTACTGCAAAAATATTGTATTTCAAAATATACTGATAATTTATTAAAATGCTTACAAGCACCGATAAAACTAACAATATTCTTATCAGCGTAAAGTTGTTCGATCAAATTGTAATAAATATGTGAAATATAGTACAGTATATAATACGTTGTCCTATTATTATACAGCAGTTATATATATATATATATATATATATATATATATATATATATATATATATATATATATATATATATATATATCGTTATTATAAAACTATTATGGAAACTAATTAATTATATAATAATTATAAGATCGACTTACAAATTTAAAATGCATCAATATACAATCAAAAATGCTATAAAATGTTACTGAAATTTGTTCCGATTATTTCATTTTTTTCACCCGATGATATATAATATTTTAAATATTTTGTAAATGTAATTTATAAGATACTAAATAATAAGAACGTATTCATTTGCAATGGTATATAACTCTGTAGAAATAAGTAAATTCTACTAGTTGGTAAAAACATTTTGTATTACAAACGAAAATCATTTAACAGATCTATGTGTAAATCAAAACCACTAATCGAGGACTTGTTCAACGATCAAATTTTATCTATAATGCTATAAGTGTAAATGAAAAGTGATCTACAATGTGATCTATCGCTTGTGTACACTTCCGAATAAATCTATAATTGTATGAATATAAACACGTCTTCTTAGTTCACATGAGCATTTTTTACAGAAAAAAGCAGTGCAAGACTTTTTATTCGATTATTATTTTTTAAATTAGTCTCATGAATAACTATAACAATCAAAATAATTATGATTGTTATCCTAGTTATTTCTATATTTTATATAACTCCAATTTTAAAAGAATTTTCACGATTAAATTTAATGAAAGAAAAGTCCGGCATTGAATATCTTTTAGATTCTACTTTTGTAATTTGGAAAAACTTTAAATTTGAATTCATTTTGAATACTAAAGACGAAAAGGTAAGTATTATGATGATTACTTTAAAAATATTAAAAATAAAATAACACTGATATAATAATTTAGTGGTACATCAAACTTAGAATTATTAATAAAATATGTTGAGCGTACCTTTTGCCATGCTAACCGAAAAAATTTTTAAGCAAAAACATCGAATATATTATAAGGCCAAAAACTCCTCTCTCTTGTCGGGCGATACTTGCAGGAGAACTTTAATGTCCACTCTAGTAATTTGTCCAATTCGTCTAGTGGTCAAGCAATGAACGGATACACTCCCTGTATCTAAACTTAGTAAAAGAACATTGGAAGTCATACATCTAGCCAAATTCAATTTTCTTGAACGATACCGCGATATATGGTGTTTGTAGTACTTACATCAACTATAATATTATCTAGTACGATCCGTTCATCGAACGAAAAAAAATCATGAAAAAATATCCATGTAACCTCACATTCACATTTACATTCGCATAACGCACGAATAAACAAGTGCGAACCGAAATCGAGACACGTGATACGAAAAAGGATCAGTTACCAAACTCATTCGCGCAGCAGTAGCATCGTCTCCGACGCGTCTCATGCCAATAACAAAAAGCAAGTAAAAAACACACCCCCACGCGATATCCTAAGCGACAAATCCTCTTTTCTCTGATCATCCTGAAAAAAATGTCTACCCTTACACACAGTATACCGAAGCGCAAACTCGAGTCAACAAGACACGACGAAGTTTCAGAGTCGCACTTACCATCATCATCCACGAGGAGTACAGGATCATGATGTCTCGAGGCAGCAGCAGCAGCAGCACGAGCTACTATCGTCCGAGCACTTGCACGCCAAGAGCCGTCTCGCCGCCCCGCAATTATCGGCCCTGTCATCTCAAGCTTCCCCAGCTTCTTGCTGCCGCCTCCAACGCGTTCAGCCAACGATGCTCCGAGATAGGTTAGCTCTCCTTTGCTTTTACGCCGACATCGTGTGTGTGTGCGCTAGCTGTATAGTGAAAGTATTTGCGGTCTTATCTGGTTTGAGCGTATGAAGCTTATACGTAGATTGGGAAAAAGCGTCGTCGGGCCAATTTAACAATTTTCTTCTTTTCTCGCAATGATGTATCTGGACGAAATAATTTTAATCTTGCCGCAGCGCAAGTGATGTAAGAGATGCTTGCGCAACGGTAGTTGTTATTATTATTGTTTGATGGAAACAGCGTTTCCTATACTCGCACCAGCCGGTTCGATTACATAAACTTTTGTTGTTGCTCTTTAAAAGGAAGACTGATGAATCAAGGGAAGCTTTGTATAAAAATTGAATACTTCCTCTGTTCAGACACCAGTTATTGACGTTCGGATGCGTAGAATTTCTACGAGGATCTCCCCTATAGATAAAACTTTTACGTTGTTACACTACTCTTGCATTGACTTTATCAACTGATGCATAATAAATGATAATAAACTTACTACTATGTAATCGCAGCGAAAGCAGTAACGTAATTTTGCAACTACTGAAAGCAAACTAGCAGAAACAGCATAAACACTCTGTCCCCATTATTAAAGCAAATTTCTCTCTCCAAGACCTTTGATTTCATCCAGTTCACTGCAAACTTTTCCATTTCCGAAACAGCCAAACGGAAAGCAAGCTGCATCGAAGCACATAACTTATTCGCCCTAATTTCAAGTCTCATCAAGATTTAACAAGAGCAACGAGAGAACACTTTATACCTCCTGTCTCACTCGATAGCCATGTATAATTGATTACAGACTATCCGACAACCTCCTGGACAGGCTGCTGCAACAGCGCGCGAACAAGCCTCAGCGCGGGCGAGGAACCGTTTGTGCAATCTCGGCGAATAGGTGAGTCGTTTACAGCCCCTTTGAAGGATTTATTTTACTAATACAGACGAAACAAGAACGAAGGGATGAATAAAGCATCGGAAGCAGGGCCAGGCTTGAATTTCATTGCGCAGGTATCTTAAGTGAATTGATGAGAGGATAATGGTTCGCTTGTACAGTAGTTAGTTAGCTACTTAGATTAATTACGAGATCGTCGTGTATGTATACTCGTCAGTGATTATATGAAAAATACCGAAATGTAAGTCAAGGTATAGCGAATGAATATATCAATGAATCGTAGACAGCGCGTGGGTGTAAAAAAGTTGCGAGAAAGCTCTCGGGATGGAGAAAAATAAACATCTTTTAAGAACTTTAATGCGATCGCTATATATCTCGAAACTTTTTTCACGGAAATAACTCGCAGATAACACTGCGAGTGATTAAAAGATTTGAAAACGCTTATGAAAACTTGGTTAATATACACTGGAGAATTAAAAAGTGCTTTGAGCGGACGAAAACGGCTCGGGTGGATACTTTAAAAAAGGTTTGAGACTTGCGACTTTGTATTAAAGTGGAGCTGCCGTGCACAGGTGTTTCCTTGCAGCTACAGGTGGTTTCGAATCGGAATAGTCCATAGTGTAATTATCGAAACTTGTGTTCCCAACTAGCTAAAATTACAAATTATCCCTTGTTAGCTGCTTGATAGCTTGATTTAAAAAAAGATAAACAATTTGTATTTTATCTGATATACTTACGCAATGCATACATAATATATAGTGTGGACATTCAAAGCAAGCCAAATCTTCCTAAGAATTTTGCTTTTCCGCGATATCCAATTCCAAAGAGCCCGGGCGTTTACCGAGAAATGCCATTGTGAAAGCAGAAAAGTCATAATCTCGGAAATAACTTTATTCACAGCTGCGTCGACTCGGTAATGCAACCCCTTTTTTTAAAAAAAGCTCAACGCGCCGCGTTCATAGAAAAACTTCTGGAGACACTGTGCGAAGGAATCGGAAATGCCGTGCCGTGATTGCTACGTCAAAAATACATTTTCCACCTCCTGAGTAGGTGTATATGAAAGAAAGTTCCTACATTTCGTAAATTCAAATACAAGTGGGAGAGAGCTTTTCGGTTTCTATTGCACTGGCAGCGCGACCGATGAAATTTTAACACATCTCGGAAGCAGCGCGAGGCTTTTGAGTTATTCCGCTAAGTGCTGGCTGCGCAAGTTGTACAATAAAGCAGAGGCACTTATTTTGCAATTTCCGAGAGTAGCGACAGATGTAAACAAAGTTAATATCTGTGTAGGTTGTTGCGAAATTGTCTCCAGATTTGAGAGACTTTCATTTTATAAGTTTGATTGTGTTTGGACTATCATTAAATTAGATCCGTTATGCAATCGGTATTTTTTAAATAAGAACTATTTATATTCACTCGGTCAACTATGAAATGAATAAAATAACCAATCGATTATTCTACAATGAGGACGTAAAGTTATTTCGTTCTGTTGTAGTAGATTCAAACTTGAAAAAAACAGTGAAAATTTTGGCGTCAATCAAAGCTTGTTCCATACTTAACAACTAATCGGATTGTTTCCAATTCTCAATACAGCATCCAATCGTTTTAGAGAGAGGATACAATTGCTCTTTGTAAAATAAATTTCTGTTTTTCCGTGTACTGAATAACGAGCACAAGGAATTAAAATTCAGCGATTGCGTTTCCAGGTAAAATGGATCAAATGCCTTTAACATGCAGATCACAATCAGGCTCGCCGTATTACACAAAGTACCTGGAGGGAAAGGTCACGACGATCCAAGAGAAGCATCAGACTGTTTTAGCAGAAAACGCCAATTTGAATAACCAGTAAAGTTACTTGATTCAGCTCAACTAGCTTAAGTGTTAGCAAATTTAATTAAAAGGTCTCTAAATTTTCTTTGGTGTATGATTATAGTTAAAAATCTAATAGTACATTACGATATTTGTGACTTAAATGGTTCTTTTTTATACGGCGTAGTTAGCACCCTAGCGTAGCGAGGGCGCTAAGCCCCGTGTAAAACTGAATCATTTAAGTCAAGAATATCGTATAAAATTTTATAGCACAGACTGCTAATTTTAGCCACACTGTGCTATAAAATATTCAATTTACATCGGAATGATTAATGCATATTTGAGAAAGGATATAGATGACAAAGATGCCAATTTTCATCGAATACATATAGTAGCATTTTATTGGAAAAATTTTTCATTTACTGTACCTCAGATCATAGATCAGCTAGAATACTTATTTCGAAGCAAAATATTAAACGTGAAACTAAAAAGTCTTGCAAAAAATGTAATATGCATCGCAATTTCAAAAATATTTCCACGTCCAATATCGTCGTTCAAAATATCGTAAACGGAAAGAGGAGAAGGCGTTGAAATATGCACATCCATCAAATAAATGATTTCTATATTTTTTGTACAAAACCTTTTTCAATAACCGATAGAAACAAAAATCCGTCTGCTTTCGCTTACAGATTGTCAAAAGCCACGGCTCGTACCCAAGAGCTCGAGGAAAAAGCCGCTCAGCTAGAGGAGGCTTTACGCAGAGAAAAACAACAGTCTCACGTCGCAGTAAGAGCTCGGATTTTCGCTCGATTCAGTTTTACACCCTCGCGACGCGCAGCGTCGTCTTTTTGGTCGTTTTATACGCTGGGACGTTTTAAAGTATCCGGAAAGGATCTCGGCGCACTGGCTTGGAAATACGAACTTTTTGCAAGTTTTTTTTTTTTGAAAACATCGGAAATTTGTTACAGCGGTTTTTGAATTTCATTTTAAAAATTTTAGCAACTTCTTCGGCTTCCAAAGTTTCAAACCTCGTTGAAAGTTAAACACGCTAACTTCGTTAAAATTTCAAGCTCTGTATACCAAAAGCTCCTTAATTAGACTCGTAATCCCATTTAAAATATATACCAGTGGCGTTTTCCCTAACAATATCGGGAAGCGCTTCCCTCGGGAGTCGACGGATTCACGCTACAGATAGCCCCGACAATACACTGTATGCATATCCCGCACTCGAAATATGACAAAATTCGATTTTCAGCTCCACCATCGCGCAGTCAACACAGCGGGGGTCGCATCTTCGCTCGAGGCGAGCACGTCGACGATGGCTCAGAGCTTCGTCGATCGCTCGATTCAGACGATCTCGCTCGAAGAAGTGCAGCAGACGGTAGTCGATTGCAGCAACGCGGATGACGCGGACCTCATCTCTATCAGCAAGTGGGTTCGCGCGTGGGCGGAGCTGGAATTTATGGCCGCGGGTGTATTTTTGGAGCCGCGAACTCGTGTCGCGATCTGTAACGAGCGGATGGAGATTTAGTGGGCCGGAGGTTGTTAGGCTCGCTGATGGATGACTTTATTAATTGATTTAGAGCGGCCGGCTGGCGAAGTTCGCGTCAGATGATAATTTTGGGTATTGATGAGGGATCGCCGGAGGGATTCGCAATTTAATTTTGGCGCGAGGTTCGAAGACTTGCGCAGTGATTTGAAAATTTCATTTAAATTAATGTTCGGTAAAAAACGGATATTCATAGCATATCGAGAGCGAGACGAAACGTTATAACTGGAATCAAAATGGTTGAGTAAATATTCTTTTCTCGTGCGCATATGTGGGTCAAGTGCGGAAAGTGTTTAATTATGTTTGCGCGCGGTACAAATGTATGGGTATAATTAAAGGTAAACAGCAAATCAGTTTGTGCACTTTGAATGAATATTAAATGCTCTCGGAGTTCGTAATTGCGCGTTTGGCTGGTCGACAATTTAAAATTTGTTTATATTTTCTTTCCTAATTGCGTTTATACAATCGATATAGGAAAGTCAGAAGATTACGATACATCTTTGATATCGTGCTGTTAACTACATAAAAAGATGAAATTATTGCGCTTGGCCTGAAAAGATCGCTGAAGTACATTATGATAAATTCACGTGATCAGATTCTTCCGGCTTTTCGAAAAGAATAATTTTATTTAGTGGAAATATCGCGATGAATTATTATATTCCAAAGTGATAAAGAAAATAACGAACGTTTTACAAGCCATCTGATTGGGATTTCTCAAATTCGAAAAAGAATCAGATCCGCATCTTGAATAGGCCTGATTGAAGTTTCTAAAAAGAAAAAATATCCCAATCAGCCGCGATATAACAATCACGGAGTCTCGGTTGAATAGCTCCTTGAGAACCCTTTCTCCATAACAAACCTTGTAATCAGTCCGTTTTATCAAACGACGACATATAAGTACGTTTACTCGACAGATCTGAGCTGGACGCTCTAGAAAACGACATGAAATCACTGCGAGACGCGGTGAGGGCCAAGGAGGAATTGTGGGACCAGGCAGTCGCTCGCGAGCAAAGCTACCGGGAACATTTGGCCAGACTCTCCGTCGAATTAATCACCATCCGTCAGTTGTCGGATTCACGCTTAGATGAGCTGCAGAGAGTCGAGAAGAAATTAACGGTACGTAAGGGCGAGCTATTCAATCATCGCATTTCGACTCCGCGCGAGCGTGCGGTATTATATGTTAGCATGAATCCTTATTATTATTATCATCAAGATGTCAATGTCGGTAGGGCTTACAGATTAAACGAGTGAGAGAGAAGCCAGTTTTTTTTTTTATTGGGGATAATTAGAGTGTTACTAATAAAATGAGCGATGATATTAGAGAGATTATGTAGATTACGTAGGTTTCTGAGAAGCAAAGGTCAGACGCTGCAACTACTGTTTGAAAAATTATTTGTCATTGGAAGTGATAAGTATGCCCGAAAACAAGAAGGCGGTCATCGGAATGATAAGTATGCGCAGCTCGAAAAAATTAAGCTTTGCGTGTAGTCGGGACTTTATCGAAAATTCTGAGTATTACAATTAAAGCATGCAATATATGACTTTTGCGCATTATTATACAACGCTATACCTTAATTTTATTAAATGTAATTGTTATTTTTTGAGTTCTTTTGGTAATTATCAAGTTCATCGTTTACTCCATAATCATATACGTTAGTAACAAAAATGAATATCTTAACATCAATTTTGAAATGTTACACAAGAACTTTATAGAAAATGTTCATGATCTTCAGTTTGTTATAAAGCATATCTGTGTGTGCCACGTATGAGTTGCACTGTAAAAAGCTGATACAAATATAATTTGCTCACTTAAGCAAACCTAATGTAATATCAAAGAAAGTATTTTTAGTAAAATTGCGCTGTAATTTGTTTCCAGGCAAATAATGACGAGTTACGAGCGACACAAAAAGACTTGGCCTTAGCAAAGAAGGCAATAGTAAAATTACAGAAACGTCAAAGGTATACAAAAAAATCTGAAAACATTAAAACTTTATCGAAAATCGAATCCCTTCTGGAAATTCAAATATAATTTTCACTACACAAAACCTTCATCATCAATGCCACACAACAATACAACCAGTCTACAAAAGCGCCGGCATTATGCTATACGACAATCGGTTGAGCGAGTAAGTCGGTCACGTTGAATTACAACGACAATCTCCAAATAGAGGCCCTTTTAAACAATACACAACGCCTTAGATTTTGCTGCTTGATTGAATTCTATACCTCTTGATCCCTATTATACGAACAGCATCAGTCGAGCCATTATATTTCGCAGACAAGCCGAAGGCAGCGGTATCAATCAGGAGCAGCCAAGCGATGATCTCGAGAATAAGCAGCAGCTAAACCCGCAGGTCCAGAGTCCGTTGGCTAAACAACGGAGTCCCAAAAAGATGCATCAAGTACAGGTGAAAGATGCTAGATGCACAGCGCCGATCCAACAACGTCATCGGCCTCGTGATTACTCGCCGAGGATCGAGACGATGCGGACAAAGGAGACCAACGTCGACAAGGACTTCAAGGACTTGCGGGTTTGATTTTGTAGAAGAGGGCTTACGTCGACTTGAGCAAATTAAGAGGATGACGCCTTTCTGTATTAAGACCAAAATTAATGGGGCGTTTCTCAGATTCCGAAATTTTGTTTCGAATTATTATTATTTTTTATTTTATCAGAGTTGATTGTTTCAAATTGTTTTTACTATACTTTGATTATTTATTCTATTAACTAACGCGGTACTGCTACAAACTTCTGTGACTATACAGAAGAAACTGCAAATTGTTAACTTATTGAGCAAGTATTTCTTGGTTATACTTGCATTGCTTTGAATGTTTCTTCTCGAACTACTTTTAATAAACTTTTGTAAAAGGTACAAATTCTAAATATCAAATATGTGAACAGCTTTATCATTATAATACCTATACCTTATATTAGTAATTCATTTTAGAACAATAAGAACGCATAGTAAGAATTGGTAAACTTGCATTTTTAGTGTGGATTATCAAAACTATCAAATCATCACTTAAGATTCATATTTAATAACCGGCAATATAAGGATACATCACAATATACCTTTCCTAACATGTGTTACAACCAGTGTTTGAAACTTGGCCAAACTTTATCAAATTAAATTAATAGACTATTCCAAGAGGCTTGTATATAGCATTATACCTAACGAAAACTCTGGTATACTCATGATGAATGCTTAATGATACTTAATTATACTTTATTTCAATACTCACGTATAGTATTATTATAACATTATCTTAATTGAATTTTTCAATTATTTAAAATAGATTTTATCGAGTAAATGAATGTATGCGTTCGCTCCATTATCAGAAATATGATAATATGTTTAAAAGAATTATGTATCCATTTGTTTTTTTGTATAACTATATTGTTTCATAAGCACACTCTCTATATGCAATACTCGCAATACTTTTATAGACATAAATGAATGTGTTCCGATTTTTCTACAGCATTTTATTAAAAAAAAATAATAAGAATAATGTATTTGGTATCGCAGCCGCAAGATAAGATTAATTACTTATCCATGAATAAAGATCAAGAAGGAAAAGAATAGCTAATTAAATCATACTTGACACGTTCTATAGCGACACCCTGGGTCCGCGTCAACACGTCGTTCGATGTTTTTCTCGCGTGAACCCGTGCATCAGTATATAGTATAAATTACATAATGCCAACCGCTAATTGACAAATAAGGCGCTATCACTCCCTTAGATAAGCTTGTTACTATGCACGCCATTCGACTGTATGAGTTTTCACCGATACGCATTATTTTAGCGTATTTATTAATGCTTGACTTGCTCGATATGATATCACGCCTAAAGGAAGAGAAGAAATGGGTATAGCAGCAAATCACTCAACATTTGATGTGGATTGAGTGCAATTATAGCGGTGCACAACGTAAGAGTACGTTTTCTAAAACGATGTATCAACATTACACCTGATGACTATTCAACATGCTATTTATAAAAATATTATAAAATATGCACAATTTTTTATATTTTCGACTGTAGATAAGAATAAACTTGCTACAAATTCACAATTCTCTGAATGTTAGGAGGTATCGCCATAGTGTTATTTGGTTTTGTATCTTAAAGATGATAAGCATAAGAACTTGTTTTCTGAAAATAACTACGCTAATTTTTTTTTAATACATCAGACATCTTTCTTAAACATTCCGTATAGCTATCGATTTACTCGACTTTCCTGCTTTTGACTTTGTGTTGCTCTTATTTGCGATAAAAATCGATAGCACCAGAACACATACAGAAAAAATAATTATGTTTGGAGAAAATTTCGTTGATTAAATAAAATAATATGGTATTTTGACTCTTCTGTACATATCATACCTACATATTTATGTGATTCAACTAAGTGGTGCCATCTACCTAACAACAGTCGAAACATATAGAGGATATGCCTATAGAAGAAGGGATAGCCAACAGGTACTACGTTCACTCGTTCACTTCGTTTAATTGAAAATCCTATTTGGTTCTAGAATAAATCTATGTTTGATATTGTTGAACTATAATATTATTTGATTTTTCGTTTATCATACACTACAAGATGTATTTTTATTCTATAATAGATTAAATTAGGCACACGTGCTGAAAAACTGAATAACATCTTTTGCCCAATAAAAGTGTTGTAGTTTTTACTTTTTTTTTCTTTGAATTAAAAGGGTATCAAAAATTTTGTAATAAATTAAACATTCTGGCACTTACCTCTTATTCATTTACTGCTTTAAGCAATATAACATAATATTGATTGGATTTTGATCGGAAACTTACATTACACACATTTATAATTCAATCGAATATCGTTCAAAATAAAAAATGTCATACACAAACATCCCCATAAACTTACAACGTGTATTACTAGAACACTGCAGTATCTGTATCATCGTCTGATTAGTCATTAGACTGGGTCCAATCCTCGTGAACGCGTGCAAAGTTGGTGACGATATTAAAATACAGTCATACAGCCGAACGATAAGTGGAAACGTGATTAGAAGAGGTCACACGACCCTGCACTCCTTATCATAAGCACTGATATATATTCTTTTTTTTTTATTTTCTTTCTCTGCAGTATTCGAATATACAGACGCACACAACTATTTCGTGCAATCAGACAGTCGCTAAAGTGTCGCGCCTTCTCGAAATAGTCATCGGCGCGGGTGTGTATTTCCACTGACGTTACTCAGATAGATATGAGCATTCATGCTCGTCGCGCCGAATATATACGTATATATAGATGCGTTATAATAGGACAGTTGGGTGATGAACTTTCGGCCACCCTGCAGACTTTTCCTAGCTATACGTGACGATGAGCGCATACACACGATCGTCGTCAAGCGAGTTTCTGTGCGATATACTTTTCCTTGGAGGCGTATTTGCCGTTATCGTATATATGCTTAACAATTCGTTGGAGTTCGGATGAGATAATTCAGATACCCAACGCCAGAGTCTATTATGTTGTAAACAACCCTGTATTCAGTAGCTCTGGATGACCTGCAATTTTTAATTTTATATGCTGTGAATTCCTTTTTTTAATACATACAATGTTAGTGGTAGTGCTTCAGTATGAATATTTCTCGCATGCTTTTTAGAAGAATTAATAAGCTATTTTCAAGAATTTTGAGCTCGTACTCTTAGAAGCGGTACCACGTTTAAACATTTACAATAACCTTTGCTATAAAAGGGATATCGCCCAACATAATCGACTGTCTTCTAAGAAGTCTGGCGCACAAGACTAGAATATTCTCGGTCTTACTTTGGTCTTATCATGGACTATATACTTATTTTTCATTCATTACCACACTGGAAAACTCTACACAACTGAATAACCTATTGTTGTTTCGGAATCTAATGGGACTAAGTAGTAAATAAGAAACACAGGATTAAACTAATTAGACTTTATTCTGTATTATAAAACACGTCTTAAGCTTTGCTTGATTTCGGCCACACTGGTGCGTAAGGAGCGAACTCCGAAAGCTGCGATATGCAGCTATATATACTATAGTTTTAATTACGCTATATGAGTTCTAAGGGACCAGTTTTACTGCGTCAAATATTTTTTACGTATCTGAAGTAAGCTCAAAATTAAATTTTTTAAATATTTTTTTTTTAATTTTAATTATTATTTTCAGTCCATATTATTGTCGCGAGCAAGTCCTGAAAAATGAGCTTGAATTCATTTCATACGCACATCCTAAGCTATGTAGCGACTAACTCACATTTTTTGCTTTTGTAGCAGTTCTTTATTTTGTATTTTAATAATAGCATACACAAAAATGCAAATAGTAGTTCTATTTTCAGAACCCAACATAATATTATATAGTTACAGATATATTCCAATCCGGTTTTCCATTTGAAAGATAATAATTAATCGTGTCTCGAAAAGACTTGCTTTCAGCCTTAACTGTTCCTGAATCCTGATGCATATTAGCACGCAAAATTAAATAACTCCTCGTCTCTCGAGTGTTTTTCAATCGATTTCGCCATTCGCGGCAAAAAATGCCGGTCAGACGAGACCACATGTTTTTCTCCGACCGGCGAGATACAGGTCTTCGGTGTCGCTGCACGATTATATCACTATAAAGTTTAAAAATAACATTCGTCGGACTGGTGCTAACAATTCTCCCAAAAGCGGATTATAACAATACCGATCATTTTTCCCACGCTGTCGTAACCGGAACGATCGGAATCTTCCCGCCGATAAAGCCCTGCCTCCACAGCGGCCGATCAACAGCGAGATCAACATCGAAAACAGCGAGAAAAAAATCGCTCAAGCCTCCACTCGCCGCAGACGTGTTCGACAAATCAGTGCATAGCGTTTGACCTCTCCTCTCCGTCAGAAGATCGGCTGCTGTGCAGTGGAATATCAGCATATTGATTCCGCCCCACCCCGCGCGATCACTGCAGGCTATGGCGCGCGTGTTTCGCAAACAAGCGAGAGTCGCGGCGTTTTATCGCGAGCAGCCGGCAGAAAAACTGCCGCCTCGTCGGTGCGATCAGTTCACGAGAGCTTCGGCGAGTTCTCTCGGGTTCTTCGGGGAGTTCACACGTCGACTGCGCGCCTGCCACAACGAGCTCTCGCTTTTCAATTTCCGGCTTCGAAGTTACAGCTCGTACACCGCGCACACAACACACGCACACACACGCACACACACACACATGCAACAGTCGAAAAGTTCGTTTCATTAGCTCGACTCGATATTCCGCTGCAGTTGGAAAATACTCGCGATGACGACAATGACAGCGAGGCTAAATTAGAAACTCTGCAGAGCATTGACTGTACTGTTATACACACGCGCGCGCGAAGAATTCGAATTTCCCGCGCTTGCGTAAAGCCGCGCAGAGAAAGCTCCTCGCTTATATATACTCAAGTCGTTCCGCATATACATACAGCGCTACACGAAGCACCCTTCTCCAGCAGCGCCGATCAATGCGGCTGATGTGCGAGGAGGAGGTTGTAGCGCCGAGTGCGCCGTCGCAGCAGCCGGACGTACTCGGCGTTGTTGAGCAAGTCGGTGTCGTCGAGTATTACAACGGCCGCGGCATCAGCGCGAAATTTCACTGGCAAGCCGCAGAGAGCGAAAATGCGGCCCTGAGCGGCAACAACAACAGCAGCAGCAGCGGTAGCGACAGCAGCAGCTGCAGGAGAGGCGCCAACATGCCTGGACAGGACGCCGATATGGAGCTCTGCACCGACAAGGTCCTCTCCAAGGGACGGATTCTTCAGGAGCTCACCAAGGCTGTCAAGCTGGTAAGTGCATATTATTTTCATGCGCAGATATTGTTGTGTGGGATAGATTAACGCTGTTGTCGTCTAGAATTGTGTCTATAGTTGCGCTGCATGGAATATAAGAGAGAAAGAGATGTGTCGTCATGGGTGTCTTATGGAATTGATTTTCGCGTTGTACGGAATGGAGTGTGTGTGTGTGTGCGTGTGTGTGTGTGTGTGTGTGTGTGTGTGTGTGTGTGTGTGTGTGTGTGTGTGTGTGTGCCTGGGTGCATAGTGTTTAAGGCTGCGTCTGCAACCTTGTTTTTCTGTCGTGTGCGCCAGTGCGCAACGTAGCTGGTGCATGTACACTTTGGATTTGTGTGTTATCGATTCAGGAGACTGTGCAGATTGCACACGAATGTCTGCGGATCTTTGCGTCCTGTCCTGATCGTTATAACGTCTGCGACATCGTCATGCCAAAATGCATACGGAATCGGAGACGTCGAAGTAATTGCTGCAGATTATGTTTGCTTGAAAAAAATGAACTAAAACAAAAATCTTTCCTCTCGATTTCTACCGTACTTTCTTTCGGGCTTGCTCGTGGTGTATGTTGTTTTTGCAGCTCCAAAATAGTTCTGAGATTTAAACAGCATATATCTATCTGAGATAAAAAAAGAACACTTCTGGCTGTTTTTAAATATTAACGGACATTTAATAGTAATTAGAATTGGTTTCAAAATTAAAACCTATAAAAAATTCCTTTGTTTACAGTAAAACCGTATGAATACATTTATCGAAAGCGCATTAGGTATTCCTCAAGAGGCTTACTCACAATTACCCATGAACGTTGTTCATTGGTTTAAACAATATTTCGATAAATGCGTCTTCAGATTATACCTATACACACTATATACATATATAAGTACATGTATATAATATGCTCGCAGAGCATGTCAATATCGAACCTGTCGCGGCGCGCGAGTGTCAGTGTGAAAGAAGCATTGAGCGCAGCAGTAGACACGAGATTGCATGTAAAAAGTGAGAGCGCGACGCGAGCGCCAGGCAGGGGCCAACGTTCAAGCAAAACAGTATAGGAAATAAAGTTACCTCCGTCGATCTATTATTATTGTTCTCGCTTCCGCACTCTCCCTCCCGCTCGCTCGCGGGATTATTGTTTGTTCAATGAGACGTCAAGGCTGACAGTTGGTCTTTTCGGAGGCTCCTCGCGCTCAAATCAACGGCGTCACGAAAGGTTTCCTCTCGAGGGAGTTTAAAACATTCACCCTTGCATATAACAGAAGAGACACATCAAAAGCCTTAGGAATCACCTATCTGCGTCGGTTGAGGGACTTCGGAACGTTATCAGATAGTGTGCAACAGAAGTCCCTCATGAGTTTGAATATGTGATTTAGCGTGAGTTGTAGGTATGTGTATTGTGTTGTTTACGCGAGTGTCAAGAGCGAGCCAGCTGCAAGAGTTTGTTCTAACCTCCAATTTCTGCACAATCATTATCACAAAGCAGATTTCTCGTGCTTCTGCTATATCTGTATTTCCCTCGATAAATGCAAGATTATGCCGTTGCTCTAGAAGAACGTGACTTTAATATCCGCAGTCTTGTACCTATATACACACATAAGAGTGCAACAGCGAGTGACTCATCGTGCGCGCACGGACTCTATATAGGAGCGATTAGCGAAGTGACAGTTCGTACTTTCTTTCTTTAAAATATTTTAATTAAACTCCTTTCACGCCCAATATACGCTTCTATACCTACATGTGCTATGTGCATTTAAAAAAACTCTTTTGCGTGACTTCATCGCTCTACTATTTTGCAGCGTTTCCGCCGTTCCGCGTCGTATGTATTCATCAGCTATGGAAGTTCAGAGCCGCTCTCTGATACTCGTTTTACTCTCTCTTGTGTCTGCTTTAAAAGCGCGACTGTGTATAAAGTGCCTGTATAGCTTCTAGAAACGGAATCTTTTGTTCACGCAAATCAATATATTGTGTATATACCGTTTTGACAGTGGGGATGAACAGTTTTCTCCATCTGTAGATTGTGCATTGTTGTTTCTAAAATAGACTTGGCTACATGGGTTTGATGTGTGTATGATAAGATTAGTGCTTCCTTATGGTATATTAGTGGTAAATTTCCATGTATGTACACGGCGTACGCATGAGAATAGATTTTCGGGAATATCTGTTTTCCGTTAATAATCTTTCAATGTTTGATGCATTTCTTTTATCAGATTTCTTATGATTATGATTTTTTTTATAATTTTAGAATTTGCAGTATTTGCTGAATTTTAAAGCTTGTTGAGCTAAAGCTGCATTTTCAAAATTATATAAAATACAAAAGCTAATTAATTTTAGTAATTATTGTGATATATCGCCATAGCATTGACACAGATCTATTCTTAGATATTGCGGGTTCTGCTCATTACCTTTAACTATATTGTAAAGAAAAAAATCTATAAATATACTGTGCAAAAAACTATATTCAAAAGTTTTCAATATCCTATCATTAATCATTAACTATTTTGATTACAGGTATATGCACAGAGCTTGCACGGCACCGTTGTACTCGATGGTGACTCCTGGCTTGTGTACTGGTTAGATCGAGCTCTACGCCATGGTTTGCGCATTGAGCGCCATGGATATTGGGGTACAGCCCGTGAACTTAGCCATCAAGATACAGTGGTTGTCATACATGCGCTACAGAATGTATTAACATCAATTGGAAAAGGTATGAAATGATTCTATTTATAGTATTTATTGGCACAAAGTACAGGAGATGATAATGAAAAAATTAATTCAAAACTTTGACATTTGTAGGTCGAGCTTGGCTATATCACACATTGAGTGAAGGTAGCTTTGAAAGTTACTTGGCTTGTATGCTGAGGGACATCAAAACTTTGAAGAAGCAATACTTCCAACATGCTCTTGTACGAGATGCAGATAGAACTAACCAGCTGATCAACTTATTGGCTGGGCTGGAAAATGTATCATTTACATTACAGCTGGTGAGTTATAATAAAGCTGACTGCTAAACACTATACATATTTAAGCATGTTATCTATCACGTCATTGTCATGATTGTTTTTTATTGCACATTATGATTACCATAATAACTGAAAGTTATAAATTGTGTGCCATTAATTGTGCTCTATCTGCTGATAAATTCAAATGGTCAATAGACGTACAACTAATAGCAAGAGCATTTTTATCATGTGTCAATATAGCACTAACTCCTACATGGAATTAAGGATTTCAGTTCATCAATTATGGAATTGATAACTTTTTTTCCATCTGAAATTAATAACGTTATTTTTATAGCAATTATCTTGAACCAAGTTTAAGGGTACTTGGCTCCTTCCCCAACTTCATATTATTTTCTAAATGAAATCCATGATAAACTTAAATCGAAAGGGGCTGATAAGACGAAACTAAATTGTTGTTCAAATCTCAAGGTTCAATGAGTTCATTATACTCCTGAATAAAAATCATTCTCCGAGTAAATTTTGCAAGCTACTACTGATTACTAATCGTTGCTGGCCGTTTTCTTTACAAATGTCTTGGGTAAACAATTCCTACTTTTACAAAAGTATTATATACTGTCTCAAAAATTGTCTCAAATAATTGTCTCAAAAAACTACATAAGATACTACTTCTGTAAACGCGACAACTCATTGAGCCAGTCTCATTATCATATAAATTTCAAAAAATCAAAATCCATCTCAATGGGGGAGTAAAAACAACTGAATGAGCCGATCGCATTTGAAAAAAGCGCGGCTATCGCTTCGTGTCATGCTCCAAACCGTTAGATTAAAATTTATCGCGGGCAAGGCAGTGCAGCAGCTCAGCGCACCATGGCAACTTGCACCAAGGATATTAATAATGCTCGCAGCGGCCAGAGCAAGATAAACTACAAAAATAAACTCTGTTGTCGAATTCAGGGACGTCGCCGCTGATGAGAGAGTAGAGAAGAGGAAGAGGGGCGTCTCGCGCGTTTTTTACCACGAGTCCCTATTTTCGCGTGCGCGCGCGCGATATCCACTCCCAACAATCACCCCCCGGTTACAATTATCGCTTGTAATAAATAGCTTCCGTCGCCTAACGAAGTGAACCTCTGTTTTTGCTTTCTCGCTCTCGATATATGGACGGTATATGCGAGAGGGCAACAGGTTATCGAGCCGAGTCTCTGCATTTACGAGAGCACCTTATTTTTCTCGCCGGTGCGCTGGTACGTGTATGTATGCGCGTATTCAATATCGCCGCGTGGAAAATCTCGCTGTGCACGACAACAGGCCCCGGGGAGGGATAGCGTAGAGGGACGGATATCGCGTGGAAAGATGCCGGGAGCTTTTGGTTTCTTTTGTTGCAACTGCGGTTGATGATTCTCTGCTCAATACGGATGAGACGTATGTGGAGAGAACAAAAAAAACGTATGTGCCGCTAATCATTTTTAGCCCGGATTTTTGTACAAGGCGCGAATACGTTTATTGAATCGGGAGGGTCATCGGTACAATTTTTTGCTCAGCACTTTCTTACATGAGTAGCGAGGATTTTTAGGAGAAATGAATGGGATCCAAATTAAAGTAATACATCTAAACGAATGAATTTTTTTTTACTTTGCAGGATGTCACGTACTTGGACATCTGCAACTACATGCCACAGCGGCCTATGAGCGGCTCACCTTCAGGTACAGCGTTGACTTTGCATCTGCGCTCGACAAGCGTCTCTTCGAGTCTCGCTTCACCCGGCGACAGCGGCGTCGCATTGGACAGCGACATGGACGTCTCCAACGAGACCGACGCCAGCAGTTACAAAGAAGTAAGATAATCCGTTATTTTTCTTGCATTTCATCGGAGACTCTCGAGTGTTTTTTATTTGCTATATCATCGCAATAACTTGTTATATCTCAATATTCGACACATTTTCTTACTTCTCAGCTCAGTCAGCAACTCAACTAACAAGCCATTTTTATTGATAGTCCGTAGTTTTCTGCTTATTTATGACGTTATTAATTGTATTTTTTAGTACGCAACTGCGTAAATCGGGTAATCGGGACTTCCTCTATCTGACGAAGTGATAAATTAAAAAGTTTCTTATTAGCGCTGATAGTGCCTTTCAAACAAAATTAAATTTTTCATTCTTTTCAAAATTGCTGAATAAAATGCTTTATGCCGATATCATAATTTGTTTCATCTATCAATAGCTGTTCGATAAAGTGAAATCTCGTATCTCGAAAGTTTATCGAATTTATAAATTGCAGATAATGAACTTACAGAACAATTAACAATGGTATAATGCGTTTCTATTTCAGGAGGATTGGTCTACCGATAACGTTTTAAAATACCGTAACAATAAATACAAGTTAAACGATAATTGCACCAACGATAATAAAAATTTGGAACGTTCGTTTTCATCGAGCGACTCTGGAGAAGATAATAATAAGACACCTAAGCAATCGCCTGTTGCTGGTACTAAATTTCACAATTCCACAGTCTCAAAAAGCGATATTATTAATCAAAATCTTACCAGCAAACTCGACGATAACGAGTTGAACTGCTCAAGTTTAGACACGATAAAGGTAAATTGATTTCCATTGCAAAACTACACATGCTATTACCGTTCAATAATTACAAAACACTTTTAAAGCTCCAAACGATCACTTTGTTTCACATCTCATTTGTAGAATGAATGTTAAAACATCAACTATGTTCTTTATTATCGTTTCAGGATTACAATTTCTACAGTAAAAGCCTAGACGAATCGAAGCTAGACCAAACCAAAACAGACGCGGAAAACAACGGCATTCAAGCGCCATATAACAAACGCTCGACATATTACAGCGACACGAGCTACAGTTTCAAGAAGGCCTTAGATCCTCGTAACTCATACGTCATCAACAATGACACGAATCTTCTCGAATTGAGCATGACTATTTCAGACTGCGACAATACGGAGGCGCCTTACAGTATCCTCAATACGATCAACATGACAGATACGAGCATACTGTCGTCGTCAGGCTCGGAAGCACTGGTCCAGCGGCGCCAACGAAAAAAGAAACGAGGCGAGAACAAAAAGCGCGTTAGTTTTCACGAAGATATTTTTAAAATGATGAAGCTTGATGACGATGAAAATTACACGAATTTTTCGATGAGCTTCGCGCCACCCAACTCCGTACCGAAGAAGGATGCTCAGAGGGGGAGGTAATGTCGCTTGTTTAAACGTATAAATACGAATCAAGTCAAGTCTCGAATCTTTAATAATTTCATATTGCTTGATTATGAATTACTAGGTACAGCTGGTGTGGTCATGGAGACTCGCCCTATGTACAGAAGACCGCGAACACGAGAAATGCCTATTCGGACTACTACTCTTCGTCTTCGTCGCTTAGCGTGTTCGACAGCGATGCCGATCGTAAATCCAACGATCAAGTGGCAAACGACGATTGCGCAGAAGCAGTTCAGTGTGCATGCATGGCAATGTGCGAGCGTGGAGTTCCGGAGGGTCAGGAAGATCCGGCAAAAGCGATGCGCCCGAAGATCGAAATCGAACTGGAAGAGAATGAGGCGCAAGAGGCCTATATCGTCGAAAAAGAATGCGGAAACATTGTTGAAGATCCGCCGACAAAGCTTGAAATGCCCAGGTTGCCTAACACAAAGAATCAGGTAAACGATTTTTATTTATTTATTTATTTATGAAATGAACTAGTATTTCCTAATCATACTGGGTACAAACAAGGATATATTCCCATATCAGAATCCTTTTTTTTTCTTTGCACACTTACATCTTTTATGCAACGCACGTAATAAAGTGACACAAATATAATGCATATCACTATAAGAAACAATCTGAGATAATTTTAGTTTACTCAACAACTACATGATATGCATAACTACTATAGCATGTTCCTGAACTTTGACTTGTACTTGTATAAAAGTTAAAATATCGTAGTTTTTGAAATCTCTTTGCTTTAATCAACAATATTGTTGCGTCTAAATAAGATTAAACAGTTAATAATAATGTCGTAAGTCGTAGTTTTTTTAAACTTTCAAAAATTTTCCTATAGCGTTGAAAAACAATAGCGGTTCGTCAGTAGTATTAGATACATCCTAAACTATAAACTACTTGAATTATAATATGAAAATCGCTTCACTGCTTGCATCTCAGTTACTCGCTTAAAAGTCATTGACTTAGCACGCAATGAAAAACCGCAGCATCGCTTAATGCATTTTCAACGCTCTAATACCTTTCCACGTTTTTCTCTCGCAGGGAAAGTACGCGAGCTCGAGCGACTGGTCGGACCTCGAAAGCATTACGACTACCTCCGACTACATAGATGATCGCCGCAACAGCGCCGGTGATAGTGGGACCACCACCAACACGACTACGTCTAGCAGCAACAGTCGTCACCTGGCCTCGCCCATGAAAAAGCGCAACATGACCTCGATCATCTCTGGCGAAGGAAACAACAGACTACTCGCGCCTGCACTGAGACAAGCACCTTCGAAAACATCGCTACTAAGCAGGTTTCTGCGTTCCATCACCGAGCGTAAATTCGAGCTAAAGAAGGATAAGAAAAGCCAGCCCAGGGCCAGTCCACTGTACATCAAAGGTGCAAAGATCAATCAACAGGAGATTAAGGATTTCGACGAGGCGCTCGAGAAGGAGATTCAAGAGAACGTGACTGCAGGAAAGAGGGAATTCAGCGGGGAGAAGATAAGTTTGAAACTGAGAGAGGTATTCAAGAGAAATATTTATAGAGACAAGACGGAGGAGTTGTACAAGGTTTATAAAGTGAGAAGCTCGTACATGACTAATGGCGAGAGCAAGCCGATGCTGGCATTGCTCACGGATAAGACACTTTACTTGACGGGTCAAAAGGGCGAACACACGTACAGCAACCAGTTTGTTATACCGTACAATGAGCTCGATGTTATCATGGTAAGCTGATTAGAAATCGCTTCTGTTTGAATTTTAACTTTAGTGCAACACACAATTATTTTATAGTTGATTCATGCATTGCAGATTGGACCTAATGCGCAAACAATTTTAATATCAAACGCTGATTATGAAATGCAGTACTTATTCTCAACAGGAAGTAGTCAGACTACTTCAGAGCTTATAACTCATTTGGAAATCGCTATGAGAAGATCACCGTCCAAGCCTAGACTGCCGGCGGTCAAGGAATTGAATTACGATGATATGCATAGTCTCAAGCATTCTATTCTAGCTGAAACAGCTGTTCATCCGGTAATTTAATATTCAGTTTCTATTTGAATACGAAAATAAAAAAATAACTGACATCAAAATATATACTGCGACGCATTGCTATCATTTATGCTGATGATAAATTGTGGTTTTACAGGATGAAAAAATCGAGCACTACAGCCTCATATACATGGAGGACGATCACATTTCACCGCCAACAACGCCGTGCGGTCCAACCAAGGAAGGCGATCTCATGTTCCGGCCTCACATTTACCACACACAACATTCTAACGCACCAACTAGCCCCTGGGAAGCTGGGTATTTCGTTCTGAAAGGTGGAGTTGTCTACATGTTCACAGACAGTAGTCAAAGATTACCGAAACGGGCCATTCCGCTTAAGGGTGGCCTCTGTCAGGGCTGTCGACGAATTCCTAACTCTCATCGTCCACATACCTTCGAAATTCTACTGAAACCCAATAAAGCGTTCCAGGTTGGATAACAATACTTATTTTTTAAATATTGTCATTCTTTTTTCAAATATCAGTGAGTATAATTTTTGCATATTTTTTAAGTTTGCTGCTCCAGATGAGTATGTAGCATCAGAGTGGCTGCAGAGCTTCGTTCAAAGTGCTTCAGGCCTTTTTGATTGCTCCGAGAAGAGAGATCCATTGGCCTGCAGCTTAATTGTTACTTCGAAACATTTAGTAACGATGAAAGAAGTATTTCCTGGGACGCAGAGAGGGCAAACGCTCTCTTGTGCAAGCATTGAAGATCTTTCTGCTTTTCGAGTGCCTCTAGCACAACAATCTTGGTGCATACTGGCAAGTTTTATAAGTATTTTAATTTTGCAGAACTTTTTAAATAATAATCAACGTTTTATTAATTTTATTCATTTTTTAATAGGAGTTTGCGTGTCGAGAAGTTCATGAGAGCAGTGGAGATTGGGTCGTATACTTTACAAATTACAGAGAGCTTTGCGCTTTTCAAGAAATTTTAGAAACACTGTGGGCAAATACGAAAGGGGTAAGTTTAAGTTACGATTTAAAATAATAATAAAGGAACAGAGTAGCGACATTAACATTAATTTGTATAACAGGGTGAGTTTCCAATGTCAACTCTACCACCTGAAGACAAACTTCATCGTCGCTGTTCAGATGCAAACAAAAACCTCGAACAAGCTTGGCGATATTTGTTACCAATAGGAGTTGACTAGTATTTTAGTATACTTAATAGATTCGATTTTTGCGTAATCCTTAAATCACTACTCCTTCATCAAAAATAGTTAAGCGGCCCGAATTTTAAAGTAAGTTATAATATATATAAACCAAAAAGAAACAAAAGTACACGTATCATATCGTCGCTTTGCTTACCTGAATTATTATTCAATCCATTCAAGTTTATAATATTATGAAAACTGATTCGAACCCGAGCTCCGATAGTCAGTTTCATTGATCAAAGATATATATATATATATATATATATTTTTTGTTATAATCGGAATTGTTAGAACTCTAACATATGAGTGCAATAATTGTTTTGTTATAAGTATACGAAAGTTTCGTCATTTATTTATAATTCTGAAAAGACTGTACATATATTTATGATTAGTTATCGCGTAAATGTCTATATACGTTTATATATGTACTCGCATTTATCGAGAGGGCGGCTAGGAAGTAATAACGGTGCATTCAAAGAACAAAATGATTTGTATCCATCTATATCGACACCATAGTAAGTTTTTTTGTCTGCGGCAACTCTTGAAAGGATAAACTTTCGCACTTGATAGAGATGCAACTGATTATTAACATTCCTAGTACCAAGAGAAAAAATGCCTTAGCTTTGCAATTCTATTTTTTGTATTGTCTTATAGCGTAAAAAAAAAGTTATAATATGAGTACGGCGTGTCAGGTCAGGAGTGTGAGGAAAGAACATTATTTTCCTCCATTATTTCAAATTGTACAGATATCGCGACTCGCACAGAATTAAATTGTATTATATCAAAGGTGCTTCAGTTGCCAATAAGCAAAGTACATCTCATTTCTTTAATGATAAAAGATTATTGGAGATTATTTATTAACAAAAAAGCAGTATTTTTATTCATACCATAAGCTTTGGTAGCAGCTTTCCAAACATCACATACTAATGGAATATTTGATGAAATGTATGCATGAAATCGCTTTATTTTTTAAAGTTTTATTTTTCAATTTTGCCCCGTGGTCCCCTTACTGTGCTGCGAATTGCGAGTAATGACTTGCTCAAATATTATATTGTGAATATATATATATATATATATATATATATATATATATATATATAAATCTATACGTTAAAGCGAAATATACAGACCACGTTATTACTCGCAAACCCACGAATTGTGATAGGAAGTTTTTAGTAAATAATCGATGGCAGTGCATCGAACAACTGTTCAAAACCATGATACACTAATATCAGTTACTCGTGATTTATCTTCAGAATTATGAGAAAAACTATCATTAAGCAAAAGTGATTATTTTTAATTTTGAGCAGTAATGAATTTTCTGTTTATTTTTAATGTAATTTGTGCCGTCAATAAATGTTTTCTCCGACTAATAAAAACTTTTTGTTTACATTTGTTTTGTCTAACAATGATTAATGATACAATAGTTTGATTTTTGTTATGCGATAGTTTTGCTGATAATTCTCTACTTATATATAATAAATCTCGATGCAATGGATGTATAATGGCATAAATTTTTGCATAATAATGTATTGAGTTTCATCGTACATCGGCTACACAAGCGTTGAGACTTCTCACGCCGGTGCTTCTGTAGGTCTTTCGCCTATGTACCCGTTGAGCACATTCTAACCAGTGGTAACCGATTATCAAAGATGTATCGATTATAATCGAAACTCAATAATAAAATTGTATGAATGAACTAGTCAATTTAATTTACACAATTTATTCCCTTTTTTCCCTAATTTACAACGGTTTTTTAAAATATATATTACTTATATTAAATAACGGCAGTTTTCATGTGTTGTGATTACTGATTATTTCCTTTAAAAAAGTGAGTGAAAACTTCATTTAATCAAAATTTAGTCATCACATCTTCAACATGTGTTTAAAAATGCTATACTAGAACAAACATAATAAACAAATGATGATTATGATACAAAAATTCAGCATTTTTTGAATAAAACAATTTTTTATTCTTTTTTTTAATCAAGATATCAATAAAATAAAAGCGACTTTCTATAAATGTTGTGTATTATACTTTTTACATATAGTTTAGTTGAGCAATTATAAAAAATACTCTATTCGTAGCGCGAAGCTACTCTTAAGAATTTAACCTTCCTAGACCTGAATATTTTATCCATGTCAACACTTGGGTATTTTTCTTTAAGCGTATCTATGTCAACATTAGGGAATTTCTTGAGTAAACTTATGACAGCATTCTTCTCACGACTAAAACAAAACATAATTTATATTAATAATTTGTTCTAAAGATTTGAAATATGACAACGATGAATAATATACTTACTTTTGAGCCCTGCGTTTCTCATTCCATAATTTCTCACGATACAACTTCTGGAATTTCCTGACTGCATGTCCACCGTAACCGAAAAGATGTCTCTGTTTCCATTTGGTATTAAGATGCTTGGGTATGAGATGCTGCTTTAATCTGTAAAATTGCTTCATTCCTGTAAAAAAACAAAATAAACAAAAGTAAATGATATGATAGGATAAACGTCTATGGACTTATTTCAAATTTTTCATACCCAGTATATTCCAAACATATTTCGTAGGTCGTTCACCAGTTTCTCCAGTTTCCAATTGATAATAAGCCTCATTTCTTTCACGTACAACAGTCTCAATATTTTTCATACTCTCTTGTACTTTGTCAATCCTTTCTGGACTAGGAAACAGTTCGTAGGCCTCATTACAAGCATGCTCCATGGTCATCAGCATGTTTCTTTCTTTCAATAGAACATACCTGAAAACATGAAATTTGCAGTAAATGTTCATGATTTATAGATATTAAAATTGCACTATCAAAATCACCCAAAAAAAAAGTGTTACCATAATTTGTGCAAATCTTCGTTACTCTTGTTTCGAAGTTCATCAGCTTTCCACGAGCGCCCATGCTGGATTTTGTTTTTGTTCCAGTTCTTTTCATCGTCAAAGAACTCCATCAAATCATGATTCCTGGCCGTCGTGTGCAACAAAGCAACTCGGTGAAACGTTGGTCTGCAAATGATACGCATACAATTATTTCTAACCTACAAAAAGTGCTCTTATCAATATTTTGTATCGGCGAAAAAGGCATTGACAACTAGTTTGAACAATCTCTCGCGAAGTCCGTTGGCAAACTAATTCTTTAAATATCACATTCACAGGTACTTGAACAATTGAAAGACAAATTATAGCATATCTTTTACAGTAATCTCGTAGCTCTTTAAACTCGATATCAGATGAAATCGAGGTTGACGGAAATTCGATACTTACATCCTATGGAGGGCAGTGTATGTCGGTGAGGCTGCATTTTTGTTTAACGACAGGTTCTTTAGTAACTTTGCCACATTATTTACTGTGTTTGGAACTCTTAATGCTTTTATGAGAGTCGCCATTTTCACCGCATTCTGCGCCTCTCTCCGAGTCTCTGAGTCTGACTTCTCTGCTCGCGGTGTGTGTGTACCTACTATACGTATACTTATATATACTATTTTATAGTCTGCTGTGCATGTGCTGATCCGTCGCGGTGCGGCACGTGGGAAGTCGGTAAGGTAGTTTCAGCTATTACAACTCTTTTCTGCTTTTTCTTTAAAAATGACCGTTTGGGACTATACCTACATAGCAAACTAGAATATTGTAATGTGAGAATAGTATATTGTGTAAGTAGAGGGGGGGGGGGGGATTGTTTTTTTCTAGCGAGGGCCAGGATGGCTAGCAAGCCTACGGCGCCCTCGACTCCCACTCGTGCTCAAAACATTGCCCAAATCTGAAAAAGCCACTCCCCCCTTCTTGCACACTGTACTTGTTATTGATAAGTGCACGAATAGGCCACTTATCATGCATATGAAAGGAATCGGAAATTCGAGGACTTTTCAAAGTAAAACAATAATATATTGAAAATTTTAAATATTTTTATATAGACACACACATCCATCGGATAGGCTGCAGAGTGAATAAAAAACTACCCCTTTGGGAGGAAAAGACTTTTTCCTCCCAAGGGAGTATTTTTTTCCCGCTGCTAAGAAAAACTCGATTTTCCATTCATTTTACATGCATGGAAAGTGGCCTTTTTCGTGCACGCGTATCATGAAAAATAATATGTAAACCCGCGTAGAGTACACGAGATCAAACGAAAACTTTACTCTGTATAGACGACAGACGCAAGCTATAGGTAAGAGGGGGGAGGGGCTAATTTTAACGTTTTTTTGTCGCTTTATCGTTTAAAACGGTTACATGAAAATAAAGAATCAAATAATTGGGTTTTAAGAACTTGGTTTGAAGCAGTTATACACGAATTTTCAGCTCCCTAAACGGTCACTATAAAAATCCGTCTACAGCTTTAAAAAAGTATCAAATTTATAAAATTGCCCCAGGGGTGGCATCCTATAACGGTCTCGGGCAATATTATACAGAATAAATTTAAATACAGAATGGCGTGAAAAAATTAATCAGAAAATTGTATACATTAAGTTTCAAACTTTATTTTTTTATTTTTGTAAGTGCTGTGACGGAGATGAAGCTTTTATATCATATTAGCGACCCATTTCGCTATTATATATCAGTCATCCCTTACCACAGCTTATGCGGCCTTTGACAGCTTTTTTGGGCACACCGCATTTTTACGGATCTTTTTTTAGTATCTGCGAACCATTTTAAGCCATAATTAAAGTACTAAGGGCATGTTTATAAAATAAATTGATTCAGATTCTTATATGTATCTTATATCATCTTATCAACTAAGAACGTTAATTTTGAATGCAAGTAATGTCTAAATGCCTCGCACATTCTCGTAACTATAGCCGAAATTTGACTCATTAATCCGAGTAATCTAACACACTTTTATTACAAAGCCGCTCTATAAAAAGCCGCAACTCAGAATGCAATTATTTTTACTTTGAAGCCACGTGTTTTGGGGGGGATTACACAGTTTACAAGCATGAACAATACGGCGATATTAAATCAGATTTATTTGAGTTATAAAGAACTTCTCTTCGTATAAAATATTGAAAGTCATTTAATTAAAAAACGAACATCTCTACAATTTTAAAATGAATGTTTATACTCGAGTTCGTTGAGATCACTCACCTCTTGACTAAAAAGCAAGTGGGAATTCCGGAAAGTAACGCTTTCACGGTAGGAACATTCACAGAGCTTATTACCATTCAAATTTGACACTTATAACCTACTACATTTCATGACTACCGATACCAACATGTGTTTATATCGGTAGACATGAAATGTACATTGAATGTAAAACCACTTATTAACCATTATATCATGTTTGTTTTGTACATAACTTCTAGTAGAACGTCAGGCCCATTCTAAAACTTTACAGCTATTGGAGCTTAAATATTTGTATGGCAAAATTGATTGAAAAATTGAACATTTTCATAATATCGTGATTACCGTGGAAAGTATTATTACGTACAAGGAATATAGTAAAAAAAAAGTTTTTTTTCGATATTAATTAAAATATTTATTATCACAAACTATAAACTAAATCGTACACATAAATATTTTTAAAAGCTTATATTCACTTACGTAAGATTTTCTCCGTTTTCCACGTGCCTTGGCAATTATAAAATTAGGAATCTATTTTATTTTATATTCAATACATATAATAGAGACTTACAGAGCAGTGCCATTTTAACTGAGATTGTACAGAGCTCATAAATGAATATGCATTATTGTATAAATTATACAAAAATTGACAAATCGAATATTTGTACCGTGAAGCTGCACACGTAACATGTATTATATCAAGTATAAACTTTCTGTACGATTTTCATTGATTGCCTTACATTCATTAGTGCTTCTGACTGATGCTCGGTGTAGATTTGTGTGTTCTTACGAGAAGTAGATTATAATATTGTATATGATCGATATATCAAATATATTTGGATTGTGTACATAGTTAAAAATTGATAATAGGCACCTCTCACTGTATATTGACTTAAAAATTAGATAAAAATTAATAATCGTTTATAAAATGCTACTATTTACAATTAAGACACAATAAATGTTTGACAAATATTATACTAAATATTATTAATTTTCTTTTATACTCGTTACACCAAAGCTCCATAAGATAATTGAAAAATTTCTTTATAAAATATATTTGTGTATTTAACGTATCGCGAATCTTTTTTCTCCTCCCGAGCGGAAGATGAAGATAGATCAAAAACCAGGGCTCGACGTTTAATCATAAAATACTCTATATTTGATGCTATATAAACATTCGCAATTCGGCGTGTCGTTGAACGAGACGCTCGTTTTCGCCAGATTACGCGTGTCTATTCTTGTACATGCATAAAATGAAAATTGTTTGGGAAAAGGCTTCTTTTTGTCATAAGTTTACATCTCAATTTCAAAGAGACGCTTTTACACTCGAGCCGTAGTTTCGGCGGATACTTGTACGTAATGTACCATCTAATTGTATAATTGCTGACCGCTGAGCAAAATGTTGATTCCGCGTTATCCATTCCGAAGATTTAATTACATTAATTTCTCTAACGATATAAAAAAGAAACGAATTCTTAAACAATAACAAAATATACGACGTGCTGCTAACATCACATTGTGAATATCCAAGATATTAAAATGAACTTAATCGATTGCGTCTCGACTTATAAGGCAACATTCGACTAAGTTGAACAAGGCACTGCGAGTCTCGTCGACGAACCGGATTGTATGTAAATTTAAAAATTTTACAATCTCCAAAAAGTAAGGTCTGTGTAGAATACATCAGATAGTGAAATACATACAAATGTAAACATGCATTTACCATTAATTTTAAATTCCGAACCAGTGCAGAAAATTATTACAAACAACAGGTAAGAGAGTACAGTCCAGTCCATCGACGAGTCATCGCACATTCCATCTCGCAGTACGAAAAAGACGCTATATCGTTATGCACATATCCCATAATTCGCGCGCATCATCACCTTCACCAGACCAGCCTTCTGTTTTCTTCGTCGTTGCGGTGAACTTTTTGACTGCGTCTCGTTACACAAACGCGCACATGTATAATAATTCCGAGACGAGCCGTCGCGCACGGAAGGGGAGCATACATAGTAGGAAAAGAATTTGGTCCAACAGTTCAACAAAACACACAGTTAACTGCTGCTTTTGGCTGCTATTCCGTCGCTGCTTCTGTTGCTGCTGTTGCTGAGGTGCTGCTCTCGTTTGGATTAGCGGCGCATCACATGTGGATCGTCGCGGCCGTGTAGCGCGCCTCGCCTCGTCGCCAGCTCCACTGACTTGGTCGATACTGTGGTGGATGTAAACAATTTTAAGATGAAAAAAAGGTTGTGATTTGGGATTGATTTTATGAGAGAAGAAAATTGCTCTTACCCGGATGAGCATCTGGCCTGATGCACTGTGGGGGTTGCGGTAGGCGTATGCAGCCCAGGCTGCTAAGCCGGCGATCAGGGATACTACGAATAGGATACCGATGATCCCGGATACTCCCATGTTCATGTTGTCTTGAGCTGTGATGAAAATTTCGAGATTGGTATACAAAAACAAAAGACAAATGCAAATTGATAGTGAAATCGATCGAAAAGAATTTTTGGACAAAAGAACTTACAGTGCTCCAAGGAACTGCTAGCCGGTCCGACAGCCTGTTGACTAGGACTGTACTTGGTCATGACAGGCATGTCATCGGCATGATGATCCTCGGCCCTGGCCTCGACGTGTTCGTGATAAGAGGTGGATTTAGCTGGACACTTCTTCTCGTCGCGGATGTTTCGAATGTCGCAGCCTTTTTGCAGCCAGTCCTGACGGAAACGGAAGGTACCGGTGCTGCATTTCTGAAGCTCCTGGCACCACCTGCAGTCGAAGTCTTTGATCTTGGTCAGGCAGTCGTTGCAGTTGTCCATTTGCAGACAGGTTGGCAGGGCTTTCAGGTAGATGACCGTCCAGTTTTTGATGTCCTGACGCTGGAAGTTGACGCGGTGGTACTCGTAGATCGTTTTTCGTCGCGCTACTGTGAAATTTTAAAGATTCGTTATTTTGCATATAGGTATATAATTTTGCGAAGGGTATCGCGTTGTTGCATTATTGAGTTAATGCAAGGTGACGTTTTGTTGCATCATTGTTTACTACACAATTGCGTTTTTACTGCGCGTATTTTGCATGTTTTCGATTGTGGCAATCTTGAATGACCCAGATATGGGCTTTATATATGCATTAAAAAATCGATGGAGTCATTCAATTTTTTCGGCATTTATAGTACCTACATCTAGTTTTTTAGTTTCTCGAGCAAGCATTAATCAAAACGAGCAGACACTTGGTATTATCTGTAGGCTGCCATCGACTCAAAGTGTCGATAAAATAACTCCTATGAATACATTGTTAGATAAAGAGTTATCATGAAGCATTTTCAAAGAAAATATTACGATGATATTTCTAAATCATAAGAATCATCAATTCAAACACAAACTTTAAACCAAATCAAAATTCTCGTCAAATATCCCTCTATACTCGTCGTTTTAGTTCTTATAGAACGAGCATCCCCAATCGCGTCTGTAGCAATCGCAAAACGAAAACATAGACATCCCGAAGACAAACCGGAAATAGGGAGATCATCGTCCGAATGATCATCCGCTGTAACGTAAATCCCCTAGGAAAAGGGAAAAACGGTTGATATTTGAAGACCGCAATAGTGTACACAGACATGAAGCTGCAACGGTTAAGTCGAGCTGTTTATAGACATTGGACTCGAGCCAGAGTAACACGCGGCGAATGATGCCCGTCGACAGGTGCTACAGGCTACGCAGTCTGTGACCCGTCTGGTTTCTGTGTTCGTCTGAATTTCTCCCGTGTGTATTTGCGGCTATAGTTTACGATTTATGATTATGTATTATCAGTATTTTAATTTCAGTTCCGTCGGGTCAATATTTATTTTTTATACTGTCTACTTCTTTAAATCTCCGCTTCGTTAATATTTGCTCGTTGCATTAATATTTTCATCGTGAGCTATAATTAAAACCGTATAATATTGCGTGAACTCACAGAAAACGGTCCTATCCATCATGTAGGCATCGCTCAGTCCAATTTTCACGGGATGCTCCTTGTCCTCGATGCTCTCGACCAGTACAGGGATTTTCGAGTAGACAAAAATTATATCGCCGTTTTGCAGCAGCGTTACTTGGAACGTGAACGCGCCGGCGTCGGGCTTATCTTGCAGCTGCACGTTTTCCCATTCGACGGTGAAGGCAGTTCCTGCAATTCATGCATTCAGATAATAGTGCATTTCGAGAATTACTCCTGCTTCCCTTTATCATCTTGTTTTTTAACAAAACATTAACTCTAAAAATACGATTAATATCCATCATGATTTTTAGTTCGGCATATATTGTACCTTCGTAAGTACAAGACACCGATTCCGCACACAGGAAAGCAAATCTGGCGCAAACGGCTTAGTCGTGTAGATCATTTATAGCTGATGCACATGGGGCTAACGTATGTAAGTGCTTACCGTTGTCGGCGTACTTGACGAAGCTCTGGGATGACAGGGTCGTGTCGAAATTGGCCATGAGCGGTGCGATGTATTGGGTAGCGGCTAACCAGCTGTGCACGTACTCGCCGGTGTAGAGGAAACCGCCCGTGGCGATCGTGATGTTGCGGACTTTGTGGCCATAGAACGGAAAGTCGAACTGCAGCTTTATGGTCTGCGAAAATAAAATTGCAACAATGGAAAGCGCGTCGTGCGGATATTATACGTTGCGCAAATAAATTTCTGTACAGATCGAGTATAGCAGCTGCTGGGAGCTATTGTCTATAACACCTTGAGTCACTGTGAGTGTTATAATGCCCGATTAGTATACGACTATGGAATTATGGATATTGCAATCTGATTATTGATTTCGAAGCTAGTCTATCCAAGTATGTATACGAACGAAGTGATCTTCGTTGTAGTGGCTTCTGAAATAATTATATATAGCATTGTTAACTTACAGCTGCTCTACGGTGGCTCTTGCTAAGCAGCGTGTTGACGGTGCGATTCGGGTGATTGTCGAGGTCGATCCAGTACCTCTTGCCAATGGTCTCGTCGACGGTGAAGGTGCTGTTGTAGTACTGATGTGTGTCGTTTTGCGACTTGGTGATGTTGTTCTCCTGCAGAGTCTTGTTAGTCACCTCAGCTGGGTATTTGTCGATGTTGAACTCGTCGAGAGCGTCGTCACTCTCGCCCTCTGGATGATTTGCACCGGTGACGTTTGACCACATCGTCCGGTTGGCCCAAACGTGTATTTTCTGAAATCAAAATCAAATCTTCGCTTTAAAGACTTTTCCTTTTCTTGTATACAAGATAGACAATGCGTAAACCAATGAAAAAATCGATCTTACCGATTTATCAGCAATGCTGGGCGTGACGCTCGTCGTAGCGGTAGCGTTGCTGACCTTTCCAGTGACGTTCTTTTCGGTGGATGGTACGATCGGCGTCGACACAATGACACCTTTACCAGCAGTGCCGAGTATGACCGGTTGAGGAGTCGTTGAAGTAACGCTGCTCGCATTTTCCGTTGCGACGACGCTAGCGAGAGTCGACGTCACGTTCTGCTCCTGCGTCGAGTAGCTGACGTTCACGCTGGTGTTGAACTTGGTCATAACCGGCTGCTGGTTCTGAGGCGATGGCTGAACGGAACCGGCTTCGGTGTTCGATTTCGGAGGCTGTTCCTGGATCGCCGGAGGTACAGTCGAAGGCTGAGATGGAACGTTGCGACGTCGCCTGTCCAGCGCGAGTAAGTTATCTCGGTTCGAGCTGAGCTCGAATTCCAGCTCGTGATCTAGCCCGGAAAGCTCGCTGGAGAGGCTCGTGTAGTGGAAATGAGAGAGATCTGAAATCGAAAGGTCGTTCATTTTTTTTTTTTTTTTTTGTTGGTGACGATGACGTTTGTCATGTCAAGCTAGCAATACTTTAGTTGGTAGATTGCGTAATCGGAAGTTGAAGCATTAACGTCATACAGTGTAACAATTAAATAACAAAGCGTATGCTACAACGTAATTGCACGTTCCTTTTATGCTAGTTAATAAATTCATTTATATTCACAGGAAGTGCGCCAATCTCTAAATTCGGCAGTTTCTACCGAATCATCGCTGGATCGATGATTCACTCTATAGTACTACATTCATACATTGATCATTTTTTCTCAAAGAAATGCTTGTTCTCCAACGCGTAATCCCTAAATGAAGCTTAACCAGTACAGTGATACGGAATCTCATAGGCACAGTGGCTTAAATAATCCATCGCGCAGAGTAAATAACATTGTCACTGAAATATATCCATAGTAAGGAATAGTGCGTGCCGTTCCGCAGAACAAAGCACTCATTCAGCGGCTCAATGGAATCAGAAAACTAGAGCGAATAAAGCGCAAAAACTGAATTTGATACTCGCACGCAATATTTTAAAATAACTTCCCGCGCGTCATAATTCTAATAAGTGTTTCCAAGAACTTTGCAGTCACGAGTGCTACCTCACCACATCCCCGGCATTCGAATCCCCTGCAATAATCACAAACAAAATCCGTCCAAATCGACGAAGCGCGCGATAATGCGACGATCCCGGAAACGAAAAGAAAAACGATTGAATCGACACTCCGACGGAGGAAATAATCGCGGAGACCAGCCACAGCCTTGTCGGGTCGATCCCCTGCGTTGTGAATTAATAATCGAGCGGTGAGCTCGAAACCAGAAGCACAAGCCGGAATGTCCATCGATTGCCGCGGACGACGCTGGAATTGCCATGTACACGCGCGTAAATATACGCTCCGCAAATATACATGCGAAGGTGCGTTCCACATTTCGCGCGTTCGTTTGCTATTGTGAGATTGAATAGCGGCGTCATCGTCGAGGTGTTTATTTTTCTTCCACATCGATCGAAGTTGTTCTATCTGTACACGAATTGATCATGATTACAGACTGTGATTTTCGCTTATTATATTGTGATCATTCATCTGCATAATTAGAAACATTTAATAATATGATTTCTGTAAATGACATGTTGGACGGTGGCGCGAGTAATTGAATTGACGTAATTGGCTTACTTTGTGCCAGTGTCACTGTGACACCTATATAAGCTTCTATACGATCGAGAGGAAAGTGAATTTATCAGGTGAAATATCGAGTATTTTTCACAAATTCTTGCAATTCATCCGTGATTCAAAGCCACTGGCGATATTTTCCTAAGCTACATCGCCTCAGGCCACATCAGCAAACAAAACGTCCTTTCTCAAAAAACACAGCGCACAGTACCTCCATTCATCCCAAGCGTCATCCTCTCTCTGACTCGCTCTACGAAAAGCTGCAGAATTTCCGGTGGCAAAAACGCGCAGCATCTGAATTCGCGATATGTAATCCCACAGCGATTTTCAGCGAAAGCATCGATTTCGACAATTCGCAGAAACAGTAAGGGGAGAGAAACAAAGGACCCGTTACTTTATAGCTCGCGATCTCGCGAAAAAACCCTACAAGTGGCTATCGATCGCGCGAGACAATTGCAGTTGCGCTGCAATTGATGGAGGGAAAAAATCGAGACAGTCCATGGTTCGAAATGAACTGCTGCTTGAGTCACTTTCAGACGAATCGCCGTGTTGTTCTTGCGGTCTTGTTGCTTTTTGGAGAACCGCCTGCGGCTAGTGTATGGACTACCGCGTTTCAGGATTTTTACAGGAAGGTCTGCGTTGTTTGTAATCGAAAACTATAGCGATAATTTTCGATTCATATCGTGTAAATAATGGAAGAGGAAAGTACATCACAAGCAAACTCATTCAGTATAGTGCACACAATCTCACGTTGAGAATTAGCATAAGCGGTACCGCGCTAACTCTTCATTTTTGCATTTCTTGCTCGCGCCGCGCATCGGCCCGCGCGTTATCCGTTACGCGCGTGTGCTGCACGAAACAGCTATATCACAAGCCGCATCTCTCGCTGAGGGTATTATATACCGTTTTCCCTTCTTTTATGCACTATAGGTATAGCCGAGAGACTCCGATTCGCGCTTGTATAGCGGGCGATTTAAATGCTCCTATATCGGCCAGTGATTTTTTTCGAGGAAGCGCTTGCGCGACTCATCACGTCCGATCGAATAGTTTGAGATGAAATCGCGAGACGCTGTGTGACTCGAAGACACGATTTATTCGCGAAATCGTGAAGGATCGTGTACACGATTCTTTGCGCGCGGCTATTTGTAAGTCGATTTTGTACGAGATAAAGCGGTATAGTGGAGAGAGCTAGAGGCTTGTAAAAATGCGGTTTATCGGTGTATATAAGCATGTAGTTCGTTGTATGGGTGACTCAGCGAGGGCTCTTAGCATAGCTTCTGCGTTACACATAATCTCATAAGACATTGCTAAGTCGGCGCTTGAAGATTTTAATTCCAAGATTTTACAATACAATAGAATCGGAGAGTTAAAAAAAAATAAAAGCAGCTGAATCCACACGCGTGCACTAATCCCTAGCTTAATCAGCCGTCGACTCGCTCCTCGTTAATTCCATCCGAACACTCAGATGACCATCCGAGCAGCCATAAAATTGCCGAAGCCATCCGAGATCGGCAGTCAGAGCTCGTTCTTCGTACTTTTTCCCGCAGCTCCTCGTAAAGTCACGCTTTCGGCTCTCCTGCATCTCGCATAGAAATTCGGCAGTCCGCGCGTGTAAAAAAGAAGCCTCCCGTGCGCGAGCGAATAAGAAAAGAAGCTTCAAGAGGGCAACGTCCTTGCGGATCGACAGCGGAGTTGCATTCCATCGGCTTGAGGTAGATCGCGCCGTCCTTGTTCTCTCTCTCTTTTTACCTTTTCTCAGTATACATATAGCTATACGTACGTATGCGCGTACGTATAGACTCGCGGAACACGGCTCCCTACGCGACAGGTTGTTCACTTCCCTCGAAGCTACAGCGCTGTACACGCAGGCGTGACGCAATTTTCCGAGCTGTGGGAATTTTCGCGGGATTAGAGAGGAGAGGCTGCGCTGCGACTGCGTGTTGCGTCCGCTTCATGCATCAGCCGTTTATTGCTGTGAATTGGAGACACTTGAACGAATCGTGGTTCGGCGTATTGGAATCATATATCGATGAAGTTTGTATACGCGTAACCGGTGATTGATTTGGATAGCGTATGAATTATGCGAGTGTCGTCGGATATTTCTTGCGAAACTCGAAATTGAGATATCGTTCTCGTCCAAATGTGAAAGGAATGCACGATCAGCTGTTCCGGCAAGCGCACAATTTTTTTTTTACACTTCCCGTGCGTCATTTGCGGTTTTGAATTTGTATAAAACTGCGTCGCGCATACTATGCAAAAAGGACGAGAGAAAGCAACGATCTCAGAAGATTCTTCCTCTTATATTGTAGAAAGAAATATTAACTCGGTTCACCGTACCGAGTATCATTACGCGAAGAGTTCGACTTTTTATTATCTTTGAACGAAAAAACAAAATACGCTTCCCTCCGCAGTCTAGGCTTCGCTCATCAGAAGAGATGCCTTTGAAACCTTTTTACCACCTCGTCTCTCCCTCTGAACTTCAAGTGCGGCGCGTAGCAGCGCAGCCGAAGAGTATAAAAAAGCTGCTCGCAGTCCTCGAAATATACTTCAACCTCACATTGAATCTCGCCTTGAACATTGGAATCGTTGTCGCTTCTTGTCGCCTATAACACTGCTCGACTAAGTGAGACATAGTATTAGCCACTAGCTCTCGACGGCAGTATAGCTTGCAGTTCTCATCAGTTTTCGAAGCTGTGCTATGCACATATCGATTCATCGATCATTTTGCGCGTGCTCGACAAAAAGCAACCTATCACAAAAGTGATAAACAAGCCGGTGGCGGCTCGTAGTCTCGTTAAAAAATACCACTCAAAACGCCTCGCCCTCTTTATTTTTCTGCTGCCGAATAATTAAGAAGCAATTATCGTCTAACTAGGCTGTTACGCAATGTTAGCGGCGGTCGAACGGAAAAACGCAGCCTCGAGACTGATAATAACGGAACAGGTGAAGTATACGTGTGTAGACAAGGCGCAGTTGGTTTTAAAACGCAATATAATACGCATCACAAGTGCGAACGCATTGACGCCTCGAGCCACGATCGAACAATAGACGCACAGATGCGATTCGCCGAATCGACGGATCGGACGATCCTCGTCCTCGATGGAATTAAAGACGACGACGACGAGAAAAAAGGGAGACGAACAAACGAACCGCGTGATGATACCGCGTTGAGTGGATTCGATGCTGACGTCATATAGCGATGCCTACATGACACTGCGTTATATAGGAATTTTTTTTTTCGCCTTCAATCGCGGAGGTATAATAAACGAATGAGCGGTTATTCGCCTGGATGATACTATATAGAAGTGTCAATTAAATCACTGCAAGTTTTAATTTTGTCAAGTCGATGAATCAATTCTTCAAATCAAGCCGTCAACGATGTTTAGTCATTCTCATGCCTCGTTCCGCATCTTTCAAAGGAAGCCGTAATAGTACGATCCAGAAATCGTGCGTCGACCTTGCCGATCGATTTGCATCAGCTGTTAACCAGTCCACATTTGATATCGGGTTCGGATCGCGCGCGAGCAAAACAGCGTCTCGCAGCACGTTCCCGCGTCGTATACAGAAGTGCCGCGAAGGTGAACTAATGCGACCTAATACGGGTTAAGTAGTCGCGGTGCGTTTGATGACTTACTAAACCCGGCTTGTGTCTACTTGCTCGAAGCGGTTGTGAGTAATTAATTCGAGAGCTGGTTTGAAGCGATTTCACTTGTGTCCGCAAAAAGATATAAACAAATACACATTGTTATTGCACATCTGTTTCCTATAGTACTGCACGTGATCACGAAAATGAAAAAGCGTCTAAGTATACCTGTAAGTATACCTGTAAGGACTGAAAGGAACCCGACTTCCGGACCACAATATACCGCACGCGTCACCTAAACCAACTCTTTTCCACTGACGAAGATCGAAACGCACGAAAGCAAGACCGGAAGCACATGGGCTCGATGTCATATGCACACACGTGTGTCCCGGGCAGTTTTATCCGATGCACTATCTGCTCCACTGGATTCTATATGTATACGTGTATATGTACTAACGTCGACGCTCACGTGATGCGGCGGATGAACAGTGTCAAATGCACGGTCGTGAAATATCGCTCCGCAGTTGCGGCGTATGTCTGTGAGGACGTTATATATTATGTTCTTTGAATCGATCGTAAAATAATAATACAATCATAGTTTGGCATATTATGTTCTTTCTACTGTGAATGTGAGTATATGCTATACGGTCGTAAAAGTTTGCTTTGAATTACAAAGCGATTTTTTATTTGCCGCGTGATATCACGATTTGGGTATAAAAACTGAAAATATAGTCGTCTATGTTTTATTCATAGTAAGATAGCAAAAGCAATTGTTCCGTCGGAAGATGCAGAAAATTAATTATGCAAATCTATTCGCAGATGCTTTATTAGCGATTTAAAACGAATCGATACCCTTGCAAAGATAAGTAGTAATTAAGAGGATGTACAGATCGATAATGGTATTTCCATAACTTCAATTAAACGATTTCAAGATACAATCGTAATAATATGTTTAAAAAAAACGTGACTCTGGTTTAATATGCTAATCTGCTTATATAGAAGAATTCTGAATACAGGAGCTTTTAACAGCAACAAAGAACTTATGCAAACATCAGTTTCGCTGTTGGAAAACGTTCGCCATCTTCTATCTATAGCAATTACGTACAGCTTTAAAAAAGCGCAACCTATTATTATCTTTAACAATCCTTTGTTTTCCTCGACTACACACAGCACAAAATCATTCGTATACGCGATTTCGCGTAGATCTGCAAAGCCGAGAGACGCAGTTCGAAGCTTCTCTCCTGTCGCTGAAAAAGGCCACGGAGTCGTTCGGACTTCCGTCGATCGTGTGGGTGCAGATGGAAAATATTTGCCTCGAGCGGCGCCGACGCCGACGCTGCTGGTACGAACCGGATTCTCGAGAAATTACTATATCGCCTTTCAGGAAAACGTATATTGAAACGTTTAATGTCGTTATCTTGAAATTTAACGCTTCAAGAAAAATTTTCGACGCATCGATGTACGTACAGTGTGTGTACGATGTGAATCATCACCGAAGTATTAATTTTGAAACCGTATAATAGTAACTTATAGAACATTTCGAAGACTAGCGACTTCAGACGCTCTTCGACAGCCCGGTTGTTGATTAGGTTTGGTGCTGATATAATTGACTATCATGATGGATCGGAAGTGGACGTTCTAAAACAAAGAAGTTTTAGCATTGTTGCACACCACTATATCTAGCCATATCTTCACCCACTGATACAACCATACATTCGTCCAGACGGATCAGGCACAAAGTGTTTGGCTGGAACAAACTCGCGTAGATGGATGATCCTTATCCGCGAGATACGCGCTTCCTGTCGCGCGCGAAAGCGAAAGCCAAGTGTGCATGAAGCCACTTCTCCAGAAGATTCCGTAACGCGCCTACTGTTTTCCGCAACAGAGGCGCGATGCGTTTTTGACGAGCTGTTGTTTCCTCGGGAGGTCGACGAACTCGGCCGTTGAAAAGTGCGTGACTGAGTTTCTTCTTTTTTTTTCTTGACGTATTATAGTTTTAAAGAACACAACGGTATGGCGCTCGGTGTTGTAAGAGTGGCACAAAGGAGTAGGGAATATTTCGAGGCAAACGAAGTATGCGTTTCAAAAACTGCTTATACTCTCTTAAATTAAAGTAGTGAAAGTTTCACTATTTTGCATAGTGAACATACTTTTCACTGGGAAAGTAGTGGAAAATGATAGGTTATATTTATTTCACTATAACAAAGTAGTGAACTCTTCACTAGTGTGATAGTAAATTTCACTACTTTGGTAAAATACTATGTTCTGCGCTATTTACGTAGTGAGAAAATAACTATTTAAATAGTGAATCGAACTCCTGCAGGTTCGCGAAAGATGTCGTGCAGCGCGCCGGCGCCATTGCGGGCAGTTGTCACGTTCGGGTCCGTGCATCATCGAGTCATTGTGCCGTGAACTTGGAGGTAAACGTAATTACTCCTGTGCTGTTTGTGCTCGGGTTGTGCATTTATTGTGCCAGATTAAGGTGGACGCGTCTAAGCGAAATTTTTTTTATTTCATTCAGCGTTTTGTGTATAAAATTACATCTGACACGCCTGCAGTCAGTTCAGTAACTACACTCCATGTAAATTTATCGTCAATCAAAGATGAACAGTTGATTGACTGCGAATCACTAACTGATGCTTCTGACGATGAATCTTTATAATAAACTAGCTTGACGTTCATTTAAAATTCTTTTGTAATTATTTCAGCATGAGTAACCTTCAAAATCGAATTTTGAAATACGATAATTTTTAACTGCTACAAGTAGTGAGTATTCACTGTTTCTTGTAGTGAAAATTCATCAATTGATTGAAGCTACACTATTGAAAAACAGCTAATATTCACTGTTTAAAACCTTGAATATTCACTACTTGGAACAGTGAATACTCACTACTTCGTACAGTGAATTTAGTTTCTTTATTTCGTGTAGTGAATATTCACTATTTTGTAGTTGCGTAGTTATCACTTTAAGGGAATAGTGAATAGTCACTACAATGTAGTGGATTTTCATTACATTAATTTATACTGGTTTTAATTGCGTCGATATATAGAGCGCGCGCCGTTGGAAAATGCATTCCGTGAAGTGAAGGTCAGAAACGTTAAGTGCCTCGTAAAAACAATAAGTGCGCTTTCGATCTGTTAGTATACGAAGTTTGCTTGTGGATCAAGAGCTAATGAAGAATACGCATAGTATAGTATGCGATTTTTATTTCGAAAAATGACTTTGACGATCTTACACCTCCTCGAAATGAAGTTATGAACGTTACCCTTACAAGTCATATCTATAAATTTTTTGATCTCAAAACTATGAATGCAAACTCGCGCTGCAAAACTCCTTAATTAAAGCTCCTCTTATACACACACACACGTACAACAAACAACAATAAAAAGCGACTCTTGTACACCATAGCGAATGCACAAAGCTCGGTGCACAATAGCGCGCTCGGATTTAAATGGCCTTTACAAACTTCATTACGACAATGCGACAAATTTCTCCCGATTCATTGCTCGCACAATGCGAGAGAGCGGAGCAAACATGCAACAAAACAGAACGCTGCGCACGAGGGAGTGGGGGTACGGTGTACTGTCGGTAGAAAATGAGAAAATTGCGGCACGAGAGGAAAAACACAAAGGCCTGGCGCCGACGAGAACGTTATCGAAAGCCAGTCGCGACGGAAGATCGGTAATGACCTGAGCGAGCAGGAGCTGTGGCGCAGACGAGTCGCGGTAATTTTCACCCTTTCTCGCGCAAATCGATCCTTGTATGACAAACGACGAAAAACGAAGGAGAGAACACCGAGCGACGGAGAGATGCAATAAAGGAGAGCGATTTTTCCTGTTTGAATCGGTTTGCTATAGCGGATACGTTTGTTACTGTGTCGGATACTTTTGTTTGCAACTGAAAATTACGCCACCTAGCGTCGTTAGCCAGAAACCAAAGAGCTGATAAGTCAAAGTGGTACAATACGAAAGGCCAGTCCAATTCTAGAGCTTGACGATATTCTTCCTCCTCCACGTGCAAAAAAATAAATTATTATCATTTGACATCGAGCACTTTGAGTTGTGATAACGCATGTGTGTATATTACGCAGTGTATAATATAACACGCCGGGCTAAATATAGCCAAACCAGCAGTAAATATGCAAGTAGCATCGGATAAACGATCGAGAATCGCCAGTCAAGGACGAGAGAGGCAGCAGCATCAGGAGAGAGAGAGAGAGAGAGAGAGAGAGAGAGAGAGAGAGCCGTTGCCGCTCGTGTGCACGAGAGAAAGAACCAAGGAAAAAAAGGAAATTAACAAACGACAGGTAATGAAGGTATAAAGGGACGACGATGACTCGGAGAATGTGTATCGTTTAAAGCTGTAAACTAATTATCCGACGGATTATTATACACTGGATTTATTTGCGCCCATTATTATCCCGCGCTATGTATAGCTTTTTGCTGAAATTGCCGTCATTAAGGCTGCCATCATTAAATTATGTTGATTTATTTTTTCAGTTAGCGGTTGCTATATTGTACTGCATCGAAAATTTACACGAGTATAACAAAGTCAGTCCCACTCTCTAAGCTCATCACAAAACCGAGTGCTATCAATAATACGTCCCAGCGACTCCAAAAGCAGCTGCAACAACAACAAAGCCGCTTCCTCCACATAAGATAAAGAGAACAAAGATTCAAATTTCCTTCGCGTATTGTAGAACAAAAAGCAGTCGCAGCAGCAACGCAGCGGCCTAATCCCTCGGCCGCCGCCGCCGTGGCATATGTATATTTATGTGCAGCGCGTCTATTTATACGCTGCACACAAAGTGCATCGGTGTCGCGCCCGGGTCTTAACTTCTTCTTCTTCATCATCGCGCGCAACACGTCCTATATACACGCGGTGCATGGCTGCGGGCGTTTATTCCTACCTATACGTTTTCCCTCAGACCTGCGCGAGTGAGTATATCAACGCCGTGGCTTTATTGCGCGAGAGGCGCCGAGTTTCGCGCGCGGTTTGATGGCTCGATATCGGCGACAGTCCACGCGGAGTGATGTTTCTATTTATATGGAAAACAGGAGGTGGATTGACTCAAAGATTGATGCGAATTGCTTTCCCGATGATCGAGGAGTTTTTGATACAGGCCAATGTATACTTCGAGTTCGTCGGCACATCTTTATATATTGATGCAGTTTAAGACATTGAGCTTGTTTTATATATTTCAGGTCGCAAACGCGCGAAATTGAATAATTCCAGGTTCTACTCTGATGTCGCAAAAAATGCGGTACATGAATTTCGCGTTCGCCGCAAATAACACAACAACGTTCATCGCGCAACTGGTCGGGCGAGCTGCGCGAGAAAAAAACGCCGTGGAAACGGGTTTGGAAAACGTGACTCACGCGACGTAAAAGTACCGAGCCAAAGTGCTCATGTTTACGGTCATTTTTTCGAGTGTATATAGCTTATACTGATTTTGAAGATTGTTTTAATATAAGAACTTGCCTTTCTATCGATAACAAAGTTTTTTTAATACGTGTATGAGAAAACGCTGGATTAATCGATTCACATTTTTCTCTGTACGTATTACACGGGTACAACGAACTTTCTTCGTCGCGTATTTAAATTTTCCGTGTAATTTATAACCCTAACAAGCGCATATCCCAGGATATATCGGTACTTCATCTTAATCGTTTCGCATCATGCCATCGACGAGTCGCGTAAAAATAGAGAGCGGAGAAAAGCTCTCCGTATAACGTGGGAAGTCACTTGCAGTATATATTTTTCTTGCTTTTTTTAGCTCCTCTCGTGTATGTATATGATCTACGCGTCGAGTGTACGTGAAACGAAAAAAAAGAAAATACGGAGCGTGTGGAAAAAACGTAGTTGCAGGAACTATCGCCGCCAGCTATGTGATGTGTGTGTGTGTGAGGAGTTGGAAGGAAAAGACAGGCCATACTTTGCAGGGAACTTTTTATAGACTCATCTGGAAAAATGTTGAAAATAGGGCTGCACCGTTGCATTTTTTTTCCACCGAGCGCCGGTGATTATAACTTTGAGATAAGGCGAAGCCTGTTTCTTTTTTCAAAATGGAGAAATTAACAAGCTCTGCTTTATTATCACAATAAGTTAAGTTTACTAGCAATGGAAAACGGCATAGTTTACGGCGCATTTCTCACGGAAACCAGGAAACAAAGCCGTAAGACCACGTAAATTCTTCGTGGAACGCGCGATACTTCTCACACTCGCTTCGTTACCGCCGCTTGATTTATACTTCTACGCGCTTTGAACCTTTATGAGAAGAGCGTGAAAAAACCTCTTCACAGTAATCAGCGCAGCTTTTGTGGAAAGTGAATTTTTTCCGACGTGAATGCCCGAATCGTCACGCTTGAAGCTAAAAATGACTGCTTTAATTATTCGATATGGTATATTGGATAAAAAACTATCTTTGTCGTGTAAACCGCTTAAATCTTCTTTGTAACCCGCCATGTCGAATTTGAATTATTCGCAGACCTCATGCTTTAAACATGAAAAATATTTGCATACATTTTCTAATGCGGTTTATTGATGCTCCACGTGTTATACGCCTCTAATTTTACAATCGCAATTATAGCATTTCGATTTGAAAAAATTAAATTTATTCACGGAATAGAGCTACCTTATAAAATAGCCATTGGATTTTGTCATTGCATTTACATGGCAAACACGCGCCGGCGTTACTTATTCTTTTCCAGAAAACGCCAACACGCAACGTCTCCTTTGTTTTTTCAACGATTTTAAAAATAATTCACCCGTTGCACGCCGAGACTCCGAAAAAAAGAACGCAAGTCCCGCGCTGTCACGCACTCTTTAGATGGCAAACTACTACGACACGACTGTAACCGAAACGCAATTTCCTGCGACATTACGCGGTTTCGCCAAGTGTAGTTTCTCGCATCTGTCTCACTCTATTTATCGAGTGGACTTGTCCTTCGTTCAAAAACTTCCTTCGAATTTCAAATTTTTCATAACAGCGTCGGAAGTCTCCACGAAACAAAAGCCCGTAAAAAAAAAGAACCCGAGAGTTCCGAATCGAGGCCTCGGTTTCCCATGCCCCGGGACAGTTAGCTTTTATTGTGCTCTGAAACTTTCCCGGTGTTTAGGCCCCACGGAATTGTAACGGTCTCGTGTCTCGCTGCGGCCACCTCCACTTGCCCAAGAAATAGAGAGACGCGGGTTCAAGAATCTCGAGCGTGTAAAGTGTAACGCCCGCCGACGGATGAGACCTGGAGATCGCGAGCCGAAAATGGACCGAATGTGAAAGTGTATCGGCTCTTACTCCGCGTCGATTTCGCTTTCGTTCGGGATGTGTGCTGGAGATTATCTGGATTATGACTCGAGTATAATATAGGCTGGCTTTAGGATTGGGAAATACGAACCGGATTTAGCGCCTGGTTTTGATAAACTTCAAAGCTTCGATGGAAAATTCTAACCGTATCGATAACAAATATTATAGCGATACATCAAAAACTATTCCAGAAACACACAAATCGCGTCGCATATGACAGTAAAAGATGGCCAAAAATATAAAGAGGATTTCGAAAAAGCCCTCTCCCTCGCGAGCTTATGCGACAACGAGATTTATCCGCGTAATCTTCCAATTGCAGATATTATATACACTCTCTTCGCTATGTGCGGAGTTGGTACGATGAAATTCTACATCACGTACGCTTGTCGCACGCACTTAGCGCGCTGCACTTATCTCGTAATAAAGTTATGCAAAGCGACAATCCTTGCGATCACTTGTCGTGTCGGGTACGTATAGACGTTTTGCCGCTTGAACTGGGGTGTTGAGAAATCGAAGATCCTTATATTTTTGGATTACAAGCTTCAAGTAGTTTATGAAAGATTCACGATGAGTTTTTCATTCGATTTAATGATTCAGCTTAATCCACCTGCATTTTAATTTCCGCAGAAAAAAGACGTATCGTTGATTTACGATCTAGTTTTTTTTTGGTATACTCATCGTAAAATTTGATTTGTTTTGCTCACTGGAACTAGCTTCAAAACTGGTTTCGTTCGGCATCGTTTTTGACTTACTTTCCGATCCCGTCGGAGAGATATATCATATATTGCGCATCTTTGTTTTCTCTCGATCGACTAATTTAATTAAACTGAATTAAACTTGCATCGATTAGTTCAAGTAATATTACTTCAAAAGCTCATTTCCTTTCGCACGAACATCATCATAGTCTGATACTCTATAGAACTAAAACGTATTTGACCCGGTATATAACGACGATTAATGAGGCGACGACTATACGACGACTGTCTCGGCAAAGACAATAGGGAAATTCATTAAAATTTAGCTGTATCAAGATCGCTGATTTTTATGCGCGCGCGAAATGTCGAAATGAATTACTCAATGGCACGGCACAGCTGAGCGAGTGTGTGCATAGGGTCAGGGGACTCTGAAGGAATCATTGAACCCCGATGCTCACTCTGCTTACACAGCTGACATTAAGCAATTTCCTTAGAGATTATCTTGCGAATTATTTGCGCCGTGAATAAAATATGACTTTGTCGTTCTAAAAGCCGCTACTATAACGCTGTCTCCATTTCCGTTTGATTCTTGCCATGTGAGTCCCATTGACCACAATTTTATAATTATGAGCCAAACGTTATATAACATCCTTGCAAAAATAGTAGAGCAAACTTTTATAAACGCATTTGTTCTCTATCTCGTTATGAAAAAAAATCTGACGCGATTCAACAAAAAGCACACTACTGCCAGTTCATCCGAACAAACAATATGAGAGAGCAGTCATCTGAAAAGACATCACAATTTAGAACCGCGACAATAAAAAGTTGCATTAATCCTTCTTCGCAGAATATAACGGCTCGATAATTTTCCGAATTGGATGCCAACCGAGACACCAGCACCGTGTAGCACAGAGAGAAAGAGTTTGACGCTCCAGCCGCGAATACAGTGACACGGCTCCGAGGATTTTCAGGCCAGCGAGCAGAATAATTACGTGCGTCCAGACGCGCGACGAGCTGAATAGGAAGAAAAAGAAGAAGAAGAAACCGCGTGGGTGCGCTCGCTCGCGCGAGCTTCGAGTTTACGGCTCTTCGACCAGATGAATTATGCACTTTTAAGCGTTCGTTTAGCGCCTTGTAATGCTGTGCCTTTGCGATAAATCTGCGGTGTTGTTACGATTGCCATATAGCTGTGAGAACTGATCGAAAGGTTTATTGTTAATTTCGTAAGCGAGAATTCAGTAGGTCAAAGGCCCCGACAATATGATGCAGCAACGTTGGAAACCGCGAGGGTATCTTTTTTTTCGATGAAAGCGCTCATTGTTTTCGAGACGACATGAGAGAGATGATACGCAGCAAATGCGTCGCGCGACAAAGTCTCTTTTCACTTTTTTCCGGCTTAGACTTCATGCGCTTTCGTTGTTCCTGTTCGGCTTCGTGTAAATACATGCGATTCTTCCTCTTACTTTTTTTCTCCATCCAGCTCAGAGGATGACGCTTCGCTTTTACTTTTAAATCAGGAGAAAGATCGAGAAAAATGCAACTGGTTCAGCCGTGTTAACGAGCGAACCACCGGGATTAGGAAGCCAGCGTGTGTCGTTGCTGTGAATTAATAGCCGAGTCACGTTTAAGAGTTGGAATGACAGCTTAAAGGTCGTAACTCACCGATAACGCCGACTTATATTTACATAGCCAACAGGAAAGATGATTGTTAACCTTAGTCGAAACAGTAATAAAAGACGCTCATCTCTGAGTGCGTTCCGCAATAAGCTTCAGTGGAATTCCGGTAAAACGCACTAAATTTTTAAAAAGGGTAAGCGGCCTGGAAAAATTGGGAAACTATATATGTACAGACCTATAGCGAACAAACCGTATTTCGTTAAGAGGTTAAGTGACAAAGTTTTTCGCGAAGCTGTTCAGATGTGTTCACGGATACTTAAACAAAAGCCGAAAAAGAAATTCTAGATTATTGAGAGACTTTTCAGCCTCATCATGAGTGAAAACGAAGGCGATGATAATCAGTATTGGTGCGTTTATCTTAGGCAGTTATGGTATGAGCAATGCAAGCAGGCTTGTCAAAATGGTCTTATCATGGCTGGCGCACGTCTATATATGAAGTATCCACGCTGATAGCTAGTTATAAAAGAAATATGAAAACATAACAGAAAATGTTAAATACAAAAGTTGGTCACATTCGGCATCAAAAGTATACCGATACCGCGCATCTCGATCCCAAAAGCTCTTTAAAACAAACTGGCGCTCGGGCGAATTCCTCAATTTATGCACATCCACCAGCAACCCTTATACACTATTCACGTATTCACTCGTTTAACAGCAGCAGTAGAAACGGACGAGCTAACAGCAAAAGCAGGTTACCGGGGAGAGGGAAAATCGTACGAGCAGATAATGCTAATTGGACGGGAACACGCGTTTGGCGAGAGCCGGTTCGCGAAAAAGGACGTAAAGAACGCCGGAGAAGAGCAGCAGTGGTAAAAGGAGGCGGTCGAACAAAAATACAACCTTCTCTCGCTCCTTTTATACGAAACGCGCGCGAGTGCTGAGATTTCAGCGCTGATTTTTTTCAGAGGTATACGAAGTACATATGAAGTCGCGATTCGTTCTTTCGGTAGAGAGCAGCTCGAACACAGTATGCGCACTTTTTACGCGCAAAATGCGTCTAAAATAGCTATAGACGTTAAATTTTGCAATGGTCGCGTTTAGCAATATTTCATACTAGCAAGATGTTAATTTTTTTTTCGCACTAAAACGCGTAAAACGGCTGTATACAATGATGCACTGTTCTCCTGACGTTCAAGAGAATTGCCAAAAATAGTCATCCTACTCTTTCTGAACTTAGCAGAAGAACGAAATTAAATCCTAAAATCGCATCGCCATACTTTTGCACGGTTCGCGGTCCATTTATCGAAGCGTCCGCAGTCGCTCGCGGCTTTCATCTCTCACTCTCTCGGCAGATTTGACTTTAGCTCTCGGGGAAATTCGCTCGAGTGCCACGCGATGAGTGAAAGATGCTCGAACAGATCGCTGTACGGTTCAAAAACAACGAGATAGGCAAGCATCGCTTCGTTCTGATTTCAAGCGCGGTTTTCTCGACGAGTTCGGTGAAATCACGAGTTTTGAAATCACAGACATAATCATCAACGCGAGCTTGTAGTGCAGGCATTAAAAGCGCATTAATGTCAGGTATCGTTAGTGACCAACAACTTTCTTGTCATCGATGTGTGGGTATTGAAACTGTTTTTATTTTGGGTAAATGAGAGGAACGTGTAGATATAGATATAAGATTATAAAATTATTAATAACTATTAATTAAAAAATAAATACTCAAAAAAACGAGTCTATTTAAAACTATTTAAAAAAATTCAGCGAAAAACGTCAGCATAAAGAAGCAACGTCGCTACACTAGCTCCTGCCGTTCCTCGTTACTCTCGAAAATAAATAATTTCGGACTAAATTTTCAACACAGTATACAACAGATTCGAAGCCGTCGCACGCACTAATCGTCATCCTGAAGCAAATTGAATAGTGCTTACAATCTTTGAGAAAGCAGCTCTATAGACTTATTTTTTCCCCGACGACTCGGCTTTGTCTCCGCGACTATAATATGTCCTTGTTTGTTTACGTAAGTACAGCAGATGCCTCGTGGGACGACGTTACGCAAAAGGAGTTGCGCGTTCATTGGTGCACGCGCGCTGCATTTCGCTGAAGTATAGAGCTGCGATAGGAAAAATTCCTTTTTATGACGTGACGTATATATATCAGGCGCGCTGTGCGGTTTCGCGGTGATGGCTTCGAATTTAATCCCGTGATTTCGAGGCCTAGAATGAGAGTCGTTTTTTTCAGTGCATATGGATTGACAAGCATATTCCATTTTGCTGATATAAGAGAGCGAAAAATCTTGCTCAGTCAAATGCTATCGGATTCATATTTTTTAAAGTTTTTGTTGGATGTATGATTTTAATGTTAGGCCAACAAAATATTATCAAAGTTTGTTTAGTTCATACGACGAAAAATGCGAGAATTACTGTTGGCGTCAATAGAGCGAATTAGATAATTAGATCTAATTTACTGTAATGATGCTTAGTATAATTTAAATTGAATTTTCAGGAAACATAAAGCACACTGCACGTCTGTTACGATTGTATGAGTATAAGTATACTTCAATGTAACAGCATTCGTTACATTTTATCACACTTTTTAACCAACATTCCAAAAATTATAAGTCACTCTCGGGAGTACGATTCTTGTTTTACATACAAAATTGCAGATTGATTGCCGCGTGCACAAAGATAAAGGATTACGTGGAAAAGAATAATTCGCACTTATGCAACGCGCGTGGAAAGAAAATAATTATTTTCAATTACATTAATGAAAGCAAATCGCGCCTGACTAGTTTATATGACCGACACAGGAATACCTACGAAATGACTACACAACTTCTTACTGAATCACAGTAAAAGCCAAATAAGGCCATTCCGAAAATTAACTCTTGGAATATAAACTCCAGACAAAAAATCACAGATCAACGACCAATAAAACAAATATCGTCTTAAAAGTCTCGAGCATTGTACGATCGATCCTAAATAACGATGTATCAATCAAAAGAAAATACTATACATCTACATCAATAAGAAGCTTACTTAAATAGCAAATGAAATCCACTACCGAAAAAAGAATTCATCAATCAAATCTATTTCTCGAAGATACCTCTATACAAACTGCGTCACCGTCGTCCGACAAGCCACTTCAATCCCGCAATTAGACCGAGCCATCGAGCAATACATTCGATCGATAACTAGTCCAAGCGACATTTCATTTCGCTCATCCAGCATCGCGCTCGCGATGGACGATCTCCTTTCTTCATTGCCTTCGCGGTAACTCACGTACAGCACGACTGACTGTGTAGGATACACTCGTTATATTGGAAGTCGTTCGGCGCTTTACGAGCGCGATCGCGAACGGTTTCAGGGAAACTCGACGGTTTTCTAAATATTCCGCGTTGTTCGTCGTTTGTGAGATTTTTCAAACAAGTTTCTATGGCGATTCGTATAAATTTTCTAGATGGGATCGAATGTAGGTTGGTGTAATAACGTATAGGCTTATTATAATTAGTCGATCACTTGCATATGGGTTTGAATGAAAATTTTAATCACAGCTGTCTCGTTTAATCGCTGCTCGTGAAATCGATGGTTCATAGGTGAGTATATATACCTATGCGTATTTAAATTAGAAGAGATAGTCGTGTCGGGTATGTTTGATGAAATGATTCGAAATCATCCTCTTAGATGACTGAGAGGTTTAACTAGTTTTCGCTGTGTATTGTTTTCGAGAATGACCTTTTTTCCTCTATCAAGGCATGCTGATTATACCCTGTGCCTCGGCTTGATTTGCAAGCCGGATTCAAAATTATGCTAATTATGTTAATTGATTTTGGAAATCCCGTTCGTGCCTCCTCTGAGAGGGATGATTATCTGTATACCCGTTGCGTAATTCGAGCTATCGCCCTGTAAAAGAAGTTCCATTACGATCAACTTTTACAACATGCGCTTTTCGTTTATAAACGCGCATTTTGCACACATTTCATCAAAATAATCCTGCTCGGATTGAATTAAACCTGGAAGCTATAAACCGCCAATAACCACTTACTATAAAATTATTACATCCGCTGAGTAAACACGAGCACGTATACGCACCTAAAAATAAACCGGTCATTTAATCGCGTAGCCGCTGCAGTTATCGCTCTGTAAAAGGCGCGAGTTTTCTCGCTCTCGACACATCGCGCAGCTCAGCTGCTCATCGCTCTCATTAACACGCCTATATATATATATATATATATATATATATATATATATATATATATATATATATATACACACGCCCGCGTACATTGGCATCGGAAGGGCCGCCGCCACCGACGGCGTCGGTATATACTGCAACAGGCACACCTCGTTCGTTATATTACCACATATGAACATTGAAGGAGCAACGATATGAATACGAGCGACTTTGTATGTATATATCTGCGTCCCGGTGCATAAAACACCGGATCGAGAGATGTACGTACGTGGGTACAACATATAAATATAAAGAGTGAGTGAGAGAGAGAGAGAGAGAGAGAGAGAGAGAGAGAGAGAAATAGAGAGAGAGAGAGAGAGAGAGAGAGAGAGAGAGAGAGAGAGAGAGAGAGAGAGCGACAATCGTGGGGCCATTGGCAGGAAGTTCAGCTCCGTGTCTGATGCAGACCGGTGCGCAGTGCACAGACGTAGGTTGCTTTATACGCTGCATACACGTGCATGTTAGGGTATACCTGCGGGGAAAAGTTCTCGAGATGCAGCTGCAGCCCGCGGCTGCTTTGAGATTTTGTTGCTCGAATTGAATCGAGGAACTGTGTACTTATACGTAGAGGAGGTGAAGATTCGCGAACTTGTGAGTATATAGCGATCATTTTTAGAAGAAGGTGAAAACACTTGGGTTTTTTATGCCTCGAAGCAATTACGGTTGGAAAGCGGTATGATCCCTGAAACTATAATTCTAACGCGGAGATTGCGCCGAAAGAGATAAACAAGCCGAGAGACACATTCAAACTTCAAATATTAAACTCATATAATTGCCACTTCGAACGGAAATGCAGTTTTGTGCATTTATTTCCTTTCATCTTAGAGAACACAGCAATATACTCTACAACTATATAATAGTGCTCGCTCGAATGAAATGCGCGCTGTGCACGATTCCGGAACATCGTTAGGTGCTGCGTATGTATATAATATAATGCGAGCAATTGGTAACTGTAAACTTTGGGTGTACATGAGTGAGTGACTGGTCATAAGCGCCGAATGTACGGAAGTGCCCCCCTGTGATAAGTGGGGGTCCACTTTAACAAAGAACTTCCTGTCGCAACGGCAGTTTCTGCGTGAATTGATAGTTTTTTCATATCGAAGGATATAAGAGAGGTACTTTTGAATTTAGGTTTTGAGTGGAATGAAGTTTTGTTATTTAGCTTTGGTATCTATTGACGATCGAATCATTTTATAAGGTACAGAATCGATTGACTGTTTTTAATCAAGACTTACAATAGCTTATGGTGATATGTTATGCGTTAGTTTGTTCCAGACAGGAAGTAAACCTCTATAAAAATGGAAATTTTGGTATCTCAGCATCGAATACAAATTTTCGGTAAGGACGGAACTGCGTGTTTTGATTCATTATGCTGGAGAATCAACTTCTATGTTTCCTCAGCTAAAACAAACACACACGACCCGACTCTCATGTTATTTGTTTATACGATTCACTTTATACTGTGTAAGCTTTTCTCTAAAAATTGCATATTTATTTTTACATATGCCACACAAAATGAATGCCATATTATTTAAGAATTTCACAGCACTGAAAACAATACATCATTGCTGCCGCGAATTTTCTTCGACACTGTACCAGGTTCTCAAGTCTCCATTCTATTTCATGATACCTACAGTAAAAGCGGAAACAGCTGCTGTAGGAAGCCTATGAAAGAACGTTTACAGGAATCGCTTCTCAGTCGTCCACCGCAAGTACTTCGTGCGCGTTAATTAAATATCAATTATCCAACGCAATTTGAAATTTTTTCACAAAGTCAAATAGCTTTCTCAGAAATTAAAATCCCTTCAACTCGCACCACAAAGCATTAATCAAGCGCATATTTCGCTGTCTCACGCAAATATAACCATAAACTATACAAATACACCTGTTCTCCAAGAAAACGTACGAGTCAACACACATGATAAAAACTACATAACGAGAAAAACAAATCAACGGCTCTAAACGTCCCTTACACGATGAGCAGACAAACGCACACACAGTAGCCTCTATACCCACCAACACACCACCTATACGTCGTTGACCATCCGGACTGCCGGTCTTACGTTACAGTACACGCGCGCGAGCGCAATAAGTGCAACGAACTCAGAAATTATATTGCGCCTCCAGCGGCCCGTGTAGTAGCGGCCGCCGTCACCTTTTTTCCCTTGCCTTTGCTTTCCTGTGCACTGCGCGCAGCTCTCGCTATGTGTATAACGTATGTGTATTATAGCTACGGCTATACACCTATACTTCGCGAGAGCACGAACTTCCTTTCGTCGCCCCGAGGACTACATACGCGATTCGACGTACGTGTATACAGGAATCCGCTGGAGGCTCGATTGGATTATTTTTGTGGATGTGGAGCTTCTAGAAAAATTTTTAAAACGAGGCAATGTAGCGATGTGTTGAAAAATGTAGACAAGCTTTACACCTTGCTGTATCACTTTACAAAAAGGATCGTGTTGCACGCTTCAAATCAAATGTGAAAACGCGGCAGCTTGAATGGATGAAAGGCATTGTGGGAATTCGAAGATTGTACAAAATTCGCAATGAGAATATGGGAGAGCGCTCAGACTTGTGTATGCGGTATACTCGAGTGTCGGATTGCTGTTAACCGGAAAATAAAAATACATTGTTCTTTCTTCTCATGAAATTTTTGTAAAATGATGTGCTGCAAGTTTTGATAATTTCAATCAAGTAGTTTATAATATTTGCGTCGCTCCGAAGAAAGTATATCAAAACGAAGCGAGAGAACGACAAACAAGCAATTCCAATCGCGATAGTGTTAAAATTTCTTTTGCATTATTTCTCTGCCGGCGCTAAGGGTTATCTCGAGCAGCGAGAGACGATCGTCGCTATCGCGGTGACAACGAGCGACTGCAAACGAAAAAAAAAAGATAGCCTGCTCGACATTTCAAGTATTTACCATATGCGCTTATCGTCGTTAATTATACCAATGACACGAACGCCAGTCCATTCTACTGGTCACCTTGAGGTCGCATTTTTCCTTTTCTCACCCCATCGGTTATATTTTCTCTCGTCAATCGCATGAGCTTCTATCACGTATGCGAAGAAATCTTTCGCGTTTTTATTTATATAAGTAGTTTCGTTGAGCGAAATGGTACTGTATAAGAACGAGGAAAATCGTGATCCAATTGACTCCTTGAGCACTTCTAAATTCATGGTATATTTTTGTTTCCCTAATTTTTAATAGCGGACGAGTATATTGAAGAACTTTTTTAATAAGGCTTAGGCAATTGAATTGGATTACTTTGCTTACGTTCGTGGGCTAGATTTGAGTGAAGTAGCGATTGCGATAACTCACCTGAAACAAAAAGAGATGGTAGATGATTAGAATAAATATATTTAATCGATAAAGATTTATAATGATGATTATAGAATGATAAGAAAGATTCTATAGCTGCCAGATAAAATCAAAATATTTTCTAATCATATCTTTAGTAGACGCTTCGCGAGCCTTGTTTATGACTATGAACATTATCGCAATATTCAAATTAACATATGTATATGATTGAATAATTAAAAATAACATAACGAATTCAATAGGGAACGGAATTCGAAAAAAGGAAATAAGCTTTCGCCATATCATATTAGCAGGGTAATTCCAGCAATTCAAACTAATTTCGATAACCAAACATTGAAAACACATGTCTCGCACGTAAGACATCAATCAAACGTCTGATAATCCGAAAACTTAACGATGACGCGTTTGGGCTTCACCGATCATTAAAAAGAACTGCTGATCGGTCTTTATATTTGTATCTGCACCCAAACAGTGATAACCACGATGCATGACAAACGACGCTACAAATCATACCACAATATGATTATTCGAAATTAGGTAACATAACTTATTGATAAAACCGTAGCCCAAATTACAACGCAGACACGACGTATTTATTCAAACAATCAAAACACTCTACCGTGTACACACGCGTTATCTCTTCCGAGAGCGATTGCATTAGAACGTCAACGAGTGCTTGCGAACAATTTTCAGCGTGTACGTCTTGCCTTCGTGCTCATCAAACAATCAAGCCCTTGGTACGTATGTATACGTACGTATACTGTACAGGCACAGCGCACAATTCATCGTGCATTACGCAATCATAATTGTTTATAAGAAATACGTGGGCGAAGCGCGAAAGCAGGCCTTGTTTAGGAGTCTCGCGAGGCTCGACCTTATGAACGCTCAATTATGACGATTAGAATAATTTTAATTTCGCGCTGATTAGAGGCTGGTAAAAATAACGTTCTAAAAGCTAGTTTCAGTAAGCTTGACAATTGTTGTTGTTTTTAAAATCATTGCAAATATTTTTACGCGAAAGTGCGATAATGAAGTCTACGGTGTGGATCGGTCGATGATATCAGAAGTTACGTAAGGCCTCGTGTTGATTTAAAAATGGCGAAAATGTAAACTCTGATCGATAACATCAAATCAATTACGAATCTCGTCTGTTTGAAAATGACGGCGATTTTTGTAGCCGCTGGCGCGTTATCGAGAATTTGCATTCTCAAACTTCTAGAAATTCAAACAGCGTGTTGTACTGACATATTTCATCCTTCGAGCAATAATTAAAAAATGCCTACATCTGCATATTTTATGCCGAATTTACTATATGTATAATAAACTACTCGTCATCATCAACGAATAAACACATTGAACATCCTTCGATTGAAATTTCTCAGAAAGTATATATATATATATATATATATATATATATATATATATATATATATATATATATATAATCATCGCAATTTTCGACTAACTGAAAAGCCCTCAATGCTTTCTAAAGAATTGAAGTTTCGAATAATTCACGTGAGTATAGAGAACATCAGTACAGAGGCGCAGAAGCCTCTCGTCACAACTCTACGGCAACAACGTCAGGCTGAAAACCTACAGAGGGAAGAGTTCGCAAGGATTAACGCACGAGGAAACACGATATAGGATTACCAGCGTTTATTAGCCTTGTCTTCGACGCTGCCACTGCTACTGTTGGCTTTTCTAGCTCAACTGATTAAGAGACTCGCGTGACTCGCGGTTCTCGCGGCGACTTTATTATACGTTATACTTTGCATAAACAATCGAGCGAACTTTCCCTGGACCCTGTGGAGTACAGTACAACCTGTCACAATATGCGCGGGGAAGGCGGTTTTCCTTCGATAGAATGTTGTTTCAGCTGAATGCCGGGATAAGATTGTGCTGGATGGTGTTATTAGCGAGCTATTTCGAAGCTTTGTTTGCGTGAATTTTTGTTTTCGCTTTTCGCATTAAACTTTGGTCCAGATTTTACTATATTCGGATGAATTATAGACATTTCGCTTTGTATAAGTTTGTTTACAGGCCAATCGTCTGACGGATTAATTCTTTCGGAGATTGTTTATCGGTAACTTTAATGATACAACATTATCATTTATACGCGGCAAAGTTTCAGCGCTATCGAGTGTTTGCCTCTCGCGCACGATAGAAACAAATTTTTTAGAGACGAGAGTTTTTTTTCATATGCAAATTAGCGATCTCGCAAAAAGTATACGATCGTTTATCAATCCGAAACCAATGTCCGCGAGTGATCGAGTATATTTTTTTGTCCATTAGAACATGGAAAATCCAAAGTTTGATTCTGGACGTTCCCAGCACATGTCAGCTGTATGTCCAACGATGTTATAAACAAACTTTCGGGCCTTGAATCGATGTGCACGTTGCTTAGAAATTGAATTTTTAAACATAGTTAACCTTCCAAATATTAGCGTAAACTCTAAAGTTCACCAAACGTTCGAACGCCTCGGCAATTTTACAGCACAAATAATCTTCGAATTTTCAAATGAGAAATTCAAAAAATAAATATCCAATACAGGCTCTCTCTCTCAAGCACCTCATTCTCGATCTCCGAGAACTGCAGCTCTAAAATCAACCCCATCCCAGCCTAAAAAAAAGGATCGACCCAAGCACATCAGATAGATACATATACAATACACACATATATAAAGTAGCGAGAGAGCATCGGGGATTTAGATTTATTTGAAAAAGAAGATAAAAGAAGAAAACGAAGAGTGAAGAAGAGGAATAAAGAAGCGCGCAAAACGATGAGCCGTTCTCCCGAGCAAGCGAGAGAGGAGAGAAGAGAATCGCAGGCTGGAAATCGTCGACGCGACCGGTCGGGCAAGGATAGCCGCGCGCGCGCGCTTTGGCATTCCACAATTTCACCGTGAGATCTATCTTGGACGTTAGTGCGCCGAGAGCAGCGCGCTGTATTCTACTCCGATCGCGAAATCAGCATCCGAGCGCTGTTCTCTATGTGCTGCTGGGGAAGACCAGAGAGGATCGTCCTTCTCGCCAGCTTCGTTGCATTTCGCTTGACGAAAACCGGCTTCTTAGCATTTCTGTTATTAAACGTGTAAAATACATGGATGATTTTTCAGAAGACCGGTAGGTTTAGTGAGAGTTGCCGATTCGTAACCAAGAAACCCCGAAGCGATATCGTACCGGTCTTCTTTGTCAGAAGTGGTCATTTCTGCAGATATCTCTATCTATATAGATCGTGGCTGTTGAAACGTGCTATCAATCGTAAGCATATCTCTATTTATACGCATTTCGGCCACGACAAATTCGATCGATTTGAATCATGTATTGAAAATGTATTCGCGCGTGATAAACTTTTCTAATGAATATTGTAATTCCAAATGGTCTTCGATAGCTTAGTTTGTGTAACGCTCTACATTGCTATTTGTCATACTGACACGATTCGATAAACCGGTTTTTTATCGCCTGCGCCGTGGACGTCTTGAGTTCGTTTATGTACAAGCAGCGCGAATACGTGGTTTGAAATTATATACAAGAATTTTACGATATTCCTTCAAACGTTTTGAATATTTTTGAAGAACAGACAACTTTTGTGGGAAAAGTAGGATATTTTGAATCGTCGTAGTTGTTTATTTTTAGATCACGAAAAAAAGAGATCGTAAAATGAGTTTTGAATAACGTTTTTAAACAAATAAATGCACAGAAAATAACAAAATAGTACATATCAGTAAATTGAAGCTCTTCTGACTTCTGTTCAAGAAGTGAAGAATGACACGATAAGCTAAAAAGAGCTATAGCATTCGATTACGTCCTACTCGACAACCATTCGTAACGCAATAATGTATAAACTATGCCTATGCAAATGTTTAATCACAGATTCGCAACTACAAATAGTATCATCTCATCCTTTCTTATAATAATCACTTTTTAGAATAATTTTTCGTTTTCGCTTTTAATACCTTTTTTATTTCTTACAAACAAAATTTTCCTCAAACACCTCTGATCTCCAACAGTCCTCTCTACCTATACTGATCGTCGTTTACCGAGTTTACATACACGTGCGACGTATCGTATTCACCGCTTGTCTCCTACGTCAAACGATATTATTTTTCAAGTTCATCGTCACCGGATATCAGTCGCTCCTCAAGAAGCAGCAGCAGCAGCAGTAGATCACAATAAGGAAGAACAAGGAGGAAAAAAGGACGTTCTCTCTCTCTCTCTCTCTCTCTCTCTCTCTCTCTCTCTCTCTCTCTACCAAGAAAACGTGAGTCTGCGCGTCTCTACTCTGCCATCCGATCCACAACACACACATACACAAACACAGAGCAGCAGCAGCGCACATAAGGCCAAGGTAGGGCACGGTTTCGAGTTTCACCGCGGCTCTTTACTTGCATTCACGGTTTCGCTCGTGGAAATAGACACGTCTTATAAGAACCTGTGTAGGAGCGTTTTCTGCGCTGTGTTGCGGATAAGCATCCCTCGGGACTGAGCTTCACCTCCGAAGATTTTCCTCCATTGTCTCTCTGTATATTAGGTATATGATATATAGGTAGGTGGATACGGGAGAGAGAAACGAAGAGGTAGTGTGTATTGTGTATCGAAGAGGAGTAGGAGGTAGAAATTATGACGAGAGCTGAGTGGGCTCGACGAGGAAGACAATAGAGAGGATGAGGGTCGCGTACGATTTTTAATGCCTGTCTTTGAAGTGACGTATCGAATTCGGACGCACAAACGGATCCTGCTGCGATGGAAATCAGCCTGTGTGATCTGAGGAAAAGCTTTAGCTTCGTAGGCGGCTTGAACAGGCTTGTCATTGAGAAGTATTAAAGAAACTTTTTGTACGTACGATTTGTCTGGCAGCTAATTCACGATGACTCGTTTTTATATCAAGGGTGTACCAATTTTCTGGCTTTTCTGTGAATATTATACCTGAGCTCTAAATGACTCGAATTGAGAACATTCAAACGAATAGAACGATTATCATGTCTTTTTTAAAGCAGGATTATACTCGATCGTTGAATTATGCAACCGAAGAAAAGAACAACAGATCATACGACTCGTCGTACAAAGATAATAAAAAAAAACCCAAAGCTAACTTCCTTGTAAAAGTGCGGCGCAGCAGTATTACAGGTGAGACGCGGGAACAATTAAAAACAAGTATTATACACACATAGTACACTCACGCGCGCGTAAGAGGCGAAAGGGACGCGCGCGGTAATAACGCGGCGAAATCGCGTTTCACTCGACGACGAGCGTTATAACTATACACTATTACTCGTATGTGCTCTTCTTTCGACTTACGTACACGTATTTACATTTCTATCTCTGTATCTCTGTGTACAGAACGACAGACGCTTCTTGCGCATACGACTTAGAGGCTCGCGAACTTTTTCTTTCCCATAAGCTTTACGCAACTGACTAATCTCCTGTCATTGTGCCAAACGGCGCAATAATAACGCGCTTTATTTATTTTTTTCATTGCGAGCTGCACTCGTTGTATTTACGATACGTTTAAGTTTCAAAAAAGTAATATCGGACGTATAGCTCCGATATGAAACTTGTTTATCTCGCAATATCGCCGACAGAAAGCTTCTAAAACAAAGGATATAAGAGACTATACACCAGCGTAAACCGAGAAATCCATGTTACGCCGTGGCGAGCACCAAAATTACGCTCCTCGCAAAAAACAAGACCTTGCAGCAGTAACCTCGCGATAAATGTTCAATCTCCGGTCTAATCGCCACAAACAACGCGCCCGCAGAGGTGCGAAACCCCCGGCGTCTCGTGCGTATTATACACTCGAAAAATGGAGCGTAAAAACGCCGCAAAAAGCGGAGACGAAAAAAGGAGGTGTTTGTGTGTACACTGCGCGTGAATTGATCCACGGTATTGCTACCAAATCTGACCGTCACAAAAAAACCACATGGCCATAGTCAACAAAGGATGAGTTTTCATGTAGCTGTCATAGCGACAGCCATGGCGACAGTAATAATACCGTAGATCAATTCACGCGCAGTGTACACGCGAAGGGGAGCTATATAATGGCATCTCTCGGAGGGGATTCGCGCTTGTCAACGCCAAGCGAGCTGCGGCAGTGAGAGAGAGAGAGAGAGAGAGAGAGAGAGAGAGAACCGACAAGATCGAGGCAACACACCTGCGAGTATTGTGGTATATACGGCTGGGCCAAGGTGAGCTTTCATTGGACCGATTCGCCTTTTTTTTCAGCGAGCAGCACTACTACTCGCGAGAGTGGCTTGTATGGCTTTGGGGACGTCTGCGGATGAGGCATTGTTTATTTTTTAGCGCTGCGTGTACTACTTGGTTTGTTTCGAACGAGGAAAACGAGATGCGAGAAGGATGTGTTGTGAATTCTGTGACGTCGCGAGAATATGTTTTGGCAAAGAGTGTAATCTAATTTTTGAGAGCGTATTCTCGGGTGGAAAGAGGCGGGATCGGACAAGGTTGCAGTGCTGATAAAGCGCGAAGCTCGAAGGTTGCGATTTTGCTTTTTATGCGGGTTTTAAAAATCGTTGCTGTGCGAGAGATTTCATACTGTGTATATGTCGAGAGGAAATTCGTACGTTGAAATGTAGAATCGGTGGAATAAAGAAGCGCTTGAATTAATTCCAAAAAGCAGTGCAAGTTTACGTAAGCTCGAGTAGTTCTATAAGTTCTCCGAATTGTCTCGAAATTACAATTAAAATTGATGCAAGCCAAGCTTTTCCTTTCACACGACATTTATGTATTCCGTTATTATCGCAACTACAATAAACATACGCTTCAAACCCATTCCTTTCGTCATCCGTAAAAATGAACACGATGCCCATCGTAGTTAAAAAAACGCTTATTACGGATTATCCTCTCCTCGCATAAGCACCGGCTTTACAGTCATGTTTAAATTATATCACACACGTGCAATTAAAACACTATCAAAATCCGCTACGTGTATCGCAGGCCTCGAATAACAATCGCAGAGTCAGAGGCAATAAAACTCCACGTGAATTCAGGTCTCCGTCTAATAGACGTCGTCGCGAACGAATTTTCTCCGAAGCAATTAACACTGTCGAAGAGTCGCCGTCGTTCTCGTACCGGCCGTTTGTTCCGACAGATGCAACAATGATATTTAACGAGGTCTCGGGCGATTTTCGCAAGGCTGCGACGCATATAACCAGCTCGGAGAAGAGGAAACGACGATCCGTTCGCTTTTGCTAATTCTTTTCTTTTTCGTTGAGGCTGTATAGTTTTTCATAAAACGTCCTTCGTAATTTCTGAAGCGTCATTCGCGTGCGATATGATTCGAACGGGACGTGAACACCTATACGACATATTACGCGAGTTTTATACAGATGTTTTGCCAGATAATGTAAGAGCGTGTCGTCGGGATGTAATTTCAGAACGATTGTTCACGCGGTTGGCGTCTTTTTTTGGGGCCTTTTTTGCACTCGACGTTGCGTAAAAGAGAGCTGAATCGGCGTTTTATTTTTGTCTGGAATTTTCGACGCGTGCGCGCTACGGGAAAAACAAACGGATCTGCAGAATTTGAAATAATAATATTATATTCGAGTAGTTTTAGTAGACAAAGTTGCCTTTTAGAACTCAAGATCGTAAAGATTTTAAAACTCTGCCTTGTTGCTCTTATCGCTGGCTGTAAAAACGAGTTGTAAAATAGACTGTGTATTCATAATTTGATTGCAAACGCATAACACCGGTCTTTTCATAGACGTAAGAAATACTAGAAGAGCTTTACCCAAAGTCAGCAATGTAACACATCCTAAAATTCATAACTAATCAGGAGAACAGCTATATCACAATCCACCTTGGGACACGCCCGCGAAATCGCAATCGCGCTGGTCCCTCGGCGCGAAATTACTCATATCGGTCACGTTCCTCTTCCACGAGGCACAATAGGAAGTCACATCGTCGGCGCTTATAGGCGTCTCTCTTATGCGCGAGAGACAAAAGGAGACGAGAGCGCGTGGATTATGTGCGCACGAGGAGCCACGTTACACGAATGTATTATAATGTACGGCTCGGTCGTCTCGACGTGGCTCTGCCTCCAGACGCGAGGTTGGCTTGTTACTGTAAAGATTTACGTAGAAAACTACTCATTTTTCATCATTTCACAACGAGTAAATCGTGCATAGCTACAATCCTATACTCCTCATCAGCAGTCGCGCATAGGCTATCGAACAATAAAGAAAATCATCGCCGTCGCATTATAATTTTGCAACGTGACGCCAGCGGTAATTTATCAAAAGGAATAGAACTCAACCGATCGTCTCTAATACAGTCGCATGAAAATTGAACGGAACAATCCACTGTCATTATCTCCTGAACAACTTCGTCAGTCTTGTCTTTGCAACGTCGCGAGACTCTTTGATGCGCCTCGCACCCACACACTCGAAAAACTCGGCACACGTGTGCCGCGTACATACGTGTGTGATGTGACGGTGGCCGGTTCTCGTAGATTCTCCCGCGGTGCATTCAACAGGCGAGAAAGGCGAGGGAGTAGCTATAACAGCTTTTCGTCTCGTGCACACACATGGCTCGGAGTTTCTTTTTTATTATATACTCTCTCGCGACGGTTTCTGCATTTTTTCGGCCGTGTCTTTTTATAACGCCGATCTGGTGTACGCGTTCGATTTTTTGTGAGCGGACATATATCTCGTGCGAGCCTTTTATTACTATTATTATTCCGTTCCGCCGACTTTTCGTTATCTCTCTCGTTTGTGTACATCAACTGCACACGCATCCGTTCAGTCGAAAAAAATTAATTAACTCTTTCTCTGATGTTTGATCTTCTCTTTCTTACAGGCGAATGCGTGTGCGTAGAGTGTACTGGTCCGATAAGAGAAGAACGTCCGTTAGATCTACTGTTATAGAAAGTTTGAGAGCTGTAGAAGTGACTTTTTTATTTGGAGCAGTTAACGTGCGATGATTACGATTTTTAATTTTCTTTTACATCCGAGCTTTTCAGATTCACGCGCAACGCACTTTTACTCGTAAAATAACGAATGCACATTACGCTCTCTTTTCCGATTGCTATCCCCGATCTACTGGTAACGGATTTGTTTTCACTCGCTTCGTAATTTACATCTCATTTATTCATTTATGAAAGCGCAAGCTGAAACAAGGTCAAATTCAAATCGCACTTGAAAAAATCGAATCATCAATAATTTATCAAAACAACAATGTCAACACACTGAGTAATTTTTTTTCCAACGAATTTCAGACCTGCTGCAATAAAAAGCTCATTTGTACACATCAAGTATTTAAATTTCTCCACCTTATCATTATATACGACCATAATAATAAAGCCTCTCTCGTGTGCGCGAGTCCTCAATTGACGTTCAAAAATCATAAGCCACAAGTGCCTCTCGAAAACTCGCCTAAAATGGCCCGTAATAACAACGCCGTGAGCTGCTGTCCGTTACTTTCTCATTTCTCTCTCTTTTTATCCCTTTCCGCGTTTCAGCCTCAAAATTTTTAAACGTAAATACATCCGAATTCCCTTTTGCGCGCTTTCTCTTTCATCGAGAGTTTTATCTCTTTTTGCTTTGACATCGAGTCTCGAGAAGGATAGAGAGAGAGAGAGAGAGAGAAAGAGAGAGAGAGAGAGAGAGAAAGAGAGAGAGAGAGAGAGAGAGAGAGATACGTTCAACGATTCTCTCCCACACTTTACGCTCGGACCTCGCGCGTTTTTGGCGTTTTAAAGGCGAAAACTGTTATGCTTCTTTCTCTCTCTCCCTCTCTCTCTCTCTCTCTCTCTCTCTCTCTCTCTCTCTCTCTCTTGCGATGCCAGGAGCGAGATAATATATACAACGGGAGTCTTTCGCTCTCTCGGTTCATAGAGATCCTTTCTCGAAAGCGATTTTCGATTCCGGGTAAAAGGAGTGATTTACTGTGCTGTGCCGCAGTGATCGGTATTTATAAGCTATACTGCGATTCTAATTTTTTGCAGGTTATTTCCTAGTATACTTTTGCGCTGTTCGAATGGCCGATAGTAAACATCGGAGTGGCGGTACATTGAATTCTAATACTAAAAACGGCCAATAATAAATACTGGAGCATAAGCGTTTCCATATCCTATAGCTTTTCAGAAACGCTTGCAAAATCTACACTGTATTATTATACTGCGATTGTACGTTCGATACGGCAATTAGTGCAGAGCTGGGCATCGGCAATTTATTAGTTCATTTATGCAAAATCCGATTTTTCAATGCCACCAACACCGTGTATACCAATCACAATATTTACTGTCTGATTCTGCTCCCGGTAAGCACACTCTTGGAACCAGAAAAATTTAACGACCCCCGTGTACATATAACCCTCGTACTCAGCTATCCGAAACGAAATTCCTCGCATGTTCTGGTTATTCAACAGCTGTTTTCTCTCAAAACCGCACACGCGTGCGCGTCTTCATATTCGGAAAAGAAGTCGAAAAATGCCCTGACCGCGAGTGGATCCGACTGACGTCAGTAGAGGCGCCTTTTTAAGACGAAAATTTCGGAAATTCAAATTACTGGCTCGCGACGCACCGATTTCTCCGGAGTTATATCGTATTACGTTAAATTTCGTCACAGGTATACGTCGGATGACAAGTTTCATCGATTTTTATCTTATTCTAGATCGTGTACCGATAACGATCGTCATTGATAAACCGACTTTTATGCCTCGCATTACAACGACAATAATAACAACGGGAGCAGGTTCCCAGAACCACGTAGTATATAGTAATAATACGGCGAATCCGGGAATATAACACGTTATCCATTATAGCAACAAGTATGGATTCCACTACCATCAACACCACACCGTCACACGACGGCACTCATACTCTATTGTATCACTAAATCCACAACACCGGCTCGAAGCGCACGCGATGTTCTCTCGCTTGGAAAAAAAATCCAGATACTCACCGTTTCTCGCAGCATCGGCATATCCGGTCGCGACGAGGTCAAAGGCGAGGATCGCGAAGATGATCAGCGATCGGCGAGTGCACCACTGGTCACACGCCATGTTTCCCATTATGCTCTCTCTGTCTCTCTCTCTCTCTCTCTCTCTCTCTCTCTCTCTCTCTCTCTCTTTCACTGTATATGTATACTCTCCTTTCTTCTCTCTTCTATCGAAGCACACGTACGGACACACACTGGTACTTGCGCAGCTTCTCTATGCGTATACGTGTGTGTGAGTGAGTGTGTATGCCTACGACTTCTTCTACACAAGATTATAGCTTCTTCTTCTTCTTCTTGGTATAGCGAAGAATTTTTCGCACACTTGCCCTCTTCGATTTTTCAAATACTACAACTCGCGCACACCGCCGACTATAGTATGTACTGCGAATAATGCAACTACGACGCGCTGCTGCTGTTATACATAGCTTGAGAAAACAAGGCAGCTGTACGTTTACGTACGTATATAGGTGTATGCACGTACAATAAAAACGAGTGAAGGGGGGACTCCGCGGCGCGACGACTACGACGACGACGACGCGCAGAGGCAACCGAACGTGAACTGCCGGCGCTCGCTGCTCCGAACCGCTCGCTCGCTCCGCTCTTTCATCAGTGTGTTGGTGAACGGAGCGTGTTCGTGTGAGCCAAGTGCCAGTTGGCGCTGCTCTGCCCCCCCCCCTTGAGTTATCTCTCACTCTCTCTCTCTCTCTCTCTCTCTCTCTCTCTCTCTCTCGCTCTCTTGGTCTCTCGCGTATATACAAGTATATTCGTGTGCGCGGAGAACTGGCGGCGTTGGCTCGTGTGCGTGTGGGGGAGTGAGAGAGCGCCTATACTCTATACACTGGCTTGCCGTTCACTTCGATGGGCTTCGTTTGCTATATAACGTGTTCTCTCTCTCTCTCTCTCTCTCTCTCTCTCTCTCTCTCTCTCTCTTTCTCTCTTTATACGCGAGACGATGGTTTCTTCTTTGTTGGAGGTATATGGACGGTCTCTTCTCTATGTCGAGTGGCTTTTCATTAATTTGACGCGGATGGTGAATTTTTTTTTTCAACGCGGTGGTGATTATTGACGAGCATTTTATATTTTGCGATGCTCGTTTTATATTCCGTGAGATTGCGAGATGCGGAGTAGTTTTGATTCTAAAATAGCCGGGCAATCAGCGGCGTTTCCGTAACTTAAAAATACGGCATATATTCAATGATCGAGAGCTGCGGATGTATACATTTTAATTGCTGCAAAGGAAACCGTAGCAACCCGCATTTTTATCACGAAACTTTAATTAAATTTATAATCAGCCGTGAAAGAGACGAAGCTAAATTGACGTTACAACGTTGTTATCGTTTAAACGCGCCTGTCGCAGACAATTATATATAATAACGAACAAATTACGCTTTCATCCGAACGTTTCCATTTTCGTCGAACTCGTAAGTCCGGAGTAAAAAGGACGAATCGGATACAGCCGTTACCAGAGAGCACAATGAAACGCCAGGTGATAATGGAGACGTCGAAGGGGAAACCATAGATACTTCATCCTTTGTCTTGTCAGGCTTTGATATACTTTTCATCCTCAAGCGCTGGCCGAAGACCGTCTGAAAAACCGACAATAAAAAGCGTCCTTATCACTCTTTCGAAGAGCCAACGCGTCAAAATTTCGCGATTTACCCTCACCGAGACATTAGCCCCTGAATCGAAGGTCCGACAGATCGTCTGCACATCCCTCGTCGCTTCCACAGCTTGCCTTCTAATCTCGCCGATCTTCTCAAGCAAGTACTCCCTACGGCTGGTCCTGCCTACGAACGACAATTCCCTCAGTGCATCGAAGGCAGGATTCAGTCGGGAGTGCCGTATCTTCCGAAATTCATCTAGCTCCGCTTGATTCTCCTCGGCGAGTCGAAGCTCCAGAAATTTTCCTTGATCGTCGCGAATACGAGCCGCTCGCGCGAGAAGCTTCTGGCTCACACTCGACGGGTCCAGTGCAGAGGAGGAGGCTTTCAGTGTCTGCTCCAAAATGCCGGTTATCTCGAGCGTGGCTTCGCTGGCTTTCAGCTCGGCGTAGGCGTCGATTGTTAACATTGTTATCTGAGGGGAATTAAGGGATTGTTTTACGAAGTGTGTATGACATTTCTTACCGGTGGATGCGATTTAAAAATGTTCAGCGTAACATTGTGTATAAGCTCTATCTAATCCAAGGAAATAAAATACTCGAAGAGATTATCGATTAGATTAGTTGATAAAGAACTTAAACGCTATCTTATACCCTCATATCTGCTAGATAAATATAAGTAAGCGCATACGGGTATACTACTGCACCGCGACAGATCTATAGTACGTATAAACCATTTCGAGATATACTTGCAGTAGATAATAACGCAGTACGTCGCATTTTGAGGAAGAACAGAGCGATATTTTTATCGTCCTTAAAAATACACATCGCCGTGTGGTGGATACGAAGAATATTCACATTTACTCACTCGATCTTCCAATGAAAGTCCATCCATCAAAGTTTTACGACAACCGCTGTCGACGTTGCAAAAAATTAATTTAAGCAAATTATAAATCTTCGGTCTAGCTGGTCCCGTGGCAGACGTCACGACTGTCTTAGAACTCCTCACAGACTTGATAAAATACAGGTACAGCCACTGTTCGTCGTTCATAATCGGTGACTCGAGATCTACGAAGTGAGATAGAAAAATATTTGACTCCGCATACAAACGCAGGAATGTAATGCATGTCTACTCTGTATGCAGCCTTCTGGAGTTCTCTGAACGCCAAACGTTCGCTCCTCTTCTCTCCAAATATTTGCCAGAAGAGATACGAAGCCGCTGCTCTTGTCAGTGCATCGCCAAGAAAACAAATAATGATTGCAGGCTTCGTTCTCGCAGATATTCTCGAGCAAGCCGAGATAAAGATTCTGCACTGGAAGCTCCGAGCCAGCCACGAGGTCTAAAATCAGATACAGTCCACCTGCTAGTAAGAAATCGTTTAGCGATGCTGGGTGGTCTGCCAGACACTTCCAGATGAAGCTACCGATCGCCGCGAGGAAGCTGCAACGTTTGTGTTTGGTTAGAGCGAAGGATATTGCAGTTCGAATTGCAAATTTTATGATATTCGAGCTGGAAGTACCTTTGCTTCAGTTCCGAGTCTTCTGGCTTTTGATACAAGCACTTTTTTAAAGAATGGACGGCGGTCTTGATTATTGAAATGGAATTGCAGTCTTTCAAATGCTTTTGATTTTCAACGATGTTCTCGCTGGTAACGAGTAGAAACGTTACGATTTCTTGATGGGATTTTGTAAGTGCTTCGAAATCCAGAATTCTTTCGATGAGCTCTGCAATAACGTGAACATTCATTATCGATTTCGTTTAAGATGGTCCAGACAAATTTTATGTGAATGTGACCTACTCAGGATCACAGAAATGAAATCATGTTCACGAAAGTCTACTAATATAGCGTCGCAATTCACCGAGGAAAGAGAGCACATCGTTTCGGCGAGACATATAACGTGATGTTCGTCGTAGTTTACTTTCGTAAATCGCTCGAGCAAAGAGAGTAATCTAAATAAAGAGACGAAAGTCGTACAATAATAAAGCACAATTATTACCGTTATCGTGAATAAAATGAGCAATGGAAACGATTACAGTATAATAATATCACAGTGTATGTGTGCGCAAGCAGAGGAGTTGTTACGACCAAGTGCCAATAAGTAATTTTTTATCAAAAGCTAGCAACGATTCAATTACTCTTAAGATTTCACTTGGACGATTTTCAACAGATACATTCAGCTTTTAAATAAGGATAACTTTTTAATGCTTTGCTGATATCCGTTTGTCAAATTAATAAATGAATATTTAAATTCATACAGCATCCCGAAACTAAAGAAATTAGTGCATTCGTAAAATAATTTAGTAACATGAATATAGGTAATTAATTGTGGAGTTTAACCCACTAACGTTGTATATTATTTTTGGGCTTCAAATCGTTTCGAGGTAGTCAGTTATTTTCGTTATAAGCTGAGAGTTTATATTTGCACAAGATTTTATCTATGAATGTATGTTGTGTATGAAACTCATTTCATTTGCGATGCGAATATCACGTTTTCCCAAACTGTGGTGTCACTGAAAAATGAAAAGTTGCTACTGATACAATAAGTTCATACAATACCTCAGCGAGCCGCAATTTTCGATAAACTCATCTGCTATTTTTGGCGAGAGAAAAGTCAGTGCATACAACGCATATTTGAAAAGATGCCAGATCTGCTCGGGATTCCAGGGCGTTTTCGTAGCCGCGAAAAGATCGACGAGTTGAAGAACCCCAGACACTATGCGCTTGTTCTTCGGTGCCTGTACAATATCACATTAACAAACTCGAGAATTCGTAACAAATCACTACAAAAATAATCGACGATTAACTGGTAAAAACAAAAAACATGATCAAGTACTTCAGCAGCATTCGGTTGCGATTCCACAATCAAGGCTATGCTCAACAGCAGCGTCTTCTTGAACGTTAACCCAGTGAGTGAGTCTGTTTCAATAATCGCCGTCTCGGCCCAAGTACCACATGTCCCGAATTCAGTAGCGACGACGAGGTCCGCTATGTCATCAGCTATTCCGGACTCGACGATCTTCCAAGTCGAGCCCGAGCCTCGGCTCTGTTGCATTAGATTCGCCAAAATCAAATTCGCTAGCTCGTTGCGCAACTTCCGGCTGCGAGAACTGCGACCGGCGCGTAACACTTCCCGTCGAAACGATGCTCTTAAGCTTCTGTTGTTCGGACAAGTATCATTGCATTTACTACAGTTTTGAGGAGTTTTGATTTTAATAAAAATTTTGTAAAATAATTTTACGAAAATTTGTAAATAAATAAATAGTTTTATCTAGATTTTTTATTTTTGAATGCTGGATATGAGGTGACATTTACTAATTCAGTATACTGCACATTATGAAAATCGCGCATCATTGGCACTAATTTAAATAGTTATGTGTGTTTTATAAATAAACCCATCACTGAATATTCATCTTAGTACTTTTTTTACTAGAACAAAATAATTTACAATTAGATCATAGCGAGATCATACCTTAGAGCAGCTTGACTTGGTGGTTTTGAGTTTTGTGAATTTTCCGTCAACTCGCTCGAAAGTATCCTCGACTTCATCAGTCTCCAGAGAATTTTCACGCTCAACTCCAACGACTTGTAATAATCCTCCTTATCAAGTTGTAAATCTGCATCATCCATATTAGGAATACAAGGACATTCGCATCCGTAGAACGGACGCATTTTCAGCATGATTTGATTCACTATTCCAGTTTCCAGAAACCTGTGACCTTTCATATCGGTTCTAAATATTTTCTTATTTGATTTCGAATAATTAAATAAATAAAATCTTTCCAAATAAAGAAGAAACAGCTTACAACAAACTTGCGAAACGGAAACAAGCGCCAGGATAATCTCGAGAATATCCGGATAAGTTTCGTCGGAGACGACTTCCGCGAGCTCGTCGAGGGTAACTGGAAGCCTCGATGCTTCCACGGCTTCGCGGCGCGCATCCGGCTTCACCGCGTCTCTCCTCCTCTTCTTCGACTTCTCATGGGTGACAAGTCCCTCGATCGCTGTTTTGGCCATAATGAAAGCTCGCCTCGTCGGCACCAGGATCATCAGATAGCCTAAAAAGCTGAAGTAGCGTCGGAGTGTTTTTGCACAGGTCAGTATCTCAGAGGTACAGTGTAGAAGCAATGGTTTCGAGCAGAGCTCGAGTAGCTGGTACAGGATGTCGAGATATTCGCTGGACATTCTTGCGCATAGAGCGACGAATTCAAGGATTTCGCCGATCTGGGGTAGGTGCTTCACGTACTGATTTTTATATCGGTTGTTAAGTTTTTTGGAGGTTGGGGTTTAAATTATACGCTAATATTTTAGTCATGAAAGGATACGTATCCGTCGGAGCCGTTGTATCTTAGAAATTTGCAAAGTAGGCACGCGATATACGGGGTATCTTGTTTGTTTATGGGATCGTCGATCAGATCTGATAACTTTTTTATCGTGTTGTTTAACTTAACCAAGCGGCATTCATCATCTTCGCCAATTTTGGAGCAGGTTAGAAGTACAAGGGAAGAATACGAACGAAAACTTGGACATGTTAGTAGCTGATCATCGCTTGGTTCTGAAGAAGCATGACTTTCTTCGCCGTATGACTCTTCCATTGCACGATTAATTTTATAACCTGTATGAAGTTTCGTCACTTACTTGAAAGGCAGTCGACTATAAGTAGTGATATCAAATAAAAAAATGCTATACTGATAGAGATACTTCTAGAAAAATTTACTAAACCATTGATGAAATAGCAAATTGTAAGTTATTTGCAATCAAAATTTAAAAATTCAATAATTAAGTAGAATCTTTTTTTATATAATAAACACTTTAACCTAAATAGCTTTCACTACATATTTGATGTCAAAAACATTCAAAATCTTTTCGACGCATGGAGGAAAAACCTTAACAATGTAAAGCGCAATTTAAATCTGCTAAAACTAACGGAAAATATATCAGCCATATTTGTATTGGGCATAAGTAATGAGTGGTTTGCATCCTGGGCCTTTCTTATTGGGCGTAACGCGTACGCGGTATTATCGTTCGATATGGCCTTAAGCAGAATATACCCTGGTAGCTAATGTATTTCAAAAATTTGCAACTACATCTTTTCCTAAAGTCTTCTTGATAATTTTAGTGATTAACTCCCAAGAGCGCTTCAGAATTCGGCTTCGGGTAAACTTAATGAAGAATCGCCTACAAAAAATCTGCTGGACGAGTCGATGCCATAACATCATTTATAGGTTTGTAGACATCGAAGTTGGAGGTCGAGAGTTCGACATTTGTTTATTTAAGTTTACAAAGTATTAAATTCCTGAAGCGTAGGCAAAGCATTCGAAGCTACTCGCTCATAGTAGTGTTCATAATTTTTAAATTAGACCCATTTTTAAGCGAAGATGGATTACTGCGAATATGCGGTAGGTTAAAAAATACTAATCTAATTTAAAAGTACTTATAAATTTGAATCAATTTATGAAGCTGTTGCCCCACAGATTTTTTACATTATTACATGATTAATGTTCGCATGATTTTTTCTTCTTTCAACGAATAATTATACGACTCGAGGTAGAATCATTAAGAATAGCTCAACAATGAGGAAAATAATTTTAATATAAAATGTGATAGATAAGTTCGGATTACGAAATACGAAGGGCTGGTCAAAGAAGTATTAAAAAGTAAAATGTATGCGTATAATATATCATAGAAATCGTGAAAATATTATTTTATTACATAAGTTTCTATATCATATGTTTACGCTTAAGAATAATTGTCAATATATATTACACTTAAAAGATATAATATAGAGATATATTATGCAACAAGTTAAATTTCTATTTTGTGCACGGGTAACGAGCTATTTGTTCGCCACGAGTGCTATAAACTTACGCATCTGCTATATACGTTTTTTTTTTGCTTTGATACACCATCTGGTGTAAGAAAATTCCGATTCATATAAGATGTAAAGTCATACAAATTTACTGAGCTAATACTCGCAGGTCTTCTGTACTCAAGTAGTTCAATATTTTTTGAATAACGAGATCATCCAAGAATGACAAAACCTCGCTAAGTACTTCCGCAGCATGAGTAGTCATATTAATCAAATCCACATGTTGGATGAATTTGTTCAGGCTTCGTGAAATGATCGGGAAGTTCTCGCTTATTTTCAAGTTTGTGAATGTTTTACGGAAATCCTTGTTCTTAGCGTGAATATTCAGCGCCTGCATATTTTTCGTTAATAAGTCGAAAAGCGTCGTGTCCTCGAGTATCTTACACACCTTCGCGAACTGCAACTCAACCTTGCATTTGTCGTAATAAAGTTTCATATCGGCATCTTGTTCGAGAACCCCCAAATCTCGATTGTTCAGAGTCATCCCCCGAACTTCTAAGAGCGCTAGCTCCCTCAAAATTAATTTGCTAGTTGAAACTTCGTTTATTTCCTTCGCTAACTCGAGTAACGTTCGATCCTCCGTCCAAATCGCGTGTATGTCAGCTCCATTGCGCAGCAAGAGTTCCAAGGTTTGGTTTACATTACTCTTATTGCCTGTAAACCAAAACGTGTTACGTGCGGCGTGCAGAGGAATTCGACCGTTGTTGTCTCTGGCATTGACATCGGCTCCTCGCTTAAGCAGCCAAGTGATCGCGTGATTGTTCACGTGTTTCACTGCAACGTGCAAAGGAGTTTTTCCTTTGTGATCCTTAGCATTGACGTCCGCGCCGCGATCGTAAAGCATCTGCATAGTGCTCAGAACTTCGGGGAAGAATTGCGGATGGATCGTTGCAGCGGCATGCAGGGCGGTATACCTGTCTTTATGCTGAACATACGACAACATTCCGTACTTCAAGATCATTTGAATTTGATGAAAGTCTCTTGAAAATATACCCTTTATCAAGAGCAATTCGTTGGTTCTGTCGGAACTGTCGTAATACGGTAAATAAGGAAGAGAATTGCAGTAGCAACTGTACAGTAAATTATTGTAGTTTGCATCGAGGAAGAGCTTCATCGCCTTCTCTTTACACACTTTTTTTTCCTCGATCCCTAATCTCACGATTCTGATGGCCTCTCCGTTGTCCCACAGCTTTATGTATAAAATCGGGCTTCTATCCTTGGAATTGACATTACACGGATCAGCACCGGCGTCGATCAAGATTCGTATTACATCTATGTGACGAAAGTAAACTGCCAGTAGCAAAGGCGTGATTTCATCTTCATCTTCGGCGTCAATGATACATCCATGTTTGACAAGATAATTCGTCATAAAAACATTTCCGTAGGCCGCGGCTAAATGCAATAAAGTTTTCCTACCAGAATCTATAGGACTTTTGACGTCTACTCCTGTGAGTAGGGCCAATATTGCTCCGTTGTCTTCAGTTCTTAAGGCTTTTTTAATCGTTGTTGAAAACGATTCTGTTCGATTAACGTCACTCTGAAAAATAAATATGCAAATAATTATTACGAATATATAATCGATGCGTAATGTGCGATGAATATTTTAAATAATTACTTACCATCATTTCGCAATATTAATTTTCTTGATATCGATTTGAATTCAATAAATATTATAGAAATATTTTAAATACGTCGCCTTCAGGTTGGACTTTTGTTAAAATAAAACTTTTATTGTCCCATCAGCTTAATCCAAATTTTTCTGGCCTATTCTGCAACTAAAAACAAAGTTTTATATAATTTTTCAGCTTACTTAAACATATGTTTGATTATTTTAGTTTAGTGACTAATCTTTCAATAGCCCTAGTGGAAAAAAATGTAATAAATTGTAATGAAACGTAAAAGAAATGTGAGAAAATGTAAGAAACTGTACCTTTTTGTTGGATTTCGGACCTTTTTTCTCATACGTTTTTATACACTTTCTTACATTTTCAGATTTGTTAACTTTTTTTTTACATTTTATTACATATGTTATTTTGCCGCCTAATTTAGTCAATATATTTTTTTAATTATTAATTTTATAATAAAATGTAACAACGTATAAGATATTGCAAAAAAAAGTAAAAGGATGTAAGCAGAAGTAAGAAAATAAAAAAGTCGCCATTTTTTTATATAATATTACGCTTACAGACAATTTTTACATTATGTTATACTTTTTTACGTATTGTTACATTTGTCGTTTCAAAGAAGAGACCCTCATGAAATCCTGGATCAATGAATTTGTAATAAATTGTAATAAAACGTAACAAAATGTAATGAAATCTAGCAAACTGTAATAAAACGTAAAAAATGTCCGAAATCCAACAAAAACGTACAAAATGGTACGATTTGATACATTTTCTTATATTTTATTACACTTTATTACATTTTTTATTTCCACTAGCGAGTATTTTATCAAATGATGTTAGAGTATGAAAAAAAAAATGTATAAACACTTGCTGACACTTGTTGAACTAAATACAAGTAGATATTTTTCTAAAAAGAAATATTTAAACCGAAGATAGCCAAATAAAAAATTTAAGTGTGAAAATGATAAATTAACTGATAAAACTAATCTACAGCTATAGGAAGTGCAAATATCCTGCAAAGATTTTTTCAGAGGTTGCTGTAGACATATGCTGCAGTAATCCCTGTATGGCCAACTCTGCAGACCATTTTCGGAAGGGCCGTGCTCCACACTGTCGTATCTTTCGAAGTCGTCAAATTGTCTGAATTCAAGTTTTTATATCGATTAACTCTCACCTCCTCATGTAGCAAGAAAGTCGATAATTTTCGACCTTAAATTACACAGACAGCAGTGGGCCTCTTTTTGCCAAACAGTCTCAGACGTAGCTATTAGGTCGATATGTGATACTGACTCAGTGATTGTTATTGGATTTTTTTTTGACTTCTTTAATGTTCATTCCTATTAGACTTATGCTGCTCATCGACTGTGCATTACGGTGTCATGCGAGTTCGTATTCTTGAATCTAGGAGAATTTAAAATCAAATTAGTTTCCACTTTCTTCGAGGTTTTCTATTAAGAAACTTACGAAGTGCTTAGGATTCTGACAGCTTACCTGTAGCTTATAGGCGAGGCGGGAGCAGGAGTCCTTTGCATCTGCTGCCTGCGTCTCACGTCGCCGACCGAGTTACTTCTATATCGGAGCTGATCACACGCACAACGACGACGTACAGAAAATTTTGACGATCAGCGATTTTTGAACACAAACTCCGATCACTTTCAAATACTGTTGTGATGACGATTTGATGACGATTACATGCTAAGGAACACTGTAATCTGCTGCTGCTGCTATACTACCACGAAGACTCGCTGCAGCTTGTGTACTGTATACATAGAAAAAAAAACAGGGTGACTAGATTCCTTGTCGGGGGCAGGGGGAACGCAGAGTCACGTGACCCGCAGTGCCGTATGAAAATCAGGGCCGTAGTTGCCAGGATTTGGTCCCTTGCAAATGAAAGATGGTACTTTTAATAATCTGTAAATAAAATATAATTTAATAGGATTTTGTTATTCTACTGGATCTCATAAGGCCTATTATATTTGTGCTTATTTAAAACAATCCCTTTCCGTACCAAAGTTCTTTTATATTAATTTATCTATTACCTTTTTTTAGACTTTCACTGGCATTTTATACGGGCAATTAATGATTTATGATGTATTATACTGGCAGATAAAGAACGCAATGGAAGATTTTTTCAGCAATTCTTTACTTCTGTAAAGGACTTTTATTTTATATTAGCTGCTTAATTCTTCGTTACGTATTTAGGAACAATACAAATGCTCAGCTGATTGAGGGACTATGGCCACTACAGATAAAAAGACTAGATGGACTACAGTAAAGTGCAAACCTAAGTATTACGTATTGTGACATAGTAGACATGCAATGCTGCGTCACAGCATTAGCCGAACAGAGGGGCGCGCGAGATTTGAATTTAGGCAAACTCAATCAACATAAGAATGTAGTGAGAAAAAAATATATATTTAGTAGGAATTTTAATTTATTGGTTATAGCTTGAGCGGTCGAAGTAGTAGTTCAAACAAGGTAGTTTTAGCATTGTTGGCATCCTCTTGAATATTCAGACTCAGCATACATATTGATATGGTGGAAATGGAAATGCCTATGCGCCAAAAGGTCCAGTTTGAAACTGCTTTGTTTTGATATTAAAAGCTTAAAATTTTACAATTAGATCTTTCCAACATATATGCATGGAAATTACGTTGTCGCCAATCTGATTAATTTTATTAGTTCGTTTATAATATTATTTAACGACGAATCTTTATAGACTTTTCATGATAATGGTTTTTTTCATTAGGAAACTTATGTATGTATACGTGCTGTAGGTACTACTGTAACATACCGAATAGGACGCCACTATTAAAACCGTGGATAACTCGCGACTCTCACACTAGGCGCAACGCGCGAATTTCAAAACGCACATTATAAAAACGTCGAAACTCAGAAAGCCTTAGAGAACGGTAGAATGTAGGATTATCACTCGTCTCTCAGAAGACTATAGAACAATAAAATCGTGGAACGGAGAAAAGCATAAACAGCCATAAAACAGAGACCCAAGCGAGGACTTATGATGGTCTGGGGAAATCCTAACGCCGTCCAACGGCGTGGAGAGGGCAGCAGCACAGCAGAGCCAGGTCAACGCGCGCGTTCGCTGCCGGCTTTGCGACGGACCTTTCCACCACTCCAGTCACCCACGCGCACCCTCCCCCAGGGCCCAAAACACCATCAAGGAGGGAGAACCCGAGTGGAGATGCTCCAGAACGAGAGAACATCAAGCAGACCACTCCGAGACGCGTTCCGATCCACATCATATTTTTGTAACCTACAGTCGAATAAACGCAAGACCTAGTACATCATTCTAAGTCCTGCTTACTGTCAATTCAGTTTGTTTCCATTACCGAATAGAATCCTGCTAAAATCAATTCCTTTCTTTCACACAACTTCAGGTCAGTCGACAAAACATAGTCTACCATTTTGGCCAAACGACCGCACTGGGTTATCACACTACTAAAAATGCGTTATCGAGTAAAATGTTAAGCCAGCGACATCTATGGGGAAATTTTGACACGCACAAATCCGATTCTAATTTTCATATGTAGATAATGTAGGTATCTTATTTTATAAGAATATCATTATCGATACAATCGATGAAAAATAAGTAGAGTAGTATAAAATTTAACAATAAAATCAATCAACTATATATAAGTTAAATTTGTAAAATATAGAACGGCATAATAATAATACATGATTGCAATACCAGCTACATACAATACAGGTATCGTGTATATTTTTATTTATTAAAGAATGATAAAAAGATTTGTTTGGTTCTGCAGCAAATTCTGCAGGATAACTCTTGCAAATGTACTCTAACTAATTACCTTATCAGTTCTCTTCCTTATTTATATTTCTTAATTATCTTGTTTCCTATTTTTGACAGATATCCCCAAATCGTATACGCGATGAGCACACAATCGAATGCTACAACTTGTTCTTGATTTATCGTTTTTTTACTGATGGTCTCTTCTCTCCTATGATTTTTGGACGAATATAGAATGCTATCGTAAAAACCTGTAATTGCCCAAAAGCAAGTAAAAAAATTTTTCGTAAAAACGCACATGAATAATCTGTTATAAAATAAAATAACCTGTGTACACGTCAATAGTCGTTCTCGCACATCTTTTAAAATCTTATTATCAGCTTCCCTATATAAGAACGCATCCAAACTATTAACCGATGCACAAATAAGTCTCGCCGAACCCGTACCCGATAAATACAATCGGCGCGCTGTCCGTTCATTACGATACGAAAACTCGAGCGCGTGCAGCAGATCTACAATTGAAATGTGTAATGATAGAGATTAAAAATCGCAATTACAGTCCCCTATTAGATAAAACCCTCCGCGTGCGCGCATTATACGTCGCGACGGCGGTGTGGAATATTCTATCTTGAGACACATTTCAAAATAGCGCATCTCCGCGCCTAATCTAGCAGTAGCGAGAGACTCTGCATTACTCCCCCTAATGAAGAGCAGCGGTGCGCGAGAGAGGAATAAAAAAATCGCGTTGGCAAAGATAATCCGCGCTCTCGAGTCGCCGGGATCTCGTTAGCGTCATCTAGGCTTCTGTGTGCTGCACTCGAGAGAGAAAGAGAGAGCGAGTAGAGGATCATCTCTCGTCGTCTTCGCGCTCTCCGCTGCGCGGCGGGACGTCTTCTTGCTCTTCTTCTTTAGCGGCATCTTCGTCTGGGGCTTCTGCTGCTGATGCTTCTTCGGGCTCTGCGCTCTCGAGTGGCCGGCTCTTCGGCACGCAATTCCACTCGCTTTTCACTGTACCGCCGATACGGCAGCTGATGCTGCGGTTGGTCTGATATGATAGTGTATGTATATGATGAGACGCGGGGAGGAGTCGAGGAGAAGAGAAGAGTTGCGCGAGATAGACTGGCGCCATTTTATCGAATTTCTTTGGTATTTGATTTTGAGATTGGTATAGCAACGGGAGAGTGAGGAAGTTATACAGAGGAGAATTAATGATGTTTGAGTTGAGTTTGCCGTGAACAGTGTTAGAGGCTGGAAGGAAAATATTTTGGGATGTTTGATGAGGATGATTTTGTACATACAGTAATGAATTGCTGCTCGCGTAATTCTTTCAAGTAGTGTGCGATGTTTTTACTAAATTTTAGTAAATCGCAGTTCTTGTTTTCTTCTTTAAATATATATAATAATGATGAATAATCATCGTAATAATTATTTAAAATAGAAGGAATGTGACATTGTCTATGTGAATACTTACAAGGAAAATGTTCAACATCCAAGGAACATATTTGATGTAAACGTTGCGGGAATTGATTATTTCGATGCCTTCAAAAATGGACTAATTATTTTTGCAGGGAGAAATTTAAGGAAATATAATGCTTGCGGAAATTTGGAATATTTAGAATGCCTGCGCATTCTGACTATACGCAAATTAAACAACTGGTTACTTCTGACTCAACCAATAAATTGTAATTTCATAGGTGATTTTTTAGAAAAACCAAACTTAAAGAAGTTAATTTTCAGAGATTCAGCCGAATTAATTTCCTAAATGATGTACAGAAATTGTTATCAAACTCTTCACTATAGCAAATATCTTAGAAGCGTAATAAAATTTAAAAATTAAACGTTACTGCGAGCATGATTGCAAGCTTTCAAAGAAAATTGAAGTCACCCCTCTGTATTCGTACGCATCTTATATTTATTTATTAAAGCGAGGCCGTCTATACATCCCAATACTTTCAATTAAATTACATCTTACCCAGCACCCACTTGCATCATCCGAAGCTTTTCCCCTCAAAATAAATCTATCTCATGCAGCATTTAAAGCTAAAATAAATTCCAACGCAATATGTAATAAAATTTATATATTTTCACGATTTCTATGGCATACAGTATACGCATACATAGCTTTACTTTTTAGGCACGAGCGCGACACGGAAATGCCTTATAGTTTCGTGTGCGAAAAATGTGTGAGATGCGATATCTCACGCAATTTTCGACCGATCGGGCTGAAATTTTAGGAGTCTCCTTTTGCAAAAGCTAAAAAACTATTTTTTTTATCCCGATCCTCTACGTCGTTTTGAAATGCAGGCACAATTTGTTCGATTTTTAAGCGTTTTTTTAATAAAAATTTTCCTGTGATGCGATTATCTCGGAAAGACTTTAATAAATCGGGCTAAAAATTTGTGTGCGAACTCCCCTCGTAATACTAAGCTGACAGATTTATTTTGGGCTTGATCCTGCACGTATACGCAGAATGCGGTCACCTCCAAAAATAGCTAAAAACGGTTTTTTAGGTCTAAGTCGAATCTAAACATTCTACAAAATAAAGTTAAATGGAAAAGTTATAGATCATTGAAAAATACAACTTTTTCCCATTATCATCAAATCATGAAAATGCTTATAACTCGAGTTTACAGCCCAAAATCGATTTTTTACAGCTAAAAAACAATTATTTGCCATAAAACATTACGGATTTACGTTTTACATGAACATATTAAATGTAAAAGTTGTAAATATTTTCAAAATACTACTTTTTACCGTGGCAAACATTTTTTTAAACACTTTTTGACATACACAACCCTAAAAGCGATTTTTTGATACATAAATTCAATAATAACCGGTGCAACATGCCCCATCCAACCAAATTATTTTCAGCAATTTTCCTATATTATTAAAAGCTGAGTTATATTTTGGCCTTTATCTCATACATATATACAAAATTAAACCACTTTTTAAATTAAATTATAAAAAATGCATAATTTAGGAAATACGTAATCGACGAATACAATCCGTGTAACTTGGCATTATATAACGACGTACGCTATATTAATTAAATCTTTTAAGCTGAATCAGTACAATTCACTTTCAAAATTCAAGTGTATATACTGAACTAGAAATACCTAAACTCAATAAAGAAAATTGCTTAGATTGAAGAAAAGCTCTAAGTAGCTTACTACATCCCTCTAAACTATGCTAAATACCTAAACAATCAATTTTCTAATATTCTAATTGAAATCCTACAAACGAAATATCATCCTTTTATTTACTTCCTCTTGAAAACTGCAATACAAAAGTGTTGTATTATTTATCTGAAAGTACAATAAAATAAAATTAAAATAAGATATATTTTAAGAATATCTACAAACAAAAATAAATAATTGATACAAATACAAATAAGTTACTAATTTTCCAGTAGTTTTGATGATAGTGTTGATGACCGCCAGAAGAATACCAATCAAAACTTTGACAACAATATTGAAAAAAAAAAACAGGATAATACTGTATAAGCACCGACAGGCATTACGAACGCGAAGCGCGAGCGTTAGCGGTCGTGCCTTATGCGCAAAACGCGAGCGTTGCGCGCTAATTAATTCTTCTCTAAACAGCCCTTCGTATTCCATACTCCGAAACAACCATAGTTATCATATTTTTATTAGAATTTCATATTAAAATAATTTTCCTTATTGCCGTTGAGCCGTTCTTTAATGATCCTACCTCGAGTCGCATTTTTCGTTGAAAGAAAAAAAATCATGCGAATATAATAATTATGTAATTATATGTAAACTAGCGCGCCACGCGCAGCCTTATGCACGCATTGGCTTGCCGCCCTGCATCGCGAAGCGATTTATTAAAGTCTTTCCGAGATAATCGCATCACAGGAAAATTTTTATTAAAAAAACGCTTAAAAATCGAACAAATTGTGCTCGCATTTCAAAACGACGTAGAGGATCGGGATAAAAAAAATAGTTTTTTAGCTTTTGCAAAAGGAGACTTCTAAAATTTCAGCCCGATCGGTCGAAAATTGCGTGAGATATCGCATCTCACACATTTTTCGCAGTAGAATCCCCCATATTTCCTAAAGTCTACCGCAACGACGCTCAAGAGGGGTATAACTCTTATAACTTAAAATATTAAACTATTCTGTGCCCAACAATTTATACATATTACACCCAGCGTCTTTCCAATCACACAAATAACACGAGTATAGCGCACAACACCTATCCATCTTCTTCATTTCCTCGGGGAACGAAGGAATTGCGTCTCCGTGATTCACCGCAAACTCCGTGCACTAACGACTAATTAAACAAACTTCCCCCTCCCTTCCCCTTACCATACCTAGCACACTCACACACAGAAACCGATCAATTAACCTGATCCACGGCATCGCCGCGCGTCCCTCTAAAAATAAACGGCGTGTCTGCACTAAAAATAATTTGAATATATATTAAAATATTCACCATAAGCCTGTCGCGTACACATGAAACGATTTCCTCGGCTCTGGGCTCGCCAATACTCAATTCCTGCGTGTATGTCTCGTACGCGCACCCCTCGTATGTACGCTATACGTACGTGTGCACCACCACGAGCACGTGTGAGTAAGTACACGCGCGCACCCCCCCCCCTCTCTCGAGAGAGAGGGGTGTACACGCGCTGTCCCTTATGCAGCAGGCCGTCTACGCTGCACGTGCAGCGCATTATACGTGTGTATACACACCCACACGACGGCGAGGGTGTAGGGCATATTCTTACACGAGCGGACGATGCGTAAGTCAGCTTACGCTTATTTTTCCTGTACATCGTACGCAAAATTTTAAGAGCTTGTAAAATGCGAACTTCGGTGCTTCACGCGATCGCGGAGGAATAATTAGGCCGAGATATGCGCGCGTGTGCGAGGGTTGACTAATTGGCCGCCGATACGCGTAGAATTTGGAGCTGGCGCGATAACTCGCATTAAATGTTAATTTCCTCGGATAAAGCAGTACCTGTGTATTCGTATAGAAAAGAACGCCAAGAGAGAGAGAGAGAGAGAGAGAGAGAGAGAGAGAGAGAGAGAGAGAGAGAGAGAATCGCGAGCCATGCGTCATCCGCGAGAAACACACGTGGCAATTAGCCGGAGCAGTTGTGCCTCGAGCTTTACAAATCCATAAATTAATCCGCAGCCGTGTCGAAAAAACGCAGCGTCTCTCTCTTTCTCCCGCAACCCACATTCAAAATACAGGCGGACTTGGCGCTCGGACTGTACCACTCCTTCTCCTGTGATTCCCCCGTCTCTTCACCCCATGCACACACACATACACACGCTCTCTCCCTCACCTTCTACACAACCAAGGCCCCCGTACACATCGCTGCCAAGGGAACGACGCTGTTCTCTCTCTCTCTCTCTCTCTCTCTCTCTCTCTCTCTCTCTCTCTCTCTCCCTCTCTATCTATCTATCTATCTCTCTCTCTCTCTCTCTCTCTCTCTCTCTCCCTCTCTATCTATCTATCTATCTCTCTCTCTCTCTCTCTCTCTCTCTCTCTCTCTCTCTCTCTCTCTCTCTCTCTCCGACTCGCCATCAAGCGTCGGGCGAACTCGTGCGCTGCCGCCGGTGTCTCGTCCCTTATACATACAGCACACAGTATAGAGAGCAAGCGAGAACACTGGCTCGCGCACCGTTCGAACTCGCGGCGGCAGTCTCGCGCCAACCACGCAGCAGTGCGCGCTCTCCTCACTCCCGCGAGTGTCCCGCCAGTGCAGCAAGTTTTTTACCTGTGCGGTGTACTCGCTCGAATCCAGTGCTACCGGTACGCATACATATTATAGTGCCATAGAGTGCGAAGTATCGAGAAGAAGGTATCATCGCCAGTGCGACCAGCATCGGCAGCGGCGCCAGTGCGACAAGTGTCTCGCATATTATAATACAGCGTCCAAGTGTTATGTGAGACAGAGGGCGAGAGCGAGGAGGAGAGCGACCTTGAAGAGGAAACAACCGGTGAGTGACCCTGTGGCGGATTTTCAGCGGCGTTTCCTGCGCGTCGCTTTATTTCCTATGCAGCCGCGGCGGCAGCCAGCAGCGCATTGTACAGTGTGTCTCTCTTTCTCTCTCTCTCTTTCTCTCTCTCCTCGTTCTTGCGATCTATAGTCCGGTGATATCCGCCGCGATGTGTATTCGCGCTGCGGAATCGATCGTCGAGTATGTATATACGTGTGCGCGAGTTATCCCGATTTGTATCGAGAGGTATTTAACGCTAATTGGGTTACGCCGAGGAGAACGGATTTTCAAGCGCGAACCGCCGTTGTTTGCTGAAACAATAGGTGTCGAACACACGCTGTATAGTTCGCGCCGAGGACTGATTTTCGAACCTGTTGGTATAATACTGCACCCTTATACAGCCGGCTTTGGAACTCGGTGATACTACGGATCTACACTTGAATTTATTCCCTGCGCTCCGCGTATTATCGTGTTCTTCGCGCGTTCGTTAACTTCGCTCCGGATTATTCTTCATTTTCGAATTCCGCGCGTTCGCGGATAAATTTATGAACTGCTGATACGCTTTAAAAGCCTCTCGCGCGAGAAATCTAATCGGATAGTAAATCCGCTCATCCGTTATAGGAGCTGAGTTTACAGCTATTCGCAAATAGTACAACGAAAAATATCGCCTTTCGAAAATGCGGGATTTATGGGAGATCGTCGTATACGTGTGCACCGTCGTTTACAATGTGTATACCAGCGTCATTAATCGCACGACGGCTAGCTGCACTCGCTCCGCATCAATTATTCCCGCGAATTATGAAATTTCCGCTCGACGCGATATTCGAGGCAATTAAATCCATCGGTCGCTAATGAACGCTTACCCCGCTGCGGATCCATGTAACCGCTGAAGCGGGTGCTGAGTAATTCCGAAACGGAATTAATCCATACATTCTATGCTGTACGCCAAGAATCGTCAGAGAGAACTCCGACACGCGTCCAATTAAATCCAACTATATATCCCTGCGCACCTGTCTCTCGGCGTTTCCATCGAGCGAAACATTTTTTCCGCACAGGCCGGTGTACACCAATTTCGCCTAATACACCAGCTCGCGCACCGGCTTTACGACGCTCGATCCTGCACCCGAACCGAGGGTATATACGATCGTAAAAAAGGAAAATAAACTACACGAGCCAACATCTTTCTCTCCCGTGGACGATATACGAAAATCCCCGAGTCTCGTAGTAGGCATACACACATATATCGTGCCGTACGTAGCTATACCTACGGAGCAAAGGATGCGCGCTTGCAAGGAACTCGCGAACGCTTCCCTCGTTTGTCCGCGGCTCTCTCCCTCCCGATAGCTTATGTATGTACGGATCCTACGTCGGCGGCGTCTTTTCCCACGAGAAAACGGACTTTTAATTAGCGCGCGCAAGCACACGACTACTACCGCGAGTTCAAGTGCGGCTACGTGTTCCTCGAGAGAGAATCTTACCTACTCCACGCGTGTGTGGAAGGGGATTTATGCTTCTGTTTGCTGGATTATTAGTTATTGCAGGACTGTTAGATAGACAGCGTAAAAGGGACTTCATAAAATTAAATAGACACCTCTATACAAGGCGAGCGTTTGGTACGTTTTAAATCAAATGGAGCGCAGTATTTATTACAGGCTACACAGCCGCTTATAACTGTCCCAACTATAAACAGACACTCTAGAGCTTTGTCTCTCGCTCTTTCACCGCGACATAATCAATCCCGCAAATTATATTGCTCAGGCTGTCCCGTAGCTTCCATATTTCCCGCCGTCTATGGAAGCTTGTACTACGTCATATACGCTTCTCTTCTCACCACAGCATAGTACGTGTTATAAATAAATCGGTCGGTGCTCTATGAACAATTCATGTTTTTCCCGAAGTAACTCCAATTTTTGCTCATTACGGATATCTCGCGCGCGGTAACGTCTGTCGCGGGCGACACGCGCTTCTTCTTCTTTTGGTCAATGGATCCGAGAGAGCGAGTGAAAAGAGCGTCGCGCGCGCGCGTGCAGAGAATCCTGGCCTTTTATGCGGCGGGGAAAAGTAGCGTGTGTGTTCGTTTCTTTCATTAACACCGCGACGCGCAGCTCGATCGTCTGAATCGGGTCCTTTGTCGACGAGGATTTTGTGTTTGCTTAGGTACGTAAATATGTGTCTCTGGTGATGTGTGCGCACTGTGTCTTAAAAATCGGCTTTGATGAATTCGAGGGAAAGTCGGGCTTTGTCGCAGAATCGACGTGTGCGTGATTTATAGTCGTGATTTTTTCTTACTCGTGCTTTACTATTACGCATGTGCGCAACAATGGATTGGCAGTTTTACTACACTGAAAATTATCGTTCGCCAGTGGTTTACTGTTAATCCCTCGAGCCGTGCGGTTATTCCGCAATAAATTAAGAAAAAAATCACATACCGATACACCGAATCCCATTCGAAATGGCAAATGGGTAATTTACGTCCAAGCTGCTCAGTACAGTTCAATGAAGTCCTTACCATATCCAGTGCACGCACCATTGACTCTCCTATAACAATAACGAAAAGCCCCTGAACCGAGGCCCACAATGTCTCTCCGCTGTATAGTACTACAAACACAAAAACTGCGCGCACACGTAGCCATTGAGGAGTTTTAAAAATGCCTCCAAACGACTTCCCATCACTTTCCTCCCCTCTATTCGCTATTCTTTTCTATTATGCCAACCGCACTCTCTCTCTCTCTCTCTCTCTCTCTCTCTCTCTCTCTCTCTCTGCGTCTATGTATACACACTTTTCTATATCCTCTCTCCTCTCCCCGCAGTCATTATTTCGCTCTATAGTTTACAACTTTTTGTCGCCGCCGTCGTTCAGCCCCGTCTCTCTCTCGTGCAGGTAATCTCACAAGGCGCCTTTTTTCCTTACCGATGCAGTTTTATTGACCGACGTCTCGCTCCGAGAAAGATCCGAGGAAAAGGCCCGTGTGTGTATGCAGCCGCAGCTGAAACGGATAAAGAGAGATAAGAGAGAAAGTAAGGAGAGTATATATTACGTTCGATGTAGTACCGAAGGGCCGACTCTTATCGCGTCCGGTTATCTGCGAATGCAAATTTTCTGGGGATGTATTTTAGGCGCCCAGGAAATTTCGCGTTTCTCGCGTACCCATATAGTAAGCGGTAAAGTCGAGGTGAAAATTGAACGGCTTCCTCCTTTCGACGGGAAGGGGTTTCTCGCTTTGCTCGCTCGCGCGGTGAGGGCGACATTAATCCGGCTTATACAAAGTGCCAGCCACGCGTAATACCGCTTCTTTCCTCGACCTCGACGCTTAACGCAATAACGAAACTTTTTACTTTACACCGCACGACCAGCGTCCAATCAATCGACCCTCATCCAAATCCCAGCGTTTTTCTTTTTCTCTCCGGAATAATCTACACGGGCATGGTGTATACCAGACGTAAAAAGCGATAAGCTAGAAAGTCCATGAAATACTCGATTTTCTACATTTCACACATACCGCGAGCGACACAGAGAGAGAGAACACAGCCGTGTGTCCGGTGTATAATAAAGAATCGAGCGAGTGCGCGCAGTGAGAGAGCTGCGGATAAAGGAGCAAAAGAGCGAGCGAGAGAGAAACGGTGGAAGAGAGTAGGGACGAAAAACTCGAACCTGCCACCTGCCGCCGTGACTCCGGCTTCTCTCTCGCTACTCCCTTTCCCCTCTCGTCTTCCTCCTCGTCGTCGTCGTCGTCGTCGTCTCGTGTAGTCTCGATGAGATAAATGAACTTCTGAGAGATCGCCGTGCGTACGGCCGAGCGAGCGCGTGGATAACGCAAAAATCGAACGCCGGCTTAAACGACGCTCATTTGGCGTGCGGGCTTCTTTCGATGCCGGCGCGAGTTGCTCCTGCGCTGGTTTCTTGTATGCGAGAGTTGCCGTGGAGATGAGCTTGTATATTATTCCGACTCGCCGTTTTCGGCGCGATATTCCGATTTGTTTTGCGCGATGAGGGTTTACTTCTTTTTTGGGCTCAGGATTTTTCGGGATAATTGATTTATGCTTTTTCTTGTAGCGACTCGCGGTTTTGTTGTGCAGTAATTCGATACGCTATCGTAGCGAAGTCGAAAAATGTCCTAGATTTATCGGGCCCGTGGACACAGGCTTCCGCTTTTCAGCGACGTGTACGCACGTGTACGCGGGTATAAATCAGATTACCGCGCATCGTGAAATTTTTTTTTTTTTCGCGCAATCAGCGGAGCTTAATTTCGAACATTAGCCTAGAATCCAATTTAAATTCAGAGTCAAGCTCATAATTCATGTATACTCATCTCGCTCGCGCTGATGTCTACTGCTGCCTATACATATTTTAAATTTAGATTGTATCTCGCGCCGCTAAAAGGGGCTTAATAATCGTGTGTACACGACGCGACGCTGAACGCGATTGACTAATTTTTCCGACGCGTCCACGCGTTTTAATCTCGGATCATTTATCGATCGGACGTTATTATAGCGAGACGACGGGTCGTAGACAATGGGCTGACTCGTGAAATCGCTCTATTCCGGATTGATAACTCCATTATACACACTTGCAATTAAAATACCTGCATAATATAATCCTATATTCGCAGAGAAGCGACGTCGAATCATTTTTCCTGTCTTCCGTGTACGCGCGGAGACAGGTTGAGGCGGACTGGCTGTGAAATAGAAACTACCTATCGGGAGACTCACCGAGTAAAACTCGCTCTCATCTGGAGCAATGTATCTAGTTTTCGAAGTCGGTAATATATCATTTTAACTCCCTTAGCTCTTTTTAGCTCCCTTAGGTCAGCTCTTTTTTAAAGATATAAATCAAAAGCGCCTGGAATGAACATGTTCGCGCCTCGTGTGTGTGTGTGTGTGTGTGTGCGTGCGTTTGCACCTTTGCCATTTCCTGTAAATCTTTGAAGTAACGCAGACTCGACGAAGTGCGAAGAATTGGCGTTTTGAAGAGAAAAAAAATATAAGAGTAGGCAATTGGAGAAAGTAGCGCTTTCAAAGGGATCCTTTGAAGTGTAAAATTCGCAAACGTATAGTAACGGCACATCGCATAACACTCTATATTGGCCTTAAGTATAATCTCCTGCCTCGCTCTCGACGCTCTTTATATTGGAATTACAACTTGTTTCCCCCGCGAGCTATTTGCCTTTGGGAATCCGGTTCTCCGAACTTGAAAGTAAAGCTGAAAAGTATCTCGAAAGCTCATTCTCGTGTTATTATGCTTGTACGAGGATGAGAATGATGTATTTTGACGAATCAATTGACTGTATAATTTCTTCGAGTTACTTTTGAAATATCACGAGAAAATAGAGCGATTCAGAGAGGAAGCATAACAGAGACTTTACACAGTGTCGCAGCGTCACGCGCCATAACTCCTCGGTCGCCGTGAAGTACGCCCCTTCTAATAGTTTTACAAAGCCGTAGCAGAGTATCCTGCGGACAGAGTTGGCTGAATCTCGCCAGAAAATGCCGGTCAGTTCGCGCTCTTGACACCTTGCCAAAAGTCATCCGTTAACCACGAGCACTTACTTTTCTACGCACACGACGAGTCCGAACAAAGCTCCTCTCGTGTGTACATCGCGAATAAAGGTAAACCGAGCTATTTCGGACAAACACCCCATGAAATTCATATGTTCGAACAAAACGTTCTCCCTAAATTCTAGCCACATCGCGATCTCACCCTGAAAAATTCCGAACCTCATGAATTCCGAGCTCGCCAGCTCTCCCAACGCCAGACGTATTATATCCTTGGCCTTGCCTCGAAGAAGAAGCAGCGGCAGCCGCCCGGCGAATCGACTTGGCCCATAAAAAGCCAACGCGTACAGGATATCCCTCCCGTCTCAATGTCAGCAGTAAGCCGGTGGGCTTTTATAGCTCGGGGGTAATATAGTCGCGCGCTTGCGCAAAAAGCTCTCTCGGAAAATGCGCGTATACGCACCGGCTTCTCTCGGTACATATCGAATTTTGCGCGAGCAAATTTCGATGCTGCGCGCGCACGCGACTCGCTGTTCACGCATTTCTATCACGCGCGCGTCTCGTCGACGTTGGGGATACGGGGATTTCACGACAGCAGTGGCTCTGATTAGCCGGGGGGTTTCTTTGACGGGAATTGACTCGACAAACGGAAGAATTCGTCGTTTGCAAGCTCTGTAACGTAACGAAGCATTGTGTTTTTTTTCCGAACTTCGAAAACTCCTTCCCGACGACACTTAACGAAATTAAAAACTTCGCGATAGGATTTCGCTCCTACTGTTGCGTGTACGCACGTACACACACTTGAGAAGTATGTACAGAGGAGAAGTGAAGAAGAAGAGCAAGAACGGAAAGAAAAGGCAGAGGGGCGAGTTCGCGAGAATCTCCCTGGGGCGTTGCAGCACATCGGAGAGAGAGAGAGAGAGAGAGAGAGAGAGAGAGAGAGAGAGAGAGAGAGAGAGAGAGAGAGAGAGAGAAGGACGCCGTGTGTATGCGCCGCGGTATAGAAAGGGTCCCCGAGGAAGACACGCGCTCGACGCTCCGGGAGGACGGAAAATTGCGGTTGAAAATGTTAATCTTTGAAAATTATATGATGGGAGAGAAGAGACGCCGCGATGAAATTGATAGAATTTTATGGACTTGTCTCGTACACACGAGCGATAATATTCCGCTGCTATATCGCCGCCGCAAAACTGTATCATTCAAAGGAGAAGGGAGAGATGGGAACAAAGAAAAGGGGAAAAAGCGAGGAGATTAAAGTCGCTGCAGAAGAGAAGAGATAGGGAGAGAGAGAGAGAGAGAGAGATAGAGAGAGAGAGAGAGAGAGAGAGAGAGAGAGAGAGAGAGAGAGAGAGAGAGAGAGATAGAGAGAAGTACACGGGTGTGGAATCTCCGCCGTGCGTTTATACGCGCGTATATATATTTAAAGTCGCGCGCGTCTTATCTGCGAGCTTTTATTTCTTTTTCAATTCTCGCTCTCTAGTCGCTACGCGCTTAGTCGCGCTAAATATTTCGAAAATAATAAAACGCTCGTTAAACGCACAATAACGCTGACGTCTCAATGCTGTAAATATCGAGCTGAAATATAGCGCCGTAATTATCTCGATAAGATACTTCGTACGCGTACCGATTCGAAATGCCATATTTTCGCGTTTCTTTTTGTGAGCATATAGTAGGCGGAGAAACAAAGTTGCAGAAGGCTGCGGTTAGCGGAATGTTTCCGGGGCGATTTCGAAAATTCGCTAACCATATGTTCGCGACGATCCGTAGCGTAATTACACCGTTACGATCGATCCGCGCAATATGTCTTGATAGAAACAAACGAGTAAACGTAGAGTCTATAAGCGTAATTGGATATCAGGATTTTTTCCGTCAAAACACTGTCCTCTCCCGCAGTAACGAATCGAGGATCTTAATGAAAATCGAATTAATATCCAGCGCCGATTTCGCCCCAAAAGGAGCAAGCCAGCTACTCTCGCTACTTGACAAACTGGAAATACTCGCGATAAAGCAACCTATACGCAGCAAAAGAGATACGGCGCAGCCCCACCTCTTACTCGGAGAAAAAGAGACACACTTATATAGATCCGCGTGTGCATATGCATTCAAATTTTCCGATGACGCCCTCGAGAAAGCCATCTACGATCGCGGATCGGTATAAAGAGAACACACCTCTCGCTGCTGGGAGGAATCTCCGTGTAGGAAATGGAGCAGCTCTCGCGCTCGGCTCGGGAAAATATACGAGGAGCGATAAAATTCAAAAGAGGAAAAACAGTACAAAATACATACATCCGCGCTGAGGTATAGGAAAAAAGGAGCAAATCGACTCGAGAGAGGGAGAGAGAAGAGCCGTGATCCTTGCGGCGACTGGCGTGTGGATACGTGTGTACGTACGGTTATATCCCGTTCCTCGTCGTCGAATCATACTCGACACAGTCAAACGTACACGACTCGGGGATTTCAACGCTGCGGTGCTGACGTTGATCGATCGCGATTCTCTCTCTCTCTCTCTCTCTCTCTCTCTCTCTCTCTCTCTCTCTCTCTCTCTCTCTCTCTCGTTTTCCACCAGATTCGTGTTATTGTTTGCGTTCGCGCTTCGCTCTTTGTTGCTTTTCATACGCATGTGTGTGTATGTGTACTTATCGCAAGATGATGCCGCAGTTTTGGGAGATGGTCCCATGTGGAGGACGATGAATTCTTTTTTTCGATATGCAGATAAGGATTTACGTTCGACGAGAGAGACCGTTAGGTGCTACTGCCTGTGCGAGATCCGATCGCCTGATGAAAGTTTTCGAGAGGCGATTCCGCGCGCTTTTTATGGATTATGGACTCGCAATAGGCGTGCTTATACCGATAGTCCGCGCAGCGCAGTTATGTAGATCTCAGTGATTTTACGCGATGCTTTATATGCCCTGGAATATGCTTTTACTTGTTACTATACACTCTAGAGCTGCACTGCTAAATCAGCGCCCATGTATACCGTCTTATTCGAACCGTTATACTACACCTCGAATATTTTTATAATCGAGATCGATTAAATTCAATAAACGCCGTATCCCGAGCAAGTAGGTGCGTGTGTGTAAGTGTACATACCTAACGCAATAAAAAAATCGAAAAGCACCTGCTGGCGGTCTAATTGGCAGCGGGCACTAAAGCAAGAGAAATTGTTGGTAATTTCGACAATTAGCTTACTTTATGCTCCTTTGAACACATACGCGCAGAGAGAGAGAGAGAGAGAGAGAGAGAGAGAGAGAGAGAGAGAGAGAGAGAGAGAAACGCCTCGGCAAATGGTCCGGGAAACTCGACTCACGTCGATGCTGCAAAAATATAATACCGTAGCAGTAGTTCGCGCCGCGATTACCGCAGAAATTCCCCTTAAAGTTTGCGCGCGTCGTTTTCGAGAAAACTACAGAAAATTCCTCCAACTGTCGTACTAACTCTTCCGCGTGCGCTCGCACTTTCAACGGTATTTGTTAATGTTATAACACACGCACACACACACACACACACGACCTCGTCCCTTACACTTAAAAAATACCTCTCGTCAATTATTTTTCCTACGCGTACACATCTTCTTCGTGAAAGTGAGATGTTTTCTTCTCGCAATACTATAACTCGTGCAGGCGGTCAATTACGCCCCAGAGGTGAGCTCGAAAAGAAGAAAAAACGGCGTATCAACGTCATCCTTTATCAAAAGAATCACTTAGCAAAAGTAAGCATCGCACGCGAGGCACCTTCGCTGTATACAGTGTTATGTATACCCGGCATATAAGAGAAGAAAAATAAGCCCGCGAGAGAAAAATTGAAATCAGCACTCGCGTGAACGAGATAAAACTCACCCTCCTCTGCGCTGCATATACGATAACGTAATTCGGCCCATGTGTGCGTTATCGCGGCTTCTTTCATACGTATACACCAGAGAGAGAGAGAGAGAGAGAGAGAGAGAGAGAGAGAGAGAGAGAGAGAGAGAGAGAGAGAGAGAGAGAGAGAGAGAGAGAGAGAGAGAGAGAGAGAGAGAGAGAGAGAGAGAGAGAGAGAGAGAGAGAGAGAGAGAGAGAGAGAGAGAGAGAGAGAGAGAGAGAGAGAGAGAGAGAGAGAGAGAGAGAGAGAGAGAGAGAGAGAGAGTAAGAGAGCAAGTTTAGATAGCGCTACCCTTAGACTTCCGACGCGCTCTCTCTCTCTCTCTCTCTCTCTCTCTCTCGGGGCAGCAGCGGCAGCGGCGGCAGCGGCGGCGAATCAATATTTGGAGGGTAAGCGCCCCCACGATACATGAGTCACTCACCCCTACTACGCGCGAAAGCAAGAGTGTATGTGTGTGCGAGCAAGCGGCGTCTATGAGTCTACTCCTGCCCCATTGTTCTTCGCGCTCTAATGCTCGCTTCTTTCACTCGAATTTCTCTCTGTACTTCAGCAGCAGTTTTTTTTGCACGTGTATGTACGCTGGGGGAGCAAACAGAAGAAATACAGCTTTTTTCGTGCGCGCGTGAGTCATCTCAGTTTTCAGGACTGGCTGCGGTCCCGATCGTGTAACGGAGATAACGGGGTGCGATAATATCGGGGTTTGGTTTTTATTGCTAGAATTTCTGTTCAGGGGGGGGGGGGGTTTGAATGGATTTTTTTAATAAAAAGGTCAGTGTACGCCGATATTTTTTCAGGAGAAGATGAGTGTGTATGTGGCACGGACGGAAGCGAGTGATTTATATCTTTCATATTTCGGCCGGCATTGTTCGCGCGTACGGAATCTTCTCGCACAGTCAGGGGAAAAAGTAGAGATAGAGCTCGCACAATGCTCTGAAAAGTTTCTTTTCGGGAAAAGGCTGAAAGAAAGTTACAGCGCGATACACACGACTTGGCGAAAATAATGGAGCGAAAACGGAAACTGTAGTTTAAGAACGTTGTACGTTGTATGAAAAATCGATACATATAGCTAGAAGGATAGAGTGTATCCAACGCTACTATATAGGTACGAGGCTAATTACGGCATCTGTTCCTATCAAAAAGCATATTAGTCGTCGTGTGCTCGCAGTCCATTATTGTCCGCGCTCTAATGATCGTCTTTTATGATGTATACACCACTTCTGTATTCCCTTCTCGAATTACCTTCCTGTGTCCGCGTGCGCTGTTAGACCTTTTTTGTCCCCTGGACACACACGTGCACAGTCTCGTCTCTTCTATGATACTTTATTGCGTCTGCGACTGAATATAGACGCGCGAATTAGGGTCGTGAAATTGTGGAAGGTTCTATTACGCGCACCTGTGACGCTCTAGTATACCTACTTCTTTCGCATCAGTTAGATAACAACAATATAATCCAGCTCTCGCGCGGAGAGCGAGAATTAAAGCCAACCACTGCGCCCATTGTTCTCAGCGTTTATTATCCGAATAAACACGGCATATTGCGCGCCGACTCTTTTTCCTCCCCCTGCAGCGCTCTCCTCATTGTGCTCGCTCTCCTTTTGTATACAGATATGACACCCTCTTCTTCTGTTTTAATTTTTCAGCGCGCAATGCGGAGCTAGCCTCGCTATGAAAAAAAGCTTGAGAAATTACTCTCGGGCTGACGAGCGCGCGAGAGAGCTGCAAAGTAGATGCGATCTTTAAGCGCGCCGTGAGTGTGATTATGCGTGCGTGCGCATTATTATATGCAGCCGAGGGTGAGCGACGCGCGGCCGCCTGCATACAGGAGGAATTTAAATGAGCTTTTCCTCGATATAATACTCATGTGTATACTTATTTTATTTAAATCGGTCTATCATGCCATGCAACAATAATAACGTTCGGAATATGCAACATTCCTTTACGGATAAGCCGACGCTGAAAAAAGCTCTCATCCCGCAATTATCCGCATATCGGCGCAATGGTCCGCGATCGCGCGCCGGGAATTCTGCGAATAGTCGCGCTCCGAACGCAAACCGCCTTACGCGTAGTGGTTTACATAGTATCGACCGGCGGTATAGGCTCATAGTTTCGAGAGAGCGAACGTTCTGCATTCCCCGGACGCATGGAAGCGCATGCCGAGTAGTATAAGTGTATAACTCGCGACGGGATCGGCTTGTGGGTATAGGACTCGAGAGCTTTCGAGCTGTTTGATTTGAGAGGATCGTGTGGTATATTGATTCGACGAATTTTTATTCCCCGTGTTTGCGCAGCGTTATGAGTCACAAGGGTTGGGTGAACAGAAAAAGTCCGGGGTGTGAGTGAATTAGGGACGAGCTGCTTCGTTAGGCTTTTTTGTAATATATTTCTAAGAGCGCTCGAGAGCGCATTGTCTCTACGCTCGAATATGCGCCGCTGTGGCGAATTACCTACGTGACCGCCATACCGATCGGTGTAAAATGCGTAAGGTGTCAACAACCCGCCGCGACTGTCTACTTATTATTGATTCTCCTTCGTTCAGATTTAAATACTCAGGAGCAATCGAGATAGAGAATCTTCTACATTCCATAAATTTCGCTCATATGGGTAGAAGAAAAATCGGATTAGAAGCAGCTGACGCGGATCCAACACGCTGATGAAATTAAGAAAGTAGCTCGGATACAAATGCTAATCGGTTTTCCGCGAAAACTGGATCTCGATCTAATCCCGATTCCCGTAATCCGAGTGTAAGCATGCGGTAGAAAGCCTGAAAATTTATACATTCCCGCTCGTGACACTTAAAAGCTCGTTTTTCTTCCGGGCCGCTCGGAACAATGTTACACATTCATCCGCGTATGGATCCATGCATCACCATTAATTCTCCGCGCGTTTAGCATCTAAAGAAGCGAAGCGTTGACTCAGCGAAATGTTCATCAAACGGAGTGCCTAATCGATGAAGCCGAGAGCTCACGGCAATTAAACGCCGCTTTGTGATAAGGTCTATCCTTATTTGAATACCGAGCGAGATAGAGTAGAGGAAAAAGGCTCTTCGATTCCACGCTTCCTTGCCCTCCGCTTCCTTTATCATACTCTCTTCCTACTCCTCGCTATGGCGTAGCGTATCGTAATTACGTTCGAGAACGACGTAATTAATCAAGCAATTTCTGGCGCGATTTGCTTCGCGCGTTGATCATCATCTTCCCCCGCAAAAAAGGGGCATCAATTACCTGCGCGGCGGCCACTGCGCGTCGCGGGGACACGAGGAGAGGATCGGGTTTCAAGGGCAAGTGCACGCAGTCATCGCTTCGGTCTTATAATATTCTTGAGGTTTTCTGTTCTTTTGTTCTCTCTCGGGAGGATCGATCGTGTCTGATGCGTTTTTTTTTGGAATCATCTCGGCTGCTTGGCTGTTCTCTCGGTCGTGCGATTCGAATGAGTGTAAGCTCGAAAGCTGCGGTTTGAGAGTGATTGATTTTTTTTCGGAGGATTATTTGTTCACAGGAAGCGATACACACTGTGTTCTATTTATTTTTTGTGTATCCACCACACATTATTATGCTAAAAACTGTCGTTCATTCTCTGCTTCTTTTTGTTCCAGGTGAGTTCCCAACCACGTCGCTAGAACAACTCGTAAGTCTGAAAGCCGTCACACGCGGATAGGTTAATTTCTTTTTGATAGCTCAACACTTCATCCCCTTGACGATATTGACTTACCCGTAAAACACCGACGGCGTGATAAATTCGAGAAGTATGTAAATGGGGAGAGGATATCTCCCGAAAAAAAGATACTGGCTTATTCACGAAGCATCGATCTCACTGAAACGCAGCGTGTGTGTGTTTGTACCCTGACCCTTCCCATATAAATAACAATTAGGCTCACTGTCAACTCGAAAGTGATCCTCTTGCCCCGGATTTACCCCAAACGGAAATAAATTTCGATTTCTCTGTATACCCGCGTTCTCTCTATAGCCCGTGCGTGTTATTTACGTCTTTCTACCTGCAGCCACGCACTGTTTTTTAAATATAGAAAAAGCTTCATAGAGTGAGGATATAAATCGTAATAAACTGCACTTTTCGCTCACTACATAAAAAACTTTTCGAGACCTTTGGGGTGGCTTACTGCGTAATGTGTGCTTTACTTACTCTCGAGATGCGACGTGCGTGTATCATCGTTCTCGTACTATGTCAAAGTAATAAAAAAAGGGAGATCAACAAATATTTCATCGAAGGAACTTTCCTCGTAAACTCGACGAAACGGTGTTGATTTCACCGCGGCAAAAACAGCCTCTGAAAAAGCTTCCCCGCAAAAAGTCATTGTTTGCAGAGGTACAATAATAACGATCCTCGTCATTAAAAAATGAAATACCCGAGCCGTAAAAAAAAGAATGCCGTGTCCCGAGAAATTAGTATCTCTCGCCGCGTCGTCGTCTTCATTCTCTCCGGTCTTTTTCGACTCATTCTTCCTCTCGCTCCCTCATCATCCCCGCGTAATTATAAAACGAGTCGAACAATGCCACCGCGTCTTTTTCATTCCTCTTCTCCGTAAGCGATCGCTCAAAATTATGTCATTTTGTTTGGCTCGCGCTACGTTCTCGATTTCGCTTTTTCACCCGCTGCGCTTTATTACTTCGTTATTTCTCCACGATCGAGTTTGCGCTCGATCAATCACGCGGGTGTTCGTATGTGTATGGGACCGACGTGTTTGCTCGTGTGTACGATTATTGATTTACGGGGAAAGTTTGTTGCTGATGTATTTTTTCGATTGTTGCGTATGAGGTAATCGAACTGTATGAATCGATACAAAAGGGAAACGCGTATTGCGAGTCGAATTGAATTTATTGTATCGAAAGCATATGGGGGAAATGGACGCGTCGACATTCGAAAGGGCATTAAAACGCGATTACTCGTCGACGGGTTTTTGTGCCGTGTAACGAATGAAATTATAGGTATTATACTTTCGGAGCGTGTACCTCGGCGAGTTGTGACGCTGATGAAGTGTCATTCGTAAACGGGTATTAAAACCGAGCGAGTGATATGTCATTGTATAAGCGGTAATTAAGTGTACATCGATACGAAAATTGTAGAATTCGTATGAATTGAAAAATTTAATAACTAGATCAACTATTTCGATCGGAATGTAGAGCGAATTGCGGGATACAATTGTACATCGCGGATACAGTTACGACCCTATTATATCGGTACACACATAAAAACTGTAATCACATCGCGTTTATGGTCGATTGTATAGTTGAGTTACACGTGCAATTCATACTTTCTCCATTCCATAAAATTGCTCCTCATTCTCTTACTGTTACAATTTTAATCGAAAAATTCTTCAATAAAACATCAGCGATATCTATTCGCTACACTTCTGTGACTCACACAGCACATCTACTTTTTTCACACATGCGCGCATCAGTTCCATTCGATTCGTCAAAAGAAGGAGAGAAACACATCAGTCGCCTGCACAGACTGTGGCAGCGCATACCCCCCTGAGTAACCTTAACAAATGACAGGCACACATCAGGCGCAATTTCCTAAAAGCAATAAAGCCCGAAAAGCTACACAACTCCAAACACAGTCCAAAACTCGTCGGCTAACTCGACTCGCCGTGTGTTCCTTCGACGATAAGAAAATCAATACGGCCCGTCCATGTAAATGAGCCCTACAACACTTTTTTTTACTCTCGCATTGGCTCGACCCCCGAATTTCGTGCGGATGATTCACCTTGGACAAACTTATAGATATAGGTATGGAAGGCTCAAATATGCGCTCTTATATTCTTTCCATTTTCTCGACCCAGCGAGGGGCTGCTGTCACTTTCCCTTGATTGCACACTCATTACCTGATATGCGTCATCTTGAACAAAAACTTCCTGATATTATTATTCAGTCAGTAGGGGATCCGACGAGCCTCGTGGTCGGATGTTATATTTTTCGACGGATTATATTGGGGTTCATCCAAGCGACGTGAGATTATTCTGAAAATATTTTCACAAATCGCAAGCCATGCTTAGTATAAATTTAATTAAATATTTCACGTCGACATTATTTACGACCGCCATATAAACGCCATTAACGACGGTGAAAATACGCGAGACTAAAAATTCTTCCTTTTCCAAACATAAAATAAATCTGACCGACCATCGTATAGCTATAATACTCGTCGATTAATATATATCCTATCTTTAATTGTAAGCACCAATACGCACTCGCGCTTCTATATCCAAACGACTTTCATAATATCCATAAATACCCGTCTCTGAAAGCTTAATCGAAACGATATAGCAATAACCCGATGCATTCGAATCTCCGCAGCTCGTGCCATAATGAATTTCAAATTATCCGTCGAAAGTGACCCGGCAGATACGCCGAGCGCTTTGCTTAAAATATTCAACGTCGACGAAAATTACAAAATGATCGCGCTCCGAAAAAAAGCGCAACCACGCTGAAAGCTCATTCATATTTAATCGAGCCCTCAACTCAATCACTTCTCGCGCGTGATTCATCTATGTTTATACCCGCAGATCAGGCTGTCGATAAATTAAATCGATCCCTTGCACGAGCTCGAAAATTATGTCATTTCCAGAGCTCTCGACGCTATAAAACGACCTTGTGCTGATGCTGCGCCCCGTCGCGAGTTCCTCTCTCCCACCAATTAAGATATCACGGATTTTCGGATTCCTACGGTCTCTCTCTCTCTCTCTCTCTCTCTCTCTCTCTCTCTCTCTCTTTTGCTATATGGCGAGTGAGAGAAACGAAAGAGAGCGAGTAAGAGAGAGAGAGAGAGACAAGGTTAATTTACGCGCCTTTAAAGACGTCGCCCGAGCGTGAAATGCATGTACGCGTATACGCGGCTCTCTCGCGGAGCCCAAAACCCGTTTGCCGAGATCCCTTGGATGGCGCTGCAGTTGCTGCAGTATACCACTATACCTACGCCCGATGTGGTGGGGGCCAGAACAGGTTCTATAAAATTGAGCGTTCTTCCGTGAAACCCTTATCTCCCGGCGGGCATCTTCTTCTCTCTTCTCTCTTCTCTCGCTCTGCACCTACGTGCGTACATGCGCGTGTGTGTACGTGTATGCTAGGATATAATGCACTATATATAGTATATAGCAGCTTTGTGTGTACGTTATAATATACAGTTGCGCGAGAGGCGACGTCAGGAATGCACTTGACTTTTGTTAATTCCTCCAAGAGAGGAGAGAGGGTCGGATTAATGCCCGACTGAATGGGGGATATCTGATCGCGGGTTCATATACGCAAGCAGTCCTTTATGATGATTGTATTGTAATTTCCGCGAGCTACATTGTGCGAAAGGGCTTTATTCTGCCGTCACGCGGTTTGAATCACGCGCCTTTTTTTCGGCCGAGGTTAATTTACGAGATGAAAGTCGCAAAGTAAGATAGAAGGATGATGATCGATGACGGTATCGAGATCGCATTATAAACTACTGTAAACAGCGGCGTTTCACAAAAATATACGACATCCCGATGGCCAGGTTGACGCGTATAAGCCTGAGAGCTGGATGAAATCTCGTAGCTGCGGACACACATCTTATTCTCGCCTGGTATTAGAGAAATACCGGGTTTTACAACTGGAACACACTATAATCCACGATATATTCCGAATAACGCTGAATATTCAAAGTAGACAGTCGGACGGGTCGTTGCTCTCAATAAATCAAAAGCGTCATATTTTTTCGTAAAATAATCGCGCGCGCGCGCACCGCGCCTAGTATTTATAAATAAAAACACGCGACGAGCAAGCTGAAAAGTCGCTTATTCATTAGCTTTAATACGCGCCACGTCTGTTAGTGCTACAGTCGTGCGGACATACGTGGAGTAAAAAGAGCTGATGAGCTTCTTGCGCGCGCTTCTGAAATTTCAAGATCATTTCATTCCATACACCCGAGGGAGATTAGTTGCTCGGAATTTTTCCCGAGTCACGTGAGAGAGAGCCGCACACCGGCCGAGGCGAGGATCTGATACTAATTGACAGGCTGTTCGGTCGGTTTGAGCGCGGCGCCTTATGCGCACTTGTTCCACGAGTATACGGTATTAAAATGCCTATTTATTGTCGATGCACACGTGGGAGGCTTAATTAAGTCTTCGTCGCCTGCAGCGTAATACAGAATATCGTTTTGATAAAAGTTCGAGCTGACTTCTTGGAATATCGAATGGATATATTCCATTGCCGTATAAAAGTGCCAGCCGAGCGAACGAAAAGAGAAAAAGAAAGAAACAATGAAAGTTTCGAGAGAGAGGCGCAGCCCCGGCTAATAACACGTTGGCTTGATGAAGGCTAAAAGCCCGAGAACGTTTTAAAAGCTCTTCCGCGAAATGAGCCCTTGCGAGTCTATAATTTGATATCTAAAAGGTCTCTGCATCGGAGCCGAGCTGCACGAGAGAGAGAGAGAGAGAGAGAGAGAGAGAGAGAGAGAGAGAGAGAGAGAGATCGAGCTGCTCGCTTGTGCGTTCTGGCGTCTGAAAAATCGCGTTACTGTTAGATAAATCGGAACAACAGCCTGTGTGTCTACATTACTCGTAATCCTGCACTTTTCCAAACGCTCCGTCGTCGTAAAAAAGCGAGTTTACAGAGCCGCGCAATCAATTTGCGGCGGACAATTAAATAAAGCCTCGAACCGACGCTGCGGTGTAAGATCGTTTACGAGTATATGCAAATAACCCTTTAAACAGCTCGTCCATCGAATTTCGTTGTATGTGTAAGGTAAGGATGGGAAAAGCGTTATCAGACCCGCCGAACGCTCGTAAAAGGCCTCCCGTCGTAGTTAAGTCATAGGAAATCGTTAAGCTAGGATAGCCGGCTTACTTAGGCACGAATTTATGACACTCCGCGCGCTGGCTACATCCGCTGCTGCTGCTGAGGTGAAAAAAGAAGGATAACTGTCGATGTATCTAGCGCCATGAAATTCCTAATCGGCTTTCGAGTGTGTTTGGCTTTTTTGGAAAGGATGGCTCCATTATACGCTTGTTTACCGAAGTCGATTGATTTATAAAAAAAAATAGTATAAAATCGCCGTTATAACTTATACTCGAATATCACGTTTGATTTTTCCACCTACGAGGTAAATCCTCGCCGGCGAAGAAAAAAAAAGAAGTAGCGTAGGCGGTTTCGCGAGGCATTCCTTCATTTCCATAAAAGCGCGTCGCGTGCCGGCTACACTTTCGCGCGGCACAAAAACTCGCGCGAGCTGTTTCTCTCTCGAGATTTCGGCCCGAGGCAACGAAAGGGCAGCGACGCGTCTCAAGGACTCGAGCCTCGGTGTAACCGAGGGCCGAAATATGAAGTCGAGGTTCGGCTATGCGGTGTATAGGTATATAATGTAGACGGCTTTTTAATCTTCATCCGGTTTCGTGAAACGCGAAACTGAGGAAGTACGGCGAAGTATAACGGCGCAATGATGCGGCGATGAAATCGCGATAGTCCGATAAGAGGGGAGATCTGAGTCGAATGTCGAAAGCGTGAAAAAACTGCATTATTGTTATACTATACATTATTGCACTTAAGAGTTTATCGTTGCATGAAAATAATAATGCCTGTACGTTTGAAAATTTCAGAAGCATTCGAGTAAAATAGAAATGCCAAACCAAGCGCCAACGCCATTCAAACCTCTCACTGTAAATCTGTTCCGCAATTTACAGGTTGAAATAGTAAATCAATCAAATATTAATAACTCAAATACTTATAAGTTGCTGTTATAGCACGAACCGCCCAATATAAGCAAGCCCAAGAAGGCTCTTTTGGCACCGGTGGCGATCAATTTTTCGATAATGGATTTACGTAGAGTTTCGAGAAAATTGAGCGACTGACGCGCGATGGAAGCCGTACGTGTAGGCACATGTGGTTTATGTACCAAAACTGATTAATCAAACGATCGATTTCCTCGTTTGAAACGTCACGGTACACACGCTTACTTTCGAAAAGAGACCGTAAAATGAATGTGTGTGCCGAGACATAACGCGTAACAATATTGACAAACGGCAACACTAAAAACCGTTCGCTAATTAGCCAATAAATGATGTAAATAGCTGTTTACCCAAGCTTCCGCACATAAAAAGGGCTTAGCACTTCGAGGAAAATAAGAAGGGTAGGAACGAAGCGTATGGAGGATCTCCGGTGTACCCACTCGCGCGATGCCTAAGTCATAAGAATCCGATTAAGTGCATTCGGTGTTCTATGCGAGAGCTGCGAGAGGACGCGACTAGTCTAGCTCCCTCTACACGGTGTTATAGAGGCGCCTCGACAATGTGTGCTTATCAGATGTAGAGGCGAACGACGGCGCGGGATCGAAAGCCCCGTAAATCCCCCATAAAAGCCTGACCTCACGTAACAGATTTTCGCCTTCCCAATACAAGTCACGGCTGATTTTCAAACCCATAGCTATATCGACGAAAAGTCATCATTTTTCCTCTCAAAAATTACACATCTGCCATCTTCCGAATTCCAGGCTTGCCATCGTCATCATAGATTATTAACACCCTATATCGCTCCCTATAGAAAGAGACCATCTCACCACCCAGAACATTCCCCGCATCCTCGCCGGCGAGAATTTCGAATAAATACGTTATATGCCCGCGCGCGAACTCCTCGCATTCGAGCCTCCGAGGATGTATACGCACGCAGACGCAAGAACCTGCCCTAAGGGCACGAACGCATTAAACTTGCAGCGGTCCTCTCGCACACAGCAGAGACGAAGAAGAAGAAGAAGCCGCCGCCTTCGCGTTTTCGTTCTTCCTCCACAGACTGTACAATAACGGCCGCGCGTCTGCTCCTCTTCTCCCCTTTTTTCGCCTATATACTCCTCGTTCTTTTTTCTCTCTCTCTCTCTCTCTCTCTTTCGTCCCTTTTCTCCTCTGCACACGCGAAAAGGCTTTGTTCGTGCGTGTATAGCTCTCTCTTTCGCTCGCGAATTTCGGACGTGTTTTATTTATGACGCCGACTTTATTTACGATAATTACCGGCAGAGTCGGTCGGTTAGAAAAAGCTACGGGCGCATTTTTGCGAGCGGCCGCGTTGAAATGGAGAGCCTTCTGCCTTTGGAATTTTCGAAGCCGCGGAGACTCCATAACAGCGCGTGTCGAAAAAAAAAATATTCGAATCGAATGCAGACGAACGTCTAATCAGCCGCGCGTTGCAGTAATTGAATCGCGAGTAAGTAAGTCCTGTAATTGAAAATCCTCCTCGAAACCGCACCGCTGGCTCGCTCGGTTTTAATAATATTCTCCTCCGAAGAAGAGTAGCGAAACCGCAGAGAGCGTGTCACTTCAACCTGCTGACGAAGTTCCGACGAGCGTGGCGTGCAATAATTTTCCAGAAGTCTCCCCATCTGTCCCCCTCCCGCTCTTTCCGCCCACCTCCGCTTTGTCCTATCTTCCTCGCAACCGATGCGCGCGTATTATGCAGTCTCGAGGGCCGCGCGTATAGTCGAAAAGCTCTGGTCTGGCCTGCGCTGAAGGCTGTGTAGTATACTCGTGGATTATGGTATACGGAGGATATGATGATGCTGATGGCGTGTGTAGCGCAGGCCCGAAAAAAAGGGACGCCTCCTAAGATAATTGGTAGGACTGGATTCCATGCAACTTTCAGAGCCTCCGCGCGCGTAATTAATAGTTCCGCGCTCTCTCTCTCTCTCTCTCTCTCTCTCTCTCTCTCTCTCTCTCTCTCTCGTATCCCCCGCCTTCTCTGATGCTTCTTCTTCTTGCTTTCTTTGTCTTTCACCGCTATAGGTCGCTCTCGATACCTGCGAGCCTCATCTCCATCTTTCTGATGGCTCTGCGTCATTTTTCGCTCTCGTTTCGCGACGTGCATTTCGCTTTTCGGTACGTTTTTTTTTACCAGCGAATATAAGTGTTTTGTAGCTGGTTTACAGGCGAGCTCAATTTGAGCGTGTAATATTCAGGGACGAGCTGAATATTAATCAGGTCGAAAATTTCGGTCGGTGATAAGTTGACAAAATTACATTTTTTAAAAATTATAAAATACTACAATTTCTATACGAAATTTCACAGACTTTACACACCTCCCTACCCTATTCAACAAAAATGCCACAGCTCGCGCGAGCCCGAGTATGTTTGACTTTACACTTCTCCCGCTTACCTACACGCGGTTCTCGGCATATTTACAACCTCCGCTTCATCTCTCCTCTCTCTCTCACCCTCTTGCCTTTTATATACGCGCTATCCGATCCCTCTCTCCCGTACATACATACATACCCGAGTCTCTCTCCCCACCGTTTTCCACGTATCTGCCTCTGCTTCTCTCTCTCTCTCTCTCTCTCTCTCTCTCTCTCTCTCTCTTGCGCGCGCGCGTATCATCGTCCTCTCTTCTCTGTCGGTTCTGCTTGCAAAGTAATATCGCGTTGCTGCGCGTCCCGAGAGCGATATCTGGAACTGGATTCCTCGGGAGCGTCGCTCGTTGACGCTGCCGCCGCCGCCGATGCTGGAAATCGATAGAATTTTTGCCGATCGAGATAATGGGCCTTACACTTGTTTCCGAGCCGATTGCCCCCCGAGATTGCCACCGTCTATAGTTTCTCTCTCGTGAGATTACCCGCGAGAGCGAGAAGCTTTTTCTTTTATTTTTTGTACGGTATTATGACGTTGCGTGGTGTATGGAAATTAAGCGACTCTCGGTCATACCATACGCGCTACACGTGCGTGTTTTCAAGTTGTACGCGAGACTTTTCGCGGTGAGCTGTGCACGGGATGTATCGCGAGGTTTTATTCATTTCTGGGTATAGCTAAGGAATTTGTTCGGGAATTAATATGGGACGATGGATGCGTATGGTAGCTTCTTGTTTCGACGTAAGCAACGATGTTCTAAGCTTTAATTGCGTGTTCCGCGAGCGAGGAACGAGATATTTGATACTCTCGGCCGCTGCACCGCTAGTTTGAATATCGCGCGGTTTATTTTCAACGCATTCTGAGAGCCGAGCGTTAATTATGATAGCGGCTCGAGATCCAGAGAGAGAAGAGCTGATGCGCGAATGTATACATTTTGCCCGCATTCGGCGCTGATGCAGTTAATTGACACATCAATAGAATTTACATTCCTCTTAATGTTTTTTCCACCATCGAATTGATAGCCAAGCTACGGGCGAGTGAGCTATTTTTTTACGACGAGCTTTTTAGCATGTTATACTCTCCGATGGCTCTGGTATAAAAGTTATGATCCATTTAGCGCTTATGCGAAGGCTTCGGCGCTTTTACACAAAGTAATACCGCTCTCGAGGAATAATTGATATAGAAAACCTAGCCGTAAAACTCGAGAGAATTCCAGCTCATAAGTCACTCGCACACCCGTGTGTATCCCTTATAAATACCGCAGCTCGCGTATCCGGAATTTTTCACGATCACCCGCAACATAAATCCTCGCATCTGTTGAAAAATGCATACACGCCGCGGTGCCATATCGGTAATAAAAGACTCATCCCCCCTGCACAGCGATATTTATATAAAACCTCTTAAATTTCGAACCCCACGTGACTCCAATCCTCGACGAAGCCATCCAAGCACGCGTCGTGTCCTCCAGTGAAATCAAATTTGCACTAGGGTACATAATCGTCCTGGGCTGGCTGTACGAGCGTGATTTAAGCTTATTAGAGGACTGAGCACAGCGGAAGACGATTCGTTCTCTTTTGCTCCTGCTGCGGAGCAATCTCTCTCTTTCGATCGCCTTTGATTCCGCTTTTCTCTAGCGGCTTCTGTTCTCTTTTTCGAAGCTCCCCCTACTACTACGAATGGCGTTTCCGTTGGCTTTTATTTCTCGTGTGGGTGGACGGTCGCGATTGCTCTGAATATTTGAGGGGTAATGCGGACACTCTTTTTGAAGACTATTGGTAATCGTCACGCTGTTGTATGGGCAGTTTTCTCGGATGGATGGGCTTTGGAATTTTTCGCGCATTTATCGGTAAAAAATAACTGCCTGCAATATGGATACGCAGAGATCTGATTACAGTAACAGAATATTGATAAACGTTAAAAAGAAGCAACACACCAAGTCCATTAGACATACTAGCAATTTCACCTATAAGCAGCGATCCAATTTGTAAGCAGTTAACCGCGCATCGGGATAATTAATAATCGAGTCGTGTAAACAAATAACTCATTACAAGCGGCGCATCCGCGATATTACACCGCGCGCGGCAATTGGCCGGCGCGGTGTTTTAATTAAATCCGATAAACGCGCGCTTTCGTATCTTAGCTAAAGCCGATTGAACAGCCGCCGCTTTTTGTTTTACTGCTGAACGCATTAGCATCGCGCGCGAGGTATTTATTTAACAAAGCTCTTATTAAATAGCCAATCAGGTGAAATAATTTCTCTCTCTCTCTCTCTCTCTCTCTCCTTATCGCTTCGCAATACTGCTATCAGTTTTTCGCACTCGTTCGAAACTCCTTCTACGTTCGATTCCTTATATCTGGGTCTACCTTATCCGGAGCAATTATCCTCCCGCTCTCGACGTTTGAATTTACGAGCCATCGCCTCGTACTTGGTCATTTTCGCTAATATGCGGAAAAAAGATACTTTCCTCCCTTATCCTACATGGCTCCCTCATCAAAAGCCTCTCGACGATAATAACGTCCAACACACTACATTCTCCGGTCAGTCTGGCACACTATCCGACACCACATATTTTTCTACGAGCACCACGCTCTATATCCACCATATACACTCCCCCTCGCGAACTTTGTCCATCTCGTCCTGGTCTCATATTTTTCGTCCTCTCCTAGAGGCGCGCGCGTTAATCCTCTCTCTTTCGGACGACCCCGCACGCGGCGCTTTTTCGTATACACACATGCAAGGGGAGCCAGAGCAAAGGAGACGGAATTTTCGCGGGGAGCGATCCGACGCGATCCTTAGGGAGAGCTGCGCTCGGAATCGATGCGCGATTGCTTCGTACATGTGCGAGAGAGAAGAGCCAGCAGACCCTCGGTGATGCGAGTCTGTCTGACCGTCTAACTATTAGGGCTTCGCTCGTCGCGTTGCATTTCGTTTGGCTGCTCTTCCCGCGTTTCGACTTTTATTCGATGCTGAGCTGTTGCGCCTACTGTGTCTGAGCGGGCTTTTAACGCGACGAGAGCTGAATTCTCAAGTAGGTGGGATATTTTCTTGTGTTTTGGGGCTATAAATGCGTTTTTATCAGCATTATTATATTTTTGCGAAAGGAACGGCGAAATCGAGCTTTTTGGGATACTCAAGTTATAGTAGAGAACACGAAATTCACTCCACTTCGTCTTATACTTCCCTTACGCGCGTAGACATAAAATTCGATCGTTACAAGAAAACGACTCTCCAAGTTATATGGAGCATAATACGGCAAATTAGACGAGAGCAGCAGTAGAGCCGCTTTTATGCGGCCACTCGAATATTTCATCGCCGAAACTCCCCATCGTACTTTTTAATCAAAGCATAAAAAGACCGCAACTTGAATAAGCATCTCTCTCTCTCTCTCTCTTTCTCATCCGACATCATCCCCTCGTGTATATAAACCGAACCGACCTCCCCCGCTCGGAAAAAAGTTTCGCCATACAAAAGGAAAACTCATTAGCAGTACGAAGTGATTTTTCTCATGACTCGCGAGCATCCACTCATACAGCCACAACAGAGCGAATACAAGAGGAGTACAAAAACAGAAGAGACAGGCGCGGGGATCCAATATGTGAAAGGAGCAAAAGTAGGAAGCGAACGAGACAGAGGCCGAGTTCTCGAGAGCGAGATAAAGACGTAAAAAAAACGCGGAGCCGGAAAAAGGCAGAAAAAGCAGCCGCTCTCTCTCTCTCTCTCTCTCTCTCTCTCTCTCTCTCTCTCTCGCTCCTTGCCAGAGCGAACCTAGGAAAAAGGAGAGTAGACGCGTGCAGTATAGCTATATACACTTACCGGAAGGGAGAGATAGATAAGGCAGTCACGAAGCTTAACGGTAAGGCGCGGACATAAAGGAGACGTAATTAAAGAGAGGATAACCGATGGAGAGAAGAGTCCCTCTGCATGGTCCTGTGCCGACGTGTGAGAGAGCCGCGGATAGACTCCTCGATTTGTACAAGAGAGGCGGGACAGCTATGGAAACGGACGGCAGACAGAATCGAAAGGGGATGTATAGAAGAATGCGATAAGCGCTGCTGCGCGCGCGACGATGGAAAAGGCGCCGCGCGAAATTTTTCCTCGTCTTCGTTTTCTCCTCCGAATGCACAGAGAGAAGCATCAGCGGAGAGCAAAAGGGAAATGGCTCTGTGCGCGCGAGCAGGTATAATTAACGAGGGGAAGAGATCTCGAGCCGCGCGAGGGAAATGAGAATTAGATTCGGCGGATGGAGAGGTGTATATCGTGCAGTGTATGCCGGTTGTTATGCACGAAGGAGGTGAGAGAGAAAGGCTAAAATGGGAAAAGCGATGCGCGATCGAGTTGCCGGCAATTTGTATAATAGCTCCCCCTCGTCAATGCGGGAGACTATAGCAGTCGCGACGATGGATTTTAATTGTGTGCAATAAAAGCGCGGTTTTCTTTGGCACCGAGAGCCGTACGTGCTGCTGCTGATTTTGCATTTAAGCGGAGTAATTGCGAAGCGTGTAAGCGCGTGTTACGAGCGGTTTTGCAAGGCTGATGAGTGAATTTTGAGAGCCCGAAAATTAGAGCGGTAGTGAAAAGACCTGTTCGAACCTGCTTTATTATACATTGGCGCAACTGCGTAAAAAAAAATACTTCCTCAGGAAAATCAAACAAGTCCACGATAGAACTTCAGGTACGCGCGCAATCCCTTACCCTAAACAACTAGCCGCATAAGGCTCGAGCAAAAAGCGCGGAGCAATTAAAGAATTAAAAGCGCATCAAGTAGAAAATTGAATTAACAGTCGTAATTACAGTCGAAGCCTCTCTCACAACAACAAGAACGAGGAAAAAAGAAACAATCCCATAGGAGAAAAAGCGCGCGGCTGTCATTTGAAAAAAGCGCGCGCACCTGCTATGGAGAAAAGTACGCGCAGAATTAAACCCGTCGTCGAGCGGATAATCGCGCGCGGAGCTCGGTGCGCAGCAATTAAAGGGAAAAATCGAGGAGCGGACACGCAGCTTAAACAAAATACCTCCTCGTCTGTGTATAGTATAGGTACATGTGGAAGCAGCAGGCCACGCGATGGGGAAAAACAGGACGACACACGCCGCTGACGTCATAAAGAGGCGCTCCTGTGTGCCGAGTCGGATAAATAAAACGCGACGCATAGTGCAGTAAGGGACGCGATGATGATTATTCGCCCACCCGCAAAGTCGATTTTAAGTGTAGATCTACGCCCGATTGATGGATACTTCCGTGTGATAATTAATCTCTCTCTCGCGGTATCCCAATCTCGATGAGTGATCGGGGCTGGTTGAGAGGAAAATTGAAATTTGAGTTTTCAGAGAGCCATTAAAATTTAAGTTTTCAGAGAGCCATTAAAATTTTTAATGATTGCATAGTGGAAACAAAGTTTGACGCGCATAAAACGATGAATTTTCCCAGGTATGCGCAAACTAGCTCTCTCGAGAGAGGTGCGACGACTCGTTCGATAATAACCGAGTGAACCTTCACAGACGACTATAACAGGATCACGTCTTTTCCTACGATTGAAAAAAAAGAAATAGGTTCGCATGGCGTTTTCACTCGACAACGAGACACGTCTTCAAAGAGAAAAGAGTATAACACATAAAGAGAGACACTGCGATTCTCGTTTCACGGCCTTGTACGGCCTTTGCACGAAACGCTTAAAAGGACGTACACAATTGCCCGAGGAGTTCGATGGAAAATAAAAGAATCCATACGCAGCCGTATCGAATTAAGAAGCGACAAGTAGGTACACGCGGTAAAAAGACCAAGAGTCCAACCGCGACGTAGGTATAGAGTTGTAGTAGGAAGTATACAATCGCATAAACTGTGTGGGATGATGGAAGAAGGAGAGAGAGAGAGAGAGAGAGAGAGAGAGAGAGAGAGAGAGAGAGAGAGAGAGAGAGGAGATTATCTCCTGTAGTTTTGCCCCGCTTGATGTACTGGTAGTTTAATCGTTTTCTAAAACGCGGATTTGTATGCGGCTTTTACAACTAAGTGTATGGGATTCTTGATGCGTGAAATTTTCATTGTATCGCTGTGCTTTAAACGTTATGCACGCTTGTCTGCGTATTTCGAAAAAGCTCACATTTCCCTACAGCGTTTACAACGTAAATCGAGTCCCCGCAGCGCATTCAAATCTAGCGTACCGAAAGCTCAGCCCAACCAGTCCTAGCACACATACACACACGACGATCAAAGTTTCCTCCAAGAGTCGAAAGAACCGCCCGCGGCACAGGAGCGTATACAGCGCTGTGATTTGCCGGGTTTGAATAGACTAAATTGGAGCGCGGGACTTTCCTACGTAGCGGTATATACACTCTGCGATGTTTTTCCGCAACTCGCCCTCGTTACGCTGCACGCGCGATACACATATCCTCATCGCTCTCTTTTTTTCCATAGCGCTGCGCTTTTCGCGCCCGCGTTTAAGGTTTCGAGTGTGTTTCGGGGAAACCGGTGAATGCACGAGCAGAGGGATTTCGAATTGCTGCGGTGGTTTGCGGTCGGTCCGTGTGCGGGCTTTGAGCATCCGATTCGGATTTCCGTATAGCACGTGGGTGTACGCATGCGGGGACTTTTTAATTACGGGGTTTCTGATGCGGCGCTTTTTAATCAGTCCGAAAAGTTTGTTTAGCCGCGTGTGCACGAGGGAGAAGCGACGAGCGGCTTTTAATTAATTTCGAGCGTATAACAGGATCGATCGTCGAAACGAGATTTTTCTCTAATTACCGAGCGTTGACTCATTTCCTGATGCGACAAAGTCCTGGCAAAGCCGTAAAGTGTGTACGCGAGTAAAAGCCGCACGGCAGCGTTGAAATTACAGTCAGCTTATTAGCTATGCGCGCGACGGCGCTAAACACACACCCCGCGCGTTGACGCGCAACACCTGTACGACAGGCTGAAACGAGAAAAAGGTGAATTCCTTCGTCGACATACGTGTATAGGTATACAAAAAGCTCGCGTTCTATCAGTCAAAGCCGGGGGGTATACACACGCGAGCCGTGTAATTTCAGCGCGGCTCCTCCCAAACGATCGTTCTCCGCGAATCCGTGCAAGAATGTGTCTCTCCGTCTCTTGTAAAGTCTAACATCATACCGTCTTTCGATTTCAGAGAGAGAGAGAGAGAGAGAGAGAGAGAGAGCGCAGAGGAGGAAGTGTCTGTGCCGTGAGCAGTCGGCTCAGACGGGACGACAGAGAGCGAGGATGAGACGCTGCACCGGAAGCTAGAAGGAGCCGCGAGCAGGTGTCATGGCCAGGAGGCGGCCATGCTCGTGGATCAACCCACTGGCGCTGCTGCTCCTGCTGGGCGGGTTCGCGAGCTTGGCCCAGGCCTACCTCGCCGTGCTCTCCTCGAACCTGCCGGCCGGTACGTTGGTCTTCGAGGCTGGCGTACCGCATCTCGGCGGGAAGAGGAAGTATGCGGCTTCGCAGGACAGGACGGCTTGGTTTGCGCTCAAGCTGCTCAAGGTGCATCCGCATACTGGAAGGGTTACCTTGGCCAAGAGCCTAAACTGCGATGGTCTGCAGTATCCGAGGTGAGTTCGTTTTGAGGATTTGTTTTATATAGTTTTTGGATTTGGGTGGATGACGCGGGGAAATAGATGCAGGCCGAGTTTGTTAAGACGCGATAACTTCATGAGTCTTTTAGATAAGAAGAATTCAATTTTTATGGATGGAGGCTGCTTCATACTTTATTATTATTAAAGAAAAACTCACGAACCTTTGAGCTTTAATTTTTAAAAAAGCTTAAAGGTTCGTGAGTTTAAGAATAGATCTGTCAAATAAACATGTTCACATTTATTTCAATTACAAGAAGACGACGTCTATCACCATTTTTAAATTATTCACTCATATAATATCTACTCTTAATAAATTCAAAATGCAACAAAATAACTGGCATCTACAATCCAATCATCATTACATTCAATCAGCATTAATCAATTATCCACAAAACCCCCCTCCATAAAATCCAACCCAACACATACGCTCCAAGCAAACCAACAGCGCAATCCCACCAATTAAATCCTCCCCTCCAAAAAAAGCATCCTCCGCAAGCAAGCACGATCATAAACTAATTCCCTCCTGGCCTACAAGCATTCGTATAAAGCAAGCGTTGTCGTCCGACGAAATTACACCCCACTCAACCTTCTCCCTCAGGCTGTTCACGTTCTACATCGACTCGACGAGTTCGCGGCTGGGCCGCGCGACCATCGACTACTACAGCCTACCCCTGCGCGTCCTGGTGACTGGCTGCGGCGGCGAGAACGTCGACCTCGCCGCAACGAAAGGCTGGATGGCCGAGACCCTCGCTTCCTACGCTATGCCCAGTACCGACAAGTTCACCGAGGTCTGCCTGAGGACGTCGCAACTGGTGGCCGCGCTTCGGGACTTCCTGCCTCACACGGCCCTTAAGCAATGCGAGACCAGATGGGGTATGTTTATGGGATGCATGCATTATACGCTCGAGCCCGAGAGCGCGCGATTTTCTTCGGGTTGTTTTATATCGAAGGCACGTGATAAGTGCGCGAGAGGCTACTTTTCTCTGGTGCGCGGTATAAACGCTATGCGTATTAGGATTACTGTTGCCTGGAGATAATTGTTTACTCCGCTGTATCTGGAAATGACCTCCAAAGTCCAGTATGAAACGGATCAAATTTGAAACAGGCATCAGTTTCACGCCTATATATCTTGGCGCTACTATACGAATGCGAATATAGTAGCGGAGGCGGATCTTCTTTTCACCGCGTGTAATGTATCGTTACCCCCTAAGGCCATGACATACATTAATTTGGAGCTCTGAGATCTCCATCGGAAAAATCGATAACACGCAGTTGGATTTCCGATTAACAAGCCGATCAATTATCCCTCGGATATAAGTAGAAACAGGCCGGTCGATGTTTGATTAAGTTCTACAGTGTCGGTGCTGATTCAATATGAACGTGGAAACACCCTTTTCGTGTTCTTCCGCCTGTTTACCAGCTCTTGGCTTTAATTACTTTCCGAGTAATGAAATTCAATTTCGATTTAATTTCGCTCGCCGAGCGAGAGAACGGCTCTTTAATCTTATTTAAGCTAAATCAAACAGTATTAAACTGTGACGCTTTGTAATCTAAAGGAAAAACAAATACGCGATTATTTCATAAAAATTACGATATAACGTTCAGGCGGAGTAGCGGATCCACGTTTCCTAGTCGAAGGCGCAGCGGGTGACCTGGTCTCGGCGTCGGAGCAGTGTCTGGTCGACCCGCTGTGGAAGATCTCCGTGTCGATGACGTTGCGATGCGGCACGACGTACCTGGCAGATGCCGAACACCGGCTCAAGATCGTCTTCCATCACCAACAACTCGATGACTCGGACTTGGGTCGGAGGGTGAGGAGAGAACTGAGGAACCAGTCGCCCTTCTTCGAACAAGCGCTTTACGTTGCTGCGGTCGAGGAAGAGAAGGAACCTGGGGTTGCGGTCACGACGGTCAAGGCGAGGGATCCCGAGGGTGGAATCGTCAGGTTAGTTTCGGTTTTGAATTGTTGATTGATTTGACTTTTAAGTACAAAAATAAAAAATGGAAAATTATATGATATTTTTATAAATTAGGTACACCATGAGTTCGCTGATAGACGCGCGATCGCAGAGTCTCTTCAACCTGGACGCGAACAGCGGCAAAGTAACGACAACGGCACAACTCGACCGCGAAAACGTCGACGTGCACTACTTCCGCGTCTTGGCAGTGGACGACTCGTTTCCACCTCGAACTGGTACGACGACGCTGCAGATCAACGTACTCGATGCCAACGACCATGCGCCAACCTTCGAGTCACCTGAATACGAAGCTTCGGTACACGAGAGCGTCCCTATCGGTTCCAGCGTCATCTCCATCAAGGCTACCGATCAGGATATGGGCAAAAATTCCGAGGTTGAATACTCTATCGTCTCGACGACCGGTGGTGGAACTACGACATTGACGGAGGATCAGTCTACGTTTAGGTACTTAATTTTAAGCAACTGATTGCGTACGAAAATTAAATTTTGAATTTTGTTAAGAACCTTTTTAAAAAATGCATGTAATAATAACGATACGCTATCAGTGACCTGTTGATATTTGCGAAGTATAGAGAGACCGAGAATCTTAAATATTTCTATAAAGAACGGGCACCGATAGAAATAAATCAGTACCAATAAAATAAATGCTCGCCATAATTTTCACAATAGCAAGCTTGATCAAGTATTCTCATGACCCCCGAGGGAGTGATAAACACCGTTTAGCAAAGTATTCATAACGATAAGAAAGATGGATACAGCATGATCTTCCGCTCTCCGTCCGATTGTCTCTCGCCATACACTCCCAAGTCTCGCGGCAATCAATCACACCCTCGAGCACTGCTTGTATTACATTCATCCGAGACTGAATGCTATTCATTCTGATGTATTGATTTCGGCATCGTCAAGATGAATCACCCCGTCAGCACAGCCGAACGATGCCATAACTCGCGCGCTTCGATCCCAGTACGCGCTCATGATCGATCCCGCAATTATCCTTGCTCGCGCAAACACGCAATTCAATCATACAAATTATATTCCAGGATCGATCCTCGTACCGGAATAGTCACGACGAAGACGTCGCTAGACCGCGAGAAGACCGAGGTCTACACCGTGATAATTCAAGCCTCGGACCTGGCCAACCCGGAATCTAATCGTCAGACAGCCTCGGCGACGTTGGTCGTTCGCGTTCTGGACGACAACGACAACTACCCGCAGTTCTCCGAACGCACGTACATCGTCAGTATACCGGAGGATATGGATTACACGCTGAACCCAGTGATAGCGGAAATCCGTGCGATCGATGCCGATGCCGGATCCAATGCGGCGATGAGATATGCCATCATTGGAGGCAACACCCAGAACATATTCCAGATCGACTCGCAGACCGGAGATGTGATACTGGTGAAGCCGCTGGATTACGAGACCGTGAAGAATTACAAGATCATCGTGAGGGCGCAGGATGGAGGAATGCCTGCTAAGTCTAATACCACACAGCTGCTTGTCAGGGTCAAGGATGTCAATGACAATGTGCCGAGGTGAGGGAGGAGTATTTAGTTTGGTATTTATGTGGAACTGGTGACTAGGCAAACTTTTGTTCAATGCCTGTTGAGAAAGTGAGTTATTGTTCTGTCATGCTTTATTACGATTGGGCGAAGCTTCGATGTGCTGAGATAACTTTTACTAATTTGTAGGGGTTTTATCAGTTTTACTTAAAGCAATAGTGCTTCAATCATTTTTAATTTAATAATTCTCTAATTTGAATATATTTTATTGGTATTCGCGAGCCAATTATAACTAACCCGTTTATCTCCAAATTTAAGGTTTCATACTACGCTATTTCAAGAAGCAGTCTCCGAATCCGTCTCGATCGGCTACAGCGTCTTAAAAGTCCAAGCCTACGACGCCGACGAAGGTCCGAACGCCCAGATCAAGTACTCGATCGGTTCGCGTGATTTGAGTGGTGGGTCGACGGAGAACTTCCCTGTAGCAGTCAACTGCGAGACCGGTTGGATATTCACAGTCAAGCAACTCGATCGTGAACAGTGTTCCAAGTACCAGTTTGTCGTGGTGGCCAGTGATTCCGGTGAGCCACCGAAATCGGCAAGTGCTACGGTGATACTGACGGTTACCGATGTCAACGATAACGATCCGTACTTCGAGCCAAAGAGCTACGAGGCTGTGATTGCGGAGGACGATCCACCTGGAACACCTGTCACTACGGTTACTGCTACGGACCCTGACGAAGACGCTAGGATTCACTATGAGATCTCGTCGGGAAATACCAGAGGTTGGTCTTTTTATCTACAAAAACGTAACGATACTTTTTTGAATAAATATTGAGAATTCTTTTCTACATTTCAGGACGATTTTCCATAACATCGCAAAACGGTCGTGGTCTCATCACCGTGGCTCAACCACTGGATTACAAGCAAGAGAAGCGTTTCGTCCTTACCGTAACGGCCTCGGACTCCGGAGGTCGCAGCGATACGGCTCTGGTCTACGTGAACGTCTCCGACGCGAACAACTACGCGCCGGTCTTTGAGAACGCGCCCTACTCGATCTCGGTGTTCGAAGATGCTCCGGTTGGCACAACGGTCCTGGTGGTCAGCGCTACAGATTCGGACGTTGGTCAGAACGCTCAAATCACCTACAGTCTGAGCAGCGACGAAGACGGCGCCGAAAGTCAGGAAACCTCCAAGTTCGCCATCAACCCGCAGACCGGAGCCATCACCACGACCAAACCGCTGGACAGAGAAATGGATAAGGGCTATCTGCTGACCATTACTGCCAAAGATGGTGGAGTTCCTCCGATGAGCGATACCACCGATGTGGAGATATCGGTAACGGATGTTAATGACAACGCGCCAACTTTTGACTCCGTTCAGTACCAAGGAGCGGTAAGAGAGGACGTACTGATCGGCACGAGCGTTTTAAAGGTCACGGCAACTGACATCGACGATGGTCTCAACGGAAGGGTGAAGTACGTTCTGGAGAACGACGGAGACGGCTCCTTTGCCATCGACCCGGCAACCGGTGTCATCAGGACAGCTAAGGCTCTCGATCGCGAATCAACGGCCCGATACAACCTAAAAGCCGTAGCCGTGGATCGTGGCTCGCCCGCTCTTTCTTCTACCATCTCAGTGGTCATCAAGATAGAGGATGTGAACGATTCGCCACCAACCTTCGAAAAGGAGAAGATCGTTCTGTACATACCAGAGAATTCTCCGATCGGTTCGACAGTCGGCGAAATCTACGCCCACGATCCTGACGAAGGACCCAATGCCGTCGTCCAGTACTCCATCATCGGTGGTGAGGACGCAAATAGCTTCCGACTCAACACCCGTCCTGGCGCTGACAGAGCCGAACTCATTTCCTTGGTCGAACTGGACTACGAGTCGACGAAGAAGAAGTTTGAACTGGTGGTGAGGGCAACTTCGGTACCGCTTCGCTCCGACGCCATGGTCCAGGTTCTTATAACGGATGTCAACGACAACGCGCCTAAGCTAGAAGACTTCCAGATCATCTTCAACAACTTCAAGGACTTCTTCCCCAGCAACTCTATCGGCCGAGTTCCTGCATTCGACGCTGACGTTACGGATAAACTAATCTACACTATTCTATCGGGCAACAACGCCAACATAATCTCGTTGAATAAGACCACCGGTGAAATTACCTTGTCACCTCAGTTGAACACTAATGTCCCGCGCGTTGCGACGATGGATATCTCTGTTACCGACGGAATCAACGAAGCTAAGGCCACCATGACGCTGTCAGTTCGTCTTGTCACCGATAAGATGCTCCTGAACTCGATAACCGTGAGGTTGGACGAGATGACGGTCGAAGCATTCCTGAGTCCGCTGCTGGGCTATTTCCTGGACGGTCTAGCCGCCATCATCCCGTGTCCCCGGGACAACATCTTCCTGTTCAGTGTGCAAGAAGACACCGATGTGCACAACAAGATCCTAAACGTGAGCTTCTCGGCGAAGCGTGCCGAACCTGGTTCCAGCGACGAGTTCTACAGCACGCAGTTTCTACAAGAACGCGTTTACCTGAACCGTGGAATCCTGGCCAGGTTGGCTAACGTCAAAGTCCTACCGTTCGACGATAACCTCTGCGTCACCGAGCCGTGTCTCAACTTCGAGGAGTGCGTCACTGTGCTCAAATTTGGTAACGCTTCGGGCTTCGCCAGTAGTAGTACCGTTCTCTTCAGGCCGATCTACCCCGTGACGACCTTTACCTGTCAATGTGCCAAAGGCTTCACCGGGAGTAGAGAAGCTTACCTCTGCGATACCGAGGTGAACCTGTGCTACTCGAATCCCTGCAAGAACGGAGGCACGTGCAGAAGACGCGAAGGCGGCTACAGCTGTGAGTGTCCTGTAGGCTACATGGGCAACGACTGCGAGGTGTCCCTCAAGCAAAATGCTTGTGTGCCTAACCTCTGCAAAGGAGGCTCGACGTGCATCAATAGGGTGAGCGGTGGATTCTTCTGTGAGAAGTGCCCAGCTACTCCGTTGGACAGTGTAACGCCACTGTGTCAACTGAAATCTCGCAGCTTCGGACCCACGACCTTCCTGACCTTCCCGTCGTTGAGACAGAGACACAGATTGCACCTAAAACTGAGGTTCGCAACCGAGGCGTCCGAAGGTCTGCTGCTGTACAACGGCAGGTACAACGAGAAGCACGACTTCATCGCGTTGGAGATCGTCGAGTCACAGATGCAGTTCAGCTTCTCCCTCGGTGACGAGATAACCCGAGCTACAGCGAAGATACCTGGAGGTGTGTCCGACGGTCAATGGCACGAGGTCCAAGTATCCTACATCAACCGATCAGTGGTCGTGTCGCTGGACAACTGCGACGTGTCATTGGCATTGAGATTCGGAGAGAGACTCGGCGAGAGATGGAGTTGCGCTGGTAGAAACGAGCAGATCCTCGAGACTCGCTGCAGCGACGTCACCGAAACCTGCCACAGGTTCTTGGATCTTACGGGGCCACTTCAACTAGGAGGACTACCTGCGATCCCCTCGAGCTTCCAGATCCGCAACAAGGACTACGTTGGCTGTATCAGCGACTTCCACGTGGATCACCAGTTCGTGGACCTAAACTCCTACGTGGCGGACAACGGAACGACCGCTGGCTGTCCAGAGAAGAGACCTTTCTGCGCATCCACTCCCTGCAACAACGGGGGCAGCTGTCGAGAGGTCTGGTCGGGTTACGTGTGCGAGTGCGTCGAGAGCTACTCTGGTCCTCAGTGTGATGACGAGATGTCCAAGCCCTGGCGATTCCGTGGCAACGGTCTGCTGAGCTTCAACCCACTGCTCAAACCCATCCACCTACCGTGGCTGACTGGATTCAGTTTGAGAACGCGAGACCAGGATGCATTCATCATGACGATTCAAATCGGTCAGAACAGTTCGATCGTGTTCGAGGTCATAGGCAGCAGACTCGCAGTTCTGTTGAACGGCGCCGACGTGATCAGGTCGTGGGTCGAAATCGCCGACGGCAACTGGCACAGGGTCGAAGTGCGATGGCAGAGCGGTCAGGTATCTCTGGATCTAGACTACCGGAATCGACCGATCGTCCAAACGTTGGCAGCAAAAATGCAGGGACTGTACGTTGGCAGAACGCTGATCGGTAGGTCTGACTCGACCTTTAACACCGAGCTGCCCTTCTTCAGTGGATGTTTACAGGTTTGACATTGTTCAATTCAATAGCTCTTTATGGTACAAGTAATACTGTACAGATGTGCTAACGTATCAATTATATTTCAGGATATTCGAGTCGGAACGAACCAAACGATTCTTCAACGACCTATAGTCCAGGAGAACGTGGGCTCGGGCTGCGAAACGGATAACACCTGCACTGCCAGTTGCTCTGAATCAGCGACCTGTGTTACCAAGTGGGAGGAAAGCGAGTGCGTGTGCACAGAAGGTCGCGTAGGGCAGGGCTGTGAAAAAATCTGTGATGTGAACCCTTGCAGCGAGTCTGGGTCGTGCGTTGAGAAGACGAACAACAAGAAGGGCTATGAATGCCAGTGCAAGTCACCGGAATACTCCGGAGAGTACTGTGAGATCAAAGGTGAGACAAACCAAAAGTTTTAGAGCGCTAACTCGAAGATTTGAAGTTTTCAATCAATAAATTCTACTTTAAATCAACAGCGGAGCAGCCATGTCCAGCAACCTGGTGGGGTTCTCCGGTTTGTGGTCCATGTCACTGCGACGAGTCCCGAGGTTACGATCCAGCCTGTAACAAGACGACTGGCGAGTGTTACTGCAAGGAGAACCACTATCAACCTCCTGGTGAAAAGGAGTGCATACCCTGCGATTGCTATGCGACCGGTAGTTTCGGACCACGTTGTGATACCATCACCGGCCAGTGTAGGTGTAGGACCGGCGTCATCGGTAGGGCTTGCACTGACTGTCCCAATCCATATGCAGAGGTCACTCTGAAGGGCTGCGAAGTTGTCTACGATGGCTGTGCGAGGTGAGCAGATATTATCGCTACTCAAAAAGCGTGTGAAAAAAATTAATCGATCATATTCTAATCACTATCATTCTAATTTCAGATCGTTCTCCGACGGACTCTGGTGGTCTCGAACCAAGTTCGGTGACACGGCGATCGAGGACTGTCCCGAACCAGCCGAAGGCAAAGCTTCGCGTGTCTGTTCGGACAAACTTAGCGGCTGGCAGGCACCGGACCTGTTTAACTGCACGTCCGAGGCTTTAATAGAACAGCGTCATCAGCTTGCCGCTCTCGAGGCCAACGAACTCACCCTCAACACTTACATCGCCGTCAAGATGGCGATGGAACTGCACAAGGCCGTCAACGCCACCAAGACCATGTACGGAGCCGATGTCCTCGTCACCGAATCTCTTCTTGTCGCACTTCTCAAGTACGAGGATAGTTTGGCCGGGCTGAACCTGACCCATAGCCAGGACAAGGACTACGTGGCTCATCTAGTGGGCATTGCTGGAGCCGTACTGCAGAAGAGGTACGCTGACAACTGGATCAGGATCGAGTCCCTAACCGGGGACAGTCCTGACAAGATAATGCTCACCATGGCTGAGTATCTTAAAACACTCGCTGTGTCACAACATGACACGTACACCAGTCCGTTCGAGGTCGTCGATACCAATGTTGGTGAGTTAAATCGTCCATGTGTATAATGGTCACAGGTGTTATAAATTCACTTCATTCAAATCTTAATAAAAATTGTATTTATCGTCATCCACAGTTCTAGGCTTGGACGTCGTCACGTCCGAGAGTCTGTTCGGTTACGAAGCGACGGAGTACAAGGAAGACCCGAGCCTATCGACTGCCAGGCCAACGGAGGCCGACCAAAAAGTCATACTGCCGGACACTTCTGCCTTTTTCGTCACGCCCATGCACATGGGCCCTTCGATAAGCTTTCCAAAGTACAACAATTATATGCCTGATCCCAACAAGTTCGATCCGTATTCAAAAGTACAAGTGCCTCTACGTCTGCTGGGTATACAGTCGGTAACCCAGGGCGACCTCAATGTCAAAAACAGTTTAAGTAATCATAAGGCCGTCTTAAGCTATGTGCAATACCGCGAGTTAGCTTCTATACTGCCGAAAAGGTATGACTGGTTACGATTTTTAAAAGTGTCCCAGTGAATCGTACAACAAAGTTGTAAATCGATTTTCCTGCCTCTTTCCAGGTTCGATGATTCTGTAACTATAAGGTGGGGAGTGGAGGTTGCAGTCGGATCGCCAATCGTAACGGTGTCCGTCCTAGTGCCATCCGAAACTGGATACAATACTCTGACGGGGATACCTCTCAAGTCCCCGGTCAGAATTCAACTTTGGCTCAGCGAGGACGACGGCTACAAGACGAGAATCAATCCACAGTGTGTTCACTGGAGTACAGCCCGAGGGTAAGTTTAATTTTTTATTACCAACATCGTCGACTTTTGATCGAATCCTAACTAACCGTATCCGTCATCTTCACTCCTAGAATCGGCGAATGGAGCAGACTGGGCTGTACAACGGAGGTCGACGACACGAACATGGCCCTTGGTATGATGGTCAACTGCTCGTGCATCAAGCTCTCTACGTTCGCAGTTCTAACCGACGTTCTGGACCTCGAGTACGTCCCCGAGCCATCGCTTCTCGAGGACGTCACGAGCTACAGCGCGTTCATCGTGGCACTGCCTCTCTTGCTCACGACGATCCTGATCCTCGCTTTAATCCGCGGTGGCGAGACCAACTCCAATAGCATCCACAAGAACCTCGTGCTCTGCGTCTTCTTCTCGGAGCTGCTCTACCTCGTGGCTCTCAAAGCCAGACACGCTCTGATCGGCAACGAGTTTCCCTGCAAGCTCATCGCGATCGGACTGCATTACGCCTGGCTGAGCACTTTCTCCTGGACCCTAGTCGACACGGTGCACCTCTACAGGATGCTCACCGAGATGAGGGACATCAACCATGGCCAGATGAGATTCTACTACACGCTGGGATACGCTGTTCCAGCCATCATCGTCGGCCTGACGATCGGTGTCAGGGCTGACCAGTACGGAAATTTCTACTTGTGAGTACAACTTATTTTTTGTTCGAGAAATCCATCGATATGGAGTCGAAATTCTAATGAACACCTTGACACTTCCAGCTGCTGGCTGTCGATTTACGAGAATGTGATCTGGTCTCTTATCGGCCCGATCTGCCTGATGGTCCTGGTGAACTTCTGCATCCTGATTATGTCGGTGCGGGCAGCGTTCACCCTCAAGGAGCACGTAATGGGCTTTGGAAATCTGCGCACACTGCTCTGGCTTTCGGTTGCCTCGCTTCCGTTACTCGGGACGACCTGGACTCTGGCGGTGCTCGGAGCCAGCGAGAACTCGCCAACCTTGTCTTACATGCTCAGCGTGTCGATAGTCGTGCACGCGACCTTCAGCCTAGTCGGCTACTGCTTCGTTAACGGACGGGTACGGAGGAACCTGTATCTCAGCCTGCTCAAGTGCATCGGCAAGAAGGCGCCGCTGCTCGATGTCAGCATGGTCAATGGGAGTAGTAGCCAGAACGTCAATAATACCGGGATCACCGTGAGTTTTATTTTCATACACGATGTTAAAACTCACTAAATTCATTCCTTTAATGAATGATGCAAACGTGTTTAGCGGTCTGGGATCGCCTACTCGTCGACATACGGTGGGACCGACGCGAATTCAAAAAGAGTCCACGTCGGGGTGTCGACGAGCAGCACAACGTCTCGGAGCACAAACAAGACAGGATCCAGTCCATACAGGAGCGATACGCAGCTCCGTAACACGTCGACCTCAACTAGTAACTACAACAGCGATCGTGGAGCTTACATGTCCCGACGGAGCAATCACTCGACGAGGCACAAGAGACACGGTATGTATCTAAGAAAAGCGATTCTAGCTGGATTTAGTTTTAAACAGCCATGAGATAAAAAAATTTGTTTGCGCTCCAAAGAACAAAAGTTCATAATAAGTAATCAGCCAAAGTGACCAAAATCCTCCAAGATTTATCTCTCATTACTACTAAGCACTATTAGCATGAGCGCTCCAAGCAGGCCTAACAAGGCAGTTTTGGTATGATAGCACGCCACTATATAATATATACACAAGCGAGCAAATTGTTTCGAGTGAAATAAAAAAGTGTTTATGTGACACCTACCTTCCGAATTCAGAGACTACGCAGATATAGCTGAAAAATTCTAGTCTTTTGAAATATCAATCGATCCTCCGCTGCCACGGCCACGCTTTCGATTAGCTGACATCCCAAAAAGCTTCAATATAATTTAATATTTCCGTATAACATATTATGACTTTTTCAGAGACGAAGCAGGAACGAAGCGAGCAGCAGAAGCGCCGGGAATCGGAGTCAGACTCGGACGCGTCGCAGCGGGATAGCCGAGGCCGCGGTCTAGACGGCACAAGTTCGCATAGTTCGGAAGACGAGACGGACAAGACCGTGGCACAGGCCGCGGCGGCAGCTGCTGCCGTCTCCTCCAAGAACATGGGCGTTTCAACGCAGCGCGAACCGCATAACTACTTGCCCAACATATCGGGTAGTGCGCCGCAACCGCCCGACAGCCTCAACGTGCTGCACTGCTCCAGTACCGATCTCTTCCCGAACATCAAACCAATCTACGCACCGAGGTGGAGCTCGCAACTGCCCGAGGCTTATCTACCGTCGTCCAACAGTTAGTTATCAACTTTTATGAAGTTTTGTTGCATGATTTTTTGCGATTATAGAAAGTTATCCGATATAGGATTAAGAAATCTGTATCATTAGTAGATGAGATATAAAGACTCATTATTGTTACTATATATTCTCTGAATACTTCGCAAATGACTTATCATAATTTCATAAAATTCACTGCGAAATATTCAGAGAAAATCTCACAAATCCACGGCATCACTCCACCTCGCAATAACCAGTCAAATTTTCTACCCTCTAGTAGACGCCCGTGGTAGCCAGTGGTCGGGCGGCACAATGTCGGACAACGAGATGGCCTCGACAAAGACGGCCTCGCCGAACCCGATGTCCTACGCCGAGTTGAACCTGCACCACGCGAAGATGCACCCCGACGCCGAGAACTACTCCGAAACCGAGGAGAAGTTCCACATAGCCGACAAGTACCTCTACCCCTACACCAGTCCCGAGGACGAGCTGCACCAGCACCAGCTTCACCTGCAGCAGCAACAGCAGCCCTCGTCGCACGGACCCATGTCGCCGACCCCCTACATGCTCTCCATGCCCTCGAGGATACTCAGCTCGAGCATGAGTCATCACTCGCAGACCTCGAATCACGATAACTTCACCAACGGTTACGAGAGGTACGGAAGCCTGAAGAGGGGACAGGCGCTGCACAAGATGAACCACGACAATCTTAGCTACAGCGATAGGTGAGGAATCAAATTGTTTTTTTGCAACTTGAACAATGAATAATGAATTCGATGAAAATTTAACGATCCAATTGAAATTATCTCAACAGTAGATACGGAAGCCTAAAGAGAGGCGGTAGTTTGCACGGCTCGTACCACGACAACCTGAACACGGGTCTGGAGAGGTACGGCAGTCTGAAGCGAGGCAAGATCACGCCGACGATGCTGGAAGATCCGTCAGACTACATAATGCCGATCAGCAGTCGGACGCTGTCAGGCTCGCTTGGACACGACCTGCAACAGCACAGTAACGAGCTCGCCGCGCTCAGGCAGCTTCAACTCCAGCAGCAACAGCTTCACTACGAGCACACAATCGCAGAGACTGAGTGAGTACTACTTTGAATTATGGCGCCAAAGAGCTTTTCTACTTGGTTCGGTGAAGGATTTCTATTAACTCGGGAGGAACTTAAACTTGAAAATTAATTTGTAGCTCTGAATAATTATTTTGACGATTTGCTTCTTTGCATTCGATTCGTCAACTATCTTCATTATTTGGCGTCCGATATTCTTTTAGTGTACTGTATATTTATTAATGCAGAACTAGTTATTTTATATTACCGAACTTGTCTCGACCTACAACGGAATGTGGATATCCATTAAAAATTAATTTGATTCCTACTAATTTGGTGTTGGTATACTTATGAGTAACTTTCTCTTTTTCATAATGCTTGGCTTGGATATAACCGAACAACTAACAGTGAGGAGGTAAGCTTCTATTTAAAAAATAATTTATTTTTCTTATAATTTACGATGAAAGTATGTATGTAAAAAATACTCCTAAATTTTAAATAACTTTTAACAAAAACAAGTATTCTTTCTAGATCTGCATATAATTTTAATATCGCAATAATTCTTTCTGTAAAATTGACAATCAGTATGAACTAATGTACATATTTCTCGGTTTCAGGAAGGATATTAGCAATGCAGAAACGTCCGTATGACAATCTTGTCTACAAAACAAATAAACAAGAGAAACAAAGCAACAAAATGTCGTACAAACTTATTACAGAGTTAAATATTTTAGGCTTAGCCATTTTACACGCAATGAATAAATAGTAAGCATAAAAAATAGTATTTTAAGCGCTGGCCATGATCGTACTTAAAATGACGTAGCCATATAATGAATTGCAAGTATGTGTGAGTGCCTGTTCATATTGTGCTTATGTCGTCTGAACACTTTCGAATCGACTGATTGTAATTTTTTGTTAATTTATAAGAGTACAGGACTTAAGTGTCTCAGTCAGTTCGATGGTATTGCATCGAATCTTCTTAGACTTCGAACCTGTAGTATATGATCTCTTGATACTATCTCTCTCATTTTTCATCAAATCATCTATCTACGAAAAAAAATGTCATTACTTGTAATTTATGTACTTTTATAATGCTCAGTATTTGTGCAATGTATACATTCCAATGTTATTATTTAACACTTTTTAATTAAATTTTTATGACGAATTTGTATTCTTTACATGCCGAGAAGAAATAGGTATAAAAAGCGTACTATAATATCGTACTTTACTTTAATACTCGAATCTTTTGTATATATTTATATGGAGAAATTTGACGAAATACAAATAATTTATATACCCTGTATCCTCGAAATATTTTATTTAAAATTTTCTTCTTTTTGTTCAAATGCGTCTACAAAATAATGTGTAAGCCTAAATCTTTAAATGTAAACATGATCAGTCGTAGATTTTCTAAGAAAAATATAATCAACGAGACCTGAAAACGTTGGTAGAAACAGTAGTCTGATTGCATATTATATCAGAGTACACAAACAAGACTGACATATATGATAACCGAGGACGTCATTTTTATCGGTTTCATTTTAGTAACAATATACATGTGACCAGATAAGGCTTAGATTTCAAAGAACTTGTTTGTTGTTTGTAAAACTAATGAATATAGCTCAATTTTTTCTGGAGCATTTACGGAGCACCAAACATGTTAATCATGCCAGAATTTATCCTTCACACGGAGTGTGTAAGGACGCTGACAAGATTTTTTATCGTGTAAAAGTTTATATTTCTATATTTTTTAATGAAGCTCCATAAGGGCCCTGTGTATTTCGGAGACATAGCAACATAAACTCTATTGCTATATGGTGTGAATGGAATTTTTTAGTGTGGGATAAAGGGATTATGAATTCATATTTATAAAAAAAATTGTTTATGCACTTCAAAGATAATCAATTTATTTTAATTAGTATTGTAATATTATCTTTACTTATAAGTTAGTAATTTCTCTTAAGATAGTGCTGGTAGTGTATCGGAAATAGTTTTATCCTCGAAAGCTATCTAGACATCTGGCTCAAAAGAATAGAAACATTAGAAAGAAGAAGCCTGGGTTATGACTTATTAATCCTTGGTACATAATCTTTAACGGTATACGCATGCAATACATAATATTAAAAAAGTAGAACAGAGGTAATGGTTACACCCAGCTTTTGGTAAATTAATAATGTATTGCGTACATGATAAAACGTATGCTCATAAAATAATCATGTTTATTTGATATTCTCCAATGATATTTTCACATAAAATATAGCAATCGATGTCTGATAATTTATTGCTTCCTCCTAGAGAAAGCTTATTGTAATAGTACAATTTTCAGTTTCGCTAAAACTTCGTAGAAACGCGTATTTGGAGTTATTTCGAGTTCGAATCATGCGTTTTTAGAAAACGTCCATGCCGATAGATGTGTGTGAATAAAATTTGACATATGTTATCTGATTCTGAATTCGGGAAAATTTTTTGTTATGATTCTGACAATTTTATGGCCATATTATAGCCATTTATCGATTTTTGAAAAAATATTTTTGCTTTTTTTTGATGATATGATTCATACTATATATTCAATAATAGTGTATCTACAAGAGCAAAATTGCCTAATTTTTCCCGCAAGATTTTCCAAATTGACTGTTCCGTTCAATTTGTATGATAAAAAGTGTTTTAAAACAAATTTAATATCTCTAAAACTAAATTGTCAAACTTTTTGAGAAAATTTATGACAATAAAAAACGATAATATCTATTTGCTGTAAAAATTTTAAACCATTTTGATGACTAGTTTTCGAGCTCAAAATTGAAAACTAGAAAATATGGATTTTCTATGTCGTACGCGATTACGAGAGTAAAAAGGCTTTATTTAAATTTAAATCTTAGGAAAATATTTATATTTATCACCTCGGCTAGGTTTTTTTTGCAGCTTATAAAACCATTTAGTTTAAAAGATATTATGATTCAAATTCTTTATCATTTACCCTGTATACCCTGTATAACTGAAAATTACTGTTTTTGTTAAACCTTATAACTCGCTAACTAAAGTTCAGAATGTTTTGAGGAAATTCATGATTTTATGAGGTTATGAGGACCCTATGGTACTTAAAATAATAAGGTTTAAATTTTTTCATGAAAATTATATGATTTGATATTGTGACGACTGCTCCTTTAGTAAAATAATTAAGATTGAAAGTATTTTAGAGATTATCAATATACTATATATTTCAACAATATTGTATCTATTGGAACTATAAATTTTGTTGGAGGAAGCTACGTGCCAAAGAATTGGCAGCGGTTTTTTTATTGAGATGCAAATATCCCCATTCGGCAAATACAGTATCTTCAGCTATAACTTCCCTGCGATCAACCGTAGTTATATTTATGTCAACTTTGTAGTAGTCACTGATCTCATGAATGTTAGGTATTAATACTTCAAATCTGAATACTCCATAATCATCAGAATTAAACTCTCCTTTCTTGAAGCAGTTGTCTTTTAATATGGTTTTGGGTAATACCAGGGCTTTGGGCAAAAGTTCACGATAACGATTTTCTGAGCAGACAGGGAAATCCAATGTTAGTAGATGTTTGTAATTTTCATAATTTTTATCCGTAGCATACACTTCAACTTCACTCTAGGAATGAATACGATGAATTACTAATACAATATTTACATAATTCAGTTGTCATCAATCACAAAAAATGATTCAATTAATATTTTATTTTTTAATATAATGCTTGAAATTTCTATCGTGAATATGATTTCAGCATTTGATGACCTTTTTGCATCCGCTAAAATCATATTCTCACACTATATAAGTATACCTATATCGAAATCTATCATTTTACTAATGTGCAAAGCTTTCTTTGAGATAAAACTAAATACTCACTGAAATAGGTGGAAAATCCCGATTTACAGTCATTCTTTTTTTGAGTCTGTTATAGGTAGCATTATGTTTCTCGATTGCATATGAATGTAGAGTCAAATATTTCTCGTTAAGCCTATTACTCTTGTAACTTATCAGCTTTATCTGTAGAATAAGAATGAAAGTAACTTAAATTTAGATATTGTACAGAAATATCTGTTCCATTTAACTTTTTTATTATTCAAACATTTTTTTTTTAAAGGATGGTTTTATACCTGAGGCTCCACATTTTGAATCATCTGATTGTTATGACTGGTCTTTAGCTTTTCAGCATTCACTTGCTTCTTGATCGAAAAAGCTAAGACGAACACAACGATGTACAGAAATAGATTCATTTTTGTCTTCTCTGCAAAGCACAAGTGATATGATAATGGAGTGCAGGCTTCTTTCATACAACCTTATATATGGTTTGTTATATCCATTGCTTTTTATCTCTAAGACAGGCCGGCTTTGTAATTAAGGTCTTACCAAAAAAATAACATCATTTAAAAGTGATTATAAAATAAATATATCAAAGAGCCATCAGAAATGCAAAAGCTAATATGAAATGAAATCATTATTTTGACGTACAGACATTCGCATAGCAATATGTCGATACGAAAAAAATTCCTCTCGTAGAATATAAAATTCATGTTTTCGATTCATTTTTAATTAGTTTTATGTTTTGATGATAATTACGCGTGTACATATGACTCGTACAATAATATCTGCACGATGACTGAGACTTAATGAGCCGCATTCACCGTGTGAGCAAAAAAAAAAGAAAATAATCGAGTTTTTTTAACAACGTAGTGCAATCGGCTACTTTAGTCATAAGTATCGTATTTTGCGTACTATTTTAATCAGACGATTCATCTTTAAGTTTAAATTAAGCATTGTTATGATAAAAATTACTTTTATTTTTATTCGAAAATATAAATAAATTACAAAATACAGTTGGATTAATACTTGGGAGAATATCATCAGCGAAATAAACTTAATTCATTTATACATATGTATCCGTTTTGACGCCAGCAGCTAAAAATTTTTGATGCCAAAGACAATTTGCTTTTCTCTACCTAAACAAGATGGAACGAACGTCCAGCGTTCAGACGGAGCGGACATGCTGAGATGTTTGCGTCTAGCAGCAGATGATTACAATCTAGCCATTTAATAAAAATCAAATTATTTGACATTTCAGTTTACGTGAGTTCAAAATTTGTGAGTACATCATACAGATTTAAATTAAATACGTTCGATTAGAGTTTCACATGAATTCTCTTATAGTGTAACATTGATTACGTGCTAAAAAATAATGATGCATCCAGCTGTTTATTAAAAACAAAATAAAAACAGAGAGCCAGCAACTGATTCAATAGAACAACTAATCAATTCCTTAAATACATAAGTCTAAAAAACGATGTTTAACATAAGTAAATGAATTGCTTGCATATAAATAAAATGTTAATTTGTAAGCTGATTAAAATTTTAGTGTTATCCACTTGTTAATAGTAATTCTGATTTTATCTACACTATTTACTATACAAGTTATCGATGCTTTTGATATTGTGTCATATGGTTTGCATTTAAAATCAAGAGTAAACATTATCTTCAAGAAAATTATTATAAAAGTGTCTTATAAATCGTTAAAATTTAGCTTTGAAGCTGTACACGATTTACTGCATATAAGAAAAATATGAAGTTTTCTTTACATATAATAATTCAGTCAATTCCAGATTTCATTATAATTAAAAAAAAATGTATTAGAATTGATTTTTTCCCATAGTGACTAGACAGACACAGAGTAGCCTCGCATTATGTTACAGCATGTATAAACCTGTCCACTTAAAAAAAAACTTTATTCAAATTCTTATGCATTTCATACCACCTTATTATTAACTAAGAACGTTAATTTTGACTGTAAGTAATGTCTAAATGCCTGGCACATTCTCGTAACTAAAAAGGCGCAACCCAGAATGCAATTATTTTTACTTTTAAGCCACGTGTATTTGATTACACAGTTTACAAGCACGAAGAATACGGCGATTGAATTGGATTTATTCGAGTCAAAAATAACTCTTCTTCTTATAAGATATTGAAAGTCATTTAATTAAAAAACAAACATCTCTGTGATTTTAAAATGGATTTTTACTCGACTTTGTTAACTTTCAATATCGTTTTGGCTTTTTTGATGATTGACGACAATATGTAGGTATATATAAAATTACGTTCTATGGACTAGGATATCGTAAAAGACTGCTCTCTAAACGGTGTCTCCGTCAGAAGTAACGGAAAGCGATTGAAACTTGGGCACCGAGTAATTATCGGCGTGTCCAATGGACGAGGAATTGTGAGTCCGATTAGACGCGCGTTCCAGTGTTGACGGCGCAGATGGAGTGTCCTGGTGGGCTTTTGGTGGTATAGGTGGCGGACTGGCCTGTAAACGATTTCCAACATAAGAACTTAAAAATAATCAAACGAGTATGTGGGGATCGTCGAGTTGATTCACCTCTTGACTTAAAATCGTGTGGGAATTCTGGAAAGTTACGCTAGTGAAGCTCACAGTAGAAACATTCATAGAGCTTATTACAGAAGGCGGCGAGATGTTCATGATGTCGTTGCATCGCACCCGTGGCTCGAAGTCCTCGTAGCTTAGATTGTTGAGGTTCGATAGGTGTGACTGGAAGTCTGAAAGGCTTGAAAGCGTTGAGATTCCACTGTCGCGTAGATCATGTGAATCGCACGAATTGCGCGGGTCATCCTCGCTATTCCACTCTGTATTGCGTTTGTGCGAGAGTCGTTTTGGTGGCGCAGGGGGTGCTATCAGACTTGAACTCATGTCTCGCTTATCGGGTGCTACAAATTAATAATTAAATTATGCAAGTGTACCTCTTTTACGTATAAAATGTAAATTTCACAGTAAATCACACAAGCTACAGTCAAATTAGAATATATCTCAATCAATTAGTATTATTAATTATTAAAACACAAGCGTGTTTAAGATCTCTTAGATGAACAAAATATGCGAAATACATTCATAAAGGAATGTGAATCTCGCTGACAAGTTCACACATTTTTACTTCGAAAAATGATTCAAAACATGCAAGAGTCTTAAAAATTGTAAAACTAAAATACAAAACCAAACACACATATTTTATATAAATATAATAAAACTTCATAAAACAAACAAAAACATGACCTTTTGAAATCTCATCTCGCTTTAGAAAAAAAAAGTTCTGACACACATTCAAACCTTACACACAACAGCGTTTCACATTCCTCAAAACCAGTCACCACTATAGAACTTACTGCAACCTCTAGGGGGTAGCGGCGGGGCAGGCTCGGATCCAGGCTCGCTCCAGGAGCTCCTCATGTTAGCCTGCTCAGATCCGTCGGTGGGAGTCGACAGTGAGTTCCTGAGTGGCAGCTTAGGGCTCAGCGGTTTGCTGAGAGAGCGTTGATGGGTCGGTCGCGGTGGTGTCGTGCCATAGCCAACAGAGCGTGGACGAACCTCACGCTGAGGTATCGGAGGTGGTGCTCCACCATTTGGACAACCGTCGACCTTCGTATAGAAACCCTCATCCTCCAGATGACCATCGCTATCTGCACGTGACATTCTCGAGCTGGTCATCGATTCCAGAGTGGCCGGACGCTGTTTGTCGTTCACCGGAACCGGTGGTAACGGTGAGCTGTTGATGAATTGCAAAATGTAGTTTCGTAAAATAATTCTGGTATTTCAAATAATAAACGGCATCGTGTATGGATACGCACTTGATAATACTGTCTTGATGCACTAAACGTTGTCGAGTCATTGGACCCAGGCTCTGCTTGAGCTGTGTGAACCTCTCAATCAGTCTCTTGTGGAGCGGCTGGACTCCAGACGGAGCAATCTGTCCATGAAGCAGTAGACCAGCCTCTAGTACACTCATCTGGTCAAGGATGAGATTCTTCAACCTGTTGACGTGTGGTACCATCTCCGGGTTCTGCCTTGCGAACTCGGTTGTCAAAAATGCTTCCTGATACTTCGTTATTCCGCCCATCACGTTTGCGTCTATGATGCCCTGCAAGCGCATGCTGAACGGATTGATGTTTCTGTGTGGCTCAGCCGTGTACTGGATAAAAAAATGCGCTGTTAACTGAAGAACTATTATCGTATCTAATTTTGAAAGCACAAATACCTGAGCCACAAGTCGTCTGAGTTCACGTTCGACGCTCTGCATAGTCTCACACGCGTATTGCACCGGAGCCAAGAGTTCAGATCTCTTCTCAATGACCTCGAACCACCTGAGGATTCCAGGCAATTTGGCTTCAGTCGTTAAAGTCGTTCGTTCGATCCAGAGAGACTTGAACTCGTTTTCGCGATCTACTTGGCCGCGATGTAGCGGCCGATCGAAGACGAAGCGACGCACGTCGTTGACGAGGTAGAAAGCAACTACGCGTTCCGGTACCTCGAACTGCCCACAACCGAGGCTACCTTCCTCGGGAATCGGTTTTACGTTGCAGATCTGGATGTCTGTAAAGAAGTATAAATTATTTGTTTGATTTTTTAATGATAATTTAACTATCTAATTCATCAAATAGTAATCTGTGGAAAAGTTTGTTCGCGAGTTCAAAACTTACACTGTCCCTCAGAGGATAGAATGGTTTCGTCGGGTGGTGAATTCTTCATCAAAATTTGTGCGCTAGGAAATTCTGTTTGAAGTCGCTGAGTAAACGCCCCTATTCTCTCGTATTCTAAGCCTCGATAGATAAAAAGTTTGTTCTAAAGATAAAACGTTATCACAAATTAGTAAGAACTGATGTATCAGCGGCACAGAGGAGCATTTTAAAATTAATCAACTCACCCTAACAAAAAGCGGAAAACTCAGTCCGTAGAATCCAACTCTGAAGTACTCGGGCTCTGGCCTGAGCTGCGTCAAAATATTATCCAAGAATTTCGCCTGCACCTTGAGGACATCGCTGAGCTTTGCATAGTCGTACAGCCTCGTTTCGTAGAGGACGGCGAGCTCTTTGCATAGAGGTATGCCCTTCTCCCAGCACTTGCCTCTGTCAAAGTAGTGGATGATCTTGAGATAGAGCAGCTCTTTGCGCTGCCACTCGGGCTGTTGGGGATGATTGTGGTCGGCTGCAAGGAGCGTCGAGCTCCAGCCCAGCTGATCGGCGTAAAGCTTCATCGTAAAGCCCGCTTCGGTGTAGTTCTCGGCGGCTAAGTGCAGGTCGTGTAGCTTGTAGATGTAACGCAGGTACATTTCTTTGCGGTTGAATTCATTTTTGTAGAAGTTCTATGGAAGAAAAACGAAACGTGAATTAATACTTTATACTTTTTAGAGAGTATTTAATTTTTTCCGCGCGTTTCGTCTTCTCGAATAGACTAAAAGGCAACATTTCTAAAATATCGTATACTTCATAAATACATTACATCATGTCTCAATCCGTTAGCAAAGAACTTATCCTTGTAGTAAGTTTGTACGTAAACGAGTACGATACCGAAATCCTTGTAAATGCTTTCGTAAACACATTTCTTTTCCTTCTCTTCGACTTTACGCTGAAGCTCGCGCAATTTCTTTCTCATACGCAAGCAAAGAACATCCATTGAAGACTGCGACACTTGGCATTGCGCGATCGATGTAATTTAAAAGCAATAAGCACACCTGCTGGTTTCTCAATGATATAACGAAGTTAACACGATCTAGACGCTAATATCCGTGTTTATTTCCGCGAGAGAGAGAGAGAGAGAGAGAGAGAGAGAGAGAGAGAGAGAGAGAGACAGGAATGAACACGTGGCAATATATATATATATATATATATATATATATTGGAGATGGTTTACCAAGAGATTAACAGTGCATGACATGCGCTTGTCACGATTCTCGTCGCCTTGGATGACGCTTCGATAATCCAGTAATCTTTCCAGAAGACGCGTGACAGAAGTTATGAAAGCCGTGCCACTGTCCTTCCATGTCGGATCCTCAGACTGTACTCGATCTAATAATCTGAAAATTCAACAATTTATTAATTACCTATGATTACGAGATGACATACTTAGATAACAATGCAATCTAATTATGAAATATAAAAACTAATATTCTACAAGTACTGTTTAAAAGTTTAAATAAAAAATATGGTGATAGTGCTGTAACCTATTAAATAAATTTGTAAAATAAAAATCGTGTATAGGTACTGGTATGAAGACGAACAGACCAAAAATAATTCGTGCAAGTAAGCGTGTCCATCTATGAACTAAATAAATTTTATATAATAATTCTGAGAATTACGAACATAAAAGAAATAAAAATTGAATGAGTAATTAATTTTCGTTTTTCAACAGCTGGTTGTGTACTAAAACTTTGGTACAAAAATAAAACAAGGCAAAACGGCAAAGTGCACTTTACAATTCACAATACTTTATAATACTATAAAACTTACACCGCGCTTAGATGTTCCCTAAATTGGCATGGAAAATCGAAACATTTTTATAAATATAACATATGGATAAACGTATAATTTCTATGTATGAAAGCAAAGATTTCGAAATCTTTGAAACTCACATCGTGTTAAAAAGCTGTCTATACTCGTCGTCCCCTTTGTTCTCACTAATAAGAATGTCGAGCTTATCGATCAACTCTGACTCGACCGATTTGAAACTTCCTCGCGAGTGCTGTTCGCACTCCATCATATCGAAGAAGATATGCAGCGTCGCTTTTCGCAACTCGCTTTCGGGCACGAGAGTGACTTCAAGGAAAGGACCCACCATGCCGGGGATAAATTCGAGCTTTTTCTCTCCCAAGTGTGACCACATTGAGAGGATCTGGAAACCCATGAGTACTCGCATGTCTCCATATTTCTCGACGATCTTTTCTCTCTTGACCTCGGAAAAGTGCTCGAGCTGTAAGGATGGCTGAGTGAGGTATGCGACTGCTAGGTTAAAATATGTTGACCAGAGTTGAGAGTCAAAGCTTCCATGTAAAAATCTGAAACAAGCAGTAATTCAATCCATAAGTCTAAATTCTTCAGGCGCATGCTTCAGATCTTTTACGTTGGCAAATTTCTCACCTAAATGCAAGTGGTTGCGCAAGCTCCTGTAAGGACTTCAGTATGATATTGTTCGCCTGCATCCTGAGGACCAGCCAATCCGGCGGAAAGATCTCCTGCCTCACTAGCTCTCTCAATACCAAAAACACTCTCAACAAGAAATCTTTCAGAGGTTTCCTCTCGCCCCCAACCGTCAGTTCCTCCCAGAGTCTTCCGTAGTGGTACTCGTCCAGCAATTGCAATAACCCCATCAGACAAGCCACGAGACAGTTCAGCACCGAGCCACCAGCGTTTATAATGATCAGAATCGTCTGTATGAGAACGTCAAGGATCGACAGACTGAGCGTTTCCACGTCGTGGTGCACGCAATTGTTGACCTTGCCATCTCTGCCTCTCTTGTACATAAAGCTCAGGATTTCTCCGAGTATCTCTGTGCAAGTTCTCAGCTCTTCGCGTCTGGCTAAGTGAATTCGTAGATTTCGACATATCGTTGCCAGAAGCATGTTTCTACTCTCATCGTCTTTGAAGAGCTCGGACGTTACCAGGCTCTTGATGGCTTCGAGTTTCGCTTGTATCAGCTGGAAATTCGCGGTAAATCAATTATAAAAAAACAGATATACTTCGTATTTAAAAAGAGTGAAAGTAATTGGCGTGTGCCATACCTGAGGTGCAGAATCTCTAGGCACTGAATCAAGCATGGAGCAGGTCAGCGTGGTGACCTCCATAATCGACAGTACGTCGATCAACTGCTCGAAAACTGCAGATATTGAAATAAGCAAAGCCACTTGCAGAGACAGAACTATCTCGTACGGCAGAGTCATCATCTTGTTCAGCGCAGCAAATACGCAAAAGATATCCTTCCGGAAACTGTCCTCGTATTGCCCTGCCGTGGCTCTGGCGTAGAGCAATCTACTCTGAATAATAAACTTGAAAATATATTCAAGCGATCTGAAACACTTCATGATGAATTCTTGCTTCTCAGGGGCTGTGACCCACTCGGTGCAGTGCTGCACACTGCTAATGAGACCTTTGTAAACGAGCGCCGCCGCGAAATGACCCGAGATATAGGCGTTAATCACGGGCTTAAAATGCTCGAACTTGGAGTCCTCCAGTAGGATAAATATCGATACGAGTACCTGCAAGAACGTAACTTGTATAATAGAATAATACGACCGGATGTGCGATTATGATCGATGGCTGATAGATGCGAAAAACTGCGAACATGCGATCTATGAATGATAGACGGTCACATTGAGAAAATAATACAAGCGGTTATCTTAAAAGCGTTTTCAAACAAATAAGAAAATGATATTACATTTAGCACTTGTACCTGAAACACCAGGCCAGAGTGAGCCGTGGAGTTGCCGTCCTCGGTATGAAACATGGCGAAGAGGGCGTCAAGGATGTCCTGGAGAAACTTGACGAGTTCCTCGCCATCCAGGCGGAGCACGCGACCGAGAGCTTCGGAGATCTTCTCCGGGTGAGCTTTCCATTGGAGCAGGCTCAACAAGTCGACGTTTTGAGTGAGCTTCGTACTGCAGAGTAGCGTCTGGATGAAAACGGCTTCCTTTGGCGATCTGGTGAAGGGGCCTATGCCTGGAAATTTCGAAGCAAGCGGTTATGATATTTTTTTACACACATTGTACTTACTAATGTAGATGTAGGTAAGTTTAATTGATCGAGTTGTATTTTAATCATCATCGTTCACATCGAGATGAATTTCAAGCTCGACTATTTTAATACTTTAATCAAAAAAAAAGCAATTTTAAATAGTATTAAATTGAAATAAAAATTTTCATGCAAAGTTTCTCACGAACAAATATACCTATCACTTATTAAAATAAATAATAAAATTATTACAAGCAGACGTTATAATTAAAAAAAAATTAATATCAGGGAGTGCCGCGCAATCAAAACAAAATGGGAGTCTATTCACTAATTAAAACCTCTTCGCGCTCATCAATGCAAACTCTCGCAAAGGAAAAGCACGAGCTTTCATCAGCGCACAAATACGCCCGGTAAATCCCGTGCGAACATCGGCTTTCATTTTAATACAGACGTTCTAAGCTCGCACAGTACCTACAGCAGACCGAAATATACCGGCACACGAAAGGCAGGCGCGATTCATGTCTTTACCTGGATAATTTGGTTCGCGAGCATTGCTCGGCATGGCGAGATAACTGAGCGACTCCAATTTAGCGCGATCCTCGCACTTGTAGATGTAGAGCTCGTGTTGGCCGTCTTGGAGGGTTGCACCCCCGGCCTCCATTAGCCTCACGAACGCGAAGGCGAACAGCTTCTTGTCGTTCTTCTCGCGTGCTGCGGAAAGCGTAGAGGCGATTAAAGGGGGGAAGGTTAAAATTTGTCTTGATTTACATCTAGGCTTATGGAGTATCAACAGTCTGCTGGTGGCGAACAGAGAAGGCTCAGTTATGATATTGTGCCTTTTACTGCATGATTTTTTTTTGTGACTGAGAATCGTTATAGTAAATTGCGAACACTCACTAGAACAATGTCGGAATTCAAAGCGAACGTGGCTGCCGTAAAATTTATCGATGGGGACGGCGAGCCGGAGAGTCTCGGCCCAAGATGGACTGTTGTGATGGTAAATTACCAAACTTTGATACTCCGAACTCCCGTCAGTTCCAGCTGCTCCAAAAAGGCAGCCTTCCAGCGGTTCACCCTCGGCATCCAGCACCATTATGGTTACCTGTGCGTCGAAATTCACAATTACGCTTTGTACGGTTATAACATCATTATGCAAATAAATATTTTTATAAGTATGCGAAAAGCTTGTATTTCTTTATTAAAAAAAGGGGATGACAAACCTCGATGTTCTTTCCAGTGGACTTGCCACCACGTTCGAACTCGCCGCGTTCGAGCTTGAGATATAGGTCGTTGCGCACGTCGCCGGGCATGATAACGTCGGAGAAGCCGAGCTTCTTGGTCAGGCAGATGTTCTTGAAAAGTAAGGGGTTGTCTTCGCGAACTTGGCAGAGTTCGCCATGCAAGACACGGAACGACACGACGATACCGTAATTCGGTTGTCCCGGCAGTGGGGAGCACTTGTCCTTACGAATTATCTGCTCGTGCAGCTGGTGGAACTCCTTCTCGTCGCCTTGGAAAACCTGAGGGGATAAAGTTTACGTGATTAGGACGTGAATGAGATGACGAATCAAGAAGATTGATTTTTTTCACTAGATATTTATGTGTATTAAAAAAGAGTTTGTATAAAAAAACAATCGCAACGAACAGAATAATTTATTTTATTTTTAACTTGAGCTGATAATTGAGCTGTAATCTTAAGCCTCGAGGAAAAATTAAACTCCTTTAATTTCTACAAGTACATAGCAATAAGTTACCCACATCATCGAATTAGCATAAACGTTACGATGCGAGTTTAACAGTAGCTTTCAGATATCAACTATGCAGCCAAACTTCTCTCCCTCGGGCTTTATGCTAGAAGTTTACATGCGGGGACGAAACTTTTTTTATGGCCGAACTTCGCGTCGTAACAACTTACAAGACTCGTGTAAAAATTTGAATATATATGCGCCTTGTGTACGTTATATTGGTACGCAAATATTGTAGAAATTTTATGCACGATGTATTTACCCGAAATTATACACGATTACACAAGCGAAGGTCAGCGTTGAAAATATATCAAAATAACGATCTGTTTCTTTAAATTTCTTCAAGGCCGTCAAATTATTTTATTTAGTTAATTGAAAGTAAATTATTTATTGTCGGTAATATGGTGTACGCACGATATTCAATTTATAGTAGCTTATAAGTATGCAAAATATAATAATAGTACATTACGATACGTGTGACTTAAATGGCTCTTTTTTATACGGCGCAGTTAGCATCCGAGCGTAGCGAGGGCGCTAAACGCCGTGTAAAACTGAACCATTTAAGTCAAGAGTATCGTATAAAATTTTATAGCGCAGACTGCTAAAATCCGCAAGTCTTGCCTATTCGTAACTAAAGTAGTCCTTACTTACACCGTGAGGTTAGCGCACGAGCGTAGCGAGTGTGATAAACACGGTGCAAAAAAGGACTACTTTAGTCACAGATAGGCGTGACTTAACAGCGGATGTTAGCCACACTGTGCTATAAAAAATATTAAGACGTTATTATATAAAGAACGTTGGTTCGATTTCTTATGACCGTAGGGTAGTATAAATACAGGGGTCGATCGCTACCAACATTTTTTTTAAATAAACGCTAAGAATAGAATACAGATGTTTTTGTTTTCAATTACAAGCAATTTATTTATCCGTTTATCACACGCTACAGCAGTATAAAGCCAAACCAAACATTTCATTAAATTTTACATGTAAAATTAAATAGTTACAACATTTTTATAACACCACATTGATTGATTACGAAGAATTATTTTCAAACATTACAGTAATGCAACCAAGATATCCACAACAATGAAATAACAAAACTCGATAACATTGTATTCTATTTAAAAGTTTCAGGCTCATTTTGTTATTTCGTCAAATGATCAAGACACTGGAAGTTAAAAGTCATATTAATTTTTCTCATATCCCTAGTAGTTATAAAAGTTCAAAATCTTACCATACACATTAGTCTCATATTATGCTTAATAATATTTTATATTATTTGTGCACTAGTATAGACGTAATAAAGTCGTGAACTTTTGGTATTATCTAGATGAATTCTAGATTCTACTTCACCCCAATTTCAACATTTTGACTATATAAATATTTTATAGCTTTATTTTGCATGTTAATAAATTCCATGTGCATATTATTTTCTCGAAATCATTCTTAAATATTTATCGTGTAAATACTTCCACAAAAGCTCCAAAAAAAATGCCACGATGGATGTCAAAGTACCTCCCAAAAAAATAATTGGAAATATTCCAACCTCTTCCTTACCAGAAAAACTTTTTATACCTTTTCTTGCAAAAAGCACGTCAAAACTCTCAGTACCAAACATGATCTCATTTCTCTTTACATAAAGCTTCATTGATGCATAAGACCATTTCTCGATAAGTCCTCCTTCAAAGCAACGGCGAAGAATCAAATTGAATCTCGGTACGTATGGCGATGCTCTGTTAAACAAGATGTCAACATATCCAGGTGCGATCGGTTCCTCAACCAAACTCAATATTGAACCGTTTTCACCCGAAAGGCAACTATAGCTGAGCATTCTGCCTACTTCGGCATCTACCATACAACCTTGCACTTCATCGCTACCTCGTATCAGAGCCAACTCGCAATTGAAGTCGTCGCTCTTGTTAACATATTGCATGCGAGATATGGCTTGAAATGTAGGGTCATCGTAATAATACTCATTCATGACATTTAACACCTCGAACGGTACATATGGGATAAGCTGGTGATGAACTATATCTTTCAAAGAACGCAGTTCAAGATACACTATCTGGGAAAAGCTCATCGCCACGAGTTCTCCAAATGTCATTGCGAAAAATCCAGAGGATACTGTGATTATTAAGAGGAAAAAGATCCTCTCAATCGCAGTAGTGGGAATGTTTGTAGAAGTTTGTCCAAAAATCAGAATCTCAATAACGTGAAACATTTCCCAGATCTCATTGGGAAAATATAAGTGTAGGATAGTGGTCAACAATAAAGTAACGACTATAATTCCAATGAAAACTATAATGACTTCGTAGGTGAATGCGATCTCCGTTTTTCCATACTGTTTGACTAACGCGTGTTTGCCGTGTGAGTACAGAAAGGTACTTCTACGCGCAGATTCAAGGATTCCAAGAGCGACAAAACTATTTATTGTAAAATCTATTTCACCTCTTATAATTGCATCTCGGACGTTACCTTCGGCTAAATTAAATCGATTCAAATTTGGATAGTGTTTGAGTTCTTCTGTTATCTTAAAATTTACTGTGAAATTCGAATAGTCTGACACGGTTTTTGCGATGGTAACGCCCTTGCCACTTATTGCGCGCCATATATCGTTTCCAGAATATTCTTCGTCTATCATAAGGTCAAAGTCCGAATCAAAGAACCCCGCATCCAACTTGTATCCATACATATTTTGCAATTTATCGGCAAATAGAATAATTTTGTTAGAAAGTGGTGTAACATCATAAATGTCATTAAATGGATTATACTGATGTATCATTATTTCGAATGCTACATCGATATTTTTATGAAGGGTATAATCTACTCTAGGTATGATCATTTCAATTATAGCAACATTCAGAATCTTGTATGTCCATAGAAGTTCGAAAAAGGATCTTAATTCCTCGTGTGTTTCTCCGTCAATGATAAATAGCAGACGCTCCGGTCGAATAGTATTGTTTGTAAAAAATCCTAGTGATTCGCTACACACTTTAAGATCATGAGTTGCACTTACGAGAGAGTTGTTATTGCTTGAAAATATCACATGCGGTACTTCTTGCTGAGACTCTTGTGCTAGAAATTCTCTTATACTTTGCTCTCTTTTGTTTTCCGCAGTTCTCCAAAACTCTTCAACATTTATAATAGTCAAGGGAAACGTTGCTTCCATTATTTTGAATAATAAATTTGATGTTGAAGAAAGGTATTTTGGAGATTTAGTTATGAGTATTGAGTTTTGTATGGGGGTCTGTCGAGCAATATAATCTACTATGTTATTTATAGTATGATGCTGTTTGCAAGAAATTTCACTAAGGCAAGAAATAATAGTATACAAAACAGCGAAAATAAATTCGTCAAAAGACATTTTATATTTTCAAATCATAGAAAGTTTCCTTAAATTTGAATGTCAGATATTCTTATACCTTCAAACTACAAACTAGCAACATTTCAGCACTAGCGTTTGTCAGAAACTTGCATTTTTATCGAAAATCCATACGTGTATGCATTTTCAGTATCATTAAAGTAGGCGCATGTATCATATAATTTCGTAAGTTTTCACTTATATTTTCTTCCACTTTAAGTACATATTCGTAGTTCTTGAAACTTTTCAGTTGGACTATGAACTCCTTTTATTGTCACCCATCCGACACAGCGCGTGATGATATTTTGATAGTAAAGTAGGGTAAAGTTTTAGGTCGTGAAATCATCATGTTATAATTAAATATACTTAATGATATTAGAAATAACTTGATATCAAACGTATAAACTTGTGTTGGATTGTTGCACTTAAAATTCAGAGTAAATATCTTAGATTCATCAAGTTATGATACATACCAATGACCAACCTTCAGTGACATGACGTGAAGGAACTTTTTTTATGGCCGAAATCTGTGCTCTAAGAATCGCATAAAAATTATAATATCTATGCTTTTTAATACGAAATATTTTTCATCGCATATATGTACTCTAAATTATACATCGTCATAAAGCAAGGTATAAAGTTGAGAATAGTGGAAAAATGCGATGTTTCAAAATATCTTCGAATGAAATTATCATTTTGATACCTATAATAGGTCTTTTAATTGTTGTTCATGATATACAGGATATTGACGCTTTTGTTAGCATGAAATCTTGTAATTAGTAAAAACTATTTTTCTCATTAAAGTACTTAATAAAATTATTTTACCCGAAATTTGCGATGATATTAATTATTTGTAAATCTTAAATGTCTTCTGCTAAAAAATAAAAGTATCAATATCAATTTAGCCTGTAATGTGCAGTATAGTTGATGTATTTTTTAGTTTATGTTGATAAAGTCAAAATTTCCTATATCATATTCTAATCAAATTTAATTTTCCATCAAGTACATTATACTTATGCAATGATAAAGTAAACTCATTTTATTTTGCATTTCAATAACACATAACTGTAAACTTATACGTGTATATTATTTTTTAGAATCACTTAATTCATTTATCTTGTAGATATTGCCACAAAAGCTATAAAATAAATATGACAATAGAAGTGAAACTACCTCCCAGAACGATAATTATCAATTTATTCAGGATCGACACATTATTTCCTTCGACAAATATTTTTTTGTATTGTTTATAAAAAAACCTATCTATTCACTACACTCTTCGAGATCGTGTGTTGCACTCACGGAGGAATTGTTATTGCTTGAAAAAATAACATGTAAAGCTTCTCGTTGAAACTGCTGCACTAGAAATTCTCGTATACTTTGAATTCTTCTGTCTTCCGCACTTTCCCGAAACTCTCCAGCATTTATAATGATAGAGCGAAATGTTGCTCCCATTGTTCTGAACAATAAATTCGATATTGAAGAAAGGTACTTCGGAGATTTAGTTATGAGTATTGGGTTTCCAATGGAGGTCTGCTTTGCAATATAATTAATCACTTGGTTTGTTACAGCATGCTGTTCGCAATTTATTGCTCTATACTTATAAATGATAGGGCACATAATAGCGAAAAGAAATGTGTTTAAATACATTTAAATACTGTACTATGTATGAGAAGTTATCAGAAACGTTGGATACCGCTGTGCTTCCGCACGCCTTGTGTTTTAGTGCGGAGTGCTTACTTCTGTACTAACAAACATAATAGGAAACCCCAAATAATAATGCATTTAAATTTGTTTCAATATTCAATGCACGAAGTACACTGTATATTTTTTTCGCAATTTTCCACTTCTAAAATATTGAATAGGTTCGAAATTAATAAATCTGTAGCACTGAATCGATAACGCTATTTTACTACTATACTTATTCTACAGTTTGTTTGCAACAATTCTAACGATCCGTCGCATTATTAAAACAATAAGCACTTGCAATAGTAGAAAACTGTACCTATGACAGGAGTATTCAAGGTATTCAGTAGATAGGCTATAGGCATACCAAAACATAGGCATACTAAAACACCCCCTCTCCTCTCAGAGTGTTTTGGTACCCGATGGAAGAGTGGGAATGGCTCTCCCTCTTTTCCACATACTAAAACACTCCCTCTCCTTTCAAAGTGTTTTGGTACCCGATGGAAGAGTGGGAATGGTTCTCCCTCTTTTCCGCATACTAAAACACTCCCTCTCCTTTCAAAGTGTTTTGGTACCCGAAGGACGAGTGGGAATGGTTCTCCCTCTTTCCCCATACCAGAAAACTCCCTTTCCTCTCAAGAGTGGGATGGATCTCCCTCTCTCCCGCACACGAAAACACTTCCACTCTAAGTGATTTGCTAACCGATGAAAAAGTGTACCTCTCTCAAATATGTTTTTGGAATGCCTATAGCGTTCTCTAATTTTCTGTTTCACGGATTAGAAATCAATCCTCATTGACGCATGTAAGGCATCCTCGAACCGATGCCAATTTCGGGATTAGCTTTTGAGGAAAATGTGGGTGTGTACCGGGTGCGCACACCGACATCCTTTGCTCAGGTGGTTGACAATGCAGCATGGTATACTGATCGATGCCCTTTAGTTTTAGAATAAGCGTTACACCTTTCATACGAATGCTGCGTATTGCTTTGGAGAAAAAATGTGGGCGTGTGCAGGTCGAATAAGAAATTAATCCTTATTGCTGTGTAAGGCATCCTCAGACCGTTGCCAATTTTTGGAATGAGCGATATGTTTCTCTTGAAAACGTGGGTGTGTGCAGGTTGGTGAAGTGATGAACCCTCAAAGCTGTTTTCCACGTTAGAGATAATTTTCGCACACACTTGAAACTGACGATTCTTGAAGAGATAATCTTACGCTCAATCTCTCTCTCTCCCTCCAAGAAAGCGTAGGTGTGCACTCGAGTGATTGAGGGATGGTCAAATTTTGTTGAGAGGGAGGAGATTTTGAAAATTCCGGTGGGAAGTGTCTAAGGGAGGTTCTATGAGAAGAAAGTGGAAATTTTTCGGCAATTCGAAGGACTTTTGGCAATTGAAGTGGAAAGGGAAGCTTCGCTGTCCACCGTATTTAAGGACCCGGTGCATGCTTCATCAGTCAATTCACTCCTCGTTTCCAAGTTCATTCGGCAAAATAGTGAAAAGTGTTCTCCCGCCTTCGAGTATAACCCCTCAAGATACACCGGAGTCAGGATTTTTCTTGCAAGCTGACAAGAAAATGTCACCGAAGAAGCTAAATTCATCAATGCAGCCTTCTCGAAGCCGACGGAGTCTGCAGGTCGCCCAGGAGCGTATACGTTGGCTGGTCGCCAACGCACCAACTCTCCTAACAATGCTCGACTACGTCTCCTGGGCAATGGACGTGGTCGAAACACGTAAGTGAATTTTTTTTTTTATTGTACTATTCAAAAGTTTTTTTCTTTAAATTAATTTATTAAAATTTTTTTAATGTTGCAGTGCCACAACCACCAAATGCTGCTTTGCAGCAATTAGCACCGCGACGATCTCCGACGGCTGACCTGCCACGACGATCTCCGGCGACTAACCTGCCACAACGATCCCCGGTGGCTGACCTGCCACAACGATCCCCGGTGGCTGACCAGCCTCGACGATCCTCGACGGCTGAGCAGCCTCAGAGATCTTCGACGGCTGAGCATCTTCGACGATCCTCGGCGGCTGACCCGGCGCAGCGATCTCCGACGGCTGACCCGCCACGGCGATCCCCAATGGCTGAGCAGCCTCAGAGATCTTCGACGGCTGAGCATCCTCGACGATCCTCGGCGGCTAATCCGGCGCAGCGATCCCCAATGGCTGAGCAGCCTCGGCGATCTTTGACGGCTGAGCAGCCTCGGCAATCTCAAACAGCTGAGCAGCCTCGACAATCTTCGGTGACCCGAAGAAGACGGTCTCGGTCGAGCTCAAGTTCTAGCTCGAGTTCGAGCTCGAGTTCGAGCTCTAGTTCGAGCTCTAGTTCGAGCTCCAGCTCTAGCGGAACATCATCTAGTAGCGCATCATGTACATCTGTTAAAAGTATACGCGATCTCAAGCCGATTCCTAAGATCGCGTCCTCGAATATGAAGAGAAAAGTAAATGGTAAAAAATATTAAATTTATTCTTAAAATTGTATAACTTTATTTAAAAAAATGCTAATCTGTTTTTTTATTGTTAAAGATCAAAAAGGCAACGAGCAGAAGAAGAAAAAGGCAGGAGAGAGAGAGACGTCACCAAAACCAGGAACATCTACAATGACTTCAGGTAAAAAATGCTTTAACTATAAATTAGTTTTATTTTGTATACAATAAATTTATTTTTTGTTTGCTTTAATTTTTCAGAGGTTACGAGACCAGTACCGAGACGTGGTATTTTGCAATTGAAAAGGACTGATAGTAAACAGCAGCAACAACACCAGCAACAGCAGCAGAAACAACAGCAGCAACAACAGCAGCAGTCACATCAGCAGCAACACCAGCAACAACATCAGCAACAGCAGCAGCAACAACAGCAGCAGCAGCCACAGCAACAGCAGCAGCAACAGCCGTCACAGCAACAACAGCAACCTCAGCAGCAACAACAACGCAATTTACCGCGGATTATAGATGATGAGATGATAATAGATCACATCAATGTAAACAAAATTTACAAAAATTATAAAAAAAAAATAAATTTAAAGAACTGTGGACACCTCATCGTTTATTAAAACTTTGAGTTTTCCCAAATTTATTTAGAAAAGTTAAAAATTGTAAAATATTTCAGAAAATTTAGATATGATTTTTAAATTGATATACTCTGCTCTTTGTCTTCCTTTTAGTGTAAATAAATAAATAAATTGACTATATGTTAAGATAAATTTCAATCCCTTTTCAACATTTTTTTTTGTTTTAAAAGATAAAAAAGAATCGTAAGAATTATAATTCTGCCAGAAAAGATCTCATCAGCAATCTTGAAAGATCAAGAACTTTTCAATAATCTTTCAAACACAGCAAATAAACTTAGTTTATTTATAACATATCAGGGTGGAACTTCTTTTAAGTTCACCACATGCTAAAATAATGAAATACAAAGACTGATAATTATTAAATACTATTTATTTGTTAAAACTACAATTCACATGAATAAAAATACATTATTAAATATAATAACAATTGCTTTCTTATTTTTTAGAACCTTGAATAATTTATACAATCTCATTTTTATCTATCCAACTATTGTGATCGCTACTGAATCCTAACCATTTAACATATACGCGTTTACCACTTTTCTTTAAAACTTTTTCTACTAAATAAATTTCCGGATACATAGTTTTATGAATTTCCGTTTCATAAAAGCCACCAGAGACGGGTTTATCATAATAATCTTTGAGGTGGTAAGTTACTGGATCTGTTTTTACAACTCGCGTTATTGTGAAAATTTCCGTAGACCAATTTGGTGTGTAACCTTTTTCAAAAACATTTTTTAACCTACTTATTCGTACTTTATCTCCTACTTTGAATTTCGGTTCTTTCACTGACGACTTTTCAGTAGGAAAACGTCTCTTGACCTCTCTCTCATTTGCCTGTGTAACATTTTCAGGCTCGATTCCTGTTGTCCGATGTTTTCTCGAATTGTATGCTTTGAGCAAGTTAGGTAGAATATCCAACCATTTATAGCTTCCTTGTTTGCTGAATTCTGTCCACATTGCATTTTTTAACGTTCTATTGAATCGTTCGCATATACTTGCATGAAGATTACTATGTGAAGAGTATAAGTGTATATTGTGCTTCTTCATAAGTTTTTGAAAAATTGAATTGTAAAATTCTTTTCCTTGGTCAGTTTGTAGATTCTTCGGTACTCGTCCTTCTTTCAGTATTGACTTCATAGCTGCAGTAACATCCTGGCCACTCTTCGACTTGACTGGCACGGCCCACGCGTACTTTGAAAATATGTCTATGACAGTGAGTAAGTAGCGGAAAACTTTGTTCTCGCTAGCGTAAGGAATCATTTCCACAAGATCACCTTGCCAAGTCTCATCTATTCCGCGTATATCATATTTTCTTCGCTTGTACCTGCGGCGTGCAGCTTTATGCAGCTATTCAGCTACTTTTTGCTTTTCCATCTTCTTTGATTATAAAATTATTCAATTGACCAATAATATATTCAACGCTTGCGAAATTACGTTGAGAAATATCATTAAGATATTTTAATTTTTTGTCCACATCAGATTTAAGGCTTTCAACTTGCTCCCTATATTGGTCTATAAGTTCACCAATTCCAGTAATTTTAGAAGATATATAATTTACTTCCGTCTGCAGGATAACTTGCAGTGAATGCAAAGTGATTGCATCTTTTGGATTGCGTGGCTCTCCGAGATTACAGAGTCGCTTCTCCTCTAAGTCAAAATCGCCGTCTGATGTAAAATTAAAACCATTTCCTGGAGGCCCGCGACTCACTTGCTGCGAGCTCCCAAGTTTTCTTCCGAACACATCGAGACTCATGGTAGTACTGATGCAAAGAAGAAAGATGCGTATCAATATATATGCCCAGCTTCACGCAATTCTTCAATAATTGAATGAATTTCGTTGGTGTGATTGTTATTTCCAGCAGATCGTTCGGCAATCAATAATCGAAGTCGTTCGACAAGCTCATTTGGATCGTCCCAGTAGACAAGATCTATGGAAGAATTTTTCTTAGCTATTTTATATTTAGGTGCAAGTCCTCCTCCGCTGCTGTTGTTCTTTTTACGTGGAGTGCTGCGGAACATTGGAGCTAAAATATTCTTATATTTATTACTTCTCGACATTCTTATAGATTCATCTTTGCTGAATTTTTTCCGATGAGCATTTGATGCTTCCAGAATCTTGCGATAATTTTCACGATCTGCTGAACTCAGAAGAAGATCATCCGGATATTTTTTAAATAGCAATTCCATTAGTCCATTCGTTTTAGGATAACTTTCATTTCTGACTTTGACATATTTATCATCAAACTCTATTTCTGAATCACCAATCATATACACTCCATCAACCTTTCGCACTCCGTATATATTGTCAATTGTTCTACGGCTTTTATCTAACAATGATAAAAAATCTTCAGCTGATTCATTTTTTCCACTCGTAGATTTAAATATAGAATTGGTTATTGTGTTAAAAGCATCATCATCATCATCATCATCATCATCATCATAATCATAAACAGTATAATCCAATAAACTTGATTTATTATTATTATTATTTTGATCGTTGAGCAAACTTAATCGATCGATTCTTGTTCGTTTTTTCATTTTCTTACTGCTGTTTTTAACAAAAATGTGATTGGATGGTTGCTGCAGTGGACTTTCACTTTTCATCTCAACAAGTTTTTCAAGTGGTGTGACGACTGGTTTTAGAGTATCGCCGATGACTTTTTCAAAATCATCTTTCTCCTGTTTTAATAAAGTGTATTTTTTTTAATAGCCTCACGAGCTCGCAAGAGCTCACTAAGAACATTCTTCTCTTTCTTGAAGTCTGACATGCTGACGTGGCGATGTCTACAACTGAACTGCAAGTTTGAGACTCATAATTCCTTTTTTATTGCAAAACAGTCAAATCCTTTTCTGTATCTACCCTCATTCATCGGTCTATCTTTGTCAATGACGATGAATCCATATCTATCATTCTTCCAACATTCAGAACAAAGATTCCGAAATTCATTGAAAGTTAAATCAGTATTCACATGATCTTCATAGATATGTTTAAGATTTACATCATCTTGTCGATAAATTACTAACAAATTGACATTATCCTTAATGAGATGTTTTCCTATATGAGCATAAGATTGACATAGATAGAAACTATCTACACTCTTATGTCTTCCCATACAGAAGAATGCTCTGACGTTATCCTGCTTCTCACATGCCACATCATCAAAAATCATAATTGAATTTGGTAGGGCTTCATCTGGAGATACTACAGATTCATGCTCACTAAACGGAAGATATGATACTCCTTCAATCGAATCCAAGACATTTTTGAGAAATTGATACTTTGGCTGATTCAAGGATTTAGAGTATACATATAAATTCTCAAATCTAAGACCATTGGGGTGTGTAATTAGAGCCAATAAACTATTTGTTTTTCCACAGTTTGATGGACCACAGAATACTGCTCGTATACTATCTGGTAGTAATTCCCCATGACGCTTCTTTCTCTTCTCTTTTCCAAAATCAAAATTCGTGACAGGGAGTTTGACGTTTTGCTCGGTAAAATCCATGTTCACGCAACAAAGTCACATTCAACATTGAGCTCTTGAAATATAAACGCTCGTTTTATACCATAAACGTCAGTTGTGAATCAACACTCGAAGAGAGATGATCATACACAAATCTCAGAAACAGCCGAAAGGCTATGGATTGCTTGATAAAGTTATCAATAACTTACCTGTTGAAATGCATCTTCCTGGATATCAATACTGCGGTCCCGGAACCAAATTAAAAAAGCGAATGAAAAGAGGAGATCCTGGTATTAATCCGCTTGATCAGGCATGTAAAAAACATGACATAGCTTACTCCGATAAAAATGGAGATCGTAAAGCTGCTGACAAGAAGCTTGCTGAGGAAGCTATGCAGCGTGTCAGAGCCAAGGATGCGAGTCTTGGTGAAAAAGCGTTTGCTTTTGCTGTTAACAGTGCTATGAAATTAAAAGGAAAAACTGGAATGGGACTGAAATTTAATAAGTTAGTGACTGTAGCTAAAAAATCAATGACAGCAAGTAAACATTCTCGCAAGGTTATTCAATCAGCGTTGAAGGGTGCACGTCAAGCTGTTAAAAGTGTAGGAGGAAAGAAAAAAGTTATCATTCCACGTGTTCTGCCGCTTCCAGCAAAAATTGGTGGAGTTCTTCCTTTTCTCATTCCATTGTTCGCAGGACTAAGTGCCACCGGTGCTCTAGCAGGAGGTGCTGCTGGAATAGCTAAAGCTGTTAATGATGCTAAAGCCGCGCAGAAAAATCATGAAGAAAGTAAGAGGCATAATAAGACCATGGAAGCTATTGCTTTAGGCAAAGGACTCCATCTTAAGCCCTATAAAACTGGGATGGGATTATTTATGACACCTCATATTGGTTGTGGCAGCAATCAAGTGAATAGAAAAAAAAAACTTCGATTTAACTTTGCCGAATCGTCCACTGACTGACTACGATCTAAAAAAATATGCTCATATGATGAAAATCTCAGATTTCCGAGGTGTTTTCATGAGAAATAATTTGCCTCCCAATGGTCCATGGTATAATGAATCTGCAGTGGTTAACTTGGATGACTATCAAAATAGAGGTACTCACTGGGTTTGTTATCGCAAGCAAGGTTCTGAAGTGCTTTATTTTGATAGTTTTGGTGATCTCAAACCTCCCAAGGATCTCATGATGTATTTTAACGTGAAAGAAGTTAAATACAATTACAAAAGATATCAAAATTTTGACTCATTCATATGTGGCCATCTTTGTCTCTACTTCTTAGCTGGAAGACTATAAAAAGAGGTGCTCGCAGCCGAATGAATTCATTATCATCCGATCAGTCATGGAAGATAGTTTCACTCTGAGTCTAACGGGAAAATCTTCTGTACTAGAAGCACAATATTTCCCTTCAATCGAACTACCAGAGCATAAAAATTTTGTTTTGGGCTTAGTTGAACTTTTAACATTCAACTCTATTCCAAACGTTGACTCATCAAACAATAAAGTTCATTTGAATGGTGAATTTATTACTATTCCAACTGGCAGTTACGAGATTGATGCTCTTGATCAATTTTTACAAGCAGCTTTGAAAGCTAAAGGAATTAATTTTTCCTTGAAAGCTAACAACAATACTCTCAGAAGTGAAATTACTTGCAGTCATCCCTTAGATTTCAGACCACACGATTCAATAGGTCGTCTCCTTGGCTTCACTCCTCGTATTCTCAAAGTTAAAGATCTTCACAGCTCTGATTTACCTGTGAAAATATTGAAAATCAACGCACTGCGAGTAGAGTGCAACATCACTGCAGGTGCTTACATCAATGACAAAAGAGTTCACACAATCCATGAGTTCTTTCCCCGCGTGCCTCCAGGATATAAAATCATAGAAGTTCCGTCTCATGTCATATATCTACCGCTCAGCGTCAAGTGCATAGATCATCTACAAATTCGAATCGTCGATCAGGATGGAAATTTGGTGAATTTTCGAGGAGAGGAAATCACTATTAGACTCCACATCAAATCTGTATAATGGGCATCGTTTACAATTCTGGATCATATATAAGTCAGTCATCATGGCAACCAGCCATCAGTCGACCGAAGAAACTCAAACCGTTAACACGCAAGAGCATTCAGTTTCTGAAAAGTCTAGGACTAAATGTTCGTGGAAAAAATTCACGTGTATAATTTTTTGCTGCTTCCAGAAAAATGGACGAAATTCTAAGCATTCAATCAGGTGTCGTATTCGATGAGTCTATTGCTCATTATGAAGTACACGCACATCAGCCATACTCATCATTAAGCTTTGACAACAGCGATGAAATTCGTATTTCTATCCAACATCAAGATCTATGTCTTCTGCCATCACGTAGTTCTATCCATGTATGTGGAAAATTGAAACTCAAAACTGGTTCATCAGCTCCAGCTAAAACTACATTCGTGAACAATGGCATTTGTCATCTGTTTGATGAAATTCGTTATGAAATTAATGCTGTGGAGATAGATAAAAGTAAAAATGTTGGTTTGAGCAGTTTTATGAAAGGATGGACTTCATTTAATTCGAATCAGAATAATATGCTAGAAAATGCAGGCTGGCTTGGCAATGAAGAAAACGTCAAATCGTTTGTCGATGAAAAGGGAAACTTTGACGTTGCGATTCCGCTGAGTATGATCATGGGCTTTGCAGAAGACTATAAAAAAATTATAGTTAACATGAAGCATGAGCTCATTCTTACAAGATCGAGAAGTGACTTGAACGCAATAATCCAGGAAGGTACTACGACATCTGGTGTAACTGCTTATGAAGATTGTGAAGTAAAAATATCGAAGATAGAATGGTTAATGCCATATGTCATTGCATCTGATAAACAAAAACTTCAGCTATTGAATTTCATTGGTAAAGATAATCCCATCTCTATGTGTTTTCGTTCTTGGGAGATATTTGAATATCCTCTTCTCCCAAGCACGAATAAACACGTCTGGACAGTGAAAACATCAAATCAACTGGAGAAACCTCGTTTTGTAATTCTCGGACTACAAACAAAGAGAAAAGCTGTAAGAACTGCAAATACGAGTAGATTTGATCATTGCGAGATAAGTAATGTGAAACTTTTCTTAAATTCACAATATTATCCATACAACAATATGAATCTCGACATATATAACAATCAGTATGCGATTCTCTATGATATGTATGCTAATTTTCAAAAATCATACTATGGAAGAGATCCACAGCCGATGCTGACAAAATCTATGTTCATCGAGAATGAACCGCTAATAGTTATTGACTGTTCACGACAAAACGAATCTCTCAAGAACGCTCCTGTTGATGTACGTCTAGAGTTTGAGGCTAAAAAGGATTTTCCCGCACACACTTCAGCCTACTGCATGATCTTACACGATCGTATCGTTCAGTACAATGCCATCAGTGGGGATGTCAAGAAACTCGTCTAGGTTGCACCAAAAAAATAAAATGGAGTATGCAGTAGACATGACTGGTTTCAAGCAAACCGGAGAAGATTATATTCTAAAGGAAATTGCAATCATTCCTCTCAACGATAATAGTGAGCCTATTGTTCTAATATTTAAAAATCCCTTCCCCTGGAAAAAACTCTCTGACAAAATACAAAGGGAAAACAACTGGCTTAAACATAATCATCATGGCATGAACTGGAAAACCGATGGACATGACTACTCTCAAATTGGAAACTTGCTTCGTGACGCTTTGCATGATGCATCAAAAATTTTTGTCATGGGTACAATAAAACAGAAATGGCTTCAACGATTCAAATTTCCACTGCTCGAATGTGCTCTTCACCGTGGTGCGTCGGTTCATATAGCCCATTCCCCACCAAATAAGAGCATGGTTATTAAATTATTTGTCTGGAAAATTTAGTCAAGACGAAGTTGATTAAAATGTATTATGAAAAAAAAAAAAGATTAAATAAAATAATTTAAAAAAAAATTATAATTCTTACGATTTTTTTTTATCTTTTAAAACAAAAAAAATGTTGAAAAGGGATTGAAATTTATCTTAACATATAGTCAATTTATTTATTTACACTAAAAGGAAGACAAAGAGCAGAGTATGTCAATTTAAAAATCATATCTAAATTTTCTGAAATATTTTACAATTTTTAACTTTTCTAAATAAATTTGGGAAAACTCAAAGTTTTAATAAACGATGAGGTGTCCACAGTTCTTTAAATTTATTTTTTTTTTATAATTTTTGTAAATTTTGTTTACATTGATGTGATCTATTATCATCTCATCATCTATAATCCGCGGTAAATAGCGTTGTTGTTGCTGCTGAGGTTGCTGTAGTTGCTGTGACGGCTGTTGCTGCTGCTGTTGCTGTAGTTGCTGTGACGGCTGTTGCTGCTGCTGTTGCTGTGGCTGCTGTTGTTGCTGCTGCTGTGGCTGCTGCTGTTGCTGTTGTTGCTACTGCTGTTGCTGGTGTTGCTGCTGCTGTTGTTGCTGCTGTTGTTGCTGCTGTTGCTGGTGTTGCTGATGTTGCTGCTGCTGTTTACTATCAGTCCTTTTCAATTGCAAAATACCACGTCTCGGCACTGGTCTCGTAACCTCTGAAAAATTAAAGCAAACAAAAAATAAATTTATTGTATACAAAATAAAACTAATTTATAGTTAAAGCATTTTTTACCTGAAGTCATTGTAGATGTTCCTGGTTTTGGTGACGTCTCTCTCTCTCTCCTGCCTTTTTCTTCTTCTGCTCGTTGCCTTTTTGATCTTTAACAATAAAAAAACAGATTAGCATTTTTTTAAATAAAGTTATATAATTTTAAGAATAAATTTAATATTTTTTACCATTTACTTTTCTCTTCATATTCGAGGACGCGATCTTAGGAATCGGCTTGAGATCGCGTATACTTTTAACAGATGTACATGATGCGCTACTAGATGATGTTCCGCTAGAGCTGGAGCTCGAACTAGAGCTCGAACTAGAGCTCGAACTCGAGCTCGAACTCGAGCTAGAACTTGAGCTCGACCGAGACCGTCTTCTTCGGGTCACCGAAGATTGTCGAGGCTGCTCAGCCGTCAAAGATCGCCGAGGCTGCTCAGCCATTGGGGATCGCTGCGCCGGATTAGCCGCCGAGGATCGTCGAGGATGCTCAGCCGTCGAAGATCTCTGAGGCTGCTCAGCCATTGGGGATCGCCGTGGCGGGTCAGCCGTCGGAGATCGCTGCGCCGGGTCAGCCGCCGAGGATCGTCGAAGATGCTCAGCCGTCGAAGATCTCTGAGGCTGCTCAGCCGCCGAGGATCGTCGAGGCTGGTCAGCCACCGGGGATCGTTGTGGCAGGTCAGCCACCGGGGATCGTCGTGGCAGGTTAGCCGCCGGAGATCGTCGTGGCAGGTCAGCCGTCGGAGATCGTCGCGGTGCTAATTGCTGCAAAGCAGCATTTGGTGGTTGTGGCACTGCAACATTAAAAAAATTTTAATAAATTAATTTAAAGAAAAAAACTTTTGAATAGTACAATAAAAAAAAAAATTCACTTACGTGTTTCGACCACGTCCATTGCCCAGGAGACGTAGTCGAGCATTGTTAGGAAAGTTGGTGCGTTGGCGACCAGCCAACGTATACGCTCCTGGGCGACCTGCAGACTCCGTCGGCTTCGAGAAGGCTGCATTGATGAATTTAGCTTCTTCGGTGACATTTTCTTGTCAGCTTGCAAGAAAAATCCTGACTCCGGTGTATCTTGAGGGGTTATACTCGAAGGCGGGAGAACACTTTTCACTATTTTGCCGAATGAACTTGGAAACGAGGAGTGAATTGACTGATGAAGCATGCACCGTGTCCTTAAATACGGTGGACAGCGAAGCTTCCCTTTCCACTTCAATTGCCAAAAGTCCTTCGAATTGCCGAAAAATTTCCACTTTCTTCTCATAGAACCTCCCTTAGACACTTCCCACCGGAATTTTCAAAATCTCCTCCCTCTCAACAAAATTTGACCATCCCTCAATCACTCGAGTGCACACCTACGCTTTCTTGGAGGGAGAGAGAGAGATTGAGCGTAAGATTATCTCTTCAAGAATCGTCAGTTTCAAGTGTGTGCGAAAATTATCTCTAACGTGGAAAACAGCTTTGAGGGTTCATCACTTCACCAACCTGCACACACCCACGTTTTCAAGAGAAACATATCGCTCATTCCAAAAATTGGCAACGGTCTGAGGATGCCTTACACAGCAATAAGGATTAATTTCTTATTCGACCTGCACACTCCTGCATTTTTCTCAAAAGGAATATGAAGCTTTCGCATGAGAGGTGTAACTGATCACTATACAATGCTTCATTGTCTACCACCTGAGCGGGGTCCTTGGCGTGCGCATCAACCTGCACACGCCCACATTTTTTCTCCAAAGCAATACGCAGCATTCGTATGAAAGGTGTAACGCTTATTCTAAAACTAAAGGGCATCGATCAGTATACCATGCTGCATTGTCAACCACCTGAGCAAAGGATGTCGGTGTGCGCACCCGGTACACACCCACATTTTCCTCAAAAGCTAATCCCGAAATTGGCATCGGTTCGAGGATGCCTTACATGCGTCAATAAGGATTGATTTCTAATCCGTGAAACAGGTGTGTAAGAAAGCAAACACCTCAAAGGATTATCTTTTTCTACGGTACACGCCCACATTTTCCTCAAAAGCTAATCCCGAAATTGGCATCGGTTCGAGGATGCCTTACACGCGTCAATAAGGATTGATTTCTAATCCGTGAAACAGAAAATTAGAGAACGCTATAGGCATTCCAAAAACATATTTGAGAGAGGGAGTACACTTTTTCATCGGTTAGCAAATCACTTAGAGTGGAAGTGTTTTCGTGTGCGGGAGAGAGGGAGATCCATCCCACTCTTGAGAGGAAAGGGAGTTTTCTGGTATGGGGAAAGAGGGAGAACCATTCCCACTCGTCCATCGGGTACCAAAACACTTTGAAAGGAGAGGGAGTGTTTTAGTATGCGGAAAAGAGGGAGAACCATTCCCACTCTTCCATCGGGTACCAAAACACTTTGAAAGGAGAGGGAGTGTTTTAGTATGCGGAAAAGAGGGAGAACCATTCCCACTCTTCCATCGGGTACCAAAACACTCTGAGAGGAGAGGGGGTGTTTTAGTATGCCTATATTTTGGTATGCCTATAGCCTATCTACTGTATTCCAATTGTAAAACGTGTTATAAAATATGCAATATTAAATTTAAAAAAAAAGTTTCTGCAGTTTTTATGAGTAAAGATTATAGTCTATAGCAATACGAGAATTTAGGAACATTTTTAAAACAAGGTACCTAAAGTAAAATTTCTTGCTTGTTGAAATCTTGGGTAAGATTGCAAGAATATTAACAATAATACTAAGACAACTTTATACAATAATAGAGTCCAACAGCAGATGAATAATACCATCAATTTCATAAATATACACGTAGTAAAAGTAACTAGTATTCTCACTAAAAAATTAAAAAGAAAACTTCACAAACCTTAAACGTAAGCTCGAGCTCTTCGGTCTGCTCCTGCGTGGCGTCCACTAACGACAGTACACCAACTCCGTGTGGCCTCCTATAGGTCGCAACCCCGGCTTTGTTCTTCCCCGAGTCCGAGTACAGCATCCTTCCGCACCTCATGACGTGCGCCACCATGTAGAGATCTCGACTGAGATCTGCATTGCCGAGATCCGTGAATATCGTGCAATTGCTGTGCATCTTTTCGACGTAGTTGGAAAAGCCCTCCTTGGATATGCGCACGAGGAAGCGCTCGCTTATGTACTGGCCGCGTTTCGCGTCGTACAGCGAAAAGTAGATCTCGGTGTCTTCGCCCACCGAGTGACCAAAGTCCCGCATACAGAAATACAGGTGGTGAGTCAACACCTTCTTGTGCTCCTTGCGACGCAAGGTACCGCGAGCTGACGCGCCCTGGGAGTTTTCGGCGCTCTGGACGTGCTGCAGAAGATTTTTTAAGAGAAAGTTATAATTGTTTTATTTGTGCAAAGGAAAGGTAAAGTGTTGTTGCATATTTAGTCAAATTTATAAATTTTACTGTAGAGTAGTCGTTTCAAGTTTTGAAGAGATACTTTTAGAAAACCAAAATATTGAATTTAATAAAATATGTTGAAAACTCACCACGTGGTATAGTTCGATAACAGACATAGAGTCTGGGTCCACCATATGAGAACCTTGTCGGGGTACGAGATCGAGTCCCAGTTTTCTGCAAAAAAAATTCAAGAATGAAAACGTTAGATTTATAATAATGATAAATAAATTTCGTTACAACGAAAATAAGTTGATATCAGAACAATTCGAAATCATGATATTCCTATAAATAATGCTTTTATTTCGGAAACATTATACGTAATTGTTAAAAAGCTTTGAGTTGATAAGTAGAAACTTGACATGCACAGTATCATATACCCCAGAATTGATTTGATATCCGATACACCCTGAATAAATGAAACGCGATGACAGCGACGTTCAGGAATATTTTACATGGTAAATATTCATTTCAGCCACATCCATCCAAATAATATAATATAAATTATACTCTAAAGCAGAGACAATGTCGATTCAGAATTGGAATTCCAATAATGCTGAATAAACTGATAAATTCAGTTTTAATAAAACATATTATTATAAACTTGATGTAATTATTCCAAACTAATGCATAATACATCGCCAGCCAAATAGGAAATTCAAAAGCACACGAAAACACTGTCTGAAAAATTTCCCCTCCGAAGCCCGCCTGTAATTTCGCATGCAGATCGAACATCGGCCGCCCATCAGTCGGGCGCAAATTCCTCTCCTATATACGTATACTCCGGCATGAAATTTCCAAGCTGCAGCCTCATCTGAATGGGATCGCAAAAAATCGACTCGGCGCTTCGAACATCCGATCGGTCGGCTGCAACGCGCCGCACACGTATACAATTAAGACGTAATCAGTACGGCTGGATCTTCCTTTTTCACCGGCTCCTTCTTCGCCATTATTACTACCCCGGGCTACTTCTGCGTGACTCTCTACACGCATTCAAATATGCGTCGCGTGTACGCATGCGGAATGTATCGGAGGATGATGGGGATACAGCTGAATGGAAGAAAATGGCCGAGAGTTTTTTAATTGGCGAAGTCTGCAGCAGCCAATGGGATATCGCATTGTTGCCGTGAGCTTTAGCGCGGAGACAATGCGGGGATTGAGCTTGTTTTTCAACGAGCTATACGGGTTTGAACTGATGATGCGTGTGCGGCGCGAAAAATGCGTGATTGAATGAATGCAACGAGCTGCAGCAGACGTGTTACAGTTGGTTGTACGACATGGGAAAGTAGCTAAATTTTCTGAGTGAAAAAATGTGTATAAGTCGATAATAGTTTTTTGGCATTGTTTTTGTTTCTTTTTTTCATTTATCTGTATATATAAATGACAAGTATTAGAAAAGCGTTATTTTTCTATTAGAGGCTCTCTTTTTCGGCTTCTGCTGCAGGTTTTTCATTCGGAGACGACTCGATACATTTCAGAATTGGCGTTTGTCCATTTTAAAAATAAAATGAAAATCAATGCGACAACCTCTTTAGGAGCCTTTGGCACAAGTAGGACACTCAATAACGTAAATATTTTATGTGGAAAAATCATATATGATGCATTTTTCTATAAAAATTTAACAAGTATTCAGAAAGTTTATTTACCGCACAAACGATTTTTTTTAAGTAAGGAGGAAAATTGAGTAAACGATCTAAAGACCACTATCGACATTTCTACTATCCCGGCATCTTTTCCCATAAAATTGAAATCTCAACGGGAAGCCTCGTCAACCACAGCGTCGCATCCCACGAACACACGAACCACCAACGAAGTCGTTAACACCGCGTCGCTCCGACAAGTTCATGACCACCCAAAACTGGTCGCCATGGGCCTTCTGGACTCAACGAGAGAAAGAGATGGAGACGTAAGCGGCACAAGACCACCCTAATCTACCAGAATTACGAATCCACCCTATCGCCGATGGTGATCTCGGGACGATAGATCCTCCGGCCGTATAATGGAAAACAATAAACGACGCAGAAAATAGGAGGTGCGAGCTAAGGAACGAAAATGTTTCCGGGAGGACGAGCCTCGGGGACCATACACGGCTCTGCAAAGCAAAGACTGACCGCTTCGGGTTCTCGGGATACAGCTCAATATTCTCGAGGCTGCGGCTGAAAATTTCGGTAATTCCTCGGGGGCTCCTGTAAATACCTCAAGGCCGTTTCGATGCGCGTCGTTTGCTACCGTGTTCCACGGATAAAATTCTCTTTTCTGGCCTAGAGCGGAGGCCCATGAGCTCTCGCAACGCGTTGGGGGTCGGGGTGCGATTTCCGGAGTTTGCCGAGGGAAAACATTTTTTTTTTAGAATCATAGCTTGAGGAAACATACAGTTTTTCATTTCGTAGTTTTGCAATATATAGCTCGAAAAATTACGTTTATCGTGTAAGTCGTAAGTCGTAAGTCGTAAGTTTTACGAATTTTGCTATTAAAAATGAACGCGCATAATTTTTATAAATATCTAAGTTAACAGTAATAATTCGACTCAATAGTCAAGTGTTAATAATGGGTTCCTCATTATCCATCAAACTAATGGTCCGCAAAAATTAATGGGTGAGAAGAGAGATCCTGCTCGTAACACGTTGCCGGCTCCGCCGTGATGCATTCCAGAAGAACAAAGCGAGCAAAAAGGGGTAAAATAGGCCCAAACAAAGGAGAGCTGGACAAAGAAAAAAAACATTTTTCATCGAATAACGAGGGCCGTCTCTTTCGTAAGCTCGAAAACGCCTAAACCAGACTTCATAAAACCAGAAGGGAGTATAAGGAGAACTGCTGCACTAAAGCCCAGGCGGAGAAAATACGAGCAACGTCGCTATACTTTTATGTTTTATTTCAAACGAATCTAACTTGTACTTTTTGTTGCTCTCCAGCTTAATTGAAAGAGAGTCGGAGAAAGAGATTGGCGAATTAAATATTAATGGAATTCCCGGCAGAGCTGCGCGAGGGTATAAGAGATGATGCAAGACTGAATATGAATGCCTGGTATACATGGCGGGGAGTGACTGAACATTTAATTAAGATCTTGCAATTAATACGAAATGAAGGATTTCGTGCGCGCAAGCAAGCTTTCTCAAAAATTTTAATTCGAGCATCCGTTTGATCTAATTTTTCGAGGTTGAAAACTTTAATTTCATTTACTACTACCATCATCCGTGATTGCTCGTTACACGAAATTCGAACAGAGGATGTAATACGCTTAAACGCAAGAATATCAACAAAATCGCATTCTAGCACGAACGTAAGGCGACGGGAATGCCTTCACGCAGTCCAAGCTCACGTAGCGAAAAAAAGAGCGAAGCTGCGCGCGCACACACACAGACGCTCCATATAGTCCGCAAAGGAACCAAAGAGAAAAGAGCGAGGTACAGTCAGAGGGCGACGATGACGAGAGAGAAAGAGTCGAGCGCAGGGCCCTTCTTTCGGGCCCCTTTCCCCTTCTTCTGCCTCACCCCCACCTCTCCCCTTCCTCCCGGGGCCTGATGGAATGCAGGTGAGCCCTCGAACCTCTCTCTCTCTCTCTCTTGAACGCGCGGAGACAGGTTCAGGCAATGTCAGAGCCTCCCGCGGCGGACCTATGCTCCATTCCGAAGATATCGGATAGCGTGTGAGTGAGATATGCAGCGCGCGTGTGGAGCCCGGGAGAATATGGGACGTGTGCGTGGGCGCGAGAGAGAAAAGGCTGCTGCTGTTGCTGCGGGGTTATTTCGCCGTGCGCGGCTCCTTTTTTTTGCTGCTGCGCCGAAGGATTTTTGGGGGACCAATATACTGCTCGCGTGATGATTGTCGGATCCTGCCATAAATTTGCGGGAATAGCGTGCACGGCTTCTTCTTCTTTGGCTCGCTCTCGTTTGTAACAGTTTTCGGGAATTGGACTTTGGTTTATGTTAGGCTGGATTTCGTTGCGGTTGCTCGGGTTGAAAATTGTTTTCGTAGTTTTTGATATAATAATATTTCAGGCAAGAGCTGCTTGTACAGTAATCAATGCATACTAATGAGATCGCGTCCCATCGAGTTTTAATTCGATATTGTGCAGAGATAAAGATTAGAGCCAATATTTTATTAAAATTCGCCGCTAATTAAAGAGCAAGCATAAACTCGAATCTTTACGAGAATCGCTAATACTATATATATATATATATATATATATATATATATATATATACACGTTTGCTGAATTTGGATGCCGTGTAGAGAGTCAAAGCTGGTTTCTTCATAAATATTGAATACACTCTCCACAGGCTTCTTCTTTTACCTTGACGTCATACATAGTGTAAGCGCTTAATAGTTTAATTCCAACCTCTATCCAGGCATCTCAGCCCCAGCCTGAGAAATTTTCGGCATTTAAATTTTCCATCAGCATCATTCCATCGTTCCAGCGCGAGAGGATGTTCCCGTTGGCATCTTTAAATTCGAAGAAACGCAAGGTAGCAATCTGATCCGCTGCTCCTCGAAAAACCGAAAGCCGCGAACTTCCAAAGCTGCAGGCCTCTCTCTCTCCCTCTCTCGAAATTAAAACAAAAAGCCGGTCATAAAAGGGGGAAATAAAGAAGGAAAAAAGTGAGCCATCCTCGCTTCCAGCAGCGGCGAGTATTATAGAAGCTGCAGCCAAGAGAGGAGAAAAAGAAGAAGAAGCGGAGAGCGAAGGAGCAATAGCCTCCGTGCTGGCGTTGTCTCGCTCTTACAACCGGGGAGTAACTACCGGTGTTACAGACTCGCTCCCCTCCGCGCGTCCCTCTCTCTCGCTCGCTCTTCGCAGCCACCGGTCGACTCCTGGATCCCACGCGCCAGGTATATATATATATATATATATATATATATGGAGGAGGCAGGTATGTGACGCACACATGTGCACGCGCGCACGTGTAGCCCACTCGAGAGTCAGGGGCGTATTATGCGCGCTCGTGCAGGAGTCAACGACATACAGGGTGTCCGAGTACACTCGCTTGCCGATATATGCTATATATTACTAGATCGAGTGTGAAAAATTAAGATGATCAAACAGCCTGTTTCTTGGTAGATTCTCGAAGATTGCCTACGGCCAACTGGGCTTTAAAGAGATGCTTTAAAGAGCGACCCTCATTAATGAAACTAACTACATACAAGTAAAGTATAAATGTTTGTCTTCAAAGGTGATTTAGTCTTGGGCTGCTGGTAATAACTTATTATACCTATACTTTCGTCTAAAATGTTTTAAACGCTTCTCATAAGGGTAATTTTTGCAATTTTTTCCAGTTCATCTAGTATTTATTCTCCTTCTCAGCGCTGTTGTCGTAGACAGCTCACTAATTATTATCTAAAGTTGATTAAAATTAGAATTTTTTTCTGTTCATTATTCAATTGATAAAGTGCAGCAAAACGTCGACAAGTATTCGGATTCATTTATCAATTTATCCTTCCACTTTGCAACATCCCATACTACTAAATTTCGTATTCAAACATCGCAACCTCAGCATACAGATTAAGCCCAAGTACTACAGTCCGCTCGATCCAGGAATACCAGACTGTCGATCACGTCTGAACGAACCTCGAGTGTCTGTTCGTACGACTGACGCGCTCTTTGGTATACCTACAAGTACCGGAGAAAGGACTTGGGCTGCGAGATACACGGGTCGTGTACATAGCTTCTATATATTGATTCTATCGCTGCATAATGCTCGCTCATTCGATTCTACGCGCGTCGGTTATTGGCTTTTTACGCACGACACCGGCTCGGCAAGAAGTTTATTTCATTAGACTGATTGATATGGAGAATCGATTGGATTATATCGTCGAAAAAAGAGCGATGCCGGAGGGGGGAGTTTTTGTGTTTGCTCCGAGTGCGACGAGGGACAGATTTTTAGCCCGCTCGAGTGCTTGATTTAATTTCAGCTTCGGAAATATTGGAAATGCGGAGTACCTGTATTTACTCAACTCGCCAAGGTGTGAATTGAAGGCTCAAATTTAAACGTGTTTTTTACAACTTCAGCGAGACTGGATTTTCACAAGCAAACAGTGAAATCATTGATAAGTGACGAAAAAAAATATACCACCAGGGGTATCGAATTGTCCCCGTCGACGACTCTACTGTTCTCGTCGCTTCAATTGGGTTATGTACACTCGCGTGCACACGTGTTCCCCATGAAAGGCCAATTATACAAGTCGACAACGGTTCGTCAAATCAAAGCACGTTACGAGAGCTTTGTTGCGCAACGCTTTGTGTATACACCTACCTCTCCCTTTATCTCGTTATACTACTCGCAGCATCAGAGAACGATACGAAAAAAAGTTCTGTTAACGATCATCAAAGGTATAATACGATATCAATCCTCCTAGAATTCAATAAACCGAAAAAGCACTCGACCGCAGACTGGGAGCCACGACGACGATGCATCCCGTCGAGATCGTGAGATATTAGAAGCCCTGAGACTCCATGAGCTGCGCTTGCGAAGTCGCATCGCGTGCTGCAGTCGCGGAAAATAAAAAGGAGAAGCGCTTGTCCGCCATGGACAGCTCGCTCGATGACAATAAAAAGTTGAAGAGAATTGGCAGGGCGTGGAGGGAGTGGAAAATTGATGAGAAGTGCTGCTACGCAACGACGTGATGCTATGGTATACAGGTAAACTGAAAGGGATTGGAGGATTACTTGTTACTGCAAATGATTATTCTTTTTCGACGAGTTCGATGGGCGGATTGGAGAAGAGATTGATTCGATGCTTCGAATCTTACCGTAATATTTATTTGATTAATTACAGTCAATATTAAAATTGAACAAAAACACTTCCTCAATCTGGAGCCCGCACAATCGCAACCATCAGCGCAAATCATCCGTCGCATTTCATCATGTAAAAACATCAGCAAGTACTCAGACACGCCTCAACGGAAGCGATGATTTTCCGCTTTCCCGTAAAGCCTCGGTTTTTCTAATCTCTCCCAGCAGCAACACACCGGAAAGCAAACACAGCGCCGCGATTATTAGAGAGCAAGTCTAAAAGCTCGCGCCGGAGCCTTACTGCGGAGCAGCACGACATACTCTCTCTCTCTCTCTCTCTCTCGCTCTCTCTCTGAAACGCCCTTTAAGTTCGAGGACCTTATAGCTCTCATAAAGCCTCTCGAGTCTCGCGTAATACTTTTGCGTCGTGTGTGCGTGTGCGTATGTGTGTACCTTGTACCACCGGTGGGTGGGTCGTACCGCGAGTTCCGTCGAGGTCGTCGACCCGAATAAGGCACTTTTGAGTTTCGATTTTTCCCGCGCTTAGTTTTTCGGTGAATTAGATCTCGCGTGCGTAGCTTCGAAAGTTTGCTGGGCTGATTATACGCGCCGTTGATGCAGTTTCGAGTTGGAATTACGAAGGAGGGCTGCGAAAGTTTCCGAAAAAGAGAGCAGTTTTGGGAACGCGATTGAGGGAGTTTGTTCTCGAGCCATTTGGGCAACGAGTTTCGTGGAATTTTCTGCTAGCTTGAGCAGAAGCTTTTGTTTTGTCCACGGTGAGTGAGTTTGGTAGGGAAAAGTGGAGTTTAAATTTGTTTAAAAAATTTGTATCTCATTGCGCGAGATTGAGAGAGAGTTATCCCGTATGCGATAGCTTTAATGCTCGCCAATTTGTATAAGGATCAGTTTGAACTCATTAGCAGCTGTTGGAAAATTGTGTTCGCGAATGGAATGGGATCTCCGAACTCGCTTATTTTGAATTAAAAATTTCGTCCTCTCGTCGCTCTCGTAAAGTACTCGATTATAAACATTGTTCGTATTTGGAAGGTTTCATTGTTCTCAGATGAATGAAGCTTTATATTTCGAATAATTCATGCCCCAAACTTTGAATCTTCTCCAATAGGGCTTTCATGCATCACAAGAGTGTTGTATCAATGCTGTACAATACTCTTTTTATACAACCACACTCTATTAATATAGAAAGAGTATTGAACAACAAAATGTCAAGCTACTGCGTCGAAAAATTCGAAAAAACAATCAATAGCGCACTTGCTATCTGTGCATCTAAATTGCAAAACAATAGTCAGACATACAGTATCCATCCATCGAGCAAACTGAATAAATAACATTTTTCTATATGCAAATACCACTTGCTCTATCTATCGCAACTATATACGCATATTCGTTCTCTCCCATCTCCTCTCCTTTTCCCTTCGACGTTCGATCCATGCCGAGCCGATTGACCATTTGAATTTCTAATCGTTCGACAAACCACGATCGGACGCTGACTATCGACTGATTGGAAACATCAATGGTTTGATAAGAATGTTTTTAAAATAGTTAGAGCTTGAGAATCGATTTTCAAGGATGACATTGAATATTTCAGGATAGGATTATGATAATTTATTTTAGAAGCTAAACCGTTACAACTCTGAAACACGAGATTCTTATAATAGAACTCAAAGCATATAATAAGTGTATATACAGAATAAACTGCGACATCTAAAAATGATGTCGTATCGATACGCTTCGATCGCTTCCAATACGTATGCGTGCCACATGTACCCCTTTATAAAATAAACCAAAAACACCCCTCGTATAGCAAAAAATAACAAAGCACTACAAACGAACTCCGCATAATCAAGCACTCCTCCATCATCAATCAATTCTAATCTCATCCGATCACTGCAAATCCTCTCAATTTCATCGCAAACCTCTCTCGAATCCCCCAATAAAACTCCGCGAAATTCAACCTCGAAAAAAGAATTTCCAATAACGGCTCTCTCTCTCTCTCTCTCTCTTTCTCTCTCTCCACAGTGAGCTTGTCGCTTCTTCTGGCGCGAGATTTACATCGACCGGCTACTATCGCCGCGCTATAGACTCTTTTCCTTTTTGCGACGATGTTCGCGCGGAACAAAGGGAATAAGAAGAAGGTGGAGGCGGGCGGGTAACTTCCAGAACTCGCGACGTGATTAATGGACATGCGGAATTGAAACGTTGGTCGGCGGTCGCGAACTGCTAGCCAGTAGTGGCTTCGCCGGAAAAATATTGATTCGGACGGAAACTCTCGAGCTTTATGTTCGATCGACTGAATGTGAAGTACATATTGGAGACCTTTTTTTCGTTCGTGAATTTTCCACTTGGCTCTGTAGTGTCGTTGAAATCGTTTCGGAATTTTGGCTTTATTTCGCGGTACTGATAGTCATGGAAACGCTTAGTAGTAGTCAAGTTGAAAAATGTTTCAGGGGAAAAGTTTTTCCTTAAACTTGATGCCGGAGTGAAAGAGTAATTAACTCGGTTATTATTACAAAGGACGCCCTTCAACTCGGAGCTTCTAATTGCGTTATTAGGAAAATTTAATTACGGCCTAGGTACCCGCCGCGAAATATGCGAATTTGGTAATCGTCGACACGCGTATAGAGAGCTTGCACCGAGTCGATGTAAACTTTCCCTCGCTCAAAGTTCCAGCTTCGTTCGTCTGTCACATTCAATTTGCCAAGTCTCAACCACTATCATGCGTGTGCATAAAGTGCGACAAAATTTTCACTAACTATAGACATTTACATGGAAAAACGGAATCAAACGTATTTCACAGAAAGCAGATACTATGAAACGACGATAAGAATCCATTACAATTAAGCGTAAAAACGATATAGATTTTCCAACTCACTGCACATTTTTGGTCTTCTCATTCGTTTTGTATTACACTTCGAGAGAAGAAATTCGAGGCGCGAGCTTATATGCAGAGGCTCGACGCTGTACTATACGGACGCCTTTATCCCGTTTGTGGAGAGAAACGTGCCGAGCATACCGTTAATTATTCGAGTCGAGCGCGCGTGAGACTCGACACGCACACACGTATTTCGTTTATTTCTGTATAAATACTTTGGCTCACGAGCCTTTCGCTTTTTCATTTCTCGATGTCGAGCATAAAGTCGAAATAATTGCCGAACGCGTAGCTTTCGCGAATACATTTTTTTTTCATTTTTTTGCAGCAAGAAAATCACGTTTACTTTTAACGTTTTTGAAATTTTTCATCAAAAAACTCTGATAAATTATAGTGCACACCTGATCGTATTCTACACATCAATATATCATACTGTTCCAAAGTGGAAGAAATGCGCTCCCGCAGCGTGTATATAGAAAATAAGGTTTCCCCTCTATACTCGTGCAACCACGTCGAGAAATGCCTTATAAAAGGCGCGACTCTCTCATATTTACGAGCGGCCGCCCTGCACCTTGAAAAGCTTCACCTGAGAACGTGGAATTTTTGAGTGTTGAGAAAAGTAGGATATGGGACTTTAGTTTGAGGGATGATAATCATGGGTTGAGAAAGTAATCTAGTAGTAGATTGCTTGCTGGGTGGCGGAGGAAGTACTTGAGCAAGTTTTCGGTTTCGACGACGAATGTGGCGGCGAACTCGTTGTCTTAAGGAAGATGTGGATTTTGTAATGGCCAGCCATTTTCGGGAGACTTGAGCAGCATTTAGCAAGGATTGGGTGTCTAGTTTGAATAGAATGATTTGAGACAGTTCGACGGGTATTTCGCAAATGAAGCAGATGCCTTGGTGGTGAACACCCATGGCAATCATGAGTTGCTTGAAGGAGTCCATGTTGGCAGCTTTCTCAAAATGCTCAGCTCTCTTCGAAAGCTAACCTTGGATTGATTGAGACTGAACATTTACGACCTTATATACCCAATCTGTCATATTAACTGTAAGGGTGTCACATACAAAGGATGGGCGTCAGATACAAGGGGGGGGGGAGGGGTTGAGGAACTAAAAAAAAAACAGATAATTATAATCTAGGTAACGTACATTATTTATAAATAACGGTTTACAACAGCTTGTAGGAACACAGTAAAAATACGTCTTTAAACGCACCTCAAAAAAAAACAATCGAAATCTCGTTTCCATCACAGCCTAATGCCCAGCACGACACGCTCACGGCCTCGAGAGCCCGATACATGCATCCGGCGGTGCTAACAGCGAAAATTCGTCTGGCATTACGCGCGAAGCGATCAGAGAGCCCCGTGTCCGTGAATTATGCAACCGTCCGGCTAATAGGAATTATTCAAAAGCCCGGCGCGTTTACACGCGCTACCGTACAGCGAGAGCGGGAAAAGCTCGAAAGGGAGTTTTCGCGCGCGGTTGTATTAGTGGTCTAGACGAGTCTTTCAAAAACTGCCGCTGAAGCTTGAAGCTCGGATGAGCTTTTTAAAGTTTTCCGTTGTGCTGTTTCGTGCGCGCGAAGTTCGCTAGACTTGAAATTTAATGGCGAGCTTGCGGTTATGCCGGGGTTTTTAATTCGGATTCTACCTTTGCGAGAGGGACGGAGCTTTTGAGCACTTTATGTACGATTTCGCGAGGTGAATGCAACGCAGCTATCGAACGTCGTTTCCTGCTTGAGATGGAAACCAGTTTTCAGCTGCTTTCACCTCGCGCTCTCGAGTATAACCGGAGTTTTTCGACAGCGAATACACGCGCACCAAAAAGACAATTCGTCAAGTGGCTCTCGCTCCCTCCTTTTCTCTTTTCTCATCCCTTCGCTGGTATGTATATATGTATAAGAACGCGAAGGTATACGGAGGTAAAGCCCATATTCCTCCAACTCCTTCTACTCCCGCGTCTTTCATGTCTGGCCTATTGTACCAGAGCGTGCGCCGCATTTAGAAAATTACGCCGTCATTCATTCCGCGTGCTCCACTCGTATTTCTGTATGTGTACTCATCCTGAGACCCTATCCTCTCGTGCACGTGGCTCTTTTACCGTATATCTATATCTGCGCCGGAGAGTCGTTGACATATATAGGTGTGCACACGAGTGTATCTACGGGGAAGCTTGTGCACACACGAAAGGAGGGGGGGGGACGCACGCTCGTCAGCCTAAAACTGTTGCTTTTTCATCGCTCGGGTTATGCAACCTGTGCACGAGAGCTGTGTATGCACTCAGGAATAAATATATATTTTTTAGAGGTATACGCGTTTGCGTTCTCGGCTAATGGAAATCAAACGCGGTGCGTAATACCGCTTCGATGAACGAAGCAAATCATCAGTGTAACGCAAATCCGATAATTTCCCTGTAAAAACTATCCAGGTTACTCGCTCGAACCATAAAACCGACGTTTTATCGTGGCGCGTATTATTCTCTCGTATAAACGCACTTTAATAACTCATCAATCTTGCAGTATATACTCCGACGAAATTCCAGCTTAATCATCTCTCCTGCAAGAGCAAGCCTCTCTTCTCTCGGCGCACACAAGAAGAGAGACCGGTTCAATTTTCGTGAAGCGCCCTGACGCAACGTCGCGCACAAAAAGAGCGGCTCAAGCCCGCGCTTAGCATATTATACGGAATGTCTCTCACGCATACATGCATGTGTATGTGCATTCCGTTCTTCATCGTACATCTATACATGTATACTGATTATGGTATAGTAGAGGGAACCGGTAAAAGGTACTCGAGGGTAATAGATGTCAGGGTCGGAGATGCGCGTGTGCTCTCAATTAGAGCAAATAGCGCGTGATTAAGCGAGATTAGTACGAGTTGTAGCTTCGGTTTTGTACCACACGACCGATGGCCGCGAAGCTTTGACTGACTTTTGGTCGACTTCTATAGATGTGTTCTACGTCAAGCTTGGGGATGGGAGAGCAATCTTGACAGGGAGGAGCTCAAAGGGCGCATTTATGCCGAGAGTTTAATGGTGTTCCGGTTATTAGATGCATTTGGGATGAAACACGCGTTTTGGGAGGGTGTCTAGAGAGATTTTGGCGAATTAACGAAAATGTTAGCATTGTCTCTTCGATAGACACGAACGTGCGGTTTATATGACCTCGGGTAAATTATGTGATCTATTCGAATACGTTATCGATACTAGCGGCTGCGGGTGTGTTCTGTATATAGGCAATAAAGCTATTTCATCACTTTACCTAAGTATATATTCCTATTATATAGGTTTCTGTGTATGTGTATGCGTAAGGCAAAGTTATTGACAATGGAACTTACAGCATAATTAACCACATATCCACATGCCATTCACCATAAACTACGACAAGATATACAGCCTCTATAAAGATTGCTCACAAGGTTAAAAACGCCGTTGACTTCACTTTTGACTCTACACGAAGTATCTCCACGCGAAGCAGGAGAAGAAGAAGAAGAGCCTCTATATACCACGTCCTACTTTTCCGAGATACTTATCATTCAATTACTTTTCGTATTCTCTCTTCGACGTAAATCCAACTCAGAACTCGACAGTCGCTGTGTATGATATACGCACACGAGCATACCACAAGTGTCGTCTCTTTTTCCTCGACTCCACAGACATGCGTTACATACACACACACACACACACACACACGTTCTATCCTTACAAAACGTCGTTGGTCAGAAGAACCTCGTCCATCAGCTTCTCGGAATCCCCTTAAAAAAGCGACTTCGCGCACACACTCTGTGCACACACCCGAGAAAAACCAACTGTCGTAAAGTCGCGCTGTGTGTACGCGCGCGAAACCAGTTACCGATTTTTCTCCCGACGCTTCGAATTCATTATAAATATATTATACGGTTTCCTTTTTACGCCGAGGCAGGCTATACGAGCATCGAGGATTAATTTCTCCGATAAAAGTGCGCCGATAAGAGCGAGAGTCGTAATACTACCGGCGCACGATAAGCTCCCATAATAAACCAGCGCAGGCTGCTGCGGTCTCTGGCAGTAGGCCAACGTTCAATTAATCACAACTTGGCGAATCAACTCAACGTCCAAATGAAGTTTTGTGAACGGAATCTGTGCGATAAAATTTGCTTTTTCATACTTGGATAACAATAGTATAGGCAAACGATCGAGCGCAGACTCGTCACTTCAGCGTCGCAAAAAGGCCCATCAACGCTAGCTCTCGAGAAAAGAGCAATCAAGCGACACCCTCTAGCGCGGAGAGAAAAAGAAAGGAGAACCGCCGGGATAAAGAGAAATTTAAAGGAAGCAGGAGGACGGCTTCCATCCGAACTTACGCCGTAGTTCATTAAAAGCCGCGCTACTGCTGGCATTCATTAAATTTCTCGGAGGCCGGCCTTTCCGGTCTTACACTGCGTACAATAGTGAGGACGTGTGTATACTTTATACAGCGTAACGCAGCCGGTGGCGAGATACAAAGGCGCCTGTAATACTACGGAACTCTTTTCTTTTTTCCGCGGCGGAGCTTCCGTTTCTTTCGATCTCTATACGCCTGAACACGCGATCGATCGGGTTCTATGCTGAGGATTTTACTCCTCGATAAAGTCTAGTGCTGCATTGGTTTTTCTTGTGTAGGAGAGGCTTCGCGATGCCATGTAAAATGTGTACTCGAGGATCCGGGAATTTCGGTGATTGACTGGCACGCCCTGGTGCTTCGATCGAATTGTGTTTACGGAGACGATTTGCCAATATTGTATAAAGCTCGTTTGGGGAATTGAAGAAACGTTATTTTGTCATTATGCCAACTGGTGTACAATAATAACAGTTTGTGTAGAGACTGTAATACAATTTCTCTTGGCGCCTCCGGAGATCTTGTGAAAAAAACCCTCGGAAACATCTTTTGCGCGTTTCTCGAGGCACCTCATTGTGTACCAGGGGGTATAATCTTCAGCCGACGTCGCGCCCTCTCCTCTCTTCATGAAGCGGCCCTTTCTTCAGCGAGCTAACAAGGCTTTTCTGACTTTTTAAGGCAAGCGCTGCTTCAGAAGCCGGCCGCCTCTCTATCGGATTTAATGATTTCCGCGAAAATTCAAGAACAAAGATGATGTGAATCGTCCTATAAAATAGTCGTATCAAAATAATGGATATTCGCCTTTATTCCTATATCTCATATCTGAGCTGCTAATGATTGATAACTTTGATAGCACTTGCCGTTTTATAGCATGAATGGCTCAAGACAGCAGGTCGAAGAAGCCTGTTTTGGCACACCTCTATATCTACACTCGGCGTGCTGATACTAATGAGGGAAACAAAGAAGTGCCTATGCGCCACCTATCACCGCTAGTTACACACCAAGACTACACAAAGGAGCCGGAAAGTTGAACTGGTGGGAGGAATTAAGGCTCGTCCAAAATTACATCGTAGTAGATAGGCGTTGTTTCCCAAATTATTAGTGTCGCGTATGAATCGTTGAATCTCTTAGTATATCCACCCATGAGAAGCCGCAACAGCTACAGGCCTCTCAAAAGTAAAGCACGCGCGCGTCTCATACTCCTAAAGTGCGCGCGGACCCCGATAAAATTGCAAATGCCTCGAGTGAAGGAGCTATATAGAGAGACGGGCGCGCATTATAACGTGTGTCCAAAGAAAAAAGCCGACGCCGCAGCATCAGCGGCAGCAACGTCAATGCTATACTCGGCTGCCCCTCGGGGGTAAAAAACGTAAAAGCCAAATCGAGTTAAAGGCTGCCGCGTCAGAAGGCAGCGGCAGCAACGGCGCTTTGTGATGCTCCAGCAGCAGCAGCGGCGGACGAAGAAAAACGACGAACAAATATTATAGGTATACAGTGTATATACCACTATCCTATGCGCTCGAGACGCCGGAGAGGAAGATAATGAAAATGTACGTAAAGGAATGAAAACGATGTAAAACAAATTAGCGTATAGCGGCGAGAACGACAACCAAGGCTGTTTCAGGTATCGATCGGTTGATGCGACGAGCTTGCGTAGGTATCTTGCGATTGAAGAAAGTTCGAATAGCAGAAAAAAGACTGCATATCAGCGACGTATTGGCTCATGCTCCAATTTAAAAATCCATAAGTCAGCGCGGATACGTCCTGCCCCACGAGGAAAAGCAGTCATCCTCCAGACACAATAGCCCTAGGAGCCACGTATCTATATGGATCCGAGTCGACTCACCATCGGATCGTCCGCCTGGAAAAGCGTCATGCGCTACTCGGCTCCGCGCGTCGCTGCACACACTCACACACACGCGCGCGAGTGAAGAATACACGGAGCTATAAGACGCTGTGTATAGAGAGCGAGGGAGAGAAGGAAAGGCGATATATGCGCGAACGAAAGGCTCTCTCTTTCTCTCTCTCTGTCGGGGGGAACAGGTTCCCGGCTTGGTTACCGCGTATTCACCGAGCTGAAAACCTTGGCTCTCTACTCTTGCCCCTTGAGAAACGGAGTGAGTAGAGGACGGCTTGTACATCCTCGACTTCTTCTTCTTCTTCTTCTCCGTAAGCATGTGTGTATGTGTGTCTTTATGGGTGGGTGTATACGTACGTATGCGCGAGCATGGGATGCCCGTATAGTCTCTCTCTCTCTCTCTCTCTCTCTCTCTCTCGATCTTTAGGCTGGCTCCGATCCTCCTGCTTTTTCGGCCTGACGCTATACAGCTTTGATACTTTCGCTGCTGCAAAATATGCGAGCGAGTTCGGTGTTTTATGCGAGGAGCTTTAGCCTATGGACTCTTTTAGGGTGATGAGTTTTTTTATAGGAGTGGATATCGTTGCTGGAGATTCTATTTGGGAGCTGTGTATAAGGATTTTTAGCCTCGTTTTTGCACTGATGGAATGCTATACGTGAACTCGGTTCGAGATGATTTGCTAATTGTTTAACCGGAAAACGACGATGATCGTCGCGCATAGCTTGACTCTGTTGCGCGTATACGCTATGTAGTGCTTTTTGTTGTATAGTCTTCGTGAGCATTTGTCGGAATTGCCGCTGTAAAGCAATCGCGGCTTATGCGCTCGGCTGTGCAATCAAGTATTTAGATACCGTTCTGAAGTCTTCGTTTCCTTCTTGTCGTTTTATACGTCGGGGCAAAATTATCGAAGCGAGAGTAAAATATTAGCGGGACGAATTTTTATTAAAAACTTTTACCTTGCGCGAGCCGAGGCAATGATTTAATGAAATTTCATACCGTGTAATGAGTAAACACGTCCTTTGGATCCCTGCCAGGTCTATATATAAATCGTCGTATCTCGCGATTTAGGAGGAGGACGAGGTTGGCTTGAAAATTTCTTACACGGCTGGGAATTAAATTACACCGATGGAGCTATGATTAAAACGGCGAAAAATTGCGGTATCGTCGCGAAATTTATGACTGAAAAAATTGAATCGCTAAGACACAGAACAGTGTGTACTCGGGACAAATCAGAGGAGAACAGGGCAGTGGAAAAAAAGGAACGGGAAGATGATTGAAATCAACGGAACGAGAAGAAAAAATTTGTCCAGGAGTCCTGACGCCATTATACCGAGAGCCAGATCAATTTAAGACGTGCTCTTATTTTTCTCAGTTCAACAAAAGTGCTGGTACACAGTTTCGCCACGATAATGTTGGCCCTGTGTCAAATGAAATATTCCGACATCCAAAAACCTCGTTCTCATTAACGAGAGAGCATCGAATCGGTCTCGCATATATAGAACGTATAGTAAGCCCCATCAATCCCGCGGTAATGTACTCACAGAGAGGCATCATCGGAGAAAATTAACTGGAAGAGAAGGGACTATACACACTTCCATTCAGACTTTCTTTGAGGAGCTTGGCAGCTCCGCATCAGCTCACTCTCGAGATTTCATCAATCACCCCCTTAAGGACGTTCAATATTGGACGCGGCCTACAGCAAACCCTAGAATAATGGAAGTATATAGGAGAACCTGCGCGGCGGTATATTTGGAGGTATAGGAATCAAAGTCAACAGTTTCCGATGAATATTGAAAATGAAATGGGAATCGAGGCCGGCGCGGACCTCCCGCAAAGCTGCGATATTTTCTGCCGCCTTTGTGCGCACACTGCGGACTTTGAAAGATGCATAAGGCGCGGTCCAATCTCTTCTGTGTTCGAGCAGATTTGTATTTTAGATCGCGGAAACGTGGATTGCTTCGTCTATGCGGTGATTTCGGAAATTGGAACGTCAGGCCAGGATTTTTGGGAAAATGTCGATGAAATGTAAATCAGAAAAATAGAAATCCCCATTTTTATGAATTTCAGCCGAGCGAAGAATTTACCCTCTCATATCCATCGAACTTCCCATAACTCGGTGTCATGACAAGACTGGACGCGTCTGGAGGAATTACGTCACTTCCTCTCTCCCGGGGTAGCCTCCCGCAATCTCTCTTCTCGCCACACACTCGTGCTTTCCTCTCACACTCGGCGCTGCACACACTCTTTCTCCCGCAGCTCTGGGGCATAAGTTCAGGGTCATACACCCCAGAGGAGAAAAACGCATGGGACTCTCTCTCTCTCTCTCTCTCTCTCTCTCTCTCTCTCTCTCTCGCTCTTTCTCTCCGCGGTCGTATATATATACAGCGCGAAACGAGTCCCGAGCCGAGCCGATCGGGTCCACTCGATCTTCTCTCGGCTTCTTTGTCTCCTCTCTCTCTCTCTCTCTCGCGCGCGCGCGCGCACGAGCCCTCGCTCTTATCTCTCTCGCACGCTTTCTGTCTGGCCGTATATTTCTCTCAACATAACTTCGAACTTCGCGAAGCGAGAGGGGCTTAAGTGGGTGGCCATCTTTATTTTACGATACGTGAGAGAGAGAGAGAGAGAGAGAGAGAGAGAGCTTTAGTATTCGCCAACGTATATACTAGGCGGTGAGAGGTTTTGCAAATTTCGTACTTTATGGTCGGCGTAGAGTGGGAGCTTTATGGACTAATTAGAGCTTCGGACTGTTTGTTCAATTGTGCCTGATTTTATGCTTATTATTACGGAGGACCTTTGAGTAAACGCCTACAATATTATTTTCTCAATGTTGAACTGCTGAATAATAAAACTGGAACGAGAAAGTGAGGCGCCGTTTAAAATACCCTTTTCGAAATCGCCTTGCGCTTATACACATATAGAGGCGTTGAAAACGAGTTTTTCAAAAGTGATAATTAAAATAATTGCTTTGATTTTTGCAATATTGTATGCATGATTATATACGCGGAGGAAAGCAGGTGAGCTGCGAGTGTGCGATACTCTGCGTTATGAATAAATGATGAGATTCAGAGTGTGATCTCAGAGGGATATACAATAGCAGGTGTAATTAACAGGAGTATCGGTACTTTACATCACAGATTGCGTGAAACGAAGGTTTGCGCATTAGCTGTATGAACAATAAGAATTTTAATGGCTGATGTAATTTTTTTTTTCCTTAACGATCATAAAAAGTCTAACGATATTTTAATGGTGACTTGCCGATCACATCAAGGAATCGCTGTATCGTTCACGCGATGGATTGGATGAATTTTTTCGCCAAATAAAGCACTTTCGATATTCTACGCGTGAAACGTACATAGAAACCACGTTAACGTGCTCTGAAAGTGAGAAAATATCGCATTGCTGGAAAGATAATACTCGGCTAGAAATAGCATTTTCAGATCTGTTAGAGAAGCTACAAGTCGCGTGTAATGCAAGGACGCGTTTTTTACGGCACACAGAGAGCTATATTCATAAATATGAAATACACCGCATTCTTCGGACTATTTGCAGAACTTCTACCTATTGAAGTCAATCAGACATGAAAACTTTTGTCATTCTTGATTGATTGCGACTATTTTTACAGTCTGTACATTATGTGAGCATATTGCGCTTCGAGTATAAATTATTTGAAAATATTTTTTTTATTGTTGATGCGTAAAAGAATTAGCAAACTCTAATCTTCTTATTAAAAGAAAACGATGACCTTAAAGGCGCAACGTCTCAAAACTCAACATTCTGATCAATTCTCCAATAAGTACCTCTAGTCTGAATCATTTTACTTTTCGAACCGAGACAGAACAAAGCACGACTGCACACAGTTAAAAATCTTCATCCTCGCTCGCCAAAACCAATAGACCGCAAAACTTCTCACCGCAATCGAAAATTGCGCAACTTCGTACACGCTCAAACGTTTACCGCACAATCGAAATTCCCTGCGCTTAAAAGCTCCCGTAAACAATAGCTCCGGCGACGACAGCCTCTATACTACCGTCATCGAATAAATCTTTAAAGCTGCCTCATTGTCGGCACATATGCAATGCGTTTTCGAAGTCAGCAGCGTCGTAACGAGAGGATCAATTGATCATGGAGACAAGCAGCAGCGCTGCGCCAAGTGAGAGCGTAAGTTCGCGGTTATCTAGGTCGCGGCTCGTTTCACAATGTTTACACGCAGCGACGACGACGCCGAAGGATTTTATTGGACTCGACGACCGGCGGAGGATTATTGGCTTCAAAAGGAACACGACTCTCTCTCTCTCTCTCTCTCTCTCTCTCTCTCTCTCACGAGACATACAGATGAGCGTCTTATCTTTTTCATTGCTTTATCAGTATAGTGCCAGAGATTAGACTCCCAGCTGCAGTTTGATGATATGTTTGCGGTGCACAGCCAGTGTAAAGATCTGATTTGAGTTCGGTTGTAAAACGCTGGCAACAATGGCATATTACTTACGGTTTTCCGCGCATCGGCGGGCTGACCTATAATCAAACCTCGTGCGCGCATTAACTCTCGCGAGCGGAGACCACACCGCGCGCGCTTATTAAACGCGGCGTATCTGCTAATTTGCTCGTGAGCGACCGTCGATGATGTGCGCATTCTATAACTGTTCCTGCGCGTCGAGAGAACTCGGGAATCGCGTTATGTTATACGAGCATTATGTAAGCGTTTTCGCATCGAAACGATTCGAGCGAATCCGCATCGTCGAGCTTGTAAGGAAAAATATCAAAGTAATAAGTGTAACCTACTCATTAAATAAAAATCATTATATGCATAGACCTCGCAAACGCGAAAAAAGAACTCGTACAGTATAATATATAGGTATACGTGCAGGAGATCACGGCTTCATCTGCAGCACGTCTCTCTCTCTCTCTCTCTCTCTCTCTCTCTCTCTCTCTCTCTCTCTCTCTCTCTCTCTCCGGGCCGTAATAATCCCGTCTGCTACGCACCTGGCAGTAGCGTGCGCCGCAGTCCCGAAGTAAAACGGTCCGGACTGCCATTACCAGCGAGGAGAGTCTCGTGCAGGTAGGTATACCTGTAGCATAGAGAGAGATGCAGAGGGAGAGGGAGATAAAGAGAAAGGCGCACGCAGAATTCTGGAAGAGAGGGATATAATGTGTAGCCGAGAAGGAAATGCTGCCGCGTCTCCACTCGCTCGTGCGTATACGCGCATGGGTTTAAATGGGGGAACTTTTTTTAATTCAGAAAATTAAATTTTTATTGGGTAACAGAGCTCGAAGCCTGTCCTAGACAATCGAATCATCTCTCTCTCTCTCTCTCTCTCTCTCTCTCTCATCAATCAGCTCCCGGTCCTATGCCAGTCCCACAACAATCTATACGCAGCAGCCGAAAAACTCAATTCCGTAGAGAGCCAACGCCACACACACACGGAGCAAAAGCAACGCAAGAAGGGCATAGGCATCACGGCGGTCGAGTAACCTCACTGTTCGCGCCGGTGGTGGGGCCCGACATCGGAGCGGGGCTGTGGTTGTATGCTCCGTCCTTTTCTCCTCTCGGCGCTCCGAGTCGTCGAGCTCTCGGCGCGAGGCCACCAGTCGCTCTCCGGGCCCGTTCCGCGCGTCACGCGCGTACACCGTTCTTTTTCTCCCCCCTTTTTTTCTATCTCTCTCTTCTACACACGCTGTCTCTCCTTGTATTTATTGTTGTTACATAGAGATAGTTACAGAGTTACGGGCGTCTTTTGTTGTTGTTTACGGGCAGCTCGACGCGTAACGTTGTGAGAGTGTGATTATTAATCTGTGAGAGTAGAAGTATACCTACTGCAGTGAGAAGTCGAAGCTACGGAGAAAGAGAGAGAAAGAGAGGATTCCTCGCCGTGATTTACCTTCTCTGAGAGGAGAGCTCTGCAAGGTAGGCTGTAGTGCGTTTCGTCGCTGGATTGTAAATATGGTGCGATTTCGAAAAGTGCGGAAAGAGGTTATTCGAAAAGTGACGCAACCGAGAAAGAGAGGATCTCTGAGTGAAAATCGGTATTTAAGAAACTGTGCAGCGACGCTATACGCTAGTTTTGAAACATAAGGGGGTTGTGTGACTCGCGCGTGTGTGCAACAGTTGCTCGGCGGGGGTCCTTCCGGCCGTCGCACGAAATGTGAAATTCCGTATACTATATACTGGTAAACCCAACGTGGCTCGCAGCGCGACAGACAAAGCCGTGAGAGAGACGCGCTTTTTCACCAGTTTCGGAGCAGATGCGCGCCAGGTTGCGTCGAGAACGACACGCTACTCTCCGCGTCTGCGCTGGAATTTATGTGAAAGGGCACGCTTACTCACGATACTTTCTCGACGACGTCATGTTGTTATTACGCGTAATAGTATGGAGCTGAAGTGCGGAATTCCGCGAAATCAGCCCTCGCGCGCGTTTACTAGCTCGCTCGGCGTAAATTAAGAAAGAGCCGCTGCCGCTATGCGCGTATAAGTATACGGGAGAGAAATAACAAACGCCGAGCGTCTCACTGAGACGCAAGGGCACGAACGTCGTTTTTTCACTCGCTCTCGCGTAAAGACAATGAGAGAGTCGTGCAGCTGGACTCTGCTGTCGACGCTGTTGTGTACTATTGTTGTAACGCGGCGAGTCGACTATAATGAAGCGAGACATTCTTTCGAACGAATTTCTTTCTCAGTCTAGCGTAATACACTCGAGTTTGATTTCGGGTTTTTACCCATAGAGGAGCGTATACACAGAGCTGACTAATTTCGCGGACAATGTGATGCGCGCACGACGTCGGCTTTTACGCGCCCCACCTCTCTCTCTCGCTCTCAAACTCGCCGTAAATTTTAACAGCCGATAAAGTTCGCCTCGTAAACCCCGCGCGTGTATGAAAACAGCGTGTTCCCAGCGTAAACACGAGACGTTAAATCCCCCGCAACTATTTTTTTCTCATTTTTCTCATTCTTCGCGGGTGTAGGTACTTATACACACACTTTCCGAAGATTTTAAAAAAATCTCACCCAACGCGTCGATCAGTCAAGGCAGTCGATCGAGACGGACAAACGAGAGGAGCCAATAATTTCTCCTCGGCGCGTCTTTTCTCACGCTCTGCGGCCTGCGCTTACGCTTAGCCCGCGACACGTCTTGTACTTATGTACACCCACGGTGTGCTGCAGCATCGGTTAGAGCGCAAAAAGCGCGTTGAGAAAATTTCATCGCTTTGTTTCGAACGAACGCCTCCGGGACACAACGCTGCGGATGGCGCACAATAGTAAACAAAAGAGCGGCGCAGACCAGCGCAAGGCCGTAACTCGGGTGTCGTTGCATCCGTTGCGATTAAATAATCGTGCGGAGCTAGTGCATCACGTATACGCGCGAAACGCGATCGTTTCCGCTGCTGATTTTTGCTGCTCGAGAGAGGCGATGTTTATTCGAGGCTGTAGTAGAGTAAGAGCCAGAGGGAGTTTGTTTTAAGCGTATTCCGCGCGCTCGGGGTGACGTTGTAATTAGCCGATTAAGCTTGAGATATTATATGCCAGAGATTTGCATTGCTGTACAAGTAGAAAGTAATCTGGATTTTCTACTCGGCGTGTGTGTACAATGACGCGGGTGTATTTTAATGCAGCTTCTATTATACACCCACCGGCCAGCTGGGTAATTACCGGTTATTAAATTAAGCATACTCGCCGCATTCTGTACGAGGGCGTTAATTATCCACTCGGAATTTACGACACACGAGCGCGTGATTCCTTCGCATGAAATTCTAATCGCGGAAAAGCTTTTCACCGTATAATCATCGATAAAAAAAAATAACGGAAAACTGGTATTTCGAGTGAAAGGCATCTCGAAGAAACGAGTCTCTCTTTCACTATATACCCGAATAGCCAAGTAAGAAACGGCGAAGCCCGAACGACCCGTGCTCAAATCAGTGACCATCAAATTATCGCGATATACCCCCATAAAGAGACTTTGTTACTTCAGCCCCGGATACCGCCGCGGATGCGTTGAATGCTCGAAAATAAAAATCCAAACCGAGTGCGTATAGTATAATCCTCTCCTCGAAAAACACTCGGCTTCGCGCGTCTGGGGCGATGCACAGAAAAAAGTATCGGGCATCAGCTCTCGAAAAAGAAAAACCACTGTGTGTGCCACATGTGGCCGTGTATAAAAGCAGCCGTTGTACGCCCGATAAAGCCGGCGCGTAGCTGAACTCGCCGCCGGCTGCACTATACGGATTTACCTCGTTACGAAATGCATATAGGCTCCGCTGTATAGTGAATGGAGAACGCGTTTTCGCGATAGCCGCGCCCGCGCGCGTTCTATATAGCCTCGAGTTGTAGAGGATTTTTTAATCGAGTTTATCTCGTTAGTGCAATTTCACTTTGTTATAACTTTATTAACGAAGAGACTTTGGTTTTTCTTATGAGGTATATAGAGTATCGTTCGCATAACAGAAGCTCATAACGCGTATAGGTGTCGATTTCACACGGAGGGAATCGGTTTCAATGTCGTCGATCAATTTTCAGCGATACAACCCGCAGAAAACACGTTAAATCGACGAGGATTTTTTACTGGGATTACGACGTTCGTTACGCAACGACGACGGCGTGTTTCCTTCGCTATTTACCTCTGGCGTAGCGAACTCGAATTTTGCGCTAAAGCGAGTACACTACGCAACCGATTTCCTCACGTGAAATATATCGATTCAACGCTCGCTATACCTATAGCATCGGAAAAGGCCGAAAAGTATTAGAAAGCTGTCGGAACGCAAGAGTCATCGTCCTGCGGCTCTCTCTCTCTCTCTCTCTCTCTCTCTCTCTCTCTCTCTCTCTCTCTCTCTCTCTCTCTCTCTCTCTCTCTGCGTCACAGTAGATTCATAAAGGAAGTCCGCGAGTTGTTTCCGCGTGTATCACACAGCGTCTCTTTCGGCTCTCTTGTAACTGACAGAAAAAGCTATAGCCCAGAGAGAGAAAGGATATAAGGGATGAGGTGTCAATTATCGTTCCTATGTTAAGTCCACTTCCTCGAACAAAGAGAGCACAGTCGCCTCGATCCTTTTGACTCGCGTCTTCTAATACAACGCGCGGAGAGAATTTCTTTTCAACGAGTTGTTGTTGCACGTGTCACGTGACGATGAAATACTTTCTTGGACGTTACAAGAGGTGTCATATCTGCTAAAAATTCAAAGTCGCGCTTTGCATTTAAAAGCCTCGAGCCTGTATGTCTTCCGAAAATATTTATCCAGCGAGATAATCGCTCTCGGAGAGAGAAACACCATATCATCTAGGTGTGACTTGTACACAAGATGAGAGGGATAGCTTATATTCCCATACATAATATAAGCGGCTCTTTCCCGGACTTTCTAATCTCGCGCTGGAGATGAGCTTGTGTGGGAAAAGGGCATTTGAGGAAACTTCTTTTTTTTCGGCTGTTGATTTTTCCCGCGCGCGGCCGCAGGCACTGTCTCGGAAGTTCAAGACGAACGCGCACGTGAGCCGAGTTTTGATGGACTTTCGGGAGTAGAGTAGGTACACCACTCGTATACGAACTTTTAAAGCGTCGCTTACGATTTTTCAAGCAAAACGAAGCAACACACGAGCGCGAACCAGTCCTCCCCGCAGAACCAGAAGAGAAAAGGAGTCCACGTCCACGCAGCCCCGGTGTCCATGTCCCTCCTCGCGTTTCGAGAATTCGAAGCGAAGAAGAAGAGGCAGAGGAAGGGAGAGAAAGGTGCGCCGGTCCCCGAACGGAATACCTTTCCCACGTCCGATCATAGATTCTTCGCTCTCGGGCCGACCTTGGGCGATTTCACGATTCACGCTTCGAGAATGCCGCCACCGCGATGCATGTGCCGGCCGCTCTTTCTTTATCCTCGAGGTCCTTTATTTAGACTTGTCGCGCTATGGATTCGTCGTTCGAGGAAAGTCGAGTCGGGGGCATTGCTACGAGGAAAAGTGAGCAGCGATAATTGATGCGAGCCGTTTGAAAATTTTCGTAGCGATGTGCAGTTAGCGGATCAAGATCAGTAATCTAAATTGCGGCTGTTTGAATTCCTGAAGCCTGAGGTGGCCGGTGAATTTTGAAAAGTTGTGTACCGGAAATTCGGTGAACGATCTCGTGATTCACGAGGAATTTCGCGCGAGCTATCCAGAGAATAATGGAACTACTCGTGCAAGTTATATTGTATCCTGGATGTGTCTTGCAGTGGATCTCGCAAACGATGAATAATTCAGTGGGGAAATACTCTCGACTTTTGATCATCAATCGAGGCTTCTGAAAACGCAGTTTCGTTCGATGGTCACACCATAGATATACGCACTGCGAGTCGAAGTATATAGAAAGCCAGATCCTCTCATTGTTTGTCCCATTTCCATATCATCGTGCATTTATCCGGCGCCGCGGCAGTTGCCGGCGCGTGTAATCACTCGTGAATCAACGAGACGATGATTCAGAAAGAAAAACATTTAAAATTAATTAACCGCTACCAGCCGCTTGCGGTCTTTCTCACGTTGTAAGATCGGCAGCTTTGTTTCGCCTTGTATCAACCTTCGAAAAAATATATAACATTTAAAACATCCACCTCCATGTGTCAACGTATAAACAGAGGTGCGTCCACGAACAGCTAGCTACACCTCTAACTGTAAAATCCATAGAAGCCACTAGAGAGTCTCCAACACTGTGCACACGCGTCGGTGCGAGTTCGCGTCCTTTCACCATCGGCGCGGGCATAAGGATCAGTCACCTGCGCGAAAAATTATTGTGTGTTCTCTCTCTCCCTCTCGTGCGAATAAAAGCAAACGCGCCCGACGTTCTGAATTATTCATGGGCGCGTTCCGTATAATTCCCGCCACGGGGAATCGAGTGTTTCTCTCTCTCTCTTCTCTTCTCTTTTTGCGAACCTGTCATTATCGATCGAAGCGTTGCACGGCGCAGGATCGGAAAATGTTTCTGATTGAGATGAGAGAGCGAACTGTTACAATATTATACCCGCATTATATATCGTTGTAATTTTTGTTGCGCGTCTCTCGATCGAAAAATATGATGAATCTCCATAATTCATCTTTCAATTGTTATTTCGAGCCCCCATTAATATTAATGCTCGCTGAAAGCGGCGATTTGCATGCGCGGCACCGACTGCAGCGTTCTATATATTCATGAGAGAGAGAGAGAGAGAGAGAGAGAGAGAGAGAGAGAGAGAGAGAGAGAGAGAGAGAGAGAGAGAGAGAGAGAGAGAGAGAGAGAGAGAGAGAGAGAGAGAGAGAGAGAGAGAGAGAGAGAAAGGACGACGCGTAACTTTTTAACTGCAGCTGGCGGCGCTGATAAAAATATTTTTCCCCCCACTAGCAATCAAAACTTATGCTTTCACGATTGCGATTGTTTTTCCACCCGGAAATCTGGGACGCGGCCAATTGTTTCGTCGCGCGTATAAAAGTTTTATACCTCGATCGGGTAGGCTGTTATACACGGCGCTTGTTGTTCCAATTAGTTCGTGAAAGAAAATCTCCCGGTGACGATCACGCAAACAAAATTCCATCGGGAGTATCATCGCCAATGGTAGAGAGCACACGAGGATTTATTAGATCATTCGAGCGCGTTTATCCGTGTGAGAGAGATCGGATCGGAGTATGCGGTGGCACATACGCAGGCGGGAGCCAATATCCTCTCTCTATACTCTCTACTGTCTCGAGAATAGTCAATTGGAGTTATAACGGCAAAGTTTAAGTTGCGAAACTCGATCCGTCTGCTGGCGTGTAAACCAGTCGCGCGAGGGACTCAGCAGAATTTACTCTGTTACACTTCACTTCTACTGTATTATACGTTCGGCGCTGAATAATTGCTGATCTTTAAAAGCAGTGTCACGTATAATCCGAGGAAAAAGCGAAAACTTCTTGAAAGCCTCGGACGAGAGAAAAAATTACGCCAAGCGCAGTTGCAGAAACATAAAGCGATGAAAAAGAAAATCAGACGCATAACAAAGCCGAGATGAATACTTATACTTGTCATATACGTGGAACGGGGACAATGCGCGCGAGCGACTTCTTGGCGATTGACCCCGCCGGAGAGAGATGCGGAGCGACGACGACGTCTGCCTTCAATTAGTTAACTAATAAACTTCTAACGACCTACAACTCGATACTCGCTACAGCAGTGGCATTCGCGTGGGACTGCCGTGCTTTCAGGGTCTTATCGTTTAACCGCGACGAGACCGAGCCTTCAGTGAGGCGTTCTTTTTTCGGCAATCAACGCTGGCTGTGCGTGGCGCTGATTCTAGCTGAGACGGTGATTTTTTTCCGGGAAATCATAGATTCACATACGTACGACGGCTCTGCAGATACGCCGTTACGCGGCCGGTAAATACGAGAGATAGCAGCTGGATGTATATTCCTGCGCGCGGAGATAAGTTTATTAATTTAGGAAGTCCGCTCACAGATAACGACGACGACGAGGAGGACGACAGTTTTCCAGCTTTCCAGAATTTTCACTCCTCCTTATCTGCAGACTCGAGCGCTATCTCCACACCGCTAAATTCTTCTCCTCGCGGGCTGTAAAAAAAACCAAACAGCGACGTCTTATCGAGCCGAGCAAACATACGCGCCGAGCAAACTCTTCGAAGCCGAGGCGTTTCTTCTCCATACGTGTCTGTCTATAAACGAAGAGCAAAAAGAAAAAAATCCAGCCAGCAGCGCAGCAACGTGACCCACATGCAGAAAATCCGCGCGTTTATAAGGACAATCGAGAGACTGCATCGCTGACGCACGCGAAAGTCCATGTTGTACGCGCACGAGGACGCTCTCTTCGAGTAATATAACATACGGGGGCCGCCGCCGCCGGAAGCTAGCCTTATAACGTGACGCAGCGCAAACCCCGCTTCACTGGACCCATCCTCCTCCTACTACCACTATACTTTGTCGGAGACTCGACACACGCTGTGCGCTTATACTTGTGCTCGTTGTTGCTTGTTCAGTTGTCGCGCGAACGCGACAGCGACGATGTGGCGAGCGGACGGTTTTCGGTCGTGACTTGTGCCGTGGGTGTATGATATTGTGCATAGTAATTCGACGTGTCGGTCGGTGCTCTATCTTTTCGAGGTATTTATAGTGGATTCGTTGAATTTTTGTGTGTATAGTGAATGGTATAGAATATTGTGCGAATGTATTAGCTCCGCGACTAGCGCATAACGCTTAAGCGATCTATTTCAACGATATAACAACGCCGGGGGGCGAATTAAACAATATGCCGAGATTTAAAAAATCGATATGCAAAATTACATAAAATTGATACCTGCGCGTACAGTCAGGCTCGACGATTTAATGCCTTTCGCAATGCCAGCCGCGCGCGGCTCTCGAGCGTATAATAAATGGGAAATTCTCAGAGTAACCATTACGGAATGTGCGGCGCATTTTTCTCCGCAGCCTATATCTGATCTCTAACGCGGCACACTATGTACAGCCGATCGAATCGGAAACTGTACATTGTCTATAAAAATCTGCGTGTACGCCGATCGCGCGAACGAAACCGCACCATATTTATAATAATAATTTATCGACGGCTCAAGGCCGCTTATTATCCCATCACTGCATCATTGCTGATTATATCTAAAGCAGGTCTCCATAATGCATAATGTGAATGGGACGAATTAGCGCTAATCTGTGCGTATCGTTTGTGTTATAGGGAGTATAACAAGAGCCGAAAAAGATGGCGGTGTTCGGCTTGGTCTCGGCGGTCGCCGGCTTTGTGAAAGTACGATATTTAATCGACAAGGCCATAATTGATAACATGATCTTCAGGGCCCACTACAGAATCACATCGGCTATTCTATTCGCTTGTTGCATCATAGTCACGGCGAACAATCTAATAGGTGAGTACTTTGGTTTTTTTTTCATGTTGTTCTCTTCTCTCCTTGTGTGTGAAAAGTATATCCCATTTCTGGCGCATTAAACTTTCTATACGAGGTTGGATCCGTTGTCTCAATCTTTTATTCGAGTATGATAGAGCAGTTTTGTGTAAATATAGTCGCATCGATGGTTACGTTTTCCGATCGTTAAAAATCTCAGGCTATTTTAGTTATACAGTCTGACGACTGAATCATCGACTAGCCGTAATTGCGAAGGTTAAAGTTAACGCATCACTCGTGTACATAGTAAAGAGAAAATTTTCAAATTTCACCTACTTGTTCGCGAGTTTTCAACGTCGCGTATGATACAGCTAAACAACCAACTCGTTCTACGCGTTTATTCACAGTCGAAGCAATTGTTTCTCTGAACAAAAGCCCGATTCTCTCCGCGACTAAATCATTGCCATTCTTCACTTTCCCCCATCGCGCGGTGTCGTAACTAACGTCTAACCCACTTAGCTTAATGAAAAATGAGAAGCGCAAGAAAAAACTCGCTCCTCGACCGTGAGCTTGTAATTTCGCAATTACGCTGCGCGCATAAAAAGATGCAGCCTAACGAGTTCCATGAAAACTACGAGTCTTTCAAAAATCCCGACAAGTCCGATGCTGCGAATTTCACCTTTAATACAGGCTGTTATTAAAACTGCAGATTGTGTGAACACTCGTTTTCCAGAGGCTTTTATCGCGATTCTGCAAGCCTCGTGGTTTTATGCACACTAGTATAGCCACAATATTGTATCCTATTGGATGAAATTTCACCGAGTCTGCATACACGGGATGCGCGATGCAGCTGCTTTCGACGAATCGCAAAAATAGATCACTTTGTCGCTTCACTCTCGATCGTATTTCCTCGCGTGGACAAAGCTCATCGTTACAATGTACAGCGAGCATCGTCGACGAAACGAAAAACTAAAGATCTTGCATTGAATTCCAGGTGACCCGATAAACTGCATCGGCGACGGCGCTGTCCCCGGCCACGTGATCAACACGTACTGCTGGATCACGTACACGTTCACCCTGCCGGGGAACCTGAACAAGCCCGTTGGAACGCACGTGGCCCATCCAGGTCTCGGCGGCGACTACGGCGAGAAGAAGTTCCACTCGTACTACCAGTGGGTGCCGTTCATGCTCTTCTTCCAGGGCATCCTCTTCTACGTACCCCACTGGATGTGGAAGCAGTGGGAAGAGGGCAAGATCCGTACCATCTCCGAAGGTATGCGAGGTGCCTTGGTTGAGACGAAGGTCGAGCGACAGGCCAGGATGCAACGACTCGTCACTTACATCTGCGACACAATGCACCTGCACAACAGCTACGCTGCCGGATACTTCTTCTGCGAGGCGCTGAACTTCATCAACGTCGTAAGTGTCTTTTGCTTTGTTTGTATAATACGACGTTTCCCACGACTGTTTTTTTCTCCTCTCGTTTGCACGCTGTGTGCGTGTAATTACGAGACGGTCGGTCATCATGTCTGCTTGTACTAAAACAAAGACTGACTTTCAGGTGGGCAACATCTTTTTCGTGGACACCTTCCTGGGCGGCGCCTTCCTGACCTACGGCTCGGACGTCGTCAAGTTCAGTAACATGAATCAGGAGCAGCGTTCGGATCCTATGATCGAAGTCTTCCCACGTGTAACCAAGTGCACCTTCCACAAATTTGGTGCCTCCGGAACGATTCAGAAGCACGACGCCCTCTGCATCCTGGCTCTGAACATCCTTAACGAGAAGATCTACATCTTCCTCTGGTTCTGGTTCATCGTACTGGCCGTCATGTCTGGCTTGGCTCTGCTCTACAGTATGGCCGTGGTCCTGCTGCCCAGTACCCGCGAGGCCATCCTCAAGAAGCGCTTCAAGTTCGGCACACCCACTGGATGCCAGGCTCTGATCAGAAAGACCCAGGTGAGCTTCGTAATGCAAATGTCGGAAAAGCCGTTGTGTGCGTTAGCCGAGCGCTCGAAATTTGAATGCATAATAATGAGACTTCGGAAAGCCGTGAGCAGACAGCGAGCTCATTTTACATTTAAAGCAGCGCATTTCCACGTTGATGGAAAATCGTTGTTGGTTCACGGCAAAATTTTCATTGTTTATCACAACGCTGCTTATAAGTTCAATTTTAACGATGTATCTTTTAACTTTCAGGTCGGAGACTTCCTGCTGCTTCACTTTCTGGGCCAGAACATGAACATGATGATGTTCAACGAAGTGCTGGACGAGCTCTGTCGTCGACTGCATCTGAGCTCCAGCAGCGGTGCCTCGCCGACATCGGTGCCGTCGGCACCGAGCACACTCGAGATGTCGCCTATCTACCCGGAGATCGAGAAGTTCTCCAAAGACACGGAGATCTAAGCGCTCCGGATCAGCCACCCCCCACTTTCGACAATATATGTGATACGCGATTAAACCGCGGAGGAGTTGCTACTATATAAAACATGGCCCTCACATCGAGAAAGGAAACAGGGAGATAACGAGGACGCACTGGACCATCGTAGGACAATATTTACATTAATGTACACGCGCACATATTATAGGCTCTCTTTCTCTTTCTCGCTTCGAGGAGACACGAGCTCTGCAGCAGCTTCTTGCTCTTTCGCATTTGAATGTTAGTTTCGTATACGAGGCGACGAAGCGGAGGATCCTTGAGTGTACTTCAGAAAGAAAATTACGTAGATGGGAGCCAGTGCGACATGATAACGGACGTGCGTCAGGTGTACGTTGGAGAAAGAGAGAGAACACTGCCTCGACGAAGTATAATATTACACGGAGCGTCCGGAGCGATGGGCTGTGAGTGATAAAAAAACTGTTCTCTGCTTCGTCGCCGATTATCGATAAGTCTCTCCCACGCCCTCAGATATCTATACGACCTGAAGAATATAAGAGAAGAGGAGAACGAAGACGACGTGAAAAAAAACGACTACGACGACCTGCTCGAAGTTGTAATCAAGCCGCCGACGCACGCGATCTTCGCATAATATAACGTTACTATTTTATTAATATTATTATTATTATTATATTATTTGTATTGTATTTTTTTTTGTCGAACAGTGTGTCAATCGAGCTTGCGGAAAATGCCTAGCCTGTGTGGAAACTAGAATTTATTTTTGGATAACACGAATCATCTTTGAAATTGTTGCGATACATCGCGATTAAGTGAGATTTACGTTTTTGGACAGTTGAATTTTGTAAATATTCCAAGCGCAATTTTCCGGACACTCGATTGACATGCCGACTCATTTTGTCATCAGCATCGAACCTCGTCGATTAATTTGTAAGGCGAGGCCTCTCGCGAGTTTTCAAGTAGACGAAATCTATGCGCTAGCTAATTTTTATTATGTTTCAATTGAAATCTCATTTTTTTTTCTTTTCTCATAACCTATAGATCTGTTGTATTTTCTTCTCCACGACTTTCATCCGTCAGACTCGAGGCATTTCTTTTTTTTAATTGAATGTACACGTCGATGCGAAAGAACGAGAGTATTATTTTTGTCGCGCGTTGGCGTAGTTGAATCGAACGATTGCAATTGTAAATTTAAGGACGTCAAATGACGATGCGATAATCAAATTTCATAGTGTAAGTTTTGCTATTAAAGCTTTTTTGAAAAAAGTGTAACTATGACAATAAGCAATAAGAGAAAGGCGTGTTTCAATTTTTGTTTAATATAATGTCGTTATATAGTAATTTACGATGAATTTTTGTAGTTTATTCAATGACAATAACGAGAAAGTAATACATATCAAATATATGAATCTTTAGTATTTTTTATGAAACTCGGCATTTAGCTAAATTTCCTAAACTTCACATATTTCGTTGTGTCGGATGCATTCCTGCATGTAAATGTCGTGTGCAATAAACGATACAGAGCGAGAGAGAACGAATCTTTATTAAAATACGCGTGCAATCTGAAATCACACGTAGGACTGTGAAATTTTTCGTACTATGTAATAATCTCTCATTGCCATTACGCTCGACGCTGTTCTATTATTCACCGTCTGACTTTTTCTCTCATTGCGAATCGTTCTCGCGGTTCATAAATCACAAGGCGCAAATGCATGTAGAAAAACGAGCCAGTGCTGGTCTTTTTAAATTTACCGCGAGTACGAGAGGGCGCATCTCCGTCCAAGGGAGTTTTACACAAAAACAAACCGCATGTCTCGCTCCACCAGGATGTAGCAAAAAAGTCATTCGTCACTCTTTTTCTCCTCTCGTTAGGAATACGCACATACGCATATTGTGCTTCTAATACCAACAAAATCCACCTTTTGACACAAAGTTTTCAACCCTACTGTGTTACGTTCTGTGTGAACAAGAGAAGAGAAATGAGCGAAGGCTTCATCATTTTGTAAACAATCTGAAATTATAATACATGTACAGAGTGTTGAAGCCGCTATGAGATTCTTTGCTGTGTTTGGTACGAGAATACGAAATATGCAACAAAAAAATTATAAAAAGACAATATTTTGCGATCTCTCGAAGTAAACGCGAGATCGGTTGAAACGTAGGTTTGCAATTTATATAACAGTAATTAAAAAAAAAAGACAAAAATAATGCTGCTACTTATGTAGTTCATAGAGCTCGATTATATACACATATATATATATAGTTTATGCATATACAATATAGTCCTGTTCTCTGAGTGATATGTTCATAAAATAGCCTTGCGAAGAGATTGTGGGTAAGAATAATGAAATGGAATAGATAATGAAGAGATTCGAAGAGTTTAAAGAATGACTAAAGCGTATATAGTTATTTGTAATTTTCACGATGTGCCTCTCGTAGGGTTATAAAGACACTTAGGTATTAAGAGATTTTATGGATAAATAATTCGTTATTATATGTAATTTACGCCGCGATGCAAAGTGAGAGGAAGACTGCCAATTTGTGCAACGCCGTTAAATGAAGGAAAAAAGCAATTGTGAATTTATAAATTAGTAAATAAAGCTATTTCTCCAAAAAAACGAGGCTCTTCTCGTTATTCATACTTACCGCTTTCAACGACAAGATTAAAATGCAAATGTAACGCAAATTTTGGTCGATGCCAATAAAAACTCAAATCCAAGATAAAGAAGGAAACGTGACTTCTCGAAGAATCGAGTTCATTATACACGATACGAGCAGAGAAAGAGAATTCAATACGTGCAACCAGCATGATTTCGCATTGTTCAGCGCTAAATTGTAGAGAATTCCTCATTCATAATTTATCGTTACTCACCGATTGCCCCAGTCGACCTTGTTGATGATCTGCAGCTTGAGCTCGCGCGTCTGATCGGTGGTGAGAGTCCCGGCGAGGAGCTGTCTGCGCCATTCCAGCAGCTCGCACATCACCTTTCTCAGTGTGTTGAACTTGTAGGTTTCCCGATCCTGCAAAGAACAATGAGCGAATTGCTCTCTGTATTGATTGGCTATATCTAGGTTTGCAACAAAGGGCTATTGACATCGTTTGAAACTGCATACGTTCATAGTGATTTCGAGAATGTGATTAGAACGACAGACGAGTTTTTTAGTCGATTCGAAAGGCAGAAATGGCATTGATTCTATAAATAATAATACGAATGTAATGTAAAATGTACGAACCACGTAGAGTCTTTTCCAAATGCCGCCCCATTCTCGCAAAACTAAGGTGACTTCTCGAACAACAGGGTCTTCCAGTGGGATGACCGATTCGAAGAGCCCTTCGTTTTCGATCTTGCATGATTTCAGATGCACGTAGGAACTTGGAAATATTCCCTTTACAGCTCGATTCTTTATGGAGAAACCCCTGTACCATCCTGGAATCAATAAATATTTATACGAGTGTTTTCTTGCTCTTCTCATCGAAATTGTTCGCAACCGTAGTCATGGCTTTTCTCGGAAAAAGAAAATTTGGTTTGTAAATCGATTTCCTGAATCTTTACCAATGCAACATTTTTACAACACATTGGTTCGCGATTACGAGTAAAAGCAATCTTTTCGAAACGGATGTTCGGTTAGATAATTTAGCGGAGATGCAACTTTTCTCAGAAACGACATTCCAGTTGGATAACCGTTGCGTTTAGCAGATAGAACGAGTTATGCGTAGCATTAATCATTCGAAAATAATTTAGAGAGGGTATTTTTAATCTAGGAAACTTTTTATAATCATTTGCGGTGAATCATAGGTTGAAATTATTTTTTAGACTCGCGATATCGTCCCGCAAGGTCAGGTGAGTGACTAAATTTTTAAATGCCACAGTTTACGATGTGCACGCGTATCGGTTTTGTACTCTCTAGCTTGCGTACTCTCTAGCACTTATTATTCCGGAAACTAACGGCATTACAGTGCTCAGATGTGCTCACAGCTGCGCTAGTAAAAAGCTAGATTTATGCATCTACATTATCATCGCAATCGAAGGAAGTATTTTTAAATTCTATTCAGCGGTGAACATATTTCAATATCTTTACAACACTGCATATATTTTTATGATATTTTTATTTTTTGATGCCGCTAATATTTCATAAGAGATTCCTCTTATATTACAAAACTAGAAAAATTAAATAAATAAATAACACCATACCTGCACACTCTTCCAGGATCTGTAGGGTTTCGCCGATTTCGAGCGGCAGACCGTAGCGCGTGTCGCCTCGCCAGTTGTAAACGGCTGCAACAAAAAGAGAAGAGAGGGTGGCATGAAAAAGAGGCAATTTACCTTGAGACTAAATTTGTATTCCCATAAGGACTACTACTAGACGCCGGCTTCGTTATTGCCGAGGGAGTGCACGAGTCTCTCGTTCTCAGTATCGGAATAATTTTTAATCGCGTTCTTTCATTTAGGAGAATTAAGCTTTCGGCGGGACGCTTTGTGTAAATCATTTGCGAACCGAGAGGGTAATTAGAAAAAAACTCTACTTAGTTAGCATTTTTGCTTCGTTAGTTTCGACTGGCTTCAACTTCGTTTTGAATTTAATCAGGGAATTGGGAAAATTGATTTCACTCGATCATTTTTTTTTTAACAAGATAACAAACCGATTCCTCCGTACATCCGGTTTATCACCTTGGTATAATTACATTCTTCACGCTCGTTTGCTAGAAGTTCTGTTATCTCAAAAAGAACTTGACTGCGAAGCAGCGCAAATTTCATTTTCCTCTTTCACTTCTTCGCACGGTGATAAATCAAACTTATGCTAATTACCGGCTCATTCAATTTCAGCCCGACGTTTAACTGGCAAGTCTTTTAATTAATTCAATCAGTCTCGCGCTGCGCAAGGCAAGTCGTTTCATATAATTTTTCTGAAGTTTCATGCAAACGTTGCGTAGATCGATCGTTTACATTAGATTAAAATAAATACCAATTACCGTTCACACAAATAGTGAATGTCACGGTTGAATGAGCTTAATGCTCTCATAGCCGGTACATACACTGCCCATAATCTCATTACGAAGGATACATCAACCAGCATAGCCATAGTCCCTGATAATTGAACTCGCATTCAATACATTATAGCCAGTATATAGCCTTGGTAATGAATGCGGCTATCGTCGAGTGCAACAACCGATGAAATTAATTATTCAATAATGCCCAGCTCTCAATTCTAATCGCCCGCACGCATTCACAACAAACAACCTCGAATTATACGCAATGTCAAAAAAATATAAGATCTACCCAAATAATCTCATCGGACGCGTACGTTGACAAGTTCAAGCAACGCCTCGTAGTCTCCTCGCTCGACACCCGCAAAAATCCGCAGCTGCCGCTGCGCACACCGTCATCAGTCAGAATCCGCCAGAAAAAGACACACCAGCTGTGTTCGAAGCAAAAGCTCTTCTCCTCGCCGAGAGAAAAAGAGGCACCGGAACGTACACACATAGCCGCGCGACAATGCGCGTATGATTATACGTACTTCCGGCCGGAGCTCTCGCGCGTCTACGCGAGATGGATCTCAATGAATCGCGCCGCCGTCGTGCGTGTGTGTGTGTGAGCGAGTGTGACGGCAGCTCATCCCAAATTCGTTTGCAGTAGAGAGAGAGAGAGAGAGAGAGAGAGAGAGAGAGAGAGAGAGAGAGAGAGAGAGAGAGAGAGAGCGGAGACACACTCGTTGAAACGCCACATCCTGCCTCGTGATTCTTGCGCCCAACGGAAAACACGTGTCCCCGTCTGATGCGCGGGTTGCAGTGCGATGAGTGTATGTGTATGTGCGTACGTGAATGTAGCCGTCTTGGTGTTCTTTGATGCCGGAGATTATGTGGTGCTACTACTGGAGCCTGAGTCAACATTAATTCTCGTGGACGCGATGTTTACAATTCTGGCTTTTTGGTGGTATGTATAGAGAGGCAACGGATATTCTCTGGCTTGTCGAAACGCACTGGTCTTGTCGGCTCGGAGTTAATGAGTCGGTTTCACAGTAACAAACGTTTTTCTACATAGCTTTGTGCAAAAAAGTGTTGCAAGTTATATTTAACTGGATAACTCTATTCCCTCACGCAATAAATATTGCAATGCACAAGCATGTTTAATTGAGAACACTTGTCACAATTATGGCTTTACAGTGTGTACAACACTCTCCGTCTATTGTACTAACAAGAGTGAGAATCTTACGTGTTTTTCACCGGACAATGGAGCTAACGCGCGGATAAACCTTTGATGTGATAACGCTACTTTACGTTTCGCGCACAATGTTGTACACACGACTACGACGTCACGCTCCACTGCCTATTTCGCCTTTATCAAGATATGCCTGAGATAATAATGTCCGATATGACAACCGCTAAAAACTCTGCTTACGAAATATATTTATTATAATTACATTACGTCGGACATCGAATTAGCGTCAAAGCGCATGACGAGAATCTCAGGCGACAATAAAACGTGCATAGCAAACGCGCTAGCGCGTTTATGATTAGACTGATCGGAACACAAATCAGGCACATCCTGGTTGAACCAGAAACGGTATATTACAGGAGTCACTTTCCATGCGTTGCCTTTGCTTTTTGAAGATGCGATGCTTCCGGTGGATTTAACGACTTCTGATCATTGAGCAGTTATTACTATTCATTTTGTACTTTATATTTTCATGTTATATCGCACAGTCTTCCTTTTAGATAAAATTAGACCTTTCAAAGACTCAAAGTTTAGCTAAGCAGACTGAATTAAGAAATAATGTGGATTAAGTTAATAAGGGTTACATTTCTGCACGTCATACACGACTCTCAAACAGTTCTCAACACAGAGTAAGCATATATTCATAATATAAATGAGATTCCTGACATACGCAAACCCATGACACGCGTCAAAGCGCATTACGTCCTCCGACTCTGCAAAGAAAGTCAGATGAATTAATGCCTAACAGTGTTGTCCCCCGCACACGTGCGCATATAACACACACGACATCGTATTGTACAAGATAATAACGCTATACACGACGCGTCTCACGGAAGCTCGAATAGATTTTCTACTCGGCTGGCGTCGACAGATTTTTCGCGACGACGTGCTGCACGTGCACAGCGAAGCGTTGGCTGCACCGCTAATGGCAGTCGTCGTAGTCGCTAATGGCTCGCTCGCGGCGAGAGAAGAGTGTCAATGCACCTATACGCACGGCTACTCGGCCGGTCGTCACGACAGTGAACGCGAAGCGGAGGTCGAACGCTACGTTTCTCCTCGCGTTTTCCAACTTTTTTCCTCCTCGTTTCCAGGACGTGCTATTGGAACGTTTCTATTTTACCGAGTGTGTAGTGGTCGGGTGGGAAAAACTTGGCGATATACGTGAGCGGGTTTTTAAAAACAGGGGGATGGGGTGAAAGACTAGAGAATTTCTATATGCTGCTGATGTTGCTAGAGATATTCTCTCCTTTTTGCTGTCGTTGCATCAGTCGGAAATGCAATGTGTTCGATGATAATTTAAAAGAAAAGCTATCGTTCTGTGTGAGTCTGTTGTATTCAATTATATACTTTTGCAGTAATTGGCATGACACATCAAATTTAATGAACAGAATTAATCATAAAATATCCATTTCGATATAAATTTTAAGAATAAATATTTTTTAAATGCTTTCTTTATACGAATTGAAAATCAGAGCACGACTCAGTTCCTGGTAAACAGCCAGCGGTCAAGAGTTTTACCTTTTATGCCGCTTCTCGAAAAAACTAACAAGTGACCGAATTACCTGATACCATTTAGTGTTTATATTTAGCCTGATTGTATTTTAAAATCCAAGGCGTTTGAGCTATAAATGTCATATGTCCCAAAAGCAGTTGTAGCATGAGGCCTTTTTTATACTATTCAAATTTTTTTTATTAAAATTTTGTATATTCATGTTTATTCTTGTTAAATAATGCGCTGTAAGTAAGTATTCAAGCTTACTTACCAACATAGTATCACAAATCTCGTATCTCATGATTCACATTCTCATTTGCGAGAACCACCCCCGCGCAAATCAATATCGCATCGAATGTAATACCAGCCTTGTGCTGCCAGCGTAGACGTGCGCATATCTTCTGTCGAATCGAGTCATCCCTGTTTACGTCCGTTCTTGCTGTACCCACTCGGTTAGTTGCTTGCTTACATTACCCGGGATGCATCATTTAAAATTGTGCTTAAGATCTTATACGTTCGACTTTTTGAATTTTCTACCATGTAAGAAAATTCATCAAAGATAAGAGAGAAATTCTTACTCTTTCTGTCTAGAGAAGCATATGAAAGCAGTAAAGACATGTCTTGATGCTTTTTTTGAGCTCTGCTGTCCTATAAGCCTGTACCATCACATATTCGAAATTTATTTACACAATGGACGGTTATATAGTAAAGATAAGCATACAATAATGTTTTGATGTAATCATATAAAAATTTTATTCGGCATTAAAAAATTTAATTTACAGTATTTTGTTTTTATAAATTAAAGTTAGACTTAAAACTTAAAAATTTATATTAACCAGTGTAGCAGAACGACTTATGATCCTCAATCTGTTCACGCTGAAAATAAAACAAAAAATAAATATCTGTTATTGTACAACGATATTAAAACCGTCGTACACTGCCCGTTAATGATTACTTTGAATATTTGGAACGTCAGCCATGGCACTTCAAATATATTTTTTATGTGAGATACCATGGTCGGCGTTCAAAAGTGTCCCGTAATGGCCAGTCTATAATATAGCAATTTTATTATAAAGAAACTAATTTTTTTGCTGTATGTCGTATATTTTTTTGAAAATAAATAAAAAAACAATCTATCAGATCTTACCAGACATTCTTTGGTGGCTTTCCAAGATGATGCGTGTTTTTTGCAGTTCCATGCTGCTTGCATAATGCATAAAGAAGAGGTGTAAGCAAATGCATTGCGTGCATAAGCAAGTGCCTTGGACCAGTTCTGCAATTTCAATAACAGAATGTTCGAAAATTTTGGTAAATTATCAATACTAATATGGTCTTGTTAAATTCACGCACTGAAGTGGATAAGTTTGTACCATAAATTAAAGCTGAATGATTACTTACACTTTCTACCTCTCCATTTTCAGCTGTAGCTTCAACGGGATCTTTTGGTACTTCTGGAGCTTCGTCAGCACTGATCATTACGATTGTAAGACAAAGCAGACCAAATGAAACAATAGACGAGAATCGGAAAGACAACATCTTGATATGTTATGTTAGACGAATTTTATTACTGGAGTGACTAGTTGCTATAATCAAAGCACACACAATGAATGATGCACATGTCAAAACTCTGTGCTCTTATATACCCAAATTTCTTTTTTGTTGATAATAATTTACTGCCACACATCACCCTACTACGCATGCACAATCGCAAAAAAAAATCGTAATTTTGTCAAAGCACGATTTTTTTATTCGAAATTCATGTATAGTTTCATTCCGCATCGCAGCAGTAAATATTATGATTGTTATATGTTATACTTTGTGTTGTAAACTTTCCCGTAGATAATATGAAACACTAAATCGCTTCTTGGTGAATAAAAAAAACGTGCTATTGACAAGATTATGATTTTTGTTCGATTGTGCATGCGTAGTAGGGTGACGTGGAAGTAAAATATTAACAACAGAAAAGAAATTTGGGTATAAACGGGCAAAGAGTTTTAACATGTGCATTATTTATTGTGTGAGCTTTGATAAGTATAGTTACTCAGTAATAACAATCGCCCAACATAACATATCAAGATGCTATCTTCCCGATTCTCTTCTATTGCTGCATTTAGTATGCTTTGTCTTACAATCGTAATGATCAGTGCTGACGAAGCTCCAGAAGTACCAAAAGATCCTGTTGAAGCTACAGCTGAGCGAATGGAAAGAAGAAAAGCGTAAGTACAAATCATTCGATTATACATAGAATTTATTTTACAAACGTATTCAACATGTGCGAATTTGTGTAAACCATATTGTCATTTGTGATGTACACTAAAGTTTTCAAATATTTCCTAATTGAAATTGCAGAATTAGTTCAAGGCAGTGACTCATGCACGGAATGCATTTGCTTACACCTCTAGGCTATGTTTAATGCAAGCACTCTGGCACAACAAAAAACGCATAGGATCTTGGGAAGGTTTTAAAAATGTCTGGTAAGATACGAATAGTTTCTTCTTATTCATTTTCAAGAAATATACAATATTAGCAGAAATATTTAATTTCTTTACAACGAAGTAGTTGTGTACAATGTGTGCTCAATATCTTTGTAATCTGATGTTTAATTTATGATTTCCAGAAAGAAGAAATTGAGAGGCATAAATCGTTTTGTTACACCGGCTAGTACGTTATTTGTCAAAATATTATAGTAATGTTTCTTAGCGTTTAATAAAAGTTTTGATATCATATAAAAATCAATGTCACTTTAACCTTTTTTTTATAACCTTTTATTCTTCTTCAAAAATATCTAGAATATCCCTACGTATTTCACGATCAATATCCCGTTCATTTTTCAAGATCAAGTCCACGCACACACACCAGCATCCGAATTCATTTAGCTATACTCCATAGAATCACACACGAGTATACCAGCTATACCTATTCATACATCCATACATTTGCAGCAGCAGTCATAGGGTGCATTTTTCTTCCATCAGGGCTTTGTTTACGCCTCGCAATTCAATGCCACGCGGTGTATAGCGAGTCCGCTTCCTTTTTTCCCCAGAAACGCATTAATGCGTCGATTCGTATCCTATGTGCAACGCGCGCACTATTTCACCGCGGCGGCTCGTCGACCCCTGATTTCCTCCCCCTTTTTCATTCTGCCAGGCGGCTCTCTTCGTCATCCCTGCACCTCGACACCCCCGCCTCTCCGCGAGTAAGCGTAGGCGGCCTAGAGTGTGTGGATGCGTGTGGAGTAGCGGAGGAAATCGAGGATCCTAGAGGGTCATTTCGAGGACAATGGACCGCGCATTTTCAGCGGAATTTTTCAACGTCGCAGTGTGAGACCCAACGTAGATGGAGCTCGATTACTCCTTTCTTTTTATTTGTGGGGTTGGGCGCAGTACAGTCGTTTCGTATGACTGTATTGTGGGGACAACGACAAAGAGCGATCGGGCTTTTGTTACCCGCGGAATTTTAATTACGCGGTGTTTTGTGCAGGTGTTCGATTGGAAGGACACGAGAGCTTTCTCGAGTTTTGTTCGGTACATGAATAGAACGGCGAAATTGCCGAGATTCTCTTTTTGTTGTATAAAGATATAACTATGAATTTTTATAGTATGCTATCTCAATAAAACATGAAAAGAAGAGCGAAGAATACGCTTCCAAAACACAAGGATCAGTCCATCACTATTTTTACACCAGATAATGTCAAATAAACAACGTGCTTAGCGCAAGCAATTCATAAATATGGGTCGCGGTGGTATAGCCTTAAAAGTCCGCAAGTGCCAACATTATTCTTCTTGGCATCGCTACACTGAACCAATGTCTCACGAGAGAAACAAGAACGACGCGATCTCTCATGTCTCAAAATGAGAAGATGCCAATTTGGCATCGACGAAGAGTAGAGGACACAAAGAGCGCGCCTACTCGGCTGTACAGCCCGAGGCACGCCGTCCTCTATACTTACACGCCCTTATAGCTCGACGCCCGAAAACGTTTCGCACAATCTCTCCTCTGTTTCCCCCTCGGTGGTATGTTCCCCACTCGCAGTCCTGTGAAACCCCCCCCCCCGAGTTATTGATTCGATTCCCCGGGAAAACCTGGGAAAGTCCCTGACGCGAGCAGGAGACAACTTAAAGGGAGAGAGCTCTGCAGGGACTTTGGGACAGTATACGCGTGCGTCTGCGTCCCTTGCTTTTTATACTGTATATATGCTAACGGGAGAGCATGCGGAGTCGAAGTTACGGTCTTTATCGAGCTGTACCAGTGCGATGTGTCTGATTGCGGCATTTATCGCCCGTGGCGAATTCTGACTCGCGAGCTTTGATAAAGTTAACCGGGATTGTCGACCTTGTGGTTGGATTATTCGACATGTGTTTCTTGTGTCTTGGTGGTGCAATATATGATTAGCCTTGATTCGGGGGCTTTTTTCAGGTAGTCTTAAAACGTATTTTGATAACGCGATGCATAGTTGTATTTATCGAGGCTAATATTTTATATTTGTATATTTTACATTTTAAATTAGTATGGACATAGAAAAGACAGCGATCGGCATGATAAGTTCAAGCAGCAGTAAGGCAGTAGCAGTATAAAAGCAACAATAATATACAACAATTTTTCCGAAATTATAACAAATGATAAGAGTTTAGGCAATAAAAAACAAATGATAATCCATCCCAGCTCATTTGCATAAGCTGAATGGAAGCTCTAAACTGTCGTCGTCTAAGGGATACATCTCCAGCTGCGTGCGCCCTCGCGAAGATCACGAAGGATCATGAGAAAGACTCTTCGACAGTCAATATTATTTCCAAACTTCGTGTGTGCGCAAGACGAGGCAAAGGGAAGGATATACCCGTATTCGCTCGACGGAGTTTAATCGTGTTTTCCTTCAGACGAATTTATTCGGCATTACGACGCTCAGGAGGAGGTCGCTGCTGAATCTGCGCAAATCCTCACGGGGGATTTGAACCTGACTTTCCGCGCTAGGATTGAGAAGTCATTGAAATTGCAGGCTTTAAAGTTTTAGCTGAGGCAGAAGTTTCATTGTTTGCTCTAGTGCTCATAATGGTCCTATGTGTGGTGTATGAAAAGCTTGCTTTCACACCACTGATGAATATTGTATGTATGTGGCAGAGATGGGTACATTATTACTAAGGGTTTGGATTTTGACTCTGTTACGATTATTAGAGCTAAATTAAGTTTACAGTTTATATTTAAGAGATTTTTTGATTGAATATATTATACTGCACATAAATCTTGTTTTTTTTACGTGTCTAGCAAGGAAAGCATTTTACGAAGGTAACCATTAAACTGAAAATGTTATACTTGCAATACTCATACGAAGCAGGAAGTGATACAATATTCTTAAAGACAATTTTAGTTTGAAACTGTGCAATAATAAAATTTAGATTTTATAGCTACAGCAAATAAAACATTTAATTTGTACATAGTGTGTACAACTCGTGGTTTAAGATTATAATGCAAAATGCGTAATAATTTTTATTGTAAGGACAATTGCACAAAGTTATTTTATAATACATGAAAAGAGAAAAATATTCCAATTTACATTTTTATAGCGTGTATCATCCATGATCTGCATTTTGGTCATTTTGAATCATAATCATAGATCAGCAATGGAAACTCGTAGTTATTAAATCAAGCATATGCAGTTGACATTTAACCTTATAAGTTATTTTTAATATCTTTATTTTTTACTATTATTTTATTCTTTAAAAATATCAGTATGCATGTGGATGCCAGTACATTTATGAATACAAGTCTTTTAACTTTGTAATTTATTCTTTAATCAGCAGATTATTATCATCGATGATTCATCTGTCTGGACCCCCTATAAATACAATGAATGGAAGGATACGCTTCATAAATGCTATCTAGAACCCCATGAAATATAATGTATTCACATATTAAATTACTTTTTAGTACCGCCATCAACAACTTTTGTTTATAATTCTATCATAACCAATAACAGTTAGTTTTCTACGCATCGGTCAGTTTCATGCGGTTGAAAAAAGCTGTCACATCAAATGCTTAATAAATTAATCATCAATAAGTAAGTGCACGTGTGCTTGCAAGGACTCGACGCGTTTCATGTCGTTGGCCAATTTCCCGAATGAAACGCAACACTCTATAATAGGCAGACGATCTCAAAGCGTCGATTTTTGCGCGCATGTCCACCACACATGCATTATACATACATGCCACGAGCGCGTGCAGTTAAAAGTATGGTAACGACATCGGATCGAGCAAACGCCTGCGTCACATACGGGCAAGCGTGCATTTTATGCTTCCGAAGCTCGCGTCGCGCAGACAATGCAAAGCGCCAGTCCTGAGGCGATCAGCGACGACGACAGAAAATAACCGCGAATAAAGCTGTGTAAACAATTCAATTGTTTTCCATTTCAAGTTCCATTCGCTGCGCGCACTGTAGTAGACTATAATTTCATTAACTTATTAAATGGAATATAAATACTTGATTGATATTTTTAATATTTGTTGTCTATCACGGAAATATATCAAACTTTACAATATATGATTCATTTCGCGCTCATATAAATTTCAAAATTGCCGCAGTTTCATCGCCAACTTCCTTTTAAAATTTTAAGGTTATGTCTCGAGAATAGAATAGTCTCGAGAGTAGAATGTCTCTAGAATATTATAAATACACAAATTATAATTTGATATGTATTATATTACATTTTTAATATTAGAATCAATTTTAGAAATCAAAAACAAATCAAAAAATTCTAACGATACTTTTGACGCATGCGCACTACATGAGCCAATCTTATTGACGCATTCTTGGCTTCACTTCATCCGGTCATGACTTTTTTATATAGGGAGGGATGTAGACCCGATTATTCGATCAGTCACACACAAGGTGCATTTTAATCCTAAATCAACAGGTTTTCACATAGTGTTATTTGAACAGAATTGCTATTTAATTATCATGATTCAAGTAAATATGTATAAACCTCGCTCATGATCGTTTTGGCTTGGTAAATAAATAATACTAATTAGTGTACTGCTTGCTTTCATATACATAATTTGAATAAAACATCAAACGTTTGAGGTAGGTAACCTATCAAAAAATATTTGTGAAATAATATTTTTAAAATTATTTTTCTAACATATATTCAGATGATATAAAAGTTCGTGAGTTGGAAACTCAGCATTACAAAATGATTTATTATGAAAAATTTATTGAACTATAAAAAAATACTATTCAATTTTTTCCGAATCAAAACGATAATATTTTAGCTACAGCAATGACACCAATAGGTTCTACTGATGCGTAGCTAAACCAAAAAACTAGACCATAATACTGAGGATTATAACGGAAGCTTAAAAATATCCCCGTTGATATCATGAGGGAATCCGCAGCAGAGTATACTATGCGACAATATAAAGTCCCTGCGAAAAAAGGTATTAAAAAGGATTACTCCGAGCGAAAGGCTGTTAAAATAGTTTCATTATTGAACTATTTCTCTTTTTTCCCATTCATCAGCTTGGACAATCCCAAATACAAAATGTTTCCCTCAACTATAAAACCCTATGTCACGACAATTAAACAACCACAGAGTAGTTAAGCTCTCAGAGAAAAATCTCATGCCGCAATTACATCGAAGTTCTCCACTCCAAAGCTCCTCTACTACTACACTACGAGATAAAAAGGGCACGCGCAAAGCTCACAAGAGTAGCTTTTAAAAGGACTCTTCTGTCTCTGCTGGGAAAAAATAACCGTCTCTCTCCCCATCTCGCAAAAAAACCAACAATTAAAAAGCAAAAACTACATTAAAAACGAGAGATCGAGAGAGCCTCACTCAGACAAAAGCAGCAGCGGTAGCAAAAGCGAGCACCCGCTTTTGTCGGGTATCTCCATCGCGCTCGCACTCGAGAGAACGGGGCGCGACGCGCATCAATTTTCATCCCCTAGGCGCGTATGGCGCGCCGCCCCCGTCTAGAAGGGAGAGCCAGAGTTTCATTAAGAGCTGCTGCTGCTGCTCAGCTCATTCCGCGTATACGTATATACATATACATATGCAGCGTACACAGAGCTAGGGCGAGCGTTGTGTGGTGGTGGTGGTGGTGTATAATTCGCGAGGAAATTTCTACTCGCTCTTTGCGGGCTATACGCGTAGGTATAGTTTGTGCGCGCGTGGATGGTGCCTCCTTGGCGGTTCTTTTTTTGCGACGGGGTGTGCGTGTAAGGGGCGTCGTCGAGGAGATAGTGCATCGTGCGGTCGTCGAGCTAGACACATTATTGGGTGAGTGGTGGATGGGATTTTTTGTCTGATTCCACGGCGTTTACGATCTTTCTCGGGGGTCTTCAGTCCTCGCTTGGACTGACCTCGAGAAAAGTGGATTTTGTTATAAAATATTCAAGTGATAATAGAGGCTTTATACGTACGGTATTTTGTGTATATATGGGCTCGAAAATAAGAGTCAAGGAGAGAGACAGAAAAAATACAGAGTAGACGGGCACGAGGGGTGGGAAATATAGAAGAGAGAGAGAGAGAGAGAGAGAGAGAGAGAGAGAGAAAGAGGTCAAATTATATAGTAGAGAACTATAAGATTGCACGTTTTTGACGAAACGGAGTGGTATGAGCAGCTGCTACGCTGCAGGCTCAGTACATTTTATAGTCAATATTTCCACGGCTATTCTGTCGTATTAATTTTACTGCCTTTACATCGGTCTACATTTGAATGCATAATTGACGGTATCAAAAATTTACACGTCAATATAACCAACATTTTATTCTCCAATTATGCAACGGAAATCTAGCGCTTTCCTCGCAGTGTGAACCCCTAACTGCGACAGCAGTACCAACAACGACATAAAATATAAACGCGATTATAATGCTCAAGTAGTTTTCTAAAGAACAAGCGGGCTATTCACATTGCGACTCTCTCTGCATATACCCCGGCGCAGAAACACTGTTCAAAGTATACAAGGATTATACTGCGCATCTGTCAAAACTTCAAGTCCTATATATTTTCCACAGCGCAGTGGTATTGTGTACGTTTGTTATACTCGAACTTTGTGTTCAACGGACTTTTGCAAACTAGCCAGAGTTTCCACCGGTGACAAATTATTACTCAACTGCGTTAAAAGAAGTATACCATCCCTAGTAGAAAATTAACGGTTGAAATTCGTTAAAAAGTTAAGTTTAATTGGCCAGTTTTATCAAATCTTAATGTAAAAAAATAAATTAAAATATTGCTAATATTTTAGTTGGGCATATCTATAATACCACATCAGTATTATTATTAAGTTAAAAATTGTTTTTCACTTTTTGGCATTAAAACGTATATATGTCTTATTACGAATATTTAGATTTTTTACGATTGTAACGCATTTTTCTTCAATTTTTGGATTGTAACAGTCATTTGACAAATTTCAAGCAAAAGTTTCGTTTTATCCTGAGTTAATGCGTGAAAATAGCAGAATATACGCTTCACTTTTATCGCGTAACAAAGCTCCCTCGAACAGTTGAAAGACATCACTGTCTACCTTAAGGATCTCCGCACTGGCTCTGCACGAGATGACGCAGGAAGATAACACCACGCGCTACTCTCTCAGTCTGCGTAGGAGCACTTGCACTTCAGCGCAAGAAGGGGCTTCTAATTAAGGGTCATTTATATTTCACGAGATCTTCTTTTCTCTCGCTCGTAATATGAAAGGATTTCTCGATTAACCCATGGGATCTCGCCAGATATCTCCTCGGAGAAACTTTATGAGCTTCGGAGAGAAACCTACTGTTGAATTTCCGAATTAGCCTGATGAACTTTTTTACAGCATCTTTTTCTTTAAAAACTAGAGCATTCAAGTTTATAGTAAGTCGAGTCGTTTACGAACTATATCACTTTTACAACAGTTCATCCAACTTTCCCGTGACAGGTGCGTAAAACCGAGGACTTACGTCGAATTCCACTCGTAACAAAGCGTCGAAAAGCACCTGCCAAACTGCAATTAAATCTCGGGACAATTTCCTGCACACTATACAAGGAAACGCATCCAAACAACACAATACCAGAGCGTAACGTCCACTCGGAGAGGTCTAGACCATCTAGACTAAAAGGGTCGAGCAATATTTCCTCCGAACAAACACAACGCGGCTGAGACATGCGTTCAAATATCCGTCGTCGAGGCCACTGCGGCCTCGTAAAAGACCCGCAAGCAAACGCCGCCAATAATAATCGCGGCCATAAAGCGCGCGAGGGATGATGAGGAGAATTTTCAAAGGCCAGGAGAGAGAGAGAGAAAGTTTAATCAAGCTCTCCATTTTCCAAGCGTACGCAATTATCGAACGTATGTATGTGTATGTGTGGGTATATTCACTCGCCGAATTTGTACGACCTGCGCACGCGAGTCCTCCGACTGTGTATATGGATATGGATATGTATACACGTCGGGCGTAGGTGTTTACGCAGGCACACATCCGTCGACGCAGAGGTCGAAGCGTCGCAATTATGGTCGATGAATGGTTGGTATGTGACTTGGCTATCGATAAGCTATATATTGTGTGGAGCTTTTTTTCGAAGGTGACGCGCGCGCGCGCGGTTGGTTTCCTTTTTACGTTAGCGCGTGTACGGGGAGGACGTGTGCTCGGGAACTTTGATTTTTTTTACTTAGTTGCAGCTGACTTTTAACATATTTGTAGGTAATGAATCAAATTTAAATGATAGAAGAAATAGCATCTGTTTCCATATGCATGAGTTTTGAGTAATTACGTTAGCCTATACACGAAAATTGCATAGCTATGTTTACGATGCGTCTTATTCAGGAAATAATCACCCTAATGCAAGGCAAACAAGTTTGATGGATCGTTCGGCGACTACAGGAAACCCGATAGAAAGCGATTACGGAAATAATGGCTATATTATTATTGATACTATACATACGTACACTTACAAACTTCCAAGAGTTTTTCAACTACAACTATAAAATTAAGATGATTTCACCTTATGAATCATAACGATAACAAAGCGCGATTGCAACTTTTTAATAATTTTAACAAGTTGCAGTTATCAATGGCTCACAACAGCAGGAACTGCACGCACAGCCAGAAATTATTATTGTACTTCCTACATATCTTCCTGCTCCGCCAGTTTTGATTAATTTGTCAACGCCTCTGACGTCAATCTTCATTCTGAAAATCGTACCACAGTATCATCCATACTATACATTCTTTTCAATGTAAAACTCGCGCGTTCATCGAGTCGAGAAATGAAAAAATCATCCCTCAATTTCGGATCCAATATATCGAGTCGCTGCAGGTTCGATGAAAGGAAATATAGAGAGAAACGCGCATCATATTCGAAACTTAAACAGCAATATCGAGCAACGCGATGTGCTGCTGTAGCTCATTCTTATCGAGCCGGTTGCCAAAGCTTATCGACTATACATGTATAGGTATACGTGTGTGCGGCAACGAGTTGTCAGCGCTCGCACATTCGCGTACTCTTTTCACTGCGAAAATCGTTCACGCTTATCGTTGCGCAGCGGCTTTTACCCCTCACTTACATCGGCGCGCTTCGCGCTCGCGGCTGAATAACTCCTGCTTTTCTGAAATTCGGAATTCGAGCTTCGAAAGCGTCACAATACGTCATTTTGTAAGAGTTGCCGAGCAAAATCAACAAAATACGATAAAGAAAAGCAGCTCGATCGAAGCTGTTTACCCAACAAACTCCGGACTTCAGGAAGATCTCCAGCAGCCGGGTATAATTGAAAAGTTCATCCTAACTGTTCCCGAAGCCATCTCCGCCGAGCTAACCCACATCCCCAGCGGCATAAAAATAGCAAGCGCAGAAGCACGGCAATCAGCAATCTCGCGACGTCCTCTGCTGCTGCACGCGAATTCTCAAAACAAAAAAAAAGTCAAGCCTCGCCCCATTGAACAGCGTAATCAGACTCTTTAAATCGCATACTCTCGAAAACGAAGAAAAAAACCATCTCTCACGGCCGTGAACGTAAAACTGCTGCGCAGCTTCCGTGGAAAACAGCGGCAGTATCCCTCGAGGAAAAAGAGAAAGATGCTCTCGCTTTGCACGCGGCGATTCTCCGCTCGACTGGAACACGCGAGAGCGAGAAGAGAGAAAGAAACTTTATACTAGCCTGACGTTCCCGTTTCCGCATTGTGCGCCACTGTATATACCCCTCCGATTGTTATTACACGACGACGACGACGAGAGAAGCGAAGAAGACGTTCGTGACGCGGTTCGAGCTTCTGCCTCGATAATCTCGATGTTGAAAGGGACGACCAGATTAGGTAACTCCCTTTTGTGCGGAGACGTGCAGGCGGCCGTTCGCTTATTATTATATTATACTGCATTTTTGTCGGACGGCATCTCTTTTTGTGTGCTCGGAGAAGCGGCTTGGTCTGTACTTTATAGTCTCGTTATTATCGTGTTGCATGAGCGGAATCTTTGCCGAGGTTCTAGGCCGCTGCAGCTGAGTTTTTATCTCGAGAGAGCTCGGTTCATTGGTTGCGTTTCCAATTATTCAGACGCGGCGATAAAGGCCGCTAGAGTTTGTTGCTAGCTGTGTTAACGGGGTCTTTTTAGTTTTGCCTGCTGTGTGTGAAAAAGTGGGATTGAAGTTTTGCGCTCGAGCTATTTGAAAGATCCTGAAGAAAAATGTTATAACGTTGTCTCGAGTATTTTTCCGCCTAAGCTGCTACTTTGTGCAAACTTTAATCCATATTTTTTTTTTTTTTATTATATGTTTGACTGTAATTATGTAATTTTGTGTAATGTAATGCCCTTTTTTTAAATGTATGCACAGTTTTTATTAGTGGGATAAAATATTAGCGGAATAAGTGAAGGGCTGTGCGCTGCGAACGTTCTTTGCATAGCGGAGTAATGAAAAAAATAATTGGCGGATACCTTTCATTTCCCATGAATTCAACTCGAATTACTGCAATCTTCATCAAAATTCAATTATATCAATCAGTGAAATGCGAGTGCGAACTCGCGCAGAAGAATCATCGTTTCCATTCAATCGACTTTTATGATTGATTCTTTACCCAAACATAATATGAAACTCTTATAATGGGAAAAGAAATAATGTTCAACTTCTGTAGGTCGATTCCACAATTATTTTGCACAATCTCTGTAAACGTTTAAATACACTTCACGTCTGCTTAAACGTTGCTACTGTTGGTTTAACAAAGATAATGTTTCAAGTATCGGTTTGTCTTCGCTTAGTTCTGTTCGGAAAATAAATAATCATCGCAACCTAATTATTGCGTACAGCATACGCGTGATTGCGAGGTAAATATACAACTGCGAATCATGTTCGAGAAAGCCGGGATTTATGAAAATAATCAGGTACGCGAGTTGCATTGGTAGATAATTCGAATATCGTAGTTCGAACACAGACGTTTTTTAGTATATGACGTTCAGGTGATCCACATATACATAGTATTTTTACCTGTGACATCGCGTGTACGATAACGCTGTTATCAGAAGTAATTTAAAAATATCAATCAGCTTATGATAATTTACGAAATAACTGGCCAGTCTATAAATAAGTATTAACTGCTCTCAATTCTCCAATATTAAGCAATAAATCATCAAAATATACGTATTGATAAATCAAACCACCGTCTTTATACGTGCAATGTTCAATACATTCTGTTCCAATACCCACATATCTCTCTCAGCGGCATACGTGCAATCAGACCGATAAAGCCATATCGATTCCTATCATCTCCGATTATAAGTTTGTCCACAGTTTCATAATCCTTGCGCATACAATACAAAAATACTAACGCACCAATTAGTCGCACAAATATATCTCTGCGGTATAATCACACGTTGTAATAAAAAATCATAATCCTTGCACATACAATACAAAAATACTAACGCACCAATTAGTCGCACAAATATATCTCTGCGGTATAATCACACGTTGTAATAAAAAATGAGACATAAAAGCTCAGCAGCTCGTTATCGTAGTTTAAACAACGCGGACGCATTTCAAGGATGTACAAACAATTCCAATTTCGACTGTGTCGAGGAGAAGCGCGCGCCGATAACTGGAGCATTTAATTTAATCAGGAGGGGCCCCATCTCTCTATAACGTTGCGCCGAGCGCAAGTCGTGAATACGCGCTTATGCCGCTATACCAGTGCTGGGAAAAGAATGGAGCGAAAGACGGAGAAAAGAGACGAGAGAGAGAGAGAGAGAGAGAGAGAGAGAGAGAGAGAGAGAGAGAGAGAGAGAGAGAGAGAGAGAGAGAGAGAGAGAGAGAGAGAAGCGAACGAATATGAAGCCGAGTGAAACAATGAAAATGAGAAAATTAGACGCTGAAATCTAGAGGAAAAGAGAGAGAGAGAGAGAGAGAGAGAGAGCGAGAGCGAGAGAGAGAGAGAGAGAGTACACGCAGAGACGGTCGGCGATTTTAATGCTGTACAGAAAGAGAGAGGATTGAACTGCGAAAGAGGGCTCTTTGCGATGTGATGTAGATATCTTCTTTGAAGCTACGAGTTTTGTACATTCTTTTGCACTTTCGAGTCGCGCTTTTACTTTTTTTTGGAGAAATGTGCGCAGTGTGAGTTTTACTACGAAGTTCGGACGATTTTATAGTGAAATTCTACAGTGGAATTTCTTTGAAATAATTTTCACGAGCTCGTGTTCTTTCAAATCGCTTTATACAAATTAAGGAACAACCTTTCTGACTACATAACTCAACAGACATATCCTGCCTGTCTGTCGACGCATCGTCAAATCAATAAAACAGATGCGCCGTCTCGACGCAGACCCCAAATTTATCAACCTTAGCCCAGATCCAGCCTTCACGTTATCAGACAACAAAAAACTCGTCATCCTATAAAACGCGAACGATAAAAAAAGCACAAGCCACCAGAGCAAATTTCAAACGAGAGCTCAACATCTCCTTAATTACAAACAATTGCGGAGATAAAGAGCCAGGGGAGAGTCTTATCCAGCGGACAGCAACGCTCCTTGGCACACGGAGCTCTCCTGACGCGATCAATGCATGAATGGGCCGGCGCGTAAAAGGCACGCACTGCACACGAGGGAGAGAGCATCGTGCGGGGGGAGGGACGCTTTACCCAGAACTGCCGTGATGTCGCCTGTATGGCTCGTATGGACCGCGAGAATCTTCAGCTGCTGAATTTTTCGGTTTGACGAGAATTTCACGCGTGTCTCGCTGGAGTTTCTAATCAGATAGAGCTTAGGATTACCGCGATAAGCGCTCGTTATTGCTTATTAGTCATCACAACGGTGTGCACACATCAGCAATAAATAAATCATTCCAACATAGCTATTTCGTATTTAATAGACCTGCAGTGTTTGATCGCTTTGAACGTGTTATGAAACAAAATAATCGCCGTACCACAGGCGACCGCCTCGACGAATGAAACTCAATCATAGAGAACCATTGAAAAAGGCAAATAAAAGCCCGTCAATGTTTATTCAAAACCCCTCGATTAAATAACTGCTTATTTAGCCGAAATGCGCAGACACCCACACACACACAAGCACGACTCCAAACTGAATTTCGGCCAATTTAAAATGCAAATTCTCTTCCATCCGACTATCTTACGCAGCAAACAAACGATTCCTGCGGTAGCTACTACTCTCTGGATTTCCCATAAACAAAAACACACTCCAGCAGCCTCTAAATTTATTTTCTCGTACACTGTAGCGCTCCCACGCACTTTACGCAAAAAAATCAAATGAAATGCTAATCCCCATCTCCTCGCAAAAAGAAAGCCAAAAAAACGCAGACTCGTTCAATATTTACAACCCGGCGCATTTCGCGCGTGCCTCCGGAATTGCGGCGTCCGCAGAAATAATTCGCGCGACACACACACACGCGCGTTCGCAAAAAGCGGCATCAATTTAAACGCTCAGTTCCTTCTTTTTTCCCCCGCCGCCCTTATTATATTATACACTCCCTCGTTTTCCTCTCGTCAATTGTGTCGGCGGTTTGCGCCAATTTTAACGTCGCTCAATTAACGGAGAGAGATGTGCCTCTGGTTCGTGCTAGGGAATCATCAATGAGCGGCGTTAAAGAAAAAATTCCTGCGCGCACGAGCTCGTATAAATGGAATAAGAGCAACGTCACGAGGCGCGCTCTCGAGACATCAACAGACACGCGATTTTGACAGCTCCGTCTTTGTCTCCCACGCGCGCGATTGTGTATACTTTATAAATCGAGCGTCTGTATCGGGTTACGCGTTTACGGGAACACACATCGATATTACTATTCCGAGAAAGTCCCTTTGAGGCTCGGCTGCGCTTTGTTTTGTTTACGAAAAGCATCCGAGATGCGAGGTTGACTCACCGACAGCGTACTTGGTCGTCCTCGTGGTGGTCCACATCGCTGACCGGCTACATGTCACCGCGGTTTAGGCTAAAAACTCGTGCGATGTACCTCCCGGAAAAACACAGACTCTGCAAGCACACGCACTTCACCACAACATTCGCGCACAACAGCCGGCGCGCTCGTCAATAGCCAGAGTAAACAGCAGCAGACGCCGGCATCGGCTTCGTCTTCGCGCACTTTCTCTCCAGCATCGTCGTCGTCGTCACATATCGCACAGCATCACAACTGTAGGTGTACTTAGATAAAGGTACGGATGAAAATTAAAGATGCACTAACGACGTGGGTGTGTTTCGCGCACGCGAGGGTACCTATGCAACAGCGGCGTTGCCGTGCAAAGTCAAAGTGTATGTAGATGTGATATATATGAGCGGCGGTCACCGGCAACAACGGTGCGGCGGAGGACGACGCACTGACGGCGGCTGCTAAGACTCGCGCCGCGAGCTACTGCTGCGTGTGCCGGGACAGTGGCGTAGAGCATATAGTAGGGGCCGGGAGAGACTGACGAGTGTAGTCTGAAGCTGCGGTGGGGGTCCACCGATGCCGGCGCCCCTGTGCGTGCGTGCTATACGGGTGGCGGGAAAATTCGAACGTTTTATAGAGGGTGCGTTGTGATGATTGTAAAAATGTTGTCGGCAATGCAAGTATGGTAACTGTGAATCGGATGGAATGGAGAGAAGAATTATGTAGATACAAATTTTATTGGCTTGGTTATAGCTGCTCAGGTGGATATTCGTGACAAAGTTTAACGATATATTTTGAAGGAAAAAACGTAAATCGTCATTTTAATGTTTTACAGTCATTGCTTGAATAGTAGCGGATGAGTCATCTGTTCTTTGAATGATTTTTAATGGTATTCTAATTTTCCTCTGATGTCATTTATCAATAATTTACAAAGTAAAAATATTAAGATATTAAAATAATGAATAAAACAGTTAGTTATCTGTAGAGTATAGACACGTCACAAGTTATTATATTTATGTAAAACATGCGCGTGTGCGTATTTTAATTAAGCAGAATGGATCGAGTACTTCACGGTAAGATGTTAGAGTAAGAGTACAGACCTATACAAACACGTAGCACTCCCGTTATTTAATCAGCTTAACAGCAATTCTTCAATTTTTGCACGCTATGTGAAGAGCTATTTAAAGAATAGCGATGTTAAGAGATCGCATAAAAGGATTCTTTGACTAAAGTTAGTATTTTAGACTATATAATTGTTAAAATAATCAAAATACTACATCAAATATGTTGCGCATACGACCTGCTAACGAAATCGTTATAGTACATATAACATCATAGATAGCTATAATTAAAAAATTGCAACAAATTGAAAAAAAAAGTTGATCCTTTTATTTAATTTTGTCATGAAATAAAAATGTCAATTTCTTATGTATAGGTTAACTTTATTAATTATTTTACTTTCCACATGACTTTCATGCGCAAGAAAGTATGGATTTTATAATAAATAGGACTTATTAACTTTTGCCTATAACGAATTTTCGATCAATTACAGTATTTAGTCGAATTCGGGGTCAACATTTGTAAAGTTTCTAATGATAAACAAATAGTGGAGACGTTCATTCATTCGAAATTTCGATTCCCGTTAATTATCGTATCTCCTTTGAAACAATGAATTGAAACATTAAAACAGAAAAGGACAGTTGACCAATATACACATGAAATAAAATAAAATAAATATGAACCGAGAATGATCCATGAGTAAGTAATTCTGTTTTCCTGAATCAATTATTCCTTGGGTAGGATTGAGAAGAAATTCGATATGGACTTTTCACAGCCTCATACGCCTTACAGACGTAATGGCTACCGATTTATTCTCAATAAATACGAGGCTTATAAGAACAATGATAAACCTATTAGTGACGAGACGTCTGTCTCTTATTTAAATAGGTGATCTAACAATCTTATTTACAGTTCTGGTTTAGTTTTTTCTTCTTTTGTCTCTTTCGTAAATTAGCAGTGATGATAGGGCAACGTAGATAGCGATCAGACATCGACGACTACTTTGCCCAAATAACTCGGAGTGCAGCGTCTCACAATGCAGACTAGATTTAGAGCTACAATGCCTTTCCGAGATTTACAGCGTATTTTAGTTTTTCTGTAACTTCCTAGAAGTTGATTGGTTTGCCACAGTACGCTGCCAAGTGCGCTTCTCTGAGAGCTTCCGCACAGGTCTGTAAAAACCATGATTGTAAATAATAATTATAATGATTGACGTATTTTACAACTAACTCAAATATATGCATTGTCACATATATGTTTTAACAAAGAATAATTGGAATGTTTACTGAAGCTATCTCAATAATATGAAAGTTCAGAGTTAATTCTAGAACTTTTTGCGATAAAGTTAATCATATTGAATGCGTAGGCAGTATTTCTGCATTAACTCGCTTTTTAGTGCATAATAATTTTAGGAAAATAATTGATGCAATCTTTTTTTTATAGGTAAATTTTTTTTAACCATGTATTACTGATAAATTGTGCAGTAAAAATAAGATATTAATAAAACATACCGGGTGAGCATGGCAGACCCTAGCGACATCCTCAGCACTCGCTCCATACTCCATAGCGAGAACAGCTTCGTTGATAAGTTCACCGGCAGCTGGCCCAATCATGTGGACACCCAGGATTTTATCGGTGGCCTTGTCGGCCAGAACTTTGGCGAATCCATCAATCTCGAGGTTTGTTTTCGCTCTCGAGTTAGCCATGAACGGGAATTTGCCGACCTTGTAGTCGATACCTTCCTTCTTAAGATCTTCCTCCGATTTACCGACCCAGGCTACTTCAGGATGCGTGTAGATGACGCTTGGCACACAGTTGTAATCGATGTGTACGGCACCTAAACAAAATAATATATTTGAATTTATGGACTCTGATTTTGTTATATTTATTCTATTCGTAGAAGCATCAAATAGAAATCACCTCCAGCAATGCCTTCAACAGTGATGATGCCTTCGTCTTCAGCTTTGTGTGCCAGCATAGGTCCATGGATACAGTCACCAATAGCATAAATGCTGTTAAGATAAATAAATTTGATGTAGAATAAATTAATAAAAGCACGAATTGAACTGTAACCTTGATACATACTTAGGAATTACAGTTTGGAACCTGCTGTTAACGGGTATCCTTCCCTTCTCATCCCGTTCGATTCCAATCTCTTCAAGACCAAGATTTGATGTGTATGGCCTCCTTCCAATGCACACCAAGAGAACATCACACGCCACGGTCTCTTTCTTGCTCGGGTCTTTCGCGTCTTCAAGAACAACTTGGATCTCTCCGTTGGATTTAGCAGCTGCAGTAACTTTCGTTCCTAGTTTAAATTTGAGTCCCTGTTTGCTCATTATTTTCTGCATAGTTTTACTGACTTCTCCATCAATGCCTACACCACCAATGGACGTCATGAACTCAACAGCTGTTACATCAGATCCCAACCTTGAAATAACAGAAGACAATTAGCTTTTCATGATCACAAATAGAAAAATAATTAGGTGCTATTGATTGATACCTTTGCCACACTGATCCCAATTCTAATCCAATAACACCAGCACCAATAACGATCAATCGTTTAGGAACAGAATCCAAAGAGAGTGCACCAGTAGACGAAACAATTTTTTTCTCGTCAACTTCAACTCCTGCGAAAGGTGCGACTTCACTGCCTGTAGCAATAAGAATGTTCTTTGCGTTGACAGTGGCTACAGTAGAACCATCTGATCCAAGAGCAGTTACTTGGTTTTTGCCAGTTATTTTTCCATGTCCTTTGACCAGTTCTATTTTGTTCTTCTTGAATAGTCCTGCTATTCCTCCAGTCAAGGCCTTGACTACAGATGACTTTTGTTCCATCAATTTGGGTAAATCAAGTGACACGCCAGAGACTAGAAAATAATAAAGTTAGTTGTACAAGGTTGTAGAATATCTGTAGCTCTGGCTATTATGTAAGAATAAGCATACAAGTTATGAATACTGTGCAGATGAAAGAACATTGAGAAAATAGAAACTATTTGTTATCATTTTCAGATTTTGATCAGTTCATATTGAATTTATAAATAAAATAAATGTACCCTTGACTCCTCTGTTATCCAAATCTCCACTGTGAGCCATGTGATAATAGTGAGAGTTGTTGAGCAGTGACTTTGATGGGATGCATCCTACGTTCAAGCAAGTTCCTCCAAGCGTTGGGTCCTTCTCTATACAAACTGTCTTCATTCCCAGTTGCGCAGCCTTGATTGCAGCTACATAGCCACCAGGGCCAGAGCCGATAACAACAATGTCGGCATCCAAAGAACTGGCATACCGTCTCTGCTGAACAGCTGCCAGTACGGGGTTGACAGCACGCTTCATACATGATGGCTGCAAATTACAACAAAATAATCAGTTAAATTTGTCATAATTATACGTATTACGAGTTAACAATAACAACATTCGTATGACAGATGAAGAATTTAAATTGACAGATGGTCTCGTATACGGACCACTCCAAAATGAATTTCGGAGCACGAAAAATTACATCAAAGCTGAACTCAAAATACAGAAAAGTTGAGTTCAAAAATAAATCTCGAACATAAGTCAAAAACGCGGTTCGCCTCCGCAAGCACACGACCTCGCGCAAGCATTACCACGGCCTGATCACCTGTGTCCACAGAACTACACATCCCCACACAAACTTCAGCGGCAGACCATCAGTCGATCAGACGATTTTACGCAAATCTATGCACGCTTTTCGACGAGCGATTTCGACACACCGAACGTACGATCCACTTTTAAGTCAAGACAACTGCGATAAAAAGCTCGGCGCGCCCGTGAGTACGAGCGAGACGGAAAACACATCAGGAGACCCCCGCACCGCAGCAGAAGCAAAGCCCGTGGAAAGTGACATAACCAACCATCAGATGTTTCTACTACCTGAACTATTATCTTCGAAACTCGATGAATGATCGCAAGACTGCGGAACTCGCAATTTCTTATCTCAATATCGCACGATGAGAGAGAGAGTGACAAGAAGCTGATGGTCACGGGATTGCCCTTCAGAGCCAGGCGAAGGAGACCGAGACGAGGAAAACATGAGGACACGAACGACGAGGTAGATCGAGAGTAGACGTCGAGCTGGAGGACTCACCTTCATGGACACAGCCATCAGGTTCCACAGGTTGGCCTGCATCCTGGCTTTTCGAGGGAGAACGACTTCTTGGGGCCGAACGTCGAATCGAGAGACGAAGGGGTTAAGAAACGAGTCGACAAGAGAGAGCCCCGAACGGTCGGAACCCTGGGGAATGAAATCAGCTGCTAGTCAAACGTCACGCGGACCGAGAGGTCGATGAGAACGGAGTGTACTTTGCGACTGATTAGTAGCGGGAAATTTGAATTTCGATTTTTTATCAAAAACTATGAAAAATTCTATAGCGTGCTTGCTAAACTGGAAGTTTGAAAAATATTACAATTGTCGTGTAGCATAATAATTTTATAAAAAGGTTTTAGTTTTTGAACAAAATTTGTTCAAACCTATAGTGTGTATGCATTAAAAAAAATTAGTATCTGGATCTGAATGTTGTGAATCCAAGATAAACGTTATACGTGATTTGCTCGTGACAGTCATGTCGTCACTCCTAAATAGAGTAGCATATCTGCATTCTGAAATTACCGAGGAAAAGTCGCATATATAATTTCACAACGCAAACATAGATCTCATATGCCTTTGCGGTAAAGACTACTTAGTACGTTTCAAAACTTGCCGAGCACATGTTGATTTCGAAACTAGATGCAAATCTATCAAAATCAAAGCGCACATCGATCTCCGCATGTAAAAAGCCACCCGCAAGCAGAAAACACTAAAAATTAATGTAGTAAATCAGCTTTTAAACTGCGATAATAAAAAAATAGTTTATATTACATAATGATATCGTTCTAAAATTCATGGAATTCACAAGATGAGTGTCTTCGTTTTACCTCAAAGGTCATTTTTTCCACTCAAAAGGATTCTTGCATTATATAAGCTTCAGGCAATTTATATAGCGCTTACATTACCACTGCCCACACGCAAATTATAGTTAATTGAAACATATTATATATTTTACTGTAAATTGCACCTGGCCTTAAACATATTCTGTGCAAATTTCTTCGATAGTCCAAATTTTTACTTTTTTCGGAATGGAAAAATTTTGAAATTTCGTGATCCTTATGAAAAATAAAATAAACAATTTTTTTTTTACATGGCATTTGGAACTCGAAAGTTCATCGCCTCATCTACGCAAGCCTTCCACGCTGCCCTATCTTGTGTCACCCCACCCAAGATGCACCTCTCCGATCGACACCCACCCGTCCTATTTCTACTAGATCAGTTTTACGTTGTCCTCCCATCTACGTCTAGGTCTACCTAGAGGTCGCGTTACCATCGGCCTGCCCTTCATGACACGCGCTGCCGTATGGTCGTCTCCCATTCTCGCTACGTGCCCTGCCCATCCCAATCTGCGCGATTTTATTATTCTGTTAATATTTGGTGACGCGTACAGATTCTGTAACTCATCATTGTGTAGTCTCCTCCATTCCCCGGTTTCCTCATCTTTCTTCGGCCCGTATATTTTTTGCAAAACTTTATTTTCAAATACCCTAAAACGGTTGTCCGCCTGCTTAGTGAGAGCCCACGTTTCGCACCCGTACAGAACCACCGGCAGTATTATTGTCCTGTATATTCTTATTTTAACGTTTTTAGACAACAGCCTCGACTTAAGTAAATTACTCACGGCGTAGAAGCAAGCATTACCCGAATGGAGTCTCTTATTTATTTCGACATTAATCTCGTTTCTATCATTTATGGTCGTACCCAGATACCTGAATTCGCTAACCTTTTCAAAAGTAAAATTCCCAACTCTGAGATCTTCCTCCCCTCTGCAGATGCCTAGCTTATCCACAATCATGTACTTTGTTTTTGATTCACTCACTTCTAACCCTGTATACTCCACCGCTTTTATGAGGATTTCCGCGTTTCTTGCTACCGTTTCCCTACAATCCCCCAGTATATCCAAATCATCTGCGTAGCCTAGTATCTGCGTTGTTCCATTAAGCGTTGCGCCCATCTGGCTAACCTGCATTTTTCTAACGGCATACTCTAACGTTAAGTTGAACAGCACCGTAGAGAGCCCATCCCCTTGTTTTAAACCATCGCGTATCATGAAGGGTTCTGATACATTACCGCCTACTCGGACCTTTCCCGTGCTTCCGTTCAGACATATTTGAATTAAATAAAATAAACAATAGCTAGCTAAATTAAAAATAACTTTTTTTCTCGAATTTAGAATCCAAATAATGATATGCATGTTGAATTTCGTTGGCTTTAACAGCCTGCATTCAAAAATATTCATCCATACGGACATTTTCTAAAATTTCGTGATTCGAACTTCAATTCCATTAGAGTGAATTTCTATAACCTAATGTTTTTGATGAAATTGAAAATTGTACTATTTTAAAGCTTTCTATATAGGAGGAAGCAATATATAACCAATAATATAATAAGATAATATTTAAAATCAACGGAATGATCAAGACTAGATGAAATCTCGTAAATCGGGCGGCTTTTCCAGAAGGAAAATCTACATGGTTTCCATTCAAAAACATTGTTTGGGCATTATTATAACTGCAGTGATACGTATAGTGAAACCACACGTGGTGTTCGATATATCTACGTATATACTTTAAAAGTTTGAATTAAAATAGTAAAATAACCCATACTTCAGAAGAGTATGGCAAACTTACTTTATTATACAGTAAATATTAAATAGACATATAGATCTTTAGTGTAAATAATTTCAATGAAGCAGCAAAGCTGATTTTTTGAAATCAGCATTTTATATTAAGTATAGAAATTCGGGATTCCCCTAATTAGCGTTATATTACAACATTTTGACTTAATTCAACGAAGTTCTACATTATTGTGCAACATCTAATAAAATCGTCTTTCCACGAGACATTTGAGTAATTTAGAACGAAATTACAGATATCCATAACGGACGGACATTTGGAAACCCTTGTATAGTCAGAAACTAATGTGAACATTATCGCGGTGATGAAAACCACATTTTCGAAATTCACATACTTGTACGATTTGAAACTTGACATTTCTAAGAGTGAAAACTGACCGCAGGCATCAGCCATAACTAAAAATTGCAAAACTATATAATAATAGCAAAATATGTTTAATAATTTTGCAAGCAACCGGGATGTCATCGGGATGTCATCATGTTAATGTACATGTGTGTGAATTTAAAAATTCTCGACATTTTTTGTTTAATTTATCTAATTTCGAAAAAAAGAATCTAAAAACTAGGTAATCCCGCAGAATAAGAAATTAGAAACGAATTTTAGTAAGGTGTCGAATATATACATTAAACGATACGTTGCTTTATATGCCGCGAGATTTATCTGCTATAAAGGCACTTGCATTCTGTAGTTTTTCACTCCCAGAAACGAAATTTATGAAATATATCACAAATCGCGCATCCATAGGCACCCATCCAGTTTAAAAACCCATATATAGTTTCCGCAAAACGATCCCAACGGTCGATTGGCAAAGCCCTACGCAACCTTTGTCTCGTATTCTAGTCGACTTTCGAAAATAAGCAACAATGTAAAAGAAGATCCACGCGCGAAAGAAGAAAGCAAACAAAAATCGACGGCTTTTTCCCAACGGTCCGGTCCCTCGCGGTAATGAGATTCACCGGAGTTTATTGGTTTACTGCATAACCACTGAATCTCTGACCATCTATAGGATGCCAGACGGGATGGGTATCCGCGGTCACGCTGTTACGTGTACCAGCACGCAATCGCCCGAAGGTCGGATCAAAAAATCGGTAGCCGAAGATGAGCAGCGGCAAAAGCGGAAAGGAGCATCTCTATTTCTCTCTCTCTCTCTCTCTCTCTCTCTCTCTCTCTCTCTCTCTCTCTCTCTCTCTCTCTCTCTCGAGCGGCGCGGCAGTTATCGCCGATAGGCACAGGAGAAATTTTTTCTCTACGCCTGCAAGGAGGGGACCATGGGTGGAGAATGAGTATAAAATAGCCCGGGCTTGCAACTGTCAGCACATTCAGTCCTCCGGGTCTCCTTTGATTCAGAACTCATCCAGTTCCAACTCAAACCAAAACTCAAACATGAAGACGGTATGTACACTGATACACTATATTACGCTCGGTTTCACAGACTTTTCGATATTTTACACGATTTTGATTTGAATTTGTTAGAATCGTCGGTGCTATTCCTAAAACATTAACCGTTGAATCATTCAGTTTATACATTTTCAATAATATTGTCAGTGCAAAAATTTCATTGAATTCATTTTCCTGTCACAAATTTATAATAAAAAAATTACAAACAAATCTATAACGAACCATTTTCCAAATATTTCCAGATCGTAGTTTTCGCCGCTCTCGTAGCCGTCGCCCTCGCCGCCGTCCCAAGGCGCAGGCAGGTCAGCCCACCCGGCAGTGAGACCATCGTGCTGAAGGAACAGCTCCACGACAATATCGGTCTCGACGGCTACCAGTACAGCTACGAGCTCAGCGATGGATCCGCCAAGCAGGAATCCTCCCAAATCGAGGTCCGCGGCAACGAAGACGCCACCAACCGCGTCACCGGATCCTACCGATGGGTTGATGAGCTCGGCCAGGAATACGTCATCACCTACGTCGCCGACGAAAACGGATTCCAGCCCCAGGGTGCTCATCTCCCAACCCCACCATCAGCTCTGTAAACTGCCTTCGTCTCGTGTCGTTCCTATAGTTAGTTAGTTGAATAAACTGTTTTTTTTACCTACAACAAAATTTTGAGAGTTTGCACTTTTTCTTTATAACAACAATACATTCCCTGCAATGATACTATGCTATACTTATAAAATGACTTTTGTGCTAGCATTGAAATTCGAATTGCGGATGAGCGCTTTGTTTGGGGGATATCCGATAAGAAGTTCAATTGCTACGAATTCACTCTTGGATTTAATTACAAAGGCAACAGCGTCTTAAGTAGCTTTTATTCTATCGCAGTCTGCCATTTGAAGAGGATAATTTATCATTGAATTCATCAAATAAAACTGAAAATACTGAAAGATTGAGAAATCGTGGTAGATTTTCCAGAATAAATAAATTCTCCGCTACCGTGTGTCGAAATATATTGTAGTTCAGTTCGAAACATATAGCATTTGCATAAATTACAATTACAGCGCAACGTTATTAGCAAGCCTATAAGAGAACATCGCGTTTGCGAAATTCGATTGAAAATTCCGCATAATTAAACTCAACCTCATTCAAAATCGTCACTTGCTTATACACAGTCATCCGACAAACACTCAAAATGCAAGAGAGTAGAAAGCGTATTATAATAAGATTTGACAAATCGAGAGCTCATCTTCTCGGAAGGAAAAATCCGTCATCAATTTATGTAACGCCAGCTTTCTGCTTTCGCCAAAAAATGTAAAGTAAGCTCTCGCTCGTACATAGCGCGCCAGTCAAAAGATCCCGGCCCCTTGAAGCGTCGACCCGCCAGACACGTTGCGCTGCACACATCCCACTCGCCAGGCGCGAGAAGATGCCGTCTCCTCCTCTTGCGTAGCTCGAGAACAATCGTTGGCCAGCTTCTTTCGTCTACACCTATATACACAGCAGTTTCCCGAGAGACGATGCGCACATCCTCCCGCGCTTCTGCTTCGAATCGATTGCCCAACAGGGCACCAAGGACACATCGGCGCCGTCCCCGTTCTATTACGAGATATACTTTATGCCGTGGAATCGTGACGAAGGTATATGCGTGCTTTCGAACGAGAGAAGATAAATAAGTTAATAAATAAACGGAATGTGTGTAGTTTGTGGAACGGGTGTATGCACGCGCTCATTTATTTCAGGATGTTGCAGGAGAGTGAAGAAGATGCTCTTGATTCTTTTTCGGGCTTGATTTCCTTTTTATTTGGGTGTGTCGTGTTCAAATATAGTTTTTCTGGGAGACACGGACGCTGAGAGATACACTGGAGATTAATGGCTAAATTAAATTTTAAATTACCCGCGCTATTCTTTTGATTCGCGGATGGACGTAGAAGAATTTTAAGAGGGTGCATTTTTTCGCCGACAGATTGATGAGAGCAGAGCGACATTCTTTAGGCAGAGTGAGAGAGAGAGAGAGAGAGAGAGAGATCTTATTTAGAAATCAAATAATTTTACAAAAATTTTTTAATTAAAAGTTGTGTACGTCAGTGAAACGATATAAATATTTATAAAGAAACTGTACCGCAAACTATTAAGTAAATTAAATTAAGTACATGTTAATATGTATTTATTATATGTGTAGGATAAGTTTTACAAATTGCAAACATATAGTCAATATGCGAAGTAGTCTGAGTTTCTTGAAGGACATACATATGTGCAAATCCAGAAAAACCCGGACACTTTTGGGGGTCTGAGTGAACGAAATTGAAATTTGAGGGTACACCTCCCAGACCAACTTTTTTGGGTTCCTTAGGCCACCCAGAACCCGAAAAACCTTGGGTTTCCGCGATTACGAAATACTTATTTTTTTGCCGGGCACTTTAAATTCTCTTATGGGAATTTAACATGGGAAAAATAAACGAAAATTAGCCATGGTTCAAGTGCCCGGCAAAACAATAAGTATTTCGTAATCGCGGAAACCCAAGGTTTTTCGGGTTCTGGGTGGCCTAAGGAACTCAAAAAAGTTGGTCTGGGAGGTGTGCCCTCAAATTTCAATTTCGTTCACTCAGACCCCCAAAAGTGTCCGGGTTTTTCTGGATTTGCACATATTTGTAGTCCTGAATATTTAAAGTCATATACTTTGTCTTCACCTACCGTTCTTACCATGTCGTTGTCAGCTTTTTAATTTATTGTACGAGAATTAAAACTGGAATGTCATCGACACAATTTTGGGAGTATAGTTGCATTTTAATCGTATCAGTATGGTTACTTTTTCTGCAATTTATGCTTACATTTTGTGCATTCTCATTTATTGCACTAGTGGGATAATTTGCAACGAAAACGACGTTACAAGTTACTTGATGAATTATTTGATGGAGCAAACTCGGATTCAAAAGTCAATTATGATAAGCAACTCTTCAAACCACCTTTCTTCGACATCGAGTTCGGTAATCACAAAGATGGCGACCACATTTCTCTCCATCCTTGTAAACGTTGAAGAATTCCAGAATCCTTTGAAAAATAAATCAATTCAAAATATAAAAGGATTGCCAAAACAACGCTCTTGGCGAGAAGCACTGCACACCATTTTTTCAAGCAACGACAACGACAACGAGAGTACAATACATGATCTCAAAAAGTGTAACGAATTGCTTGGTTTTTTAACGATCGATACTATTCGACCAAAGCGTCTACTGTTTATCATCGACGGAGTAAAACACGAGGAGTTACGACCATTTTTTAAATTCTTGTGGACTTTAAAAATCCTGAATGCTGTAATTGAAATAATAAGTTCTAGAACAGCTGAATATCTTCGTAATACAGCCATAGATATCTCATCAACTATCAAGATGCATCATTACAATCCATTTAAAGACACCTATCATGTCGCTTCATTTTCTGAAAATATTGCACTTTTTAGCGACAAACTTCAAAATATGTACGGCTACAAATTAGACGCGGGCTTTATTGAGGACGAATACAAACTAATGATAGATCAACAGTATTTCGGGGACGACATTTGGCGTATCATCATCGGCCTGGACGTGAGTATTACGAAAACGGTAGCGGACTACTCTAATTTTACTGTGAATCTGAAGGTATCAGATCCATCCCGCCGTACACAAATTTGCGCCAATTGAACATTATCGAATCGAATATGGTTGAAGCATTACGTCAAGCTGAAATCGATTTTGTGATCAACAGTTATCTGGTAATTGGAGGCAAGGAAATCACAGAAAAAAAGCATTTTTCTTTATCCAATCAGTACACACGCAGTGGTTAAACAGTATAGAAAGATGAAGCTTTTATTCGGTTACGATGTGCTTATTATAGGAATTATAATTGTACTTGTTATATTGATCTTGTCCAGTATTCTGCGAGTCTTCTTGTCCAACAAAATTTGGGAAATATACAATATAAGTTATATGTTGGTCTTTGGTCAAACCTTGACAACCATCCCCACTAAAGCAACTGAGAGGATCTGTTTCCTCACGATGATCTTAATATCTTCAGGCTTCTCTGTTTGTGTTTTGGAATATCTCATTGACATGCACTACTTTTAGATAGAATATCTTGATTTGCGCTTTTTGAAAGATATTGTCAATCACAAACTCATTCCATACGTACCCTTGGAAATATTAAATCGATTAGTAAGGTTATATTCCGATGATTCTGTAATTGAAGCAATATACCGCATGCAGCCAACTAATAATAGGAGTGCTGATTTTAATTGTAAACTAGCTTTGATTCACAACAGCGAAGAAGTGCAAGGTTTTTACGTAAACTATGCCATGGGTACTATGTTGAGCTCCAGATACTCTTCGGGCAAGAACGGCTGGATCCTGAGCTTCATCGAGGAGCCAATATTACCTGGATATACTGGCATGATCTTTGCCATGATTTCGCCCTACATATCTAGGTTTAACGAGATTATGCGCCGATGCTTTGAAGGTGGATTTATTAACAAGTGTTTCGAAAAATACACAACACTCTACCCGAGTAAAAATAAGGTCTTGTTCGGTAACGATAGCTTCAACATCCCCTTTTCGAAAAAAGCAATGAGGACCAGAATCGTTAACACAGAAAGTGTAGCCAACCTGAACAAATTGTTGACTACACCCCTGGGAGGGAATTTAATATCTGTCGCACTGTTAATTTTAGAGCTTTTGTGGAAATATGTGAATGATATAATTTTTCAATTTCATTGGAGACGACGATATGCTGCACCAAAAGCCTTTGTTCTTCGTACCTGTCAATACTAATAATTGCTTGAAATAATTGTTTTCACCTTTTCGAACGAATTTTATGTATTGGAAGGTGATTTTCTAACATTTTCAAAAGCTTTTCTCATCATATACGATACACATGTGTGCATAGGTATATCTTATCATCATGTGTAATAGTATTATAAATTTTATTATGGTGCAAATCAATTGATTTGAAAAAAAGTTTCTCCATAAATTTTATAATACCCCTACAAAAATTTCTTTATCAGCTTTCGTTGTCAGCAGGGAGAATAGATGCGTTAACAAACGCTTAGTGGTCTTATTACACTATTACAGTCATCTACCATAATATGAAAAATCGATGACTTTAGTTTGAGCTAAACGGAAACCAAAAACCTGCTTACTATTGCTCGTTTTTACAACGTAAAAGAATATTTTGAGCTAAAATAAGAAGTATATAAGTAAAAAAAGTTAACATACTCACAACAAAATCACTAGCGACCAAAAAGGAAATTCAATATATGCCCTAAATTTCAGTACCACGGAACTTAAAGGATTGAAAAATGTTTGGATAATCAATGAACTGTAACATCATGACGAGATTCAATAATCTATGAAATACCAGCAGACAATAAAGAAAGTCCAAATACATGTGACATAATCTGAAAGAATATAGATACCACTTTAGACACCGAACAAACTGTACACGCATGAAAACCCTACACAATAGTACATTGCGATACTAGTGGCATAAGTAGTACTTTACAGCGCGGCGTGTATAAGGCTGCGTCCACAATTGACCGTTTTGGCTCCGTATTCGGTACCGTTTATGTGCATTAGTATATCTGTATGTATAACGTATACGGGTGATTGTGGACACAGCCTAAGCGCCCGAGCCTAGCGAGTGCGCTTAACGCCGTGCCATGAAGATCGACTTATGACGCGTGTATCGTACGATATTTTATAGCACTGACTAGCATAAATCCGCTGTCACGCCTATCCGTGTAGCCTCCGTGAGCAGTGGCGTAAAGTGCTACTTATTCTACTGGTATCGTAATGTACTATTTAACAACTCAGGTATGAAATGAATCTCTTTTCACGCCAGGAGGTAGCGTATAAAATCGTTCATTCCAAGCGTGTGTGAATATGTTCGAACTTGAGCGGGGAGAACAGTATATTATGACACTGTTGTGGGAGATGGTTTTCTACCTTGCTCGAGGTTTTTCGAAAATCGAGCAAGGTAGAAAAACACCTGCCACAACAGTCTCATACGATATTTTATAACACGACAACCTCAAAATCGACAACAAAGTTTTTTGATCGACAACAAATTTTGAGGTTAGCGTGCTATAAATGATCATTTTTTCCCTAGGGGAAAAACAGGTCATATTTCCCCGCTATAAATACGTGTTTATGACACGCCGTGGCATAAACCTTGATTAAAGTCACGCTAAAATATCGTACGATACTAGGGGGGTAAAAGGATTTCACCCTCGTGGGGACAATATCGCCCGAGCGAAGCGAAACTACTTTACCACACCAGTATCGTAATATTCTATTTTTAAGGTTTTGCAAATTTTATAAATTGTTTAAAATAAACGCTTACTAATGACTGTATTGTGCATGACTTGAAAAGCACGATTCCCTACTTGTTGTAAAAAATACGGTGTATACTATGGGCGTATATATGTATATTACAGACTCGGGTGAGGTGTTTTCAGCACTCGTCTACGTCTCGGACGCTTTCGGCGCTCTCGACTCTGACTTGTGCTCAACACATCACCCTCGCTTGAAATAGCCTATTATGTACTATTTCTACACGGATATTCTCTACGCCGATTTTTTATTATTTTACTATACTGCAAAAATCTACAGAATCACATAATCTATTGTCAGATGATTTTTACAACAACAGGTTATACGCTTGTGTAGAGTTTCGCAATGTACTAAAATAATAAAAAATAGGTGCAGAGAATATTCGTATAGAAATATCGGTGTTGAATTTTTTCATGTAGGAAAATACGATTGTGTAGGGTTTTTATGTATACAGTTTGTTTGGTGTCCCACTTTCCGTGTTGCATATAGAACTTTATTTACGGCTTAACTGTGTAGTCACGCTGTTCCCTTAAAAAGTGGACTTACATCAATACAAATAAAATTTAAAAAAACTTTCAAGTTTCTAAAATTAAAATTTTTTTATGGTTTTTCCAAAAAATTATTAATTTTTCAAAAAATTAAAAAAATTTTCTCCCGTATTTGCGGGAATAAAGTAACTTTATTTGGTTGTAATTGTGTCACCACAAAGAAAATAGACACCTTTATAACACATTATTTGTTTTTGTGTATAAATAGGTTTTCAATAAAAACGAAAGTATTATAACGCAAAGCGCAATTTTTTATGCAGAGTAGACCTATATCCATTTAAAATATAGAACATAATCATGCGAAGCGTAGTTCTATTGTTTTACACTGAAGAGAAATATTTGAAACACTGTTCTACTTTATACTTATGGATTTTAAATAAAAAATAATACGCTTACGCCAAAGTCAGTTTGTTCAATGCGTGTAGTTAACAAAAACCGTATTACAGTTTTTCATATGGAAAATAATAGGTCATGAACAGAATAAACACGCCTATCCTAAATAAATTGTTGACCATCTTCTTGGGGAAGGTCTAACATGCATCACAATATACAGGGTGACCCAATTTAAACGGGCACCGCTCATAACTCGTCAGGGACAGCCACAATCGAAAAAATGGTAGAGACCAAAGTTGTAGGATATCGAAGGGGCAACCCGATGGTGACCTTGGATTTGACTTTGAACGCGTTTTTCAAGGTCATTTGAAGGTCAACTTTGGATTTTTATATAGGAACCCCATTCTTTTATTGCGGGAATGGAAAGAGCGGTAAATTTTACGTTCAGAATGGTATGTTCGGTTGCGGCACTGAAGGTCATCGCAAGGTCATGCAGCCAGAATGAAACCCCGCCTACGTAATTCCTCTAGCGACGCCAAATTAAAAAAATTGGTAGAGATTAAAGTTGTAGGATATCGAGGGGACAACCCGATGGTGACCTTGGATTTGACCTTGAACGCGTTTTTCAAGGTCATTTGAAGGTCAACTTTGGATTTTTAAATAGGAACCCCATTCTTTTATTGCGGGAATGGAAAGAGCGGTAAATTTTACGTTCAGAATGGTATGTTCGGTTGCGGCACTGAAGGTCATCTCAATGTCCTGCAGCCAGAATGAAACCCCGCCTACGTAATTCCTCTAGCAACGCCAAATTAAAAAAAAGTGGTAGAGACCAAAGTTGTTGTATAGGGGGGGGGGGGGAGAATTGTGACCTCGAATTTGAGCCAGTCCTACAAGGTCATTTCAAGGTCAAATTATTTTTTTTCAAACTTTACTTTTACTTTGTATCCGAGATGAAATCCCTTCTTAGATGTTCTCTGTCCAGCGGCCAAGACGCAAATGAGCCCTCGCTAGCGTCCAAACATAAGTCTCGCTATTCCCCGAATGATCCCTTCCGACGGTTAACTTGCGAATGACTCCTCTAGGTGGTCGCCACCTACCTACCCGAACTCCTGATGTGCGAAAAATAAAAATGGCTCCCGAAATAAGCCTATTAAAATAAGTCCCGCGCTCAGTCTTGCCACCGCGACTCCGTCGAACCTTCCCCTACGACGCTTAACTCACGAATGATTTTCAAGCAGGCGCCCCGGCCCCGCGCCGTACCTGCCGCCCGAACTTTCGATTTGCAAAAATAAAAATAGCCTCCGAAAATTGTCGAAAGAGTCTCACACTCGGCCTTCCGCCAAAAATATTAACGAAAATTTTTATTAAAAAGCCAATCATCGATACAGAAAAAGATTAAGTAAAACATCGAAGTATTGTAGAAAAACGTCAAAGTTTGATAAAAACGTAAAAAAAATATTAAATGTTTTATTTTTAAAAAATCATAAATTGATAAACCGTAATGCCAAAATATGAATAGAATTTTACAATAAAAAGCCATCGATACAGAAAAAGAAAAAGTAAAACATCGAAGTATAAAGTAAAAAAGTTTTTATATTTATTTTACACACATTTATTATTTGAATCAGAAATAAATTGCATTATGTTTTTTTAAATAACGTTGTTGTTTTTCCATTTAATTGATTCATAAATTATTATTGTTTTAAGATTAGATAGATATACATACATACGTATGTTTGTATACATATGCTATATACACACATACATGTAAACACGCATGTTGAAAATACATATGTATAAGCAGAATTATAAAGTTTGTAATACATACCATGTCGTCACACAGATTATACATACAATTACTGGCAACAGTTAATATAATTATTTAATGATAATTCCACTGTATAAATATTTTAATTCTATTAGAAATATTTTTGCAGCAGAAATTGGTAGGTACTTAAATTTTTTGCACTTTTCTATTAGATAAGTAATAATAAACAACCAACAACACTAAAAAATGTATGTTCATTATTTAAACTTGTACAATATGTAAGCTGTAAAATATTGTATTTAACACGATAATAATTAATTAATAACATACATATTAATATAAAATATTGCATCTAAAGTTATGTTAATGTAAAAAAATTTTTATCTAACGTAACAGAATATTTATTATTGTTAACAAATGAAGATTGTACTTTTTACATCATTTCATTTAATATTAAAAATAATACGAATATACATTTTCTATTAAAATTTTTGTATTAATGTCTTGTATAAAAAAAGTTCTGCAATACGTAATGAAGGTATTTCTTGAAGAATCAATTTACTTAAAATTAAAAAATGTTTGATATAATTTCAAGTCATAGCGATTATTCTAGAAAATATTGTTTAAGAGCTAAATATTCCGATTAATTACCCATATTTTAAATGTATGTATAAGTTTGATTTCACTTCATAAAATTTAATAAGTTAAAATAAATCTTTTACTAAAATACAATTTTAACTATTTTATAAGTTATCTATTAAAATTTACTTTTAACACTTTTGGAATTACAAAATATTTATTTATTATCTATTTCATAAAAGCTTCCTAATCAATAAATTATTTTATAATAAAAAATTAATAATTACTATTTGCAATTAAATAATTGTTTAAGTAGTTTTTTATTTATTATTTTTTGCAGAAAACAGTCTAAGTTCTAGTAATGCAGTAGAATTTTTAAATTTATTTAGATATTTATCGACTTCAAATACTAATTTAATAATTGAAAATATGTGATTTGTTTATAATCTAAGTAAATATGCCGGACTATAGTCGAAGCGAAATTCTTGATATTTTATTGATTTTGGGAGAGTGTCGAAGAAATTATAATGCAGCAGCACAATTATATCGGAGGCGTTTCCCAAACAGAAATCATCATCCATCTCGAAGTACGATCCAGAGAATTGAACAGCGAGAGAGGCGAGGACCTCAAAGATCATGGTACGCTAAATGATTAAAATCTTTTCTTCTATTTTAAATTTACTACTTCGTTTAAAGTGCAACATTTTACACGCTTTCAGGATCCGGAGTCGAAAAAGTGGGTGCTGTTTGAAAAAAAATAATTTGACCTTGAAATGACCTTGTAGGACTGGCTCAAATTTGAGGTCACAATTCTCTCCCCCCCCCCCCCCCCTATACAACAACTTTGGTCTCTACCACTTTTTTTTAATTTGGCGTTGCTAGAGGAATTACGTAGGCGGGGTTTCATTCTGGCTGCAGGACATTGAGATGACCTTCAGTGCCGCAACCGAACATACCATTCTGAACGTAAAATTTACCGCTCTTTCCATTCCCGCAATAAAAGAATGGGGTTCCTATTTAAAAATCCAAAGTTGACCTTCAAATGACCTTGAAAAACGCGTTCAAGGTCAAATCCAAGGTCACCATCGGGTTGTTCCCTCGATATCCTACAACTTTAATCTCTACCAATTTTTTTAATTTGGCGTTGCTAGAGGAATTACGTAGGCGGGGTTTCATTCTGGCTGCATGACCTTGCGATGACCTTCAATGCCGCAACCGAACATACCATTCTGAACGTAAAATTTACCGCTCTTTCCATTCCCGCAATAAAAGAATGGGGTTCCTATTTAAAAATCCAAAGTTGACCTTCAAATGACCTTGAAAAACGCGTTCAAAGTCAAATCCAAGGTCACCATCGGGTTGCCCCTTCGATATCCTACAACTTTGGTCTCTACCATTTTTTCGATTGTGGCTGTCCCTGACGAGTTATGAGCGGTGCCCGTTTAAATTGGGTCACCCTGTATATTGAATAGTTTTCACAAAAATATCTAAAAGACAGAAATATTGGATTCGTTAAGAAGGGAAAGATTTGTGCACTGAACTTTTTGCTTCTGCGTGCTTTTTGACAAGAATTTGAGGTTTCAAGTAATTGTCCAAAATCTTGTAGGCAGTATGACTCAAAATATGACATGTAAAAATTCAAATTGTAATGTTTATGACACCAAGGGTTTGAACGTAAATTAAATAAAATAGATCATACCACAAGAAAGTCCGGCCGTAAAACGATTCGTAAGTGAGCAACTGTTCGATCGAATCGTATCTCTTGTTATAATCACGCACGCATACTCGACCGATCGAAGCACAAGCTGATGAAGAAATAATGCCTTAATTATCGTGCACGGTCACTCGGGCGAGTGCTACACTGAAAAAAAAAACTAATAGTTTTAACTCGAGACTCGAGTAAAGACTACCATAGCCAGTCGAGTAAAGGCGGTCGAGTTCCTTTTATTAGAAGAATCGAGTAATATTTACTTGCGGATAGAAGAAATCGACAACATTAATTAAGATTAGAAGTTGATAATTTAATGAAATAAAGGTTTACAAAGTGCTTAAATAATACTTTTTTAATACTTGTTGTTATAAAGCGTGTAACCTTCCTGAGGAGCGTTCGGTGGGTAACACTCAACGAGACTGGTAGTATCTAACCAAGTCTCGAGTAGAAATTAACCACAGTAACGATAGCTGTATCTACTAATTTTTTTGGTGTACCTTTGATTCAAAATAGCAAAGAAGTGCAAGGTTGCTACGTGAACTATGCCATTGTCACAATGTTCAGCTCCAGACACTCATCGGGTGAAAACGGCTGGATCCTGAGCGTCATCGAGGAGCCAATGTTACCTGAATACTCTGGCATGATCTTTGCCATGGCTTTGCCCTGCATAAGCAGGTTCAACGAGATTGTACGCCAATGCAAGGTGGATTTATCGACAAGTTGTTCGAGAAATGCATGAAACTAAGCGAATACAAATAAGGTCGTGTTTGGCAACGCTTTCTTTATCATTCCCTACTTAAAGAAAAGCAAAGAGGACCAGTAGACTTATAAACACAGAAAACATGTCCAGCTGAAACAAGTTGTTGACAATACATTTTGGAGGAAGTTTGATATCTATCGCAATGTTCTTTTTAGAGCTTTGTAAAAATATGTAACAGGCTTTGTCCTTCGTATTTTTCGATACCAATGAAGACTTGAAGCAGATACTCTAGATATCATCGGATTATATGAGTGCAAGCTGATTCATAAAAATGTTCTAAGCTTGAATTTAATGCATGGATGCATTACAAACGTGTAAAGATGATAAGTAACGATTAGGCGCACAAATGCTGCAAAATAAAAATAGTTGTATGAGGAGTATATTCAATGTTTCAGTAACGTAAAATATTCCGAACATTAGCTTTCGAACGTGTTTTACAAATATGGATTTTGAATAAATAGGACAGTAATATAATTACACACATATATCAGCAAAGTTTTTTATGGACAGTGAACCTACCTGTGAAAAAATTTAAATAATCTATTTACACCTACAGATTTTTAATAAAAACTAAAGAAATACAATCATGGTGGGCTTTTATTGTATTCCGTGTAAAAAAATAACGTAATCTCAAATAGATTTTTGTTAATTTTGTATGGTTTCAATGTATTTGTACAGAATTGGTTTTGAATTTATTATTATTATTTACTGTCATTTTACGCTAGGTTTCAAGGAAAATAGCGATACAGATTACGTGATGAATTATATGGTGAAACAAACTCTGATTCAAAAGTTCATTGTGATAACCAAATCGTCAAACTACCTATCATCAACGTTAAATTCGATAATCACAGAAATGGTAACAACCAGTCCATCCATTATTATAAATATTGAACAATTTCAGGAAAGTTTAGACAATCAGCGAATTCAAAACATAAAACAATTTCTAAGACAAAGATCTTGGCGAGAAGCAATGCACATCATTTTTTCAAGCAACCACAACCACAACACGAGTACAATACATGATCTAGTGGAGTGTAGCAGATCGCTAGGTTTTTTTACAATAAACACTAAGAGACCGAAGTATCTACTGTTTATTATCGACGTTGAAACGGGTGAGCAATTACGATCATTTTTCAAAACCTTGTGGACATTCAAAATACTAAATGTTGCTCTGATTGAAATAATTAAACAAAAAAGAGCCGACCATATTCATGAAAGCATCGACATTCCGTTGGAAATCAAGGTACATCATTACAATCCATTTAATGACACTTATCACGTCGCACCGCTAACAGATGAAACCATTCTCTTTAACAACAAACTCCGAAATATGTACGGCTACAAGTTAGACGTGGGCTTTAAGGAGGATTACTTCAGACTTATGATAAACAAAAGCTATTCCGGAAACGACATTTGGCGCTTCATAAGCGGCATAGATGTCAGCATTACGAAAGCTTTTGCAGACTACTCGAATTTTACTGTAAATCTCAAGGTATGGGAGCGAACCCCGCCGTATTCAAACTTGCATCAATTGAAAATTATCGAAACAAATTTGTTTAAAGCATTAATCAATGCTGAAATCGAATTTATAATGAACAAATACCTAGTCGTTAAGTACAAAGAAACCAGAGAGAAAAGCATCTTTCTTTATCCAACTGGTAAATACGCAGTGGTTAAACAGTACGGAAAGATAAAGTTCTTATTTGGTTATGAAGTCCTCGTTATAGGAATTATAATTGTACTGGTTATATTAATTTTGACCAGTATTCTGCGAGTCTACTCCACAAATAAGATTTGGAAAATATACAACGTAATTTATATGCTGGTCTTTGGTCAAACCATGACAACCATTCCCACTAGAATAACTGAGAGGATCTGTTTCCTCACAATGATCTTAATATCTGCAGTCTTCTCTGTTTGTGTTTTGGAATATCTCATTGACATGCACTACTTCCAGATAGAATATCTTGACTTACATTCATTGTCGGATATAGTCCATCACAAGCTTATTCCGTACATTTCCTCAGATGTTTTGATTCGATTAAAAATTGTATACTCCGATGATTCTGTAATTGAAGCAATATACCGCATGCAGCCAACTAATAATAGGAGTGCTGATTTTAATTGTAAATCAGCTTTGATTCAAAACAGCGAAGAAGTGCAAGGTTGCTACGTAAACTATGCCATGGGTACTATATTGAGCTCCAGATACTCTTCGGGCAAGAACGGCTGGATCCTGAGCTTCATCGAGGAGGCAATCTTACCTGGATTTCCTGGCACATACTTTACTATAATTTCGCCCTACGTACCTAGGTTCAACGAGATTCTACGCCGATGCTTTGAAGGTGGATTGATTGACAAGTGGTTCGAGAAATACGTAACACTCTATGCGAAGATTGACAGTCAGTTTTTTGGTATTGAGAGTGTTAACGCGCTGGATTTTTTAAAGACAAAGAGGAGCAAAATCATAAATGTAAAAACTGTTTCCAGTCAGAACAAGTTGTTGACTATACTTCTGGGAGGGAGTTTGATATCTAGTGCAGCGTTCACTTTGGAGTTTTTGTGGAAATATGCAAGAGATAGAAATTTTAAATTGAATTAGAGACAGAGATTTATTGCACTAAATTTCTTTATTTTTTATATCTTTTGATAACAAATTTCCTTACTATAGAAACAGGTTTATCGCGTTATCTTGACAGGAGATTTCTTAATATTTTCAAGAAGTTATTAAATTATATTGTTGCGACAGTGCACGTGTGTGAAAACTTGAAATGTAGAACTAAAATGATTATGGACAGTAAAGCCACTAATTCTATGATAATGATAGTCAATAAATTTAATGGCGATAAGGTCCTGCCGTGAAAATAAAAGAATCGTTTAAACATTTTGAAGTGGTATAATATGAAATAGAATGTATAATATGAATTCCTTTTTTCAGTTTTTGTTGTATTATATAATAATTGACGTGTTACCAAACGCCTCGTGGGCTTATTTTTAGTCGCGAATTAGTAACCAAAAAGGAAAAACAGGTCTATAGCCTTATCTATACAACAAATATTTTTTCAAACAAGAGTACCAAAAAATTCCGACCGCTTACATAGAACATTGCAACAATTGCATGTTATACTCATTGGAGCCTATAAAAGTCCACTAAAAAATGTCTATAGGTATTATATTTATTGCAAGATTTCAAACATCAAAAAGGGCATCTATTTCACACACAAGCTAAACATTGAGGTAATTGAGGCAAAAGGTAATTATCAATTAATATTCAGAAAATCTCTATACAAAACATCTGGAAAAACTATCAATTAACAAACATACATAATTATCACATTCTTATTATTAAATCGTTTGCTGTACAGTTGCTGTTCTCTTCATTTCCTAACAAATAATTGGTTTACAAATAAATAGAAAACAATTTTTATTTCTATTATAAATGTCACGGTGCTGACATGTTATCAGAAAATTTGATTATTATTAAATTTTATATTTTTTACAAATCTTTCGTATATAAATTGTCTTTGCACTAGATGTAAACAGCCTGCGGCTAAAATAAAAAAATGTATATGTAGTAAGTTCATTCTGTGGATAAATATAATCACATAAGTTTTACAAGAATGTAATAACCATCGAATATCGACTTAATTTAAGCAAGCTCTTTATCGTGTAAAGTAAACATTTCAAAAATTACTTAAATGTTGATTATGTTTTGCAGATAAAGATTCCTTGGTGGAAGATCGCCTATTTGAAATGGTTGTAAAGTTAGGAACTGACTACTTATAGAATGTGCAAAACTTATGTCATTTCAAATTCCCAAAAAGTAGCAATGGTTCTCGGTATTTATTGAAGAGTATTCACAGAAATATGTGAAAGTGTTCAATTCATTAAGAATAGGGAACGATTTGTTCACTGATGAACTTTTTGTTGATACGTGCTTTATGACAAGAAATTAAGGTCCGAGTGATTGTTCACAATCTTGTAGACGGATTTCCTCAAAATATGCGACATGTAAAAATTCAAATTGTAATATTTATGTCACCAAGGGTTTGAACGTAATTTAAATAAAATATATCATATCACAAGAAAGTCCGGCCGTAAAACGATTCATAAGTGAACAAGCGTTGGGTGGAATTGTATCTCTCGTTATAACCACGCACGCACACTCGTCCGATCGAAGCAGAAGCTAATGCAGAAATAATGCCTTAATTATCGCACGGTCACTTGCACGAGTGCTACACTGAAAAAAAACAAATAGCTTCAACTCAAGACTCTAGTAAAGACTAATATAGCCAGTCGAGTAAAGGCGCTCCGAGTTCGTTTTATTAAAAGAGTCGAGTAATATCCTCGAGCGCTCCGAGTAGTTATTGCTCGACTCACACCTGGTAGAGTTTGCCAAGCAAGCCAAGCTACAATAAATACGGATAAAAAAACGACGACATCAATTAAGATTAGAAGAGGATAATTTAATGATATAAGGATTTGTAGAATGCTTAAATAATACTTTTTTATACTTATTGACAAAGCGTGTACCAGTGTGTCAGTGGGTAATACTCGATAAGACTGGTAGTACCTACTCGAGTCTAGAGTAGAAATTAACCACAGTAAAGACAGTTGTACCTCCAATTTTTTTGGTGTACCTTTGATTCAAAATAGCAAAGAAGTGCGAGGTTGCTATGTGAACTATACTATTGTCACAATGTTGAGCTCCAGACACTCATCGGGTGAAAACGGCTGGATCCTGAGCGTCATCGAGGAGCCAATGTTACCTGAATACTCTGGCATGATCTTTGCCATGGCTTCGCCCTACGTACCTAGGTCCAACAAGATTATACTCCGATGCTTTGAAGGTGGACTTATCGACAAATGGTTCGAGAAATACACGATACTACTCGCGTAAACAAAGGTTTTGTTCGGCAACGATAGCTTCAACATCCTCTTTTCGAAAAAAGTAAAGCGGAACAGTAGACTCATAGACACAAAAAAAAGTGTCTAGCCGGAACAAGTAGTTGATTAAACTCCTGGGAGGAAGTTTGATATCCATCGCATTCATCTTTATGGAGCTTTTAAAAAAATTTTTTTAAAAATTAGAGGCAGATATTTTAATATCATCGGATTATATGAGTGCTGACGGATTGATAAAAATTTGTTTAAGTTTGCTTTCACTGTCTAGGTGCATCACACACGTATAAAAATAATAAGGAACGATTATATGCTCATATGCCGCAGGATAAAAATAGTCGTATGAAGAGTCACTTACGTTAAATATTCAGAACACTAGCTATCAATCATTTTTTACGTGTGTGGATTTTGAAATGGCAAAGTAATTTAATTACAGACATTAATAGAGTTTCACAGATAATGTGAATAAAATGGAAATTATCTATTTGCACACATAGTTTTTAAATGAGAACCAAAGAAATGCAATCACGTAACGTGAGACTTATTTCAGTATTTGGTATGAAAAATAGCGTAATCTCACATAGAAATTTCTAAAAAAAATTTTTATGGTTTCGATGTATTTGTATAGCATAGGTTTCATATTTTTTTCTATTATTATTTACTGCTGTGCTACCCTGAGTTTTAAGGATAATGGCGATCGAAGTTACTTGATGAATTACATAAATAAACAAACTATGATTCAAAAGTCTGTTGTAATAGCCAAATCTTCGAACAACCTATCTTTAACGTTGAATTCAATAATTACCGAAATGGTAACAACGATTCCATTCATTATTATAAATATTGCTCAGGCAAAGATCTTGGCAAGAAGCAATGCACATCATTTTTTCAAGCAACTACAACTACAACAATAGTAAAATACATGATCTCGTGGAGTGTAGCAGATCGCTAGCTTTTTTTACAATAAACACTAAGAGACCGAAGTATCTACTGTTTATTATCGATGGAGAAACAGGTGAGCAATTACGATCAATTTTCAAAATCTTGTGGACATTCAAAATCCTAAATGTTGCTGTGATTGAAATAATTAAACGCAAAATAGCTAAACATATTCATGATAGCTTCGAAATTCCGTTGGAAATCAAGGTACATCATTACAATCCATTTAATGAAACTTTATATCATGTCATTTCGCTGACAGATGAAATCATTCTATTTAGCAACAAACTTCAAAATATGTATGGCTACAAGTTAGACTTTGGCTTTATACAGGATAGTTACGTACTTGATGATAGACCAAAAGTATTCCGGAAACGACATTTGGCGTTTGATTAGCGGCGTAGATGTCAGCATTACGAAAGCTGTAGCAGACTACTCGAATTTCACTGTAAATCTTAAAGTATCGGAGCGAATTCCACAGTACCCCAATATTCGGAAATTGAACATAACCAAATTAAATATGAATGAGGCCTTGATTTAAGATAAAATCGATTTTGTTATTAACAATCACCTGATCGTTCAATACTTGAGACAAATAGAGAGAAGCCTCCTGCTTTATCCAAGCAGTAAACACGCACTCGTTAAACAGTACGGAAAAATAAAGCTCTTATTTGGTTACGAAGTCCTCATTATAGTAATCATAATTTTACTAGTTATATTGATTTTAACTAGTATTCTGTGAGTCTTCTTCCCCAATAAGATTTGTGAAATATACAACGTAATTTACATGCTGATATTTGGTCAAACTATGACAATCGCCATTCCCGCTAGTGGAACTGAAAAAATCTGTTTTCTCACAATGATCTTGATATCTTCTGGCTTCTCTACCTGTGTTTTAGAATATCTTATTGAAATTCACTACTTTTAAGTAGAATATCTTGATTTGCGTTCATTAAAGGATATTGTCCATCATAAGCTCATTCCGTTCGTTTCATCAGACGTCATAAGTCGGTTTAAAAATATATATTCCAATGATTCTGTGATTGGAGCCATATCCCGCATGCAGCCGGCCAATAACAGGAGTTTTGGTTACAATTGTAAACTAGCTTTACTACTATATACTAAAAGCGTATCTAGCCAGAACAAGTTGCTGATTATACTTCTGGGAGGGAGTTTGATATCCATCGCAGCGTTCTTTTTGGAGTTTTTGTGGAAATATATGAGATAGAAATTTTGAATTGAATTGTAGACAGAGATTTATATCTTGTATTGTTGTGCTTAAAAAGATGAGAATCGCACATGACCAAAATTTTAAGAAATCATCGCAAATAAATTTTTGATCATAATTATTTAGCTAAAAGAAAAATATTTGAAGCAAAATATTATGATCATTAGAAAGTTCTCATTAAAATCTTTAAGATACATTACCCAAACATAAGCATCTAAGACATCAGACAAGAAATCATTGGAGACAATAAAACGCATTTAGGTTATTTAGCAAATTCAAAGTATAATAGGGTCGCGTTGCTCCCCGACGGCACAGTATAAAAACGTATACTTGCCATCGGTGCGCTACCACGCACCTTGATTTTTCTTACCTATAGAAACAGGTTCATCGAGTTATCTTGACACATGTCTGAAAATTCAAAATGTATAACTAATTATTATGTGCCGCAGTAAAACCACAAATACTATGATGATGTAAATAAATGAGTTTAGCAGTAATGAGATCTTGGCTGAAAATAATAGAATAATTTACGCGTTACCAAACGCTTCGTGGGCTTATTTTTAGTCGCGAATTAGTATAAAAATGAAAAACAGGTATGTACAACAAATTTTTTCATATAAGTTATTGTTTTACGCAAATTATTTTAAATATTTTCAGGAAAATGCGTGAACTTCAAATAAAAACCATAGGTAATATTGCACTGCTTTTAACTTCTTTATACGTGTATGGATTTCAAATAAAATAGGTAATACTATAATCTCGTGAATGCTGCAGCGCAGATTTTTTATTGGATAGTAGCTACATATAAAAAATGAAGAAATATTCCTTTAATGTGTATTTGATATTTTACGCACGTAAACATTTACACTCATAGATTTTGAATAGAAACGAAAGAAATACAATCATGTTACCCTAGATTTTTTTCAGTATGCGGTTTGAAACCATAACGTTATTTCATACAATAGCGTTGCGGAAAATATTTGATCGTTTGAATGTATTTCTATAAATTTAGCTTCAGCCTTTTTTACATAACGAAACAAACTCTTATACAAAGGTCAATTTTAATAACCAAATCTTCGAGTCACTTGTCTCTAACTTCGAATTCGTTAATCACAGAAATGGTAAATACGATTCCATTAATCAAAATAAATGTGGAAGGATTTCAAAAATCTTCAAAAAACCAGCCAATTCAAAATATAAAGACACTACTTGACGAACGATTTTGGCGAGAAGCATTACATATCATTTTTTCAAGCAACGACAACCATAACAAGAATACCATACAAGATCTCAAAGAGTGTAGCGAATCGCTAGGTTTTCTGGCAAAACGTACTATTCGACCGAAACAACTACTATTTATCATCAAGGGAGAAACGCATGAGGAATTCCCATCATTTTTCGAATTCCTGTGGACATACAAGATGCTCAATATTTCTGTAATCGAAATAATCAAACCAAAAAGAGCTCAAAATCTTTATAAAAGTATCAACACACAATTGGACATGAAGATATATCAGTACAATCCATTTAATGACACCTTTCATGTTGCATCGCTGTCACAAGAAATTATTCTATTTAGCAACAAACTTCAAAATATGTATGGCTACAAATTAGATGTGGGTTTTATAGAAGCCTCCTATAAAGTTATAATAGACCAAGAGTATTCCGGAAACGACGTTTCGCGTATCATTAGTGGCCTTGATGTAAGCATCACGGCCACTAATGATACGCCTGTAGAGTGTAGCTGTAGCAAATTACTCAAATTTTACCGTATATCCCAAGGTTTCGGAGTATATCGCACAGTATAAGAACTTGCAAAAATTCAACATAACCGAATCGAGTGTTGACGACGCATTAATTCAAACCAAAATCGAATTTGTCATCAACTTATACACAATATTTGGTTTCGATAACCTCGCTGAGACAAGTATCTTTCTTTATCCGACCAATAAACACGCAGTAGTTAAACAGTACGGAAAAACGATGTTATCGTTTAGCTATGAAGTCCTCATCATAGGAATTGTAATTGCACTAGTTATAATAATATTGACCAATATTCTGCGAGTCTATTTTTACCATTCAAATGGTATACCTCGACTTACGTTCTTTGAGGGATATAGTTCATCATAAACTCATTCAGTTCGTTCCCTTTAACTATTTAAAAATGTTTGAAAAGTATCGTTCAGACGATCTTATGATTGAAGCAATATCACGTATGCAGTTGATTAACAGGAGTGTCGATTTTAATTGTGAATTAGCCTTAATTCAAAATAGTGACAAAGTACAAGGTTGCTACGTTAACAATGTTGTTGGCACTATGTTGAGCTCCCAATGTTACCTAGGTATTCCGGTATGTTCTTCGCCAAAGATTCGCCCTACGTGCCTAGGTTCAACGAGGTTATGCGCCATTGCTTCGAGGGTGGATTTATTAACAAGTGGTTTGAAGACTACACGACAATGTACGCCAGAAGGAATAAGATCTTGATGGCAACAATAGTTTGCCGTATTTGCAAAAAGGAAAGAGGGCTAGAGTCATGAACATAGAAAGCACCTCAAGTCAAAATAAGTTGTTGACTATACTTCTAGGCGGTAGTTTGGCATCCGTGTTTTTTTTTTGGAGTTTTTGTGGAAGTATATAAAAGATAGAAATTTCGATTTTGATTGGAGACGACGATTTAATGCTCTAAAATTTTATCTTCTTTCCATTTTTCAAAATCAATAAAGACGTCAAATCGTTGCATTTAATTGACGAAAGATTTTAACATTTTTAAAGGTTTTTACAATGGTTATAATATGCAATAGTGTGATAAATTTTATGATGACCCAAATTTATATGATATCAATACACTGTTTCAAGTAATTGTCCACAATCTTGTAAACAGATTTCCTCAAAATATCAAATGTTAAAATTAAAATTGTAATATTTATATCACCGAGTGTTTGAATGTAATTTAAATAAAATACATGTAATCAGAATCTAATATAACAGTCATTACAAAATCTACCTTTTCCCTTGAAATCCAAAGTATTTATGAATTTTGTTTTGCATCAAACGGTTCGTACTTGTATAAGAGGACTTTTGCAAATTAAGCAGAGTTCATGAATAATTGAATCATTTATTTTTAAATCATGATCTTATAAAAATGCGTTGATGAGGTTTAATACATGATTATTTACACACTTATATATTAAATAATAACAATACATCCATGCAATATTTTTTACAAATGTCCTCTACAAAAAACGTCACGAACACATACTCTATCAATTGTTTAATTAAGCAGGTACATCGTTATCTTTATCGCCTTTTTTCTTATCTGTTAGTTTTCGCACACCTGAGTAGTGTTCTTCGATTTCAGCTAGTGACCTTCCTTCAGTTTCGGGAAGTATGAAATAAATTGTAAGGAAGCCTATAAGATTTATGGTGGCAAAACCAGCAAACATACCCGACAATGTCACGTATCCGGCAACATAGAGAAAAACTTTGTTCAACGTTGCCAGATTCAAATTGTAGAACGTTTGACCAATTCCAGAGCCCACTAGGCGATATTGTAGAGGAATTATTTCGCTGTTAATTAAATGCATGATTTTATCAATGCCTGCAGCAATCATAAATATAGCCATTATAATACTGATCGTCGGTACCCAGGCATACTTTTTTGAATCGATTTGATTATTTTCCATCAAAACGTTAAATATCGCTGCAACAGCGTACGAAACTCCACCGCCGAAAAGTGAGAAAAATATGAGTTTCCTTTTACCAACCAGGCGAATTGTGAACAAACAAGAAACTGCTCCCAGTGTGCGACCAGCATTCAAAATAATCGTACCGGTATGAGCTTCAAGAGGTGATTTGATTTGTTGGAATATGAGACCAGCGTAGGATTGCGTTGAATGAGATCCACCAAAGGTATTAATGAAATATATGTAACAAGATACTGCCAGAGGAATATAGAAAGATCGATGTAAGTACGGTAGAACCGTTCTTTTCAATCTATGTCCAAAACTGGAACTGCCAATGCTTTCATCCGTCATAGTCTTCTTTCTGGACATTTCAAGGGTGTTCATGAAAGTGTCGAACTCAGATTTGATGCATTCTTTGGTTGTCCAGCCTCGAAGCCAAGCTAGAGAACGTTGAGCGTCTTCAATGCGATTCTTACCTAGAACGATATATTATTGTTAAAAACATGATATCGTCTTATAATGGCTCTAATGCACGTAAAGAATTTTGAAACCGTACTTGCAAGCCAATGTGGACTGTGCGGTATGAAGCAACACATTATCAATCCAATTACTGGGACGACCAGATTTACTAATGCAACTGTTCTCCAATACAAGTAACCTCCCAAAAGAACAGCAAAGAATTGGCCTGCCAAATAGAACAACGTAGCAGTAGACATAAGGGTGCCTCTCAGCCTTGGTTGCGAAATTTCGGCTATGTACGTAAGACCAGGTCCCTTAGTCATACCACCTGCTGCACCATTTATTGCTTGTGCGAACAAAACCATCGAAGAATTCGTCGCAAAATGGTAGAGCAGCCAAGAAAATACGACCATGGCTGCTGCGAGCATCATGAGCAAACGACTACCCATCCATTGAGCAACAACGCCTCCAACGATGGAACCGACAGGTATCATGAAAAAGTAAGTGGCTGAAAGAAGAAAATTACAGAAAAGAATTCATCAAATCGTTCAATTATAGAAGTAATTAAGTGGCAACGTTGTGATTGCAGTGATAAATTTTGTATGCAGCTTTTTTTGTTTGACTTGAGATATGATCAAACTTCTGTTTTCTGATATCACCGACAAGACCCACGGGTAGTCTTAATTCAGTGGAAAGACAAACAAAACTTTATTCAAAGAAAAATGACGAATTGATTCGTCTTGAATTGTGATTAATCTAACATATCATGATTATAGAAAAAGATTCAAGCTGCATATGAAAAATAATACACTTGATTTATCAATAAATAGAAGAATAGTAATAATTAGTACGTACAATACCATGTCAATTCGGCAAAAGTAACTTTTATCTCTGCATCCTTTTTGGCTAACTCTATTAAAAATATCGTTGTAAATCCCATGCAGGCGCCATAAGAAAATTTCAACATATTCGTTGCCAACGTAGCATAGGATTGCGACGCGAGAATCCTAAACGCAGAAGCTTTGTTTTCCTTGTCATAGTCGATGTCACTAAGATTCTGCTTGATTTCTCTATAAACATAGAACGCTCTTTATAATTCTTACCGGTTAAAAATATTTAAAATGTTGCTATATCCACCACGTACCTATCTATTTCATTGGACTTATGTTCACCGTTAACCGTAATATTGTTATTCATTTTTGAAGAATGTCAATCAAAAGGTTTAACAAAATTCAAACTTCTCCCCATTCAACGCTCTGCAAAAAACACTTTCACTGTAACACAAGCTCGTCTGCCGATGAACAAGAGCCAACTCTTCCTCGCGATCAATTAAATACCATTCGACTTGAGTATCAAGTGCACGATTCTTCGACGAAATTAACACCCCCGGCGCTATTTACAAATTGCATTGTACATTTGCTTTGAACATTTCGCAGATCGCGGATGTGATATAAACTCCTAAGCGTCTTGACAAATTGTATCGCTATATAAGATAAGTATCTAGGGCAGAAGTCGGAAAAGTTGGATATTCTTTTGATACACAACAATAAAGACTGATGATAGCAATTGCTGATAAACTGATAAGGAAAATAACCGAACGTGGGGAGAGATGATCATGTAAATTTTTACCTTACGTGTAGGAATTTTTAACAAAAAGGTAAATCGTTTGGTAGCCGGCTTAAACAAACTGGAAAAACACTGTGTAAAAAATTTGCAAAATTTTCATTTACTGTATAATAACATTTGAAGCTAGCAGTTTAATTGTATCAAGGAATGCAATATAACATTTAAAAAATTAGAAATAAAATATATCGTTGAATAAAGTATTTTAAAAATAATCTAAATGAAAACAAACTTCATATAAATCATGATAGGAGTTATATTTGAATTCTTGGTTGTGTATGTGATACGTCAATGAAGTATGGACTAGGGTAGAATCGTCCCTTTTGATAGTATTTGTTTGGATTAAAACAGTAAAAAAATAAAAAATCGGAATGCTATAATAAAAACGCTATTTTTATAAGCTGACGAATTTGAAATTCTGAAAACGTTATTAAATCATGTTACGTCATGTGAGTATTTTTTATTTTTTATGGTCCATTCCATTCTTGCTGCATAAGTTTAAAATGGTTTCGCAGCGAAAATTGTTTATTTTTTTTTACATTCATATGAAACGTAGAAAATACTTCGTATCCATTTCAAAAGAAGTTTTCATAGACATAGAATACTGAGCAATCATATTATTGATTTAATATTTTTCTAGAGTCAATATTGAAACGCCTATTAAGTGTTGTAGGAAGAAAACTAAAATACAGACAAATGTATGATTTTATTAGTAGTATTAATTCTTGCAACGCACATTTGCACATACGTCTATATGTATCCCTAAAATCGATACCGTGACTCAATTTGCATTGCATATTTACATAAAATAAAATGTATAGTTTCAACAACGTAAACTGTAAATGTTAGAAGCTTTCAAATGCCGTTAATTGAGAATCAATGAAAAATAAAAATATAGTTTGCTTCAAACTACTGGGTCAGCATAGTAAATCAAATAATCAATTTAATGATACAGTACTATACGCAAAAACATGTTTTGTATCTTTCGTAAAATAAGACGCAAAATGATCTTTCTGATCTCTCTCAGTCAAAGCTGTCTATATTTATCAGTTAAATTAACGGAAACATACTGTGAATTGTTCAAACGAGAAGTGTTTACCATCGGCAACTCCTCTTCTTCGTCTCCCGTTATATACGCAAGTGTAATGTACATATTCATGCCAACACCCACACCGATCGAACCGCAATCACTTATGCTTTTATCCCGCCGTGTAACGGTAGCGCACGCGAAGCAATACTTGCACATGGATGCATATTTTTGAAATCTAACAATTATTCCGGGTAAATAAAGTATCGCGTATATTGGTTCGAGTGTACTTTTAACATCGCAGGGATCTGATATGGGTATTTATTTTAACGTACATAAAAGTTAAAAATAATTGGTTCAATATTTTCCATTCGTTTTGCGACGATCGTGTATGGCAATGAGTAAAAAGTATATACGTTGACGAATTTTACTATAAGTACGTAAACTCGATGCGCATACAATACGGAAGAATGTTACGGAAACAATTACATATAGATGATAATACAGCTACGTTCATTTGCAATCAAATGCACGCGCTGCAGTGAAAGGATTTGCATGTCTACAATCGCTCGGATGCAAATGTCATTCGATATGGATGCAGGTATGATATTACAATAATAAAGGCGTACATACTCATGAATAAATATTGTGTTCTATATTCGTTTGGGCTTTACAAAAAGATTTTTAAAAATTTCAAGTTTCCACTTTCGATTAAAATTTGTTTAACAAAGTGTAATAATATATCACTTCTCAGCGTATAGAAAACTCACGCAAGAACTGCGCTAAAAAGCTTCTCCAGAGTCTAATGATAATTTATGATTTACGTTGCGTGAGAGTGCAGCTTATTCTCATTAGCGACACCTTCTCACCTCTTTCTCCTCCTAAATTACAGCTCTCTACGGATTAACAACCATGCGACGACAATATCATCGCCAGTAAAATGCCATATGCGAATCGAAATCGTACTATACATCCAAAACAACAACCACCCGTGTTCCATTTCCTGAATAAACTTTAAGTCCGCATCAAAATCAACAAACTCGAGCACCAAGGAACCACAGCCCTATCGGCGCATCTCACCGACGAAACAAAAAAGGTCGCGCCCGCGAAATTTAAAAAACAGTAGTAGTCATGCTTTCAACGCAGCTGCGGCCAATTTCCTCTCGGCTCTCTCACGCATATAACAGCTCCACCACAGCGGGGGCAACTTTTACCCGTATCTGTGCATTAAACACGTACTCGCCCAACTATACTCATACGCACACTGACGTATACTTTGCGGGTAAGTATTAAACCGTGTGCGGCAAAACTGGTTTTCTCGACGATGGGGAAGTATACAGTCGTGGCGTTTTTCAGAGGGTGGCCGCAGGACACACACGAAGAACCGCGAGGGCGAACGAGTGAAAGAGAGAGATGGAGGGTTGCCAGGCTGAAGGAGAGTGTATATTTTGTTTACGGCGTGACTCGGAGCTGAATCGACGTGGCGCGAGTCCGATATGGGTTTTTACAGCTGCGGCGAGTATCACGGGGTTTTCACGCAGGGGGTTGAATGTTTATAAGACTGCAGGGCTGAGTTTTCGTGAAGTGACGTTTACGTACGATAGAAAGGTCATTCGAAAACGAAAATTAAATGAAATCACTTAAGTAAGAAGGAGCTATATCGAGGCTTTTTACGGCGCAATAAGTCGAAGCTAAGCAGGCTCATAAATAGAGCTAAACCAGGGGCTCACCCTCGGGAGCTTAATCTTCGAAAATCGCTTCCAGCGTAATTCTTATATATCAATGAAATATCCCAAATCCATAAAAATCTCCATCTCTGCCTTCTATACTTATGAATTTAAAAGGCAAACCTATTCAGAAAAATGCCAGCATCATCCCCCACGCAAAACAACCCTGCATCGTCTCTTCCACAGCCACGCGTACATGACTCCTCTTGCGTTCTCGTTTTAATCTCGCGCGCACACCGCACATACACCCATATATATATATATATATATATAGTATGAGTATAACGCACAGTAGTACAGAGAGAGAGAGAGAGAGAGAGAGAGAGAGAGAGAGAGAGAGAGAGACAGAGACGCACGACACTTAGGGGCGCAGTAGTCGAGTCGGGGGTACGAAAAAAGGGAGCGACAGATGTACACACTCTCGCACACACACGCACACGTAAAAGAAAAGATGCTTTGCATTAGCCAGTAGGTATATAGTATATAGTGGTAGTATAGGGGGTAGTGCGCAAACGCACAAACGCCATGGCGCGAAGAGGTGGGTATACGCAAGAGTCGCGCGCGGGGTCGGCGAGTCCAGTGTAGTTGTGGCTCCGGCGCCGAGCTGATATAGGTGTATATACGTATACTTGTATAATCCTTAGAGAGAGAAAGTCGAGGCTTGCGCCAGCGCACTACCTACTCGCGAAGCGCGTGTGTGTACGAGCGACGCGGATGTGCAGGGGGTAGTACGCTCTCGCGCCGATGACGCGCGAGCTCGGCCGAGACCAATATTCGAGAGAGACGGCGTGTGCGTGAAGGCTGTGAGCAGAAACGCTTATCTTTGACTCTTAGTTGTTGTTGTTTTTGTGGATCGTGCTGGAGCCGAGGATATGACGAGCGACGGAGGAGTGGAATGAGGAGGGCTGAGAGGCGACTGATGCGCAGACTGGATTGGAATACGTAAGTTTGAAAATTGAGATGTTGCTGCTGTGTTGCGGGGGAGACGATCCTATATTTGAATGTCGATAAGATCGGAGAATTGAATTGTTGTTTTCGAAACTGTTCAATTTTAAGAATAGGAAACTATTGATGTGGTATTGAATTGTAATCACTTTTCAGTAGTTTGAGTAAATACAATTGAATTGACAAGATATGGTTCCATTGGTGAATTATTTTTAATAATTTTGAGAGAGAGTATTCAGTTTGTGATTTGCATACGATAATACATTGATATCAGTCCCAACAATTGTAAACGTTTGTAACTGAATTCTATACTAAATTTGTATTCGAAACATAAAGTTTCATGTAACGCACTTGACCCTTCGCGGATTACATAACACGGCGCAGAAAAAAGAGCTTTTAAATTCAAAGCATCGCATCGAAAACATTAAATTCGCTCACGACCTATCACAACGAAACCTCAAAGTCTAAAACCGTTTATTTTCACTCCCTGTACCATAAGAGTATAGAGGCTTTGCTCTTTGTCGTAGCGCTTTTTTTCCGTATTGATTACTAGGGTTCGTTGCACGTGATTCGTATATATAACGCTTCCTCTCTTGTTCTCTCTCTCTCTCTCTCTCTCTCTCTCTCTCTCTCTCTCTCTCTCTCTTTCTCTCTCTCTCTCTTCGTCTCTCTTTGTTTACTACCCCGAGTTTATGAATGAAAGAGTTGGCGAAAGAGCCAATAAAGACGAGCTCAAGCCTACACGCTGCACTGCTGCAGCCTCGTGCTGCACAAAGAGCGTCTGAGTAGCAATTTTGCAAAGACTCAATGTATATACCCCTAATTTCTTTTGAAAGCCGCGCGTGCGTGTGCACAGTCGAGGCTACACAATGTGATTCACCGAGGCTGGAAATTGGGTTAATGGAAGATTATGGCTTTATCGATTTTTTGCACGAAAACAACGGCTATACTACTGCGCTCCGTGTGTGGCGTGTGTCTGCGCGTCTGGAGTGTGCGTATTAGCGAAGAGTGCTCAGTCTGCACGTGGACTTGGTATTTTCGCGCAGCTCTAAGTAGTCTCTGTTTATTCTACTTTTAGTGCCCGACTGAGTTTGAATTTGTTCGGGAATTCGAGCCTCACTCGACGTAAGTGAATGAGCTGGATTACAAGTTGACGGCTTACTTGAAGAATCACTTGAAGAAAATCATTTCTGATAACGTTTCGAAAATGCCCATAAAGTCAAATCCTAACGAATTCCCTTGAAAATATACAAATCCCCGATCATAAACTATCAATCGAAGCGGACGATCCATCAAACGCCCGCAACAATGCCTATCCAGTAAACAAGCGCGAAACTCCCTACGACAGTTCCTAAAATAACATTCCACGCGTCACGACGACGGCCTGGAAGACGACATCGTAATTAATTGACTCCCCGCGTACTTGAAATTTTCATTAATATCCGAGCTATATCACGCTATCGTTGGCTGCTCGAGCGAAAGTGAAATATGGCGGTAGTACGTCGGACAGGACGAATTTTTTTTTCCTTCGCAGCCGAGAGATCGAAGCCGTCAACACGCGCCGACGGGCGGGTCGCACACTTTTTTTCGTTCTCAAGGACAGCTGCGCGGGTGGAGTGACTCAGAACACCGCGCGCGGGTTAATAGACCACATTTCCTTTCGCTCTGCGGCTTTTTTTTACCTTCTTCCCAGCGCTGAGGGTGGGGGGGGGGGGGTTTGCCGTACCGCATCGCCTTATTCACTTTTACGGACGAGCTGTAAATGCAAAACGCAGAATTACACCAGCGCGATAAAATATTTTACGGGTCGAGTGAGGCTTGATAGCGCGGAATTTTGTTATTGGACTGCGCTATGCATGTGCAATTTTTTTCGGATGAATCGCTCAGTTATATTACGCTGTTGACTTTTAGATCCGCAGTAAAAAATTATCGATTTTTCATAACCTGTGCAGTAAGCGTAAAAAATATTCATATTTAATTGAAAAATCCGTTAACCACAATTTCCCCGAAACATTCATAAACGAATACGTCAGCGCGTAAAAGCTTAATCCGGCAATCGCTTACGAAACACCCTATCCCGCGCGCGCACTAAAACGCAAACGTCCGCAACGAAAGCTACTACAGCAGCACTCCGACGATGACTAATCTCAAAAAGCCGTCAGCGCTGCAAGTACAAGCCGGCAATTTAAAATTAATCTTCCGAGCTCTTCCTCTCGGTGCCATTGTTACGCGGTATACAGAGTCGCATTGCCGGAATACAGCAGTAGCAGCAGCCGACGCTGAGTCAAGGAAGGGAAAATTGTCTGCACTTCTCGCGAGCGGTCAATAACTGCGTCTGGGACGGCCCTGCAGCGACTCGGCCTATTCACCCGGTTTTTCAGCTCGGTTAATGTATTCTTTCGTATAAATCAATTTCGCGCGAGTCGCTTTGACGCTGTATGTATACGTGGGCTTTGGCTCGACCTGAGAGTTGTGCTGCCCTATATAAAGAGATATAGAGTATATGCCTATAGGTGGTGGAAGATGTACATGGTTGTTTTTGCTTTGACTTTGACGAGCCGTGGGAAATTTCGATGCAAAATTCGATGCTGCGCGCGCTCGTTGAATTTCATAGCCGTGGAAAATTGCCCCAAATTTCGAGGCACTGTCTACCTATACGGCAATAGGCTCTCTCCTCGTTGTTCCGAATTTTGCTAGGCATGGACCGTTTTATTGTGTTTATAGCCCGGATAGAGAGAGAGAGAGAGAGAGAGAGAGAGAGAGAGAGATGAGATTTTTCGCTGAATGATTTTTCTCTGGTTTTCTTTAATTTTATTTTTTGAACTAGTATTATGATTCTTAGATATATTGATTTCGAAATCTATTTCAATTGAAGATTCAGTAATGTCGCAAATAAAAAGCACAGTTAGTTTCTCTATTTTGTTTGCTTTTCCATATTCATCAACTCAGAATTTTCACAAAATAGAGTATCCATCTGTGAAATATGGCATTTATCATAAAATAATAATTCATCAGATGATTACAGATTTTACAGTTACAATCGGCTTCGTGTATATTAAAAATAAAATTAAAAAATTCCAGAGCCTGAGAAATCTCTCTAAATTAGAAAACTGCACAAAAAATGAAATTCACATCAAATATTGTATAAAATAAGCTCAACGATATAGAATATTATTACATCTCACATAATCATTGTTTCACCCCTTTGCCCACTTCACAATGCCCACAGCAGCGTCGAAACTCCCAGCGCCAAGTATGTGCGACGTAGGCGAGACTCGTGTTCTCCCGAACGGTGGAACTTCGCCGTCGGTGCTACTGGCCGCTAAACTCCGGAGACCGAGTTGCGACGAGGAGCAGGACAAGAGCAACGGCAGCTCGACGCCCGGTACACCCACCAGCCTCAGACGTGCCGACAGCCTCGAGAAGTGCTTCAGTGATCCTGAATTTTTCAAGTAAGTTTCCTATCGATTTGGCTTATTTTTGTTGGCCCGCGTTGACGTTTTAATGTATTATCGTTTGACCTATAATAATAATGTTCTTGTGGGAATAGATCGGCCGATTTGTATGGGTGAAGTTTCAAGTTGGGGAATTACGAGCTAAGTTCAGTCGTCGAAGTTACTAGCTTAATCTAACTATACCTACTTATGAATAATTTCCGTACGATATTCATTTGTTCAATAATTTACAATACCTACCCACATCTTAACCTCGTCATCATCATCCGAAAAAAATCGCAAACACCAATTCTGTTATTCGAAACGCGAATACTCTGTTCCCCAGGAAGCAGCGCCAGCGCCAACAGCAGCAGCGCAGCAGAGACGGTTGCGATCATCGCTCGACCAGTTCCAGCCGCGGCAACGAGCCCGAGGCGAGCACTGAACCCGAGTGTAACAGACTCGCTGCTGCAGATGCGTTGCCACCGCCGCCACCGCCACCGCCGCTCGACAACAACGAGGTGAGCTCCTCTTTTGCGCTTCTCTCTTATTCTCGTTTATTTCTTTTTATCCTTATACAGTCTCCGCTATTCATGCGCGAACTCGAGTGACGTGTAGATAGAAATAACGAGAGAAGTCTTTTAAGGAGATTACGAGATCGAGAGATTATATCAGTGGCTGCAGGTGGTCAAAGGTATGAAGATGGGTGTCAGATTTTGATTGGGATTGGAGGAGCTGGATCGTATCGGGTGTGTGCGATTAATGTGGCTACCGGGTGGATCGTAAAAATTTAATGCTCTTATTGACCTTAGGATGGACTATTGCAGAGTTCTATTACATTTTTGCTACAAGTTTAACGCTCGTCTCGTGTGAAACAAGTTTCGAAAGGTGCAATATCAGAATTCTTTCTCCAAACCTCGGATGACTCAAGCTTGAAAACTCCTCAGCAGATCTGCATGCCAGAACATCCTCTATCACCACTTTATATACCGGTTCATCAACCAGCAAATTGAACCATCCAACCCCAGCATCTTTCGCTACCTCAATAATTGCACAGCAAACGCATATCGATCGCAATCTCCATCCTCTTCCTCAGCTCCTCTTATATAGCGCCGAAAACCTCTCTCTCCGTCCGCAAATGGACCAAGCCTAACACGATGCATCATCCAAGATTCTCGGAATACCCCCGGGAAGCTGCTTAACTTGGGACTACGGCCCCTCTCTCTTTCGGCGGCTGGAAATTTTCGCCTAATGGCATAGCACTCTGGGGTCCGGATTTCGGAGACCGGCTTTCTTCGGAATCCCTTCGCAGGTGTACGGGTATTATGTGTGCGCCAGGCTACAGCACGTGTGTAGCTCGTATAAGGTGGGATCAGGATGTATGTGGGGCATTCCACACTGTGGATTTTACAAAAGACGAAAAATTGAGGTTTTTTTGATCGAAAATTTTTCATATCACAAAAATATTCCGAAATAATATACCTCGACCTTCCTCGAGTCTCTCGCGAGTATACTCCTGTACACATGCATACAGCGCCCGCATGTGCCGCAGTTTTTGCATCGTGACGACGGCGCTTAAAGACGCGCAGATGGATGAAACGAGAGATGCTGGGAATGAGAGGGCTTGAAGGGAGGATGCGATGTGTATAGTATGGAGGAAGGGATGTCTATTGAGGCGCGGAGAGGAAAATACAGCTATTCACTGAGAGGGAAGGAAAATCTTGAAAATTCATCGGCATATATTTTGTATGCTCACGCGCATACCGAGGATAAACTCGATAAGAATATTCGCGTTATATTAAACGCAGCCTCCGAAAATTCGAGAAAAACTGAGAGGAGAAAAAGAAAGCTACGGAAGAATACGCGTCCGAAAGAGAAACGTAAAAAAGGATCAGACGCATAAAAAAGCGAGCGCGCGTGAAGCAAGACGTTTTGGATCGAAAGAATGAGCGGAGGCAAGAGAGAAGGCTACACGAAGCGAGAGAAAGAGAGAGAGAGAGAGAGAGAGAGAGAGAGAGAGAGAGAAAAGGAACGTGTGGGAGAGAGGAAAGGTGTTTCTTTGTGCAGATTTTCGGCTTAGGCGGACTTCACACTTCTGTAAAGATGCGCATATGGCCCTACAATTCACACCGTATGTTCTGTGCGGGCCGACTGATTCGGGAAACATTTCCGCGGACTGATGAAAGAGTTGGGGAGTGGGTGTATGTGAAAAGGGGTCAGATGAAAAATGTGAGAAATGTGCGTAGTTTTAGTGCCCTTGTTGCTCTACTGCGTGTAGTAATGATTGATCGCGTGGAAAATTAAAATTGATGCTGCTGTGTACTAATGATTAAGTGGTGGCTTTTTAAAAATAGTCGTTCGAATGGTATTAGGAAATTTATAAATAACAATAACCAATACAAGCCAGAGCAAAACGCAGCCGAGAATGTCCCCTCCATCTAGCAGTCATCAACAATGAGCATTATCCAGAAGCAAAAAAAGAAAAGAAAATCTCATTACCTCGAGAAGAAAGCATTAAAAATCAGCTCTATTCTCTTTCTCCAAGTCGAGGACAGTCACCTTGATATATCGCACGCGTCGGGCAAATAAAAAAAAAACTCGCGCATCATCAGCAACGATAAAGAAAAACAGACCTCTAACCGCCCGATGTGCGATAGAGGAAATAAATCCTCGAGTCGTCGCAGCAGCCGCCGATGATTTCCGGCGCAGTAATACTTATAAACGACAAGCGCACCATTGCGAACGAGGCTTAAGAGCCGAGCCGCCGTGAGTCGACGCGCCGCTATAGTCTATACACTCGCCGCTATACGCGCAGCTACGCCGACAGACTCCAGTCTGTTGTTTACTGCCGTACCGCCAACACTTTGCGCTGCGTCTGTGAAACGTGGATATTTTGCGCTGGATTTTTCTCCGTCGCGAGTGAATTTCCTTCGGATTTGTCGATAATAGGTAATTTTGGAGAATTGATTTTTCTTTAGAGAGACAGTTTTTTTCGTGTTGTTTGGGACGAGGAAACGCGAGAATTAACACCTGTGCATCTTTCCTTGTTATCGAGAATGTTCAGGCGTCAGAATACACGTATACGAGCGACGATCTCGCGTTTCTTCGTTACAGAGCGACTTTGACGAGGAAGTGAGAGACTGTGTTTTGGAATTTTTCAAAGCCGAAACAAGGAATCGTTGCATGCAAGATTACGCGCATTTGCATAACTGGCTTATCTATTGCAAAGATTGTACGAATGTACCGTTGATGTAATCTTGAAATTGAATAGAAGTAGTTCTAGAAAAAAAAGAGATTCAATGAGCGTAATCGTAGTGACGTGATACGAATCGAGTAATCCCGAGTACAGTGAATAGTGTTATCGAAACGACGTGTTATTTTTTTCGTCTTTTTTCCACGTCAGCCGACTATACATTCACACGTACAGTACGGGAGGACAAGTTCATCAACGCGACACCTTGCAAAGCCAGTCGATACCTGTATAATATAAAGTCCGCATTCCAATATATCTGCGCTGCAGCGCTCGATCGGCAAGCAAGTACTGCTGCTGCTGTGGCTCCCGGGACTTCCCGATTTTTCTCGTTCGACGCAGCGCGATATAAGTATACTGGCTGAGGTACGGAATTCTTTTCGATTGCTGTGGAGTGAGTGGGAATAGTTATTTTTTGCGATATTTAAGTGCTCGTGCAAGACTTTGTGCTTTATAGTTTGAATTCGATAATTGCGCGGTTGAATAATTTCTAAATTTAGACAATTCAGCGAGAGCAATGATTCATAGCAACTTCTATTAGTATTCCTTTTTGCTAGAAATAGCCGCGTCGGACTCTGACGAAAGTTTGCGGGAGTGACAATGGACACGTGGAATGAAATTATACAATACAAACGCAATCTGATTTTAAAGTCAGATGCGGGTAGTAATTGTTGGCGAAATTAATCGATTATATGTATGAACGTGTTCAATGATTTAAAATGTTATCTATCAGAACTCGTTATTACACAACGATAAAACTTAATGACGACACAGAGATCACATCAGCGGCGTAACGTAGTAGCCCAATTAGATAAAGAAAATATCGACGAACGTCGCGTTCGTGCGCGACCGAATAATAAATCACTACGTGCGCGCATACCTGTTGATTCTATCACCAGCGATCGCACCACACCGCGAATTACGTAAACCCGGCGCAAAAAATCCCTCGCTACGATATCATTGCGCAAATTAATACGAAATAACTCAAAGTGTCGCGTGTACGCGCGTCGCGCACCTCGTCATATTATGCACCTCAAAAGCTCAACGCGCCAATAATTAATCAAGCTGAGGTACATTATGTAGGTATGTTGCTTCCTTCCACGCACATTATGTGTGACCAGTCGCATATAGCGGACGAAAAATAAACGAAAACGTCTATAGGTGCAGTAATATAGCCAAAGGATTTGCATGGCCTCGGGAATAAATCAGCCCGCTCTCAACTCGCCCTCGCGTTTTACGCGCGTAAATCACTTTCGCGTTGCGACACGCGGCGCAATGCAGAAATGACTTTCTTATACACTGAAGGAGTATTAGTTGTCATGTCGGAAGCTGCTACTACTGCTGAATCGAATCTCTGTTTTGTATACGATTTGATCGTTCCTTGTTTCGACGTCCAAAGCGCAATTAAGCACGAGTGCGACTACTTCATTACTCGCAGGCAAAAGTCGCCTAAATTTAACCCAAAAATTACACACCCACGCGTGCCTGCACGTGTCGAACAGCAGCAGCTGTTTTACACATACATCGCGTGTATATAGCACTAGCAGCACGTGGTCCTCCAAAAATCCATGCGAAATATTCTGTGTGCAAACAACTGCCGGAGCAGCTGCGGTCGGTCTCTTGCTCTCATGAATCTGGGTATGTGTGTTACTCAGACTGCAGTCTTTCATACACTGAACTCTGCTATGCGGAGAGCGAGTCCAGGGAAAGAAAATGTATTCGGATTGGCCTGACTCGCGACGACGGTGTTTATACCGTTCGACGTTACAGATTCTACCCGCTACATACCTACACTCGGCATGTCGTCGCCGATGGATGGGCTGGACGTACGTGTGTATATATATGTATTTATGGGTCAGTGCGCGGCGGCACGAGTCGTTCGCGCGCGATACGGTTCGCCGAGAGAAGACGACGAGGAGTGCACGCTTGGGATGCGATGAATTATGGGTGCAGCAAGCGCGCGCAAGCGGGGAATGAGACGACAGGCTTGCGCGGGATGCCGTTTGTTTTTAAGAAGAGTTTGCTGTTTGTATTTCGTTATGTCGCGCGCGAAAATAATAATTTACTCGTATATTATGAGCGGGAGATGTGTATTGGCCAACGGCGGTAAATTTGAAATTTTAATTTTCCCGCGCAAAAAAAAAGCTCCTGGATATTGCGTGCGCGAGCCGATAATCTTGCATTGGAATGAAACAGTTATATAGAGTGCAGTGTGTGTGAAAAGAGACCGAGCTCATTAAGGATTTTTTAATTTTTAATCTTCTGCTGCCGATGCTAGTATATATTATTCGTGGAACAATTTTGAATCGAGACTCCGTATTACCTACTTACGGCGCGTATTTAGTTTATCTCTTTTAATCCGCGGACTTTCTCCGTTTATTTATCGATGTTTGGATACAGCGATCGTTGAATATTTTACATATAAGTGGGGGATTTCGTGAAATCGGAAAAGTCGCGCGGAAATTCGCGCGGCACGCGAGAGGCGGATGCGGTTCATTCCATTGATCCATCATTTTTAATGGCGCAGATCTAGAGTATTGATAATACCGCCGAGCTCTCGGCCGTTTGCCGCAAATTGAATATTCATATTTTATCTATATACCGTGCGCTCTTCCCTTCGTTCCCATTCGTATATATCGTTTCGTATTAATATCCTGATTGACATGGATTAATGGGATGGAGAACGCTTTACGTTGAATTAGTCTTGTGTGCAGAAAACTTCCAATAAATGGAAGAAATCGAATCGAACTACTTATAAAGTTTAAAAATAATACGTGGCTCTATATTTGTATCAACTCTTATACCGACCGCAAAAACCCCATCACTAAAAAATTGTTTCAGTAACCCACTCACCCGAGCTTACCTACACAGCAAATCAAGTTCAACGCACTGCGCGCCACGGACAATAAAAAACTCGGCGTCGTCGTCGCCAAAGAATCTCGCAAACTTCTTCTCCTTCTGTGCGGCGCGCTGCACACATCGGAGCCTCTATACGTCGTCTCCGAGCCCGATTCGGAAGCTCGCGAGAGAGAATCAACTCGCTTGACTCGCGCACCGTTTCTCCTCCCATCAGAGCCAAGACGAGCTCTCGAGCACGTCGAGCTCGGCAATTAAAGCCCTCGCGGAAAACGGCCATCGCAGAGCAAGAGAGAAAGAGAGAGAGAGAGAGGGAAGAGGTCGAGACGGATTATTGATAGCGCGCGACGACGAGATTCGCGCCTCCCGCTTTTGTCGGGCTTAATGAGGGGGTGGCAACTTTCGGCTCTTTTGTGATTTTTCTGAAGCTTCGTCTCTTTGGTGCCCCGTTTGAAGCTATGCTCTGATGGGGATGTCGTGACGGATTGGTGGATTACGGTGCTTTGAGTTGGTTTGATTGTGACGGTTTTTGAATTTTTTATGTTTGTGGGATGTTCTCTGACTTGAGTAGAAATACTTTTGTTTACTCGGGATAACCCCTAATACCTCGTAGTCCGCGGGATAACCCCCAAGGCAAAAAAGGAGGTTTTCCCATAGTGCTCAATTGTCGCCCGATTATGCGCGAATCGTTTCCAATGCGTCATGCGTCCCGCTGTACAGACTGCGAAGTAAAAATTTTACGTCTTCATAAAACTTTATCGCTCGCGCGGCTGTAAATAGATGAATGAGAGCTATTATAGTCTACGCACTATCGGCTCGTTGAGGTCCATTACTAATCAATGATTACTGTTCGCTTCTGTAAAAGAGGTCTTTCTGCTCCAGAGACTCTGATTTCTCATCGATTCATACTCTCAATGTGCTTCCTTCAGATCATTGTCGACAATTAATCTCATTCAGCGTCGCTCTTCGATTCACAATTCACAAAACTTTGAAAAATTCTCTCATCTCGGCTTCTTTCATACAGAATACACATAACGAAACTTCACACGGCGCATCGGCAAAACAATTTTCCCTCCGCATCATCGTCAATAGCACACAGAGCAGCGCATAAACGCGGGCAAAACTTTGCGAGAGGGGAAGCATTTTCCACTGCACACATGAGAGAGAGAGAGAGAGAGAGAGAGAGAGAGAGAGAGAAACGTGCTGCGGGCTGCAATTCCTACTCGCATAATTCATTGTGCGGACCGTGCGAACCGTGAGTGAGCCGACGAGCTACTACATATACCCACACATACGTATACTCTTTTCGTTTGCTCGCGCACACACTAAATTACACCCGGTCTTGCACTTCTAATTAGTGCCTACGCGTATACTCGCGACTATACTCCACTCTATGGACTCCCCGCAACTTTTTTCTCCAGTATACATAGCGTTGTGTGCGGATTTATAAGGCCCCCTATGTGTTGGTGTTCTGCGATCGCGCGGATTTTCCTTTCGTGTAACACTATACGTTGGCGCCTTTGTTTATACGCGCGCGAGCGCGAGTCGAGAGAATCTAGTTTTGGTTGATGCGGGGAAGACAGGGGGTAATTAATGGGAGGCTTTGGCGCGCAGACATGCGGGTCAAGTGAAGTTTTATTCTTCTCGCTGAGCTGCTGTTGTTGCTGGGATGCATGTATAGAGCTGCTGCGCTAGAGAGAGACAAAAGAAATCGTGGATAAGGAACTGTGTCGTAAATTCAGGGAGTCGGGGTTCTACAATACGGCGAGGACGCGCTTGCTTAATTACTTTGTTTGCAGGTTCTATACGTATTATAGTACCTATGGTTTATTTTCGCATCTCAGGGCAATGTTGTTTTATCGAGGGGAAAAGTTTACGGTTTGGTGTCAATTTTTTGTCAAACACAGCGGAGACCTTGTGCAGTTTACGGCACCAGGTGATTAGAGCTGGTAATTATTTTCTTACACAAATCACGATTCAGGTAAACAGACACCGCTACTGACTCCGCCGTCTATCCTCTGCCTGCATTGTGTGCATGCATGCATAAGTAGCCACTATATTCTAACGAGCCCGTATTCTGTAATTATCGTCATTTTTCTAATACTCCTGTTCTAAATGTTTTCGCTGTGCGAATGTTAATAATTTGTTAAACGGAACCCACTGTTTAAGAAAAAAATGGGAGAACAGTTACGTATACATGAGTTGCTCGTGGGTAGATATAAAAATTGTAGTGAGTGTACTGTTGATGGTTTTTGTAGGATTTCAAAATTTTTATGAGGGAAAATGAAATTAATTCGATGAATAATTTAGCTATTGGTTTTGGAAAAACTTATTGGAAACGTAAGGGCCAAAATTAAAAATTTTCACACTTGAATTAAATTTTTACTTAATAAATAAAATTGATACATTACGATTCAACATTAAAAAGAAACACTGTCAACGCCCACCGTTAAATAGCAAAATAAATCCTCCATAAGAAATCCTTAGCAGCGATTCTCCTGCATCACAGATAGCGAATCTTCCACTCTTCTCGTCAGCATAGCCGCCTGTCGACTTGCGTCTTATTGTGCAATTCTCTCCCTGTGTATAAAGACGCATAGAAACACAATTCAACGGCGCGCAGTAGTCCCGTGTCTCAGCTCCTTTCGCACAGTACAGATATCTTACAGTATAGACGCGGACGTCGACGTCCGCACATAGAAACGGCAAAAAGACCTAATTACGCGCGGAGACTTTCCCCTCGTCCTTGACTTTCAAGTGGACTCGCGAGATGTGATTGCGCGACGACGCGGATGTGTATACGCGCAAGTCTCAGGGCTGCGCGTTAATTGCCGCACGAGCGAGACTTCAATGCGTCGACTGTTTTTCCCGCGGGGATGAATGGCGATTCAATAGCAGTCGTCTTTTGATACTAGCCGTTTTATGCATCTGGATGGAGATGAGACTGTCGCTATTTAAGCTGGACGTTTTTTTTTTGTATTGTGCGAGGATGATGTCGGGGTTTGTGTCTGTATTAACTCGAGTTGGATTTTTAATTCTGATTATTTGTACGATAAAGTCGAATTTAAATTAACGGCATTTAGCCTGTTTAATCGAGAAAAAAATAACAAACTGCCACTGCCTCTAAGAGTCCAAATGAGAAACTAACTTCTCACTCGGCTTCGAACTTTCTCAAAACTTTAAAACTTCTTTGTGTACCATCAAGTTTGACGTTACTGCCAATATTCTCGATTTACAACGACAGGCGATCATTCCAAAAACTATCAATTCCAAACTCCTTTCCATAAAACTTACCTCTCTTCCCAGAACTAACATTCCTCAACGAGCCTCGCGTCAACTAAACGTAAACACGGCCAAACTCGATCAATTCATCAAATCGAATATCCCAAGACGTCTCCCAATGAAAAAAAGCCACTACACACCCGCGACTGAGGAAAAAAACCGCGACAGCCGCAAATCGATCAGCCAAACGGAAGAAACGTCGCGTAGCGCGTATACCCTCGGGATTTCGCTTTCCTTGCGCGCGATAACGCAATAAACCGCCGCGACGGTTCTGGCATCGCGAGACTAAAATTCGTCGAGCTTCTGCGAAGTCAGTCGGTTGCAGCGTGTGCCATCAGACTATGGATGTTAATAAAGCGCGGATTTGACGATGATGACATGGGAATATGGCTGTTTTGAATTAACACGGCTGTTGCAGGCAGTTTGACGCTGAGGCGAGAGGCGTTTTATTACACGGGCGGGTGGGCCGTTGCGAAACGAGGATTTATCGGTGTGGTGTAGCTCGATTTTATCGTGAGACCGATTTACGTTCGAAAAAACGTGCGTTTTTGAAGTAGAGTTCAGACTATCTATTAGGGCGATAAGGGACAACTGTAAAGTCGGCGACTTTCACGTTTCGTATAAGGTATGCTTGCTATACGGGTAGATCGATGGAATCGTTATTGACGACTAATTCGGGCTGATGTAGATGTAGACTGTATAGGAGCATTTATTTCGTTGACATGGGTGTGTGGATTTTACTTGACAATGTAATCAAATACGCGATGGAATTTCTTCGTATTAGTAGACGCGTGTAATTATCGAACATTAGTCAAGAAATTGCTAAACTAGCTAAAGTCGGCTCAATGCACAACTATTTACAGCGCACGTGGCGTAACGTGCGATTGATTATTATAGCTATAACGGAGACAAGCCGTTTTAATAATAATATCAACCTTTAAATTACATACTCCACGCGCCACAAGTATCATCGTAGCTCACTATCAGCGATAAAACGAGGCATTCGACCTCATAATATAACTTTACGTCACACTTTGATGCAACGAGTTATTACGTATAAAATTTCTATATATTGACTTCAATTACACCGCAATTACGATCCCAACTTACTACTACTACAGCCCAACGTTGTAAAAAATTTTTTTCTCTCACGACCTGCAGTACACACCATGCAACGCTTCCATAAAACGCAAATCACCTTCCCCCACACCTCCGTATAGGTATACAATGCGAAAAAAAGAAGCCAGTTACGTAAATGCCCCGCTTCGATTGAAACGAAATCGCCTTCGTGCAGCGCAACGCTATTTTCCAAACTCGCGCACGAAGGAGAACACGCTGCTATGTATAACTCACGGCTCCGCCTTTGCTTTATTTACCGCCGACCTCTCGCATGCTAATTACTCTCTTCATTACTCGGTTGCATTTACACGACTGTACAGTCGCCGTTTCGTGTGTCGGTCTAAGCGAAGCTTCTAAATATACGAAGTCGCGACGACTGACGGCTATTATAAAGCGCAGCCCTCGCTTTTCCTGATTCGAGCCGCGCGCGCAAATCTCGCCCATCCGATTCACTTTCTAGAGAAAATAAGAGCGGAGAGGATCGTGCGGAGCTAAGCGGAGCAATTAAATCGGCTGACTTGGCGCGAGAAAATCGCGCGTGGAGATGTTTTTCTGGTGTGGGACGTGTATGGAGTTGATTGACTCGGAAGCGTGATATCTGCTGCTGATTTAGCGAGGTGACGAGAATCTTTTGGCTGTGTTTGTATTAAATTTTGATGTTATACCTGTTCATTTTATTTCATATACTGAGTATATAGATTTGTTACAATTATAAGTTGTATGGTTATGGCCTTTCCGACTCTCTAATAGTTCCTGGCTAGCGAAGATAGGTGGCGCATAGGCACTTATATTATAGAAAATATCTTTCTCTCATCACTTCAAGACGCGCAACTGCCTTTTGTTGAGCTTGCGCTCTACCCTTAGGTCGCTCATGCTATAACTGCAGCAACTGAATCTATATGATTGCATTCCGGTTAGACATTTTAACCGAGGTAAAAATACTGATCGATTGATTTTACAACGGTTATTAAATCACAATTTTTATCTTCCGCCACATATCTTTAATTAAGTGCATTGATGCATTGATATCGTAAAACGTACAAATGACAAATATCGATAAGATATCATTAAATAATTGATAAATCCGACTTGCAAAAAACAGACCTATAGTACTTATCTGCATTTCTATAATTTTTATTAATTACAATCGCTCTTCTGAGATTTCCTATGCAGCGACATCGTGGCTATAATTATAAAATATCATAACCACAAATTAACCTTCAATTTGTATCAATTCATGTCACGAACGAGAGAGAGTATAAGTATACAAGAAAAAAGTCGAATCTAAAATTATCGAACCACTCCCCCATCAATATCACCTCACCGCGCCTCATTTTGCAAGATCATCCAATATAAATAACACCACAGCTGCATACCCTCCAATAAATAACGAAGCGTAAGTAACAGTTCTGTACAAAGCGCTGCTCTTTGACACACACCCGTAATGCAAACCATCAGCTCTCAAGGTCATCGTTCATCTCGGTATGAGAAAAGGGTCGCGCTCCCTTTTATTTTTAAATTTCGCGCTATTGAAAGACTATCCGCCGCACGCGATTAAATATTCCTCTTGCAAGAAGATTTCCATGCAGACGAATACACGGAAATGAGCAGCGACGGCGGCGGGAAGATAATATGCGGCGCTCGTGCGCACGTAGGCTACTCGTTAGGCCGGTTTTAGAAAGTCGCGTGCATCAGACACACCGCAAACGGTTTTTCGCCATTAACGATCGTCGCTTGTTTTAACAATATGTTCCCTCTCGCGCTCATGCGGCTAACGAGCGTGTATAAGTGTATGAATATATAACTTTTACATTTTTGCGTGGAAGAATGCGATTATATACGAAGCGAAGCATAGGTTGAGGAATGATGGAATTGATTTCCTTATGGAGTGTCTTACGGCAACTGCATTTCATTTTTATGGTTTGTGAGCAATTTGTTCGGCTTTTTGTATACATACATGGGAAGCTGGTTATTCCGTGATTGAGTGCTGTATTATTATTTTTAGCTGGTGCGTATACTGTATCTAACGAGTTTATTATAGCTGTTTGGCTTTGATGCACATAGTGAATCGAAGTGAATTGAATAAGATGCAAATTACGCTGATTCTAATGGAATCGTGTCAATGTCGGTGTCACTTCTACTTTGGGAATCCTGTTTACCGTCAAAAGTATTAAAAGCCCGAGAACTGTCATAGATGTCAGGAACGAATTGATTGCATCGGGCGAACGGCATACATTACGGCAACTTCGATTCTAACTAATAACCTACATAAATCTTGAGGATGGTATTGATTTTCGCTATCTTTTATATCGTAGAATATAATATATATATTAATAGCTGTAGAAATCACAACCTTTGGATTATTACTTTCCCCGCAAGTGAAATCAAATTTTTACATTCGATTTTTCCCACATTCCAGTGCAAACATGCAAACAAAGGCCATAAATTCGCCAAAACTTCGTTTTTCATTCGAATTCACGTCCATATACACGATCTTCCCCGCATAAATTCTCGAAAAGCCTCAAACTCTCGTCAACAAGTCGCAATGTTTTCCCCGCTTGCTTCTTAAAAAAAGCGTACAGAGATTCACAAGTGCTACGAAGGTAACGATTAGCGCCGTCAACGGGGTCCCAGCAACCGAATCCCCGGAGACGTTTATACAAGCCGCTGCGCACGGATCTCTTTATTCGTGTGGCGTCGCGACGCTTTTTATCCAAAAGATCCGTGACAGCACGATACGCAGAGGCGCGACAAAAGGAGGCAATCTCCGGCGCTGTTTGTCAATCGGGAGAAAGCAGCGTCTCGCCCGAAAAAAAAACCTCTTAATAGCGGCGCGTGCGCGAGTGAGAGAGTATAGACTAGCTCGTAAAAATGAATTTTATCGCGCGCGAGTCTAGAGGGTTTTTTATTTCGGAATAGAGAGAAGGAGGAAACGGAGGGGTGATGGAATGGAAAATCGACGAGCAAATATTTAAAGTGAGCTGGTTTTTTTTCGGAGGATTGAGAGGTGTGGGTTATGGAGGCTATTAGCTGTAGTGTATCGTAGGGAAAAGAGCGAGGACTCGAGAAAAGTTGTTTTTTGCTGGTTTTGTGGTTTTGGATCAAGTGATTTTAGTCTGGTTTTATGGGCGATACTCAGTTGACGTAAACGGGAGTATCTTTTGTCAATTTTTCACAAAAAAAAATATGAATTAAATAATTATCTCAAAATATTTCTTTTCCATCCAAGAGTGACACATCTAATTCAACTGCCCAATCCCACTGCCTTATACGCAACGTTGTAAGAAGGACGTACCACTAATAGCGAGGAAATGCTCTGCTAGCCGCAAAAATGAAATACCATCCAGTACAACGTATACAATACACTGAGATACTCACTGCAATAACCGAAGCGAACGTTCTCTCTCTTTCCCGCAAGGTGCATCGCACGAAGATGCATCGAAACGTGTCTGCAGCGCTGCACGTACATACTGCACACACACACGCACACACACACACACACACGAGAGAGACTCTCCATTAAGGCAGATCGTCGGATTACGAGCTCCGTTCTATCCCGTGTATGATACGCAGACTGTTGTGCATTGCTGCTGCAGTGAAAGTCTTCGACGTATTTTTGCGGCTGTGCGCGAGATGTATCGCTTCCACGACTGCGGATAGTATTATATATTACAGCAACCGGACGATCTCCGCGTCAGTTGCAGCAACGACAACGCGGTTGTATGAACTGTAGCCGATTGTTAACGCGCATTGTTTTTTTTTTGCTCCGATATTTTTCTAGAACAACCGAAAAGAGAGTCAGCCCAGAAAGATTATCAATCGGCAACACTTCACATAGCAGCTCTCAATGCATTCCCATCAGACTCCTCTCCGATTTCCCTCTTCTCATCTCGCCACCCACGACTCGCGCATTTCCAGTCCCTTCTCCACCCATGTACAGTCCATCAGGCCGTTCCTCTCTTTCCCTGATTTATCCGCATCGGCACTCGAGTGCATCGGTGTCGATTGGCGTCTACAGGCTCTCGCTTTTCGACGCACTGTTCCCTGGAAGTCGCAGAGCTGATTTACGAGCGACTCTCTCTCTCTCTCCGCGCATTTCCTGCACCTAAAAGGAAAAAAAAGCGTCGCACATCGGTGCAGTGCCTGTGTTTTTTCTCGCGTTTTCGGTCAGCCGACGCTTTTTTTATGTCAGCTCTCTCGAATGTAATAGTTTCCAGACTGCCGGCGCGGCTCTTTAGCATTCGAGTTTTGCTTTCTTTCGGCTCTTCGCTCTCGCGATGGCTGTACTGAGGAGGCTGCGGTTTTTGCGAAGGGCGGAGAGAGAATAAAGATCTTTCGCGGTGTACGATCGTGTCTGCGGTTGCACTACGGGGATAATGAAGTCGGAATATAAGGAAACTCGGTAATACGCTGAATTTGGTCATTTACATCGTTTACGATCTCATCGAGCGGTCCTTTTGTCTTTTACTTCGAGGTTTTCGCAGTTCTATAGCACAAAGCCCGAGACACGCGCTGCCAGCTAAAATTAGAGCGATTAAAAATTCACCACTCTCATTTAAATTAATTACACGCAGGCGTCTGTACAGCCTATTTTTAGCAGCGTACTCGAATGCAAATCCCTTGGAAAAGGAGGTCAGTCTCGACCTATACTCTGTATACGGCTGTACTAACAACGTACAATCAGCCGCAATAAAAGAACAACCGGCTCGCGCGAGAGCCGCCAAAGTCCAAAGAAAACTCGCCGCTTTATCTCACACTCGCGGGAAAGGAGTAGCGCGCGTTTAGCAGCAGACGGATCACGGCGTTTATAAAAAGAGCTATGCCACTATACGCGAGGATGTGACGCAGCTGTTCGATGCGCTTACGTCCTCTCTCGCATGCGCGCATGGCTGCAATTTTAATCGTTCCTCTCTCTCTCTCTCTCTCTCTCTCTCTCTCTCTCTCTCTATCTCTCTCTCTCTATCTCTCTCTCTCTCTCTCTCTATCTCTCTCTCTCTCTCTCGCTCTCTCTCTCTCTCTCTCTCTCTCTCTCTCTCTCTCTCTCTCTCTCTCTCTCTCTCTCTCTCTCTCTCTCTCTCTGAACGCGATTGTGTGGACGAATTCGCAGGCGCTTTTTGTCGTAGCTTCTTCGCTTCTTTCTTGGATTGCGCGCGAGAGACTGATGCAATCGGTGCCGTTTTGCGTAACGATTATGTACATGATGCGTGTGCATGTGTGTGGTGCCTTTCTACAAGGAGCTGACTTCAATGTCAGGAGTTTGGTATTTTTTTCCTTTGTTTCTACTAGGAAAGTGGGCTAGACTCGGTGATTCACACAGTAGTTTATCTTTGCGACTGCGATGCTTGACAATCGTGATTTTTCCGTAAATATTGCCGCGGCGATATTATGTGCTCTATCTTCGCCGCCGCGGCTGTGTCTGAATTGCATATTGCATAGTTTTTCTCGTGGCGTCTCGCTGCAGCTTTGTTTGGGAATCGTTATCGGGTTTTAAGTTTGAAAAAATATGGCGATAACACTCGTGTGCATCTGTGCATGAAATATTGAGTAATGAAGAAAATACGATTCTCGATGAGTTTACCTGTTCTCGGAAACAATATCCATACTTCATTTCTTTTAAAAATATTATGCTCGCAATAACGTATACTTGTTTTTAATCATATACCGTTCTCTTTTTGTTTCAGGTAAGGACCACTTAACGGCCTCACTTAATTTTATTCAATTGCGTGCGCCAGCTGCTTGAGGTAAAAAAAACCGCAACAATCTGAAAATTCCCAATTAAACGTATATATCAGCGCACTCGATACCCAGAAAATGTGCACCAAAAGCGCTCGCGTGTCTCCAGAGATAACGAACTGCATACCTCCGACAAGAAAGAAAAACAATTCTTCATCCGCAGTCCATACACTTTTAGCGCACGCAAAACTAAAAAGCGGTCATCTCTCGATCAACCTCGTTATAAAAAAAATATATGCACACACGGGTCACAAAGCGCACAAAACACACAAGAACTCACCATATAACGAAGAGCAGAGTTCGACCTCGTGACGTTCTCCGTACGTTTCCCCCTCTCGTGCACATCGCATCACTGTGTGTATACTCGCGCTCCCGGAACACGCGCCGAGTTCGCATTCGCGTCCGGATAGCCGCGCGGAGAGCAGTTCGCGCGTGTCGCTTCTGCGGCATTTGAATTTGAGCGAGTAAGCGATTGAAATCGCCCCTCGACGGTTTGTTAACCCAGTTGCGCTGCAGTTGTTCATCGATTTTTGCGACTCGCTGTGTGATAGTCGTCCGGATCGTGGAAATATATTGGATATATTGTACAGTGTAAGTTTTTGTGTTCTAATTGTCACTCTGTGGTGTTGGCGAGGATTCACACATGTGTCGAGTGTGCGCTTTGGAGAAGTTGTAAGGCGAGGAATGCTCAAGGTATATCACTGCTATCTGCGCGGGATGCGTGAGTCATTGCGAGATCGTTACGAATTCGACGTGACACGCAGAGTTTTATAGAAAAGCACTTCCTATAATACGTGGTTATTATATTTCTTTCAAGTTAATCGAAAACGTCGAGCAATTTCCGCACTGTAAAACGTAAATCATGGCGAGTTATCGTAGCATTGACTTCAGGCTGTACCGATCTACGTGGAAATAAAATAATATGATATTTAAAGCCAACGATAAAAACGCGTAAAGAGCCGCAGTGCGCTTTACCTTGAACCTTATACGCGCGCGGGAAACCAGAAATTTTAACGACCGCGCTGTGTATAATATCTCGTCGCGCAAAAATCGATGGCCAGGTGCATTAAGCACTTGAGTATACATACGCGTATGTATGAAAGATCGAATCGAAAAAGTCGGCAATTAAAAGCTGAAATCCACCCAACTTTATAATATTCAGCGAAAACTCGTTTTTAAACTTCGCGCGCGTTGCACAACAAGTCAGGGGCGAAACGTTCGTTTTTACGATTTCGTTTGTTAAATAATATGTGGAGTACGACTAGTAAATTGAGAGGCTGTATTTTCGCAGGTTTAACGTTCACGGTGGGAAAAAATTAAACGTCCGGCATTCCTTTGTGGCATTTGACAGTATAGCGCAACAAGCGCACCGGAGACATTCCTCCGAGCCGTTAATGAGTTATTAGGAAAGCGATAGCTGTTCTAAATATTTCCGCTAAATAGCTTTATCCGCGTCCTCGTAAACCCGTCGGAATTTTCACTTCGAATTAGCGATCGGCTAGTGTATAAAATCGACGTGAAAATTTGCAAATTAAAAGTTTTCCCTCCACCCGCAGTGACTCGAGTTTACAACAATCTCCCAATTTAGTCCAGTGTGCATACATACATCAAAAAGAGTAGCGGAAATAAAAACTGGCAATTCTTTATTTCATGACCAATTTGCTTACTAAAACACAACGGGACTGTTGGAAAAAATGTACGCGCAGAAATAATAATATCGCAACGATTTTCCGCGCTCCGCAGAGAGAGAGAGAGAGAGAGAGAGAGAGAGAGAGAGAGAACTCTACTTCTGAAAGAAACTTTTCGCTCCAACGAATATCCGCCTACTCTCGCATGAGCCGTATTAGACTACTGTACAGTCGATACACGTCACGGTAGACACTGAGCATCTGCGAATCTACGAACCGTTAGCCCCTGCATTCCTGTGCAAGATATTCGCTCTATAAATACACGTATACAACCTAGACTATACACACAGTCGAGCTTCAAAAGCTCTCGATATCCACCCGCAAAATCGATTCCCCTTTCGCGAGGAACTCGCAAATCTCCCAAAAAAAAAATCCATCCCATCCCGCACACGCGCGCACACTTCCTTCCTATATATACACAACAGAAAAAAACTCTCTCGCGTTTACGTAAGCGAGCGTATCTTCCACGCACACATGTGCGTGATTTCACGGTCACGATTCCTAGCTCTCGGTCTCGCGGAAAGAGAGCAGTAGCAGTTCTGCGCTGTGTGTAGCGCGTAAAGCACTCTGTGTCTGTGTAGTGTAGGTTACGGCTGCTGGCGACGACGTCCCCCAATAAATAGTCGTGTGCGTATAATTGAGGCCGATGAAAGAGACGAGGCATCGCTGCGCGTGTATGGGAGGGAAGCTCTGGCTTGTAGATTAGGGGTTATATGGATAGAGAGAGAGAGAGAGAGAGAGAGAGAGAGAGAGAGAGAGAGAGAGAGAGCTTGGCTTTGATTTTTGACGGGCTATTTATTAGGAGCTTGATGCTGTGACGAGATGGAGCCTGAACGAGAGAGGGAGAGAGAGAGTCCAAGGACCTTGCTGAAAAAGGAGGATAGGGTTTACTCAACGCTCGGCGATGGCCGTCGAAAATACAGCCTTTGTTTGTGTATAATTCTAAGTTTAAGTGCGAGGTTCATGCCTTTTTTCTGCTTCTTCTGCCGATTGTTAGCCTACGATGGCATTGAATTTCGTAACGAGTTATCTTGAATGGGTATACTTCATTCCGTTTCTTTATATTCATTTCCATCCTTTTCTTTTTCTGCATAATAATTCACGGGATTGCAAAGAATTTTCCGCGTCTCTTTCACTGCACATAAAAATTGTACATCCGATTCTCGCGTGTACCGATACCCACGCGATAAACCATAACTCGAACCTCACGAAATAAAACGCGCGACGCACAATAAAAAAATTTGTCAACCTTAACGCGGCCGACGTATCCATAATTAATTTCCTTTCGGTCACACCGCGTACACACTATAATACAACCGACCGCTTGTACGTCTCTCCGAAATTACACTCTCCCATTCACCTCTTCTCTACACCCGACTCTTTACGACCGCCGAAGACCACGAGTTCGTTTTCGACGTCTCTCTCTCTCGTGGCATATGAACATATACACACGCGAGCTGCGTAGGCCAAAGTCACGTCCAGCACCGATTTATCCGCGCGCGTTTATTTATGCTCGATTTTTTCGAGTGGGCGACTGCTGCCGACGGGGAATTCCCTCTCGTTGCTCGTTTTTTGGCCGCCGTTGCCGCTGTAAGCCGTTGTTGTATAAAAGTCTCTCGGGCGTGATTTATCGTGAACGGTTTGACGGTTGTTCGCGCCGCAGAGCGAGGGATTTATTATTAATTGTTCCGCTTTTATGGAAACTCTACTACGAGACGCGCGAGTGCGATGGTTGTTTGCTTTTTGCGCTCTGGACGAAAGTTTGTTTTGCAATGCGGCGAATCGATTAGTTGCTCTTGGCGCTTATTGGTTTCTGAGCTGACTTTAGACTCGCATTACATTCAATAGTTCGTTTTCTTACATATAGATTGGCAATGTCGGAAGTTTGAAGAATGAACGTTCCGGAGCTTATTCAAGCACTTTTTGCTGCGACTTTCCATTCCCAAACAACGATGAAAAGTATACTCAGTCATGTTTATAAAGCCGAAAAGAAAGATTTTACTCCAGAAAACGCCGCGTGTTCCGCGAACTGTTATGCAATAGTGAAAAAGCCCGTGAAAGTGGACACAACAGCTGTTCGAGGGGGTCTCGGCGCACGAAGCAATATAAATATAAGGAAAGTTCACAACTCGATGCATAATAATAAGCGATTATCGCTAATTGTCGCGTATCATACGCTACAGCGTAACGCGATGAGGGAAAGACTGTTAATGTGTGCGTAGCACTATTACTAGGAAAAAGCAGGACATAACTGTAAAGTTCGTTCCGTTTCCGCACGCATAACAAATGCCGCGTGCGACTGCTATCCGATAACACTTGCCGGCGCGCTGCCCACTGGGTAAGTGCGATAATTTAAATGGGACGTAATTATGCCAGATGCTCTCGTAATTGGAGTCGTCGTCGCGTTATCGCGGATGGAAATAGATTCCGCGGTGTTTCGAGCTGATTCGCGGTGGAGTTAAGATTTTAGGGATCAGGTACTTTTAATCCGTCTGCGATAAGGTAAACGAGCTTGAGTCGCACGCGACGATCCTTCTGCTATCGATGACTGATACTGCCATCGATAACAAGTGCCGATGAAAAAAAGCGCCTTCTCTCCATTACGCTCGCGGCGTACTCAAAAAGCCTTAATGATTGCGGCTTGTTGCGCAATCGATAAGTTTGCATTCGAGCGGGACGTGAATTACAAGGTGTATACGTATAGAGACGGACTTGTCAGTCGCGTTTTCTTGCAGCTTTGAGTGAAGCGATAAAAATGTCAAGCTGCAGCAGCAGTCGAAGAGTAATTTATCAATCAGTTATAAGACGATAATACGTACTATAATGAGTTCAAGTGCTAGAAAAGTAAGCAAACAATATAACAGCCTTTAAAAATGTGTACACGCGAGAGCGTTATCACAGACACACTTACTTCTCTTATCAGCGCGGCACTAGATAGTCCTTATCGAGCGTTTACTTAGTTGTCATTTTTGCTCTTTTCAAAAGTCAGCGATACGTTCATAACTGAAGAATGAATAATTTTGAAAATACGTAACGTTTACAAACTGCTCAGTAAGCTCAAAAACGCCTAAACTTCATCGCAAAATAAAATTTAAAAAAAAGAGAAAACTGTCAAATTTCAACGATAGCGAGAATATCTCTCTCTCTCTCTCTCTCTCTCTCTCTCTCTCTCTCTCTCTCTCTCTCGGTGAAATCATCGGTGACGACTCTCGCAGTAAATGTAACAGCGAGCGCTGCTTTCGAGGAAGAGAAAAAAATATACCGCGAGTTTTACGATTCTCTCTCTCCGCTAACGAAAGTTTCGAGGGGAGAGAAGATTGCACTCGGGCCGTTGTGTGCACCTTGCGGACCACCAACGTTTTTATATAAGTATACGCTTATGTAGCGGACTAGCTGTGTGAGAATCATTCCCCTTACATCAACAATTTAACGCTGTGTTTTATAAATTTGATTTTCGTATAAATATGACAATTGAGATTTACGAACAATAAAGCGTCGCGACTTTATTGCGCTCGCGATAAAATGTATAAATTAACCCGCAGCATCTAATTAACCATCAGTTACGCACGCTCGCAGCAACAGATGCATCAGATATACACACATAAACGTATATTTAAAAAAGAAGTGCCAACTAAGCGCCTCTCGCAAGAGCGGTGTATTTTCCTTATTCCTCGTGTCATTCGCGGCAATTACACAGCTGACATACAATTGAGCGCCCGCGCCGCGGCGCCGAACATAAGGGCACTTAACGCGGGCCATTTCCGAAAATTGGACGGCATCTCTGTGTGCGTTACTTTAATTGAATGAAATTTCATATTTCTCGTGGGTAACGAGAGGAACGACAGTATAAATAGTGTGGCGTCAGGGCCTTGACACTCGACTCTATAATATGTCTCTTGGTTGTAACACACGAGAAGCGCTTGAATAATCGAGTGATGTTTCTTCTTCTTTTAGGTGATCACGAACGGCGCATCCAGGAGCTGCGAGAGCGACGAGTGCGACGGTCCGAATAACGGTGAGTCACTATACACTCTTTCAACGACGACGACGACGATGATGTGTGTGCGCGTCTCTGGAGAGTTTATAGTTCCTCGCGAATGTGATCTACGACAGTGAAGGCTTCTTGTGAATGTCAATAACGCAACGTTTCTATAAGCGCGTGACGGCAGTGTAGCGTAGTTTATGATTTCGTCGTTGAATAGTTTGTTTTTTTAAACTTTCGAAGAGTTTCGTACTTACCGTGCAGTATACAAACAAAAAGCTGTACTTAAAATTTTTAACGTCCAATTTGAAGCTAAATTGCATTTCAAAGCTGCAGGCTCCCGGCTCTGGATACATAATTTATAGCGCGAGCTGACCCAAATTAACTTTTTTCCGCGATATAAATAAAAGCGTTTTCTTATATGGCCTATGCGCTAAATAAAAACGAACTATATGCAAAGCAGCGACAACGTCCATGTATAAATCTCATCGTATAACGAATGCACGAAATCATCATCAGCATTGAAATTAGAGGGTGGCGACCCCACGCGCGGATAAAAGACCCTCCTGTCCGATGGCAATCGTTTTCGCTGTACATGGACGAGATGCGCTCTTCATCGTACAATTCCCAATTCCGTCGTCAATTGACGAGGGACCGACGACCACGACGACGCACAATGTCCGAGATCAACCCCTTCTCTCGAAATTCGACCTCTTTCTCACGGGCACGTTGCTGGCTATGTATATACGTGTTACGCTCGCCTTCCTCTGTACCGTGTGGTCTTTTTTGTGTTTTGAATGTGATAAGAACGCGACGCAGCGCAGAGGGGTTCGGTTAATTTATGCCGATTTTACGGCTGATATAGAGATATTGTAGAGGGGAGGGCTGGATTCGAATGCGATGACAATCGTCCATTGTGCAGCAGTTGTGCAGTTTAGTGGATGATGAATTTATTATTCAAAAACGCATGTGAAATCAGCGCTAGTATACGCCGAAAAGTATGTACAGCCGCAAAGCAAATGAGTTTTGGACTGGTCTGTTCCCTCATACAGTATCTAGTAGTGAAAGATAGGTGGCGCATAGGCACTTTCCAGTTTCCCTCATCACTATCGGCGCAACGAGTCTAGAATCTAGATATAGAGGTGTGCCATCTGAGCAAAGACTGTAACCACGTCTTCGTTGCAGGATCGCAGTATTCGTGCTGCATCTCATTTTTTTCGCCGTCCCTATAGCAATTCAATTATTGCGTCCTGTTCTTCTACTGACACTTTCTGATTTTCCTCATCACTATATAAGCGCACCATAAAGGTTTGCTGCTATACCTGTGCCAGAACTATCTTATAATAGACCTACTGCTAGAGTCGCTCATACAACTGCAACAGCCGAATATCGGTATCTCAAGGTGAGCAAATATAGCCGTAAAGTTGCGAGGGATTTTTCAAATCCGCTTTCATTCGCCGCGATAATACTTTACTGCGCAGAGCGCGTTTCCTCTGGCCCATTAAAAATGATTGTCGTTAAGATTTACGCATCGCTGGAGTCGCGCGCCGGTGTAAAATCGTAAACTTGTCAATCATAGAGCCGTGGAATAATGCGACGGGTACGTATGCGGCTTATAAGCCTAAAGAGAAAGTATCCGAGAATAGGGAAAAATATTCCCGAAGAAATTCCGACAATCGAGAGATGACTTTTGCGTTTGTGCTTGGGAAAAAAAAAGGAAAGTGTATGTGTACACTCGTTGAGTTACGGCTGATATGGATTAAATAGAGAGACTCTCAGAAGTATATATATATATATATATATATATATATATATATATATAGCTCTCCCGTGTCGTAACTCTCGAGTAGACGCGGAGAGATGCTAACGATGCCTCCGGATCGAGGAAAATATTTCTCCATTACACGTGCGCTCAGCTCGCAGTCACAGGTTTACCTACGTGACGCGCGTCCGAACGTTGAATTATTACTTCATCGAAGCCTGATAAGCCTCGCGAGTGAAAGCGCGCAAGAATGCGAGTCTTAGATAACGCTGTGTAGACACATCCCGAAAAAAAAGTATAAAATTAGCCTACTCGAGAAAGAACAACGAGTTTCCCCTCACTCAAACTTTCATAAAACGCGAAAAGCTCATCCTCGACAAACACGAACGTGTACTTACATTCGCACCTTGATCTTCGAGCTCGAGTGGTCTGTTTTTAATTTCGTAACAAGCCGCGCGACGAGGCTGCGCACCACAGCGCGGTGAGAGGCCGCTTCGGAAATTTCACTTTCAGCTCGTAAAAGCAAATCGCTCGGATCTTCTTTTCTTTCTCTCCGCGGTACAGAGCGGCAGCGGCAACGAAAGTCTCTAGCGAAATTGCATCGATCAGCTCCTTATTCGTTCGTTCCTTAATTAAGCGGCCTAACGATCGCATCGATGAAGTCGTCGTCCTATAGTTCCTGGGTATAACTAGCGAGAATCGACCGGCTCATCCGCACAGCCGGGATAGAGAGAGAGAGAGAGAGAGAGAGAGAGAGAGAGAGAGAGAGAGAGAGAGATAGGTATGGAGAGCAAGAGAGTAGACTGCGAGCGGCTGATTGAAATCGTCGGGTCGTTGATCTTGCCGCCGCCGACGACGACGACGACGACGACGAGAAGCGCTAGCTGCTGGGAAATTGATGGGATTTGAGAATTTGTATTGTCATTATTTTTCGTGCGTGTGAGAGTTAAATGGATTAATGGGAGCATAGGTGATTGATTTATTGATACTTTGCATGTACTATCGTCTGTCGAATCGAATTATCGAGTGTTCCTTATAAGCTCGAACTGACTCGTCGTAAAATCCATAAAACTGATCCTCGCCTTATTCAATTTCGTTATCTCAATCTCCGATCTCATGTAACAGCCAATAAAGTAATCTCATCGAGCACTTCCCAGCTGCACCGTCGAACCGATCAAGCCAAGCTTATACCGCGCAAAAACCTCCTCCAAACAGCCGCGGCTTCGGTGAAGATGCTGCACCTCTATAACACAAAGACAAAAAGACGCGCTGCGTCGGCCTTCTCTTCCAAGACAAGGCCTCTCTCGCTGATCGCGCTCGGAGAAAGCGAAAAAAAAGAACTGCGTCGGCAGGTGCTACAGCTCGTCCGGTCGTTAACCCGGTCTCTCTCTTCGCGTTGATGCTGCTGGAAGGGCCTTCGGAGGGTAATTTCTTCGACCCCTCACGGATGCGATGCGTAATACGCGCTGAGAACTTGCAAAACCTGATTCGCGCGTTTATTTATTCTGGAAGTATATAGCAACGCGTGCTCCCGAGTTTATTGCGTTTCCGGATTTTCGAATAAATAAACGAAGCTTTAATAAGAACGAAAAAAACGTTTCATAACCGCGTCGACTCAACGTCGCCAGCTGCACCGAAAAAAAGAAGAAGTAACGCTACTCGCCGCATCATTCCTCGGAGGAACGTTCTCTGCACCCCGAGGCTACGCACGATATAACGACACTTGCGCGGCGAGAAAATCGCGCGCATATAAGGAATAGCCGGAACGGAAGTATATGAAATTCGTTGCGCAGTCATCCGTGTGATTGCTTCGCGATTCGGTTGCCGATGATTTTTTTTCACCTTTTTCCGCGCGGGCATAGCCGTGCGGTGCGTGCAGTATAGGCGACGTGTGCAATTTTCCTTTGATCCGATGCTCCGCTTCTATACCATAATACGCAAGGCGAGCCTTGACGCGTAATTGAGCAATTACGTGCTTCGATGCGACCAATCGAACCAATGCGCGCGCGAGGATGTGTCGCGCGCGAGTTTCGACGAAATGAATTTTTGCTTTCGATTTTTTTTCCTCCGATGGATTGAGAAATGATAGCGACACGGGGCTTTTTACACAAGATCGTGGTTTCGTGCGTGGTTTATCGTGATTCGAGCTGGATATAATTCGATTGTAATGCGAGACTATGGCTGTGATGTAAGTCTCGCGATCATTTCTATTCGTATATAAGTACCCGATCGTACTAAAAAATATTGTGGTAAATTTTTGAAGTACAAAAAGCACAGTCCACACTTATGACGTTGAAACGGTTATAAATACGAGTAATCGCGCTGTCGCTCGCTCCGAGTTTTACAATGGAAGATGAGGTTTACTGAGATTCCATTATCTCAGGCACGCGGTTCGGATATAGTACAATAAAACATTATCGCGCCAACTATAATTGTAGCGTCAATATTTGTGTGTCCTTTGTGCGCGATGCGTGAGAAACAAAAGATGAATTTTTTTTTATCATATCCAACGTAAGCAGATTTAACGACCTTAAACTTCATCTTTTACGGCTGAACTCACGTAAAAGTTAATTCACAGTTTCACGTCGTGTCATCCTCTACCAAACGTTATTTCCCCTCAAAAACAATAACACCATTAATTACATTAAAAATCCTTATCAATAATCGAATCTCGACACCCGCCGCTTTATCAAATACCGAATCCCCAGCTCTCGGGAAAGCCTCGGCGCAAGAGCGGAAAAGCCTCTCCAAACAAAGAAAACTATCCGCGCATAGCCTCATTACAATCTCTCCATCACCAGCATCTGCATCGGGGGAAAGGCGCCGAAAAGCCATAATTACACGCGCGTACACATCCATCCCATTAGCAATCTCGCCTATCGCGATCTCGTAATAACCTCTTGTGGTTCTTCGATCGGTGTCGGTTTTCGCACGAGAGGAAAAAAAATTCTCGCGCCACGCAACAACGTCGCGCGTGCATTGTTTCGCAATATGCACATACACGGGCACCTGATACATGCACACAGGCGATACACTGCACCGGCGACTAATCGCGCGGGAGAGTGAAAGCGGCGACATGCAAATGTATCCGCAATTTCCTTATGGTGACGACTTTCGTCTCTCTCTCTCTCTCTCTCTCTCTCTCTCTCTCTCTCTCTCTCTCTCTCTCTCTCTCTCTCTCTCTCTCTCTCTCTCCCGCGTTTACGTGCACACACGTGTGCTATATGTGCAGCTCTCGCTCGCGCGCGCGAGAGCGACGTGTTAATTGAGCGGCGGAGACTGTGTGTGTGTGTGTGTGAGAGAGTAATTAAAATTTTTTAAACGGGCTATTAAGCGCGCGTAATATATAATGAAATTTAATTTGATCGCGTAATGCGCAGTGGTGAAAGCGATTTTGCAAAAATCGCCGCTATATGCTGAGCGGGAAAAATTAGTCGCCGTTTGATTGAAACCTTTCTTGGGAGCTGTATATATAGTGCGTGTGTGTATAATGACTCTGCGCTTTGGGTATATAGTACGTGTAATGGGGAGATAAATCTCAATCGGTTGACATTTTGTATTGCTTGATTATAATTTTAGGAGAAAACTATACAAACATACATGCGCGTTGGAAATCGGTAATGATCGTCGTAATAATTCAGAGGATTTCCGAAAAGCCTCGTGCGACTCGCTTCGCATAATCGAAGCTAGCGGGAGAAACCGATTTCCACGCGATTCGGGAGCAAAAACTTCATAAATAGCGCCTGTGTACACGGTTTACAGAGAGAAAAGTAAAACTAAAATAAACACGTTTCCTCTAACCACATTGTTCTGGTCGTTTGATAAAAGCGGTAAATCGTGATTTCCTGACTCCCGGTGAAAGTAAAATTTAAATTGTCGTCCTCTTGTCATAAATAAAGATTTCAGATTGTACTGTACGACTTCTTTGAAATTATAGACTTTAGATATTGTATGAGGAAATAGTAGACGCCGTATATGTGCAAGTGCGTATAACGATGGATATCCATAAATCGGTAGGGGAAATGACGCGTTCGGTACTGCTCTGATGATGCGGCTATTAATTAAAGTTCAATTTTATTTTATCATCGTATACGCAATTAAAACACCAGTCACATTCGTACTCGCGAAATTTACAACTCTACTCCGACGACTGCTCAATCAACTGTCCGTGTAAAAAACAATAAACATGATTTATACTCTATACGTACACTCCTCTTCATCATCGTCGCTGATGATGAAAAAAGAGCTTCGTCTCATTCAGCATGACGATCTACTCCAAAAAACGTCGAATGAAACATCTCGGTATGGATCGCATAAAAAGCAAATCAGAAAGTCGCCGTCTCAATCGTGTGTATACATATACACGTCGCATTGTGCGCGAAATCGATGGGTCCGCACGGTTTTTATTGCCCGCCAAGAAAGTGCTCGAGAGCCCGTGATCATCGAGTGTATATCCAAGGAAGATATACTCCTTTCTAATGGCGCACGGTATAGGATATAAGACGCTTATGGAACGTGAGCGCCGATGTCGTTTTCTTGGCTGATGTTTTTGTTCTTGCGCGGCTATATTCGAGGAGGTACGTCTGAGAGGATTCGATTTATACCGGTGTAGGTATGCGTGTGCTTGCGAGAGATGATGTAGTTGCTGGTTTAACGATGTCGGGATTCATTAGATTGGATTATGGCTGGTAGATATGGACTGAATTTGGAACTGTGAGTTAGTCCACGGAGCGACGGTTATTTGAGAAACTAAGAATTTTGCACATTGGGAACGTCGTTCCCGAGGAAAAAAAAAGCGTGAAGAAAATAGTTGAATTATAGTGCGATTATACTGATGCATCTAGAAAATAATCAGTAGCAGAGCATCGGAGCAATCGTAATCGCAACAAACGAAATAATTATATGGTTTGCGTTTTGTAACGGACTTGTGCCGGGTAGCTGGATAACCAGAAACTTGTATATTTTAGGCACTTTCTAGGCTCGTATACTTGGAATCAAATTTCTACTAGCGAGAGAAACCTCTCTTGGGGCATTATAAAATTTGGTACGAGCCGCTGACCTACTGTTACATATCTTGTGTTTACTTTGCGATATTTTTCTTCGACCGAACTTCTTATACGCGTCCGTAATAAAACACTATATCTATATCGAATATAACTTTATTTTGAAAGCAGCGCAAATGCCTCGCATATCAATCAAATTTAATTTTCTAAATGCATATTCCAATTAATAAAAGTAATCCAATTCCAAGCTATCGTATAACGTAATAACATATTCCGAAGCCTAATTTAATCGTACGTTCTATATCTGAAAATTATAATATTCCACCGCGGTATCCAATAATAAATTCAAAAATGTTGTAAATAAGTCGTGTATATAAAAACAAAATTAATTAGACGGTGATAATCAGCGGCGCTGTACAGTGGAATCTGAATTTCAACGCAATGCCATGCAGTTGACCTTAAATCTCTGCACGTGAATTAACGACGTCATAATGTACACACTTTCAGTGAATAATTAGGTCAGCACCTGTTAACTACCGTAGACCTTGTGTGAAAAATATATCTCTATAATTAAAGCACATTCCGCACTATCGCGCTAAATCTGCAAGCTCTTCTCATTACACCTATATAAATCTCACCTCGAAAAATGCAATAATTGCCTTAAAGCTATGTATGCATATACGTCAAATAAATAGCAAAATTTAATTAAGCGTCTCTCGATGACCCGTCTAGCGGAAACAAAAACCGAGTAACTGCACTCGATGTACAAAAGGGGTAAATGATAAGCACGTCCGGTTTCATCGAGCGCGAATTAATGAGCGCAAACTGTCTAAGAAGAGAAAAAAAAGAAGAATAATCCGATGTAGGGGATACGCGGTTACCTCATTTCGCCTCACCTTGGCGCACATGTGTATCTCGCACTTCCATGTATCCGATTAGCCGGCGAAGCCTTACGTCAAAGGTATATAGCACGACGTACATATGTACGTACATACATGCGCCGCTGCAGTTTGGCATAGACAAGAGACCGAAGAAACGACGCCGACAGACAGTCTGATAGTAGTGCCGCGATATGTCCGACGAGGTGGACGACGAAGGGACTACGGTCCGAGACAGGATCGCCTTTTTGGAAGGTCCTCCGATTAATATTTATTTATTTTTTTAATTTGCAATATTTATATCTCCAAAAGAGATCTCGAGGCCTTTTTTAATTATACGACGTGAGACGAATGAAAAGTGGCTCGCGCGCGAATGTTAAATGGTGCGGATAATTTCCGCGGAAATTTCCCGATGAAATTTTTTTGCGACGCGCGCGCTTATATCGATTCGTTATGATGAAATTAGGTCGGATTTCAGTGCGCTGTTTTTATACGATCTGTGCGGATGCGAAAATAAACAATCGAGTGTGTGATGTTGGAGATTTGTTTATTGCTTCCGCGGTTACCAACGTTTTGCTGTATCGATTACACTACTATATATAAATAATACTACCGCAGAGTAATTGATTTTTTCGACTATATGCGCGGTGCACAGAGAAGAGCCGCGGGTAGTGCGATTTAGCGGGTCAAGCGTCATGTTCCATTGTGCTACTGCACTACATTCTGCGTTCTTTCAAAATGTCGCGAATTTTCAGAAAAGAAGTCGCTCTCACGTGTCAACGCTTTTATAAATATTATGAAAAAGTGTGTGGCCTATGAAAACTGAAATATGCGATACCTTAAAATGATTAGTTTAAAAGAACTTTTTGAATATAACCCGCCTTAAGAATTACACGAAAACTTATTCTTATTAACTTATTCACGACTTATATAAGGTATTTCTCCTTTACAGGAAAAGACATAATGGCACCAGTTCTGAGTGTACCGCCTCCTCCGCCACCTGCGCCACACATGGGTCCAGATGGCCTGATTCTGCCCCGAAAGCCATACAATCCGTGTTTAACTTCGACTAGCCATAAGGATCTCCACAGGGAACTGCTATTCAACCAAAAAATGTAAGTTTCGCTTGAATCTATAAATGCGATGATCTCTGCAATTGTATGACAATCTCGTCTACTTTACAGAGGAAAAAACGTCCTCAACCAAAAGAGCGAACTCCAGCGAGCATTGGAGAGACACAGAACGATGGTTTCCCGCAAGGAAGCCGAGCGAAATCAGGAAGAGTCATACAAAAATGATCCACGAACAGCCTTGCAACGAGCCATCGAGCAAAGAGCCAAACACATACAGCTATCGGTACGTTATAATCACCTTATTATACAAGCTGTAATTATAGTCATTCAAAGGCCCGCAGTATTGCAACGAGCATTCCTAACTTTTCAGTTTACGAATGATGTCATTGAGGATAATATAATGCCATTTCAAAAAAAAATTTTCAACATTATGAGCGATATGAATAGCGAAAATGATAACACTCGATTCGACAATAAATCAATCGTGCCTAACGTGTACCAATTTGTCTCTGATTCGCAGCAACAACCTCAGCCAACGGAGCCGCTTAATCCTCTAGCGACCGCGAGGGCGAAATTGCGGTCACGCACGGACTCCCAGTGAAGCGCAGATGCTCGAGCACACCTGAAGATAATCAACCTTATTTTGCGGAAAAAAGCGCTAACGACGAATCGCGGCTTTTCACAGAAGAAAATTACACAAACACACACACACGCAGAGAAAAAATAAGTATATTAATTACTATACATTGAAGATTCTTATAAGTTTCTTTTCTGCGCTATACGACGACGACATTGACGAGGACAGCGTGACTGTGTAAATAACTCAAAGGCAAAAAGATACGGAGTGAAAATCGTTGCGTAAGCCCTTTACCCTTACCTCACATTATATTATATTTATACACTATCCGCACTTGTACGTACATTGCATTGGATTTCGGAAGAACTAACAAGCATGTAGCGTCTCCTGTGTCGATGATTGACGAACAACGAGATGACACGCGCGTTGACGAAAAAACGAAGGGGCGAGTATAATGAAATCGGAAGTGAACTATTTGGAATTTGGGACCAGCTCCGAGACAGAGTCAACAAGCTTCAATGTTTGTTGCGAAAAACGATGACAGCTGCTGGAATCTTTAGTCTTCTTCGACTATATAAGGCCTTACTTGTACTATATTTCTTTAAAGCGTTATTGCTAGCTATAACGACTAGGCCGGTTATGTCTCTGCAGTTCGTAGAATTTAAAATCCGGGGTTAATTTATAAGAGTATTGACAGATTCTAACAAGCCAAACAGATCGAACAAAAGTATATTATTGAACACTGCTGTTTCTTTTGTTTTTCTACGATATTACAAATAGCGATGATCTACGATAACGACTAATGGTATTATATAGATGATAAACGAGAATTAGAGAGAGAAGAAATGATTATTATTGTCAAAAATTCAAATAAAAAATGAAATTATTTTATTGGACTTAAGTATTATTTTTCCCGTCCTCATGTTCTCACAAGAAAACGAATAGACGTCAGGAGAGAAACAAAATCAATTCACACGCAAGAATAATACAGAATATATGTCTTTACGTATATACGCAGTATGTGTACATACTTACAAAAGGAAAAAAACAGTGACAAAACTCTTAATTACGCTGAAATACAAACAAGTCGAATTATCAACTTCAATGTCACGAGCAAAGCCGTTTCAAGTGCTAAATTTATATTTTATCGACGTCCTATGTAACGCCGAGCACTGTAGTCAGATTTCCCGCTGACACTGTTTGCTTTATAAACAACTATACATCGCAATAAAATTTTTCTTGAATTCTTTTTTTATTATGAAGCTCATTTGAATAGTGTATAGACAACCGTTAAAAGTGCCTTTGGCAATCAAGTTGATAATTGTATTTGAAAGACTTGTGTTTAATAATCGTCTCCTCGTGAAATTACTTCCTTGCACGTAGGTCGCAAAACGATCGTGTGCTCAAACTGAGCAGTGTAAGATCCTTTTACGTCGACCAGTGGGGGATAAGCTTCCACAGCACCCTTATCACATAGATCTTTCAGAGCCATCTGATACTTGGTGCAACCAACACGATCCAACCAACGTTTGCAGAACGCAAGGGTACCTAAAAAAAAATTAGTTAAGACAATAAGTATAAAAGAAATTTAATCAACATTATGATATTATGATGAAATATTATGTATTGAATGAAAACCAATCAAAACAAGTGTTCACTCTTTAAAATTCATCTATTTATGTAAAAGATTAAAGTAAATATTAAGCGTATGTGTATATATATATATATATATATATATATATATATATATATATATATATATATATATATATATATATATATATATATATATAATATATATATATATATATATATATATATATATATATATATATATATATATATATATATATATATATATATATATATATATATATATATATATATATATATACATACGCTTAATATTTACTTGTATATATATATATATATATATATATATATATATATATATATTAGAAACGTAGAAGAAATGTAAAAATAAAAATTATTGTGATAAAGTACTATCTATATATAAACTATGTCTGTTAAATAAAAATTATATTTAAAAATATATAATTTGTTCTTCTGTTTCAATCACCAATTATTACTCCAAACAATACTTACTGAAGTGTTTGTTGATTGTATTGAGAAGAGACTTGCTGCTTTGCAGCCTCAGTGGAACATAACCAGCATCAAATGTCTTCATATAATGAGAACAGTCATAATCATCGTGAACGACACCTCGTCCGGTCGATCCGAAAGTCTCAATTGCATAAAATTCATTCTCTTCCATCCTGGTAGCTTCTCCACCCTTCACTATTGGCACAGTTTTTCCAGCATGAATTCTATAAGGCGCAATGGAGTGACCATTCAGATTCCTGATGGATTTCACCTGCATAAAATTGTTTACTTATTAATGAATTTCTAAGAGTTGAATAATAAAGATGATTCAAAATATTTCAGTTATTCATACCGGGTAAGTCTTTCCATCGATCTCCACCTCATAAGATTCCATGACTTCCTGAATAGCTGCTCCGACATCACAAAGTTGGACGTCGATACCCGCCGCCTTGATACCAGTGTTTGTGGCATCGCGGACGGCCTCGATGAGTTTATCGTATTTTGTGTTAAATGCTAGAGTAAATGCGCAGTCAATAATACGACCATTGATGTGTGTGCCGAAATCGATCTTGCACACGTCGTCGTACTCGAGGACCGTTGTGTCTCCAGCATTTGGCGTATAATGAGCCGCGCAGTGATTCCTCGAGCAACCAGTTGGGAAAGCCAAACCAGCTTTCAGTCCGTTTTCTCCAATGAGTCTCCTGGCTGTTTCCTCCAATTCATTACAGATTTCAATCATTGTCATTCCTGGTTTGACCCAGCTCTGAATATGCTTTCGTGTACGCCTGTGGGCTTCAGCAGCTAATCGTGCCTCGTTGTAAATATCATTGTGCATTCGATCCAGAGCTCTGGCCTCCTCACTGCTGAACCTTTCCTTGGCCTTTCTCTCATCAATCCCTGCAGCAGGTGGATAATCCATGATTTCCCCAATCGGGAAATTGCCATCAGGATAGAGAGATACAACAGGGAACGCTATCGGATCTTTATTTGCGCCTTTTCCCTTATTTTTGCGCTTCTTCTTCTTCTTTTTCTCTTCCTCGCCACCATTTTCAGCAGCTACTTCGTCACCATTCTCCTTCACGTCTGCTGCATTTGAAATACAAAACCCAAACATTAATTAGAGTACAATCTCAAGAAACGAAATATATATATATATATATATATATACGCTTTTTGTATAAGATAACACGAAACAGCTTCAATCACTGCAAATACGCACAAAATGAATCTTTATCCGCAAGCAATAATTAACAAGTAATTTCACATATTATCATTGCTTGTTGGACTGAAAAAATGTTGATTAATCATTTGAATCATTTTGATTAACTCTTTTTTATGTAACAAATACTGGACTTTTCAAGTCCAAAACAACAAACAAAGTAATCATCTGGAATTTTTTTGAAGCTGTATCTCTTGTTCTTAAGAATTGGATAATCAATGTAGCAGTTATTTTCAACATAATAACAAACAATACCTTCAGCAGCTGCACCATCCTTGGGCTTATTCTCTTCGCCTTCGGGAACATCGGCGCTTGCCTCTCCAGCACCTGTAATATACGCAACGTTACCATGAAATAATCATCGCTAGCAACACCTGAATAACATCGACAACACGTGCTCCCGTATAATAGAACGTAGCAGCAGCAGCAGCAGCAGCGCAGTCGAATATGCGCTTCGAAAAATATAGGTTAAGTGACACCCGCCTCATCGCACAAAGAAAGAATACAACAATAGATGCAAAACGCGCTAAATCTTTTGTAAAAACCTGGCAAAGAGGAAACGGAATCGCTGGCGCGTAATATCAGGATAGGATAGCTCTTAAAATCCCGGGAAATCGCACGCAGAATAAAGTCGACTATTAATAGTACTCACCGGCCTTCTTCTTCTTCTTCTTTTTCTTCTTCTTCTTGGAAGCCTCGACACCGGCCTCCTCACCGTCGTCGACAATCTCGTCCTTCTCCTCGTCGACGAGCTTCTCCGCCGATTTGCCAACCTCGTCCAATACAGCAGCCATTTTCGAATGGCCCGATGTGTGCTGCTACGGCGTTAAAAACTGCTCGCTCTCGCACACACGTCGCCGAATGAGAAAAACACAACGCAAGCAACACACGATATGAGTATGAGATGAGAGAGGGGGACTCTGCTGCTACGCGGAAATTAAGTTACGTTACGGGACGCGCCCTCTATTCGCGGCAAAAACTGGAGGATCGATCGCGCAGATTTCTACTTGTAATTAAGTACCAGCTTTCAAGGTTGTATTATCGCTTTTTTTTATTCATAATTATAATTATAAATTCATTTTTTTGTATGTTTTTCTGCCGTTTGCCACGTGATGATGCGTATGAGATGTATTGAAATTTTTGTAAACTCGTTTGAAACCTAAATAGTCATACGAACTCAAACAAATCGATATAGCTATCGAAGTGTCCGAGATAACTGCATAATGTTGCTATTTTTAAATATCTTGCAGTGGTAAATAATTGTTGGTAGCCTTAAAATAGTAAGGAACACACTAAAGTAGCCAATATTTAGACTTATGATATTTTAATACACAAGTTAAACCTATAAAAAAATACAATGCACTTACAATAATACGGCATTTATTCTTGGAATAATAATAATCACGTTATTGACAACAAAGTAAACGGCTCACGCTATCCTCCTGATGCTCATTATAACAATAAGTATATTCAATAATTCATCATCATCATCATCATCATCATCATCATCATCATCATCATCATCATCATCATCATCATAGCTCTCAACGCTCGCCCATAAAATCATTTCACGTATCTATATGAATGTTCATTAAAAAAACTCAACGGCGGTCGCAAGATTTTAACCGACGGACGAGATGATGAGCTCGGCAACCTCGGGATCTTCAGAGCGTACGGTGAACTGCATGGTGACTTGATCGGTGAGAGCGAGCTTCGCCCTGGCGAGGACTTCCTTTCCACCGCGGAAAACACCCGACAGCAGCAGCGTGTGTTGCGTCGCGCCAGATTTGACGCGGTCCGACCTCTCGACCGGCACGAGTCCCAGGAAGAGAACGAGGCTCTGAATCGCCGCCTCGAGAGTTGTTACTCCGGCGCCAAGTGCAAAGATCTGTTCGTGCGTCACGTAGTTACGCGCTGATGCCGCTTCCCACGCGTTCGCGAAGTCGAAGTTTGACGGGGCCGAGCCTCGGATCTGGTCTCGCAACGTTATCTCCAAGTCTTCCAACTGAAATATTATTTTTGAATAAATTTAAATATTGAGATAGGGTCATCGAGTAGTGCAAGAGAAAGAGGCAATAGTTTACCATGTACTCGTCGGCGTATCCTTGATCGGTGTCTGGAACGCCAGTGTTGGGATCACAGTCTCGAGCTAAGAACCGTAACGTGGTAGGAAGAGTAATAATGGTCGACTGAACGTCTTCAGGGAATTTCAATACTGTGTAAGTAGTTCCTTGTTCGTTGTATCCCAGACGCGGGCATGGAATTTCGGAGACAACAGTGAATCTGCAAATGCGTCGCATTAATTCAAACTGTTTAATTATATGTAAAAGTTGATGATGATAATAATACATACACGTCCTGGGTGTCGATTGAAACGCGAACGTCTTCCAACAGTGGATCAGCCAGGGTATTTAAGCAGTCAAACTGCAAAATGAGATAGTCGGCGAAACAGTGCTTGATGCATTTGACATTGTACTCGGTTTCCGATTCTGTGAGTTCGAAGACAGACGACGACTTGAAAAGCGGCGCGTCTCTTATGATGGCTGCAAGCTCTGAAACTTGACTGAGCTTCTCCACGAAGCTTTCCTCCCTCGTTAACCTCAGATGTTGTGGTTTGACTGCAGATAGTATCTCTTGGGCAGGTTCTTCTACAGTTTGTGCCGGTGGAATCTATGAAGCAAACACGAAAATCAATAAGTGTAACTTTGATATCGAAATTGACTTGAATTGAGTTATAGAATAATTTATTTTCATCGTAATAACCTGTGAAATGTCGAAATCTTCTTCCATTGGCGACGAGACGTAATTGCGCAATGCCCTCTCCAAGCTGGGAATGGACAGCTGGGGCGGCTGAACAAGTGGCAGGATCGTCGGGTCAGCGTTTTGCTGTAGAATCGTGCAGTAATATGTGGCGCGATCGCGGACTTCGTCATCGGAATCCAGCTGGCAGCGCGAAAGCAACACCAGTATGTTGGGCAACAGAGTCGGACAAGCAGCAGCGAAGTGAGCCAGAGCGGTAACAGCGGCTGCCCTTACACTTGCGCTTTCGAGAATGACGCGGTTGTAGATGAAGCGAATATAGCGCGAGGGTTGTTTGGAGGTAGGGCCTTCCTGACCCAGAAGGTGAAGAATGCGCACTGCCAGCGATGTGTGTTCACAGTCTTCAATGAACTCACAGAGGTGTGCTAGTCCAGCTTCTTTAGCTTCTGCATTACCCTCCATCACTGCAATTATGGTATCCGCTATTGCTGCTTTATATTCAAGCCCTCCCTCATCTCTCAGCATGGCAGATAGGAAGTTCATTAGGACTGCATGTTTGCGAGGGAACTTTTGGCAAAGAGCTCTGGAAAAGTGATGATTGTAAAGTATATGATTGATAGAATGAGATCTGATTAAATAACAGTAATAGGAAATGTTGAAAATAACCAATATACCTGATAGCCTGTACAACAACAACCTTGAACTCATCCGAGATTTCTGATACAAATGTTGCAATCTGTTTCATCAGACGATCAACAGAACTCTCTGCTCCAGTTTTCAATAAGGTGGTGATAGCTAGAGTAGCAATCGATCTATTAGAATCTGTGATCAAATTTTCTAAATCTAAATTACAAGCAGTCACAGCTGCTGGATGGGTCATTGCTACTTTGTTCAGGGTACGAACAGCAGCAAATCTAAGAGCTGGCTTTGGGGAGCCACAGAACAACTGCAAGACACTGATAGCAGATGCAATCTCTCTGGTACTACTCCTTCCAAGGTTGATCAATGCATGTGCAGCCTCGTAAACCACCATTTCTGACTTGTGACGAATGCAGGATTCAATAAACTCCAAAAGCTCAGTGCCTTCATCAACCTCATCCAAAAGTTTGCAAGCCATCCTTATCAACAAACATGCTGCGTAAGGGCTCTTAAGACTAGATCTCATCAATTTGGCTACTAGTTTGATAACAGCATGCTTATCTGATTTCCTAGCCTGGTAAAGTACACCTAGAGCATGATATTGCACCATGATATTATCGGAATTCAGAGCTTCTTGAGCTTCGTTCGCCCATCTTCTGGCAACATCTCCCGATACATTTTTGAGATGCACAGTGGAAACCAGCGCAGCACTTGACACTGCTGGAGATCGATCAACGATAGCTTGCTTCATGTATCTTTCAATAGTAGCCAACATTGCACCATCTGTAATAGTGCATAATGCTCGGATAGCAGCAGCCCTGTAGAGATCCTCCTTTCCTGTCATGTCCTTAGTCAAACTTGATGTCACAATGATGACATCCTCAGCAATGGAGCTCAACTCTTTGATGCCCAAATAAACTAGTCTTCGCAGTACAACATCGCGAGATTGAAAAAGCTTTGTCATAGCGAAGAAAGCCTCTGTAGCCTCTGTTGTTCCAAGCTGCTCGCCCTGATTCAGCAGATACAAGATTTTTGTCAAAATATGGGCACATTTTCTTGGATTTACTGGCGTGTCATTGAAGGTACGAGCTTCCTGCAGCACAGTAGTCTTTTCCAGGTTCTGGAATGGATTGCCCCCTTTAACAAAGGAAAATTATAAAAGTTAGAGAATCAGTGCAGTCGACAGTTGTGTCAATTGACATGCTTATGGTTTATTTTTGTAAAGACATGTGTTTGGGAGCTGTCAAACAGGTAGACAAGATTAACCTCATTATAAACTTTCACCGATCGATACTTGCTGTACAGACAAAATAAGTCGTCTGCATCATAGAAAAAATAATGCTCACCATCTTCCTCTTCCTTTTTGTCGCGTTTAAAAGCATTCATTCTGCTGGAATTGTTAGTAAATTCAACAAAAATACAAGACACGTCAGCTCACATCCGTGAACTGCAGGTAGCAGCGGCGGCCATGATAGTGGGACTTTCGCCCACTAATGGCGCGAAATTTGAAATAATAAACACTCCCTATTCAATGTTCGATTGATTTATTAAGAGAAATAAAAAACGTGATGTTTAAGTAAGTAATAGCTACTCTAAGAAACAAAGAACTAACTGCAAAGCTGTGTGAACATAAAGCTATAGTCTACTATAAATTGCAATGTTTATTTTGATAGTAATATTAATGAGTAAGACGCTCGCGTTGAATATTGCTAACAAATTTTTAGATTATTTTTTTGCTTTCCATCACAAAAATAAATATTCTTTGAGTATTATTTTATAAATTAATTCCTGAATCCTTGAAAGCATAAAACGTACTTTTAAAACGTGTAGTTCGCCAACATTGCATTTTTTAAAACAATAATACATTGAAATTCAAATAATTCTTTAATTGTAAATATCGATGGGGAAAGAATAAACTACTAGCCTATATCATATGTACATAATATTTTTCGCAAATAAATTTTTGACTTTCATCACAAGTTGGCAACAGTTTTAATCGCCTACGATTCCCAACATCGACTTTCTCTCGCCCAAAGCTTTATCCGCGAACGATTAAAACAGCTCTAGCAACAAATTTATAGCTAAATCAGAATCATAAGTATATATATATATATATATATATATATATATATATATATATATATATATATATATATATATATATATATATATATATAACCCTAGCACTTGTTCACTTGTTGCTATTCAACAAGCCCAAAGCTTTATCCGCGAACGATTAAAACAGCTCTAGCAACAAATTTATAGCTAAATCAGAATCATAAGTATATATATATATATATATATATATATATATATATATATATATATATATATATATATATATAACCCTAGCACTTGTTCACTTGTTGCTATTCAACAAGCGTGAATTATACATAACACTAAAGTAAGTTTATATTTATTTAACAAAACATAATATATATATATATATATATATATATATATATATATATATATATATATTCAAGTTTAACAATATAATATTCGATATCAATTACAAAATCAACAGCGACAATGTATATATGCATAAATGCGATTGCAGGTAAATAATCTAGCTAATTTTACAGCTTAACGATAGCTTTGCCAACGTTTTCACCTCGCAGCATTCCAACGAAAGCTTCGAAGGTATTTTCGAAGCCGTAGGTAATGGTCTCCTTGTAGCGCAATTTTCCTTCGCGAATCCAAGCGAGATTTTTCTCGATGCCCTCGTACCACACCGAGGTCCATCGAGTTACGAAAAAACCTTCCATTTTCAACTGGAGAGACGTGAGGGCCGGCTGAAGGGCAGTCGCTTTCGGCAGAACCTCGTGACGCAGAATGTCACCACTGTTGTAGCAAGAGACGCTGCCGCAGACCGATATCCTTCCGTGGATCCGCATCTGACTGATTACCGCACTGGAGATTTCGCCGCCTACCTATATACAATAATGAAATATTTTCGTTTCTAATGATGCTTCATGGTTGTATATTTGAGTTATATAATTACGTTGTCAAAATAGCAGTCGACCCCATCGGGCGCAGCTCTTTTCAGCGCCTCCACGACGTTCTCCGTCTTGTAGTTGATCGCCGCGTCGAAGCCCAACTCGTCGACGAGCCATTTGCCCTTGGTATCCGAATCGGTGATACCGATAGTCCTGAGACCGAGAATCTTGGCTATCTGACCGACGTGGGAGCCGATAGCTCCGGCCGCGCTGCTCACCACGAGTGTTTCGAACGGCTGTGGTTTGCAGATTTCCAAGAATCCGAAGTATGCAGCGATTCTAACGACGAAGAACTATTTTAACTTGTCGTTATATTGTCATGTTTTTTCGCTGCACGATGATTATTAAATATGTGTGTATATTACCCAGGTAACCCAAGAACTCCTAAGGCCAGCGACGCGGGCAGATCGTCAAAGTTCGGTAAGCTGTAGGTTTTGTGCTTGATCATCCCGTAGCCAAGCGACACGTCAGGATTGAACACAGCGTGAGTTCGCCAGCCCAAAAACGCTACGACTCTTTTGTCGACGGGGTACTTTGGGTGTTTCGTCTCGATGACTCTGGCCACCTGAATGCCGATCATGGTCGAACCGACTGCTTGGTGTACACTAAACGGTCGCATGTACGGATCCACAGAGATGTACTCGGCTTGGACCATTATTTCTAAAACGAATACATACATAAGCCTATGCGTTATAATTGATGTATGCGATGTGATATTTGTTGCTAACACGAACCGCCTTCTTTGACGGGCTGCAAAGTCTCTTCCACCAAAGCTAAATCGCTTGATTTTGGCTCTCCATCGAACGCCTTGCGAATAACGAACTTTTTTGCGACAACCATGATGTTTGGATGGAATAAGTATTTTTATTTTTATCGGGTTATGCTTGAAAAAAATTTAACCCCGAATATACACTGGCTTAATTCGAGTCTGGGAATTGCTTACGGAGAGATGAATTGGTTATCTTGGCTATATAGGTTTGTACGATTTTGAAATTGCAAAACTTGAATTTGCGACTGTTGCAAACAACTTTTAATTATAAGTACAATTAATCCGTGTAACTTTTTAGAGTATACATTTTATTTGTAAGATAATCAGGTAGTCTGAACGATTCGTCATTGACTGACTACGCGATATGTTAGAGAAGCGCGCACGCTAATCTGGGAGACGAATATTATATAGAAATATACGTAAACAAAGTGGAGCGTACACACCGCGATCATATTATATTGCCAAACGATAATAGGTGTCACCGAGACATTTATCAAAACAATTTTTTCCTCATGATATAAACTTCATTCTTTTGATTTTGCTTAAGATATTTTTTGGTGAAATTTATAACATTCCCGAGTACAACAGCACGATGATTACAAATTGCGAATTCAATAACATAATAACCGAAGCTAGATTATATAATAGGCTTAATATGCATAAAATATAGATCGTTTATTGAACATGATGCTATATATGTATGCGGGATTAAGAGTATGTGTATTAGGTATGCGTGTGTGTAGCTGTGCGTGTAAAGATGTGAACAGTAAGCATGATAGATCGATAGCCTATAGAGTATCAGCGTATGTGTGTGCATGAGAGGGACGCTACGCTTGAGTCGAGCGTCTATCGCTTGAGGGATGAGTCGAGAGCTAGATGCGATAGGAGGGACGCTATACGTTTGTGGGGGAGGTAGCGTAGCGTGGGTGAAAGCGTGAGGGTAGCTTCTTGCGAAAAGCTGCGATAGAGTTCTGCGCTGCCAGCAAGAGAGCAGGAGAAAGAACGACTCTACGCTTGGGCCTTTGGGGGGGCATCGATCAGTCGGAGGTATTTGTGCATCTCTTTACAATGCTACATGACTCATGAGCAAGTAGAGTCATTAGCAAAATATATGAAAGCTTTTTATTAAAAGCATGTGCATTGAAATACCATCTTGATATTAAATAATTTAAGAAATGTATATAATGTATAATTTGTTAAGCTTTTTTGTTATTTTAATTTGACATATAAAATCGTTTGTACATATATTCGTTGCTTAATTTATTATTATTTTTGTCGTCTATGTGTGTAACATCTTTATCACTACAATTTTCCTTTGGTTTGAGAATGTTTTATAAGCATATCATCCAACAACTATTGCTAATTTTAAATTTGTACCTTTTAATTAATCACAGCCAACTTTGTCCACTGTAAAGAAGGTGTTTTTTTTATAAGTTATATAAAAACATATGATAAAATTGATTTGTATTCGTTCCAAGCGAAATTGGCTTACTTTTAGGATAAATTAATAGATTAAAAATTTTACAAAACTCATACTTTAAAATATTTATTCATTCCCTTAATTGACCAGCCATCTTGTATTTCTTTTTCTAAATCTCTCAAGTTGTAGAGTTTATCTTCTAATTTAACTAACTTAGTTTCGTGACTGCTATTTGATGTATGCTCGATTTCTAATCGTTTTCGCTCTTACTTTGGTAAATGATTTGTCATCAGCTACTTCTAACTATCTTAACTATCTTTTGTACCTTTGCACCAAAATGCTCTTCTATTTATTCAAATGTTGCATTCGTAAAGTCTTCCACTGTACGCGCACTTATCTAGGGGGCGAATATTGAAAACACGTCAACAAAGTTGAGCATGCGTATCTCGATCATATATTATCAAACGATTGTGAGTGTCACCGAGATATTTCGCAAAATGACCCTTTCCTTATAATATAAGCTATATTTTCTAGATATATCCATTCTCTTGAGTTTGCTCGAGACTTTTTTGGTGAAATTTATAATAAATCACGAGTATAACATCACGATAATTACAAAAGAATCAGAGCTATTCTTATTCGATCTCATGATTTTATTAAAATATTACAAAAATATATGCATAACATCTTACACTGTATAAATGTTATGTAATGTATCACGATTATTATTATCAGTACATTAATTTAAACCTTAACAATAGCTTTTCCAGTATTCTCTCCCTTGAGCATTCCCGTGAAAGCCTTGAACATATTATCGAAGCCTTCGGTGACGGTTTCCTTGTACTTGATGTTTCCTTCGCGGATCCAAGCGAGATTCTTCTGGATTCCCTCCAGCCATCTGTCGGCCCATTTCATGACGATGAAGCCTTCTATTTTCAGTTGGTGAAACACGACCGCAGGCTGGATTATCGTAGCCTTTGGTATCTCGTTTACCGCATAGTCGAGATTGTTATTGTAAGAGGAAATGCAACCGCACACAGAAACTCGGCCGTAGTCGTTCATATGGTTAATGACCAAGCTGGAAATTTCTCCGCCAACCTGAAGCAGAAATCAATGGAAAATATTTATTATATGACTCGTTATTAGTTAGCTATTCTTATAATCAAACGAAAACCTTGCATTTAAACTCCATATGCATGGCATTCCATCGAAACAAATGATTATAACAATATTGTACGATCAAGAATTTTAACTATAGGGTAAAAACAGCCGATATTTCCTCACATTATCGAAATAGCAGTCAACTCCGTTGGGCGCGGCTTTCTTCAAACAAGCGGCAATGTCGTCAGTCTTGTAGTTTATCGCCTGGTCGAAGCCGAGTTCATCGACGAGCCAGTTGCACTTGGCCGCGGTGCCGGCGATACCGATGACTTTGAGTCCCAGTATCTTGGCGATTTGACCAACGTGAGATCCAACTGCTCCGGCAGCGCCGCTGATCACCACCGTTTCGCCTGCTTTTGGCTTGCAGATTTCTAGAAAGCCGAAGTAGGCAGTGTTTCTGGAGTGAAAAAATAATATGATATATTATTTTTCGTCGATGGAGAAGGTGCACTTGAATTATGTAATATCAGCATTTTTGTATACCGACCCTGGCATTCCCAGCATCCCTAGAGCAAGAGACGAGGACAGCGGTTCCAAGTCCGGTAAGAGATAAGGCTTTTGCGACACCAGCGTGTTTTTCGGCGTGTCGTCGGGGTTAAGTACCGAGTGGGTGATCCAGCCAAGGTTTCCTACGATTTTTTTGCCAACCGGGTAGTTTGGATTTTTCGACTCGACGATTTTGGCCACTTGAGAGCCGATCATAGTGATGCCTGTGGGCATACGTGCGGTGTAAGGTCGCATGTACGGGTCCACGGACAAGTACTCGGCTTCGACCAGGATCTCTGCGAGAAATTAGTTTACAGTATAAGTTTACAATTGGAACATGCATGTTGAATTTATTTTTATATTATTTATGCTAAAGCGGCTTGCTACTGTTATAATGCCGCTACCCTAAGCGGGTCTTGGGCGTTGTCGTCCAGATCGGACGGGTGGGTGCCTATCACCACTACACAGCGCGTCCTTAGGTTGCGGATAGAGGAACAGCCCCTGAGAAAGAGGTTAGCTGCGAATAAATTGAATAAGCAGCCGCGGACAGCCGATAGGAACAGGCGTGGGTGTGATGAGCCCACACTGTCGAACGCATTCATCTAGAAACACTACGCAAGCACCACAACAACAAAAACACTTCACATTATCTCTTATCTCTCAATCTATCTCTTTCATCACACATTACAAAGATGGGCAAAAATCCTGCTGCCGAGGAGGATGCGGGAGCGATGACAACTGCCCCGAAAGGGGATGTGTAGAATGATTCGTCACCTGGTCTTACGCGGTAACGATGCCAGCGAAGGCGCGCTGCCTTGCAGGGGGGCGTTAGGATGCGAGAATGAAACCGTAGTGTGTCTGACGACGAATTGACACTGTCCTCGTCAAAGTCGGAAAGCTCTCATACTTAGTTCTAGAGAGGTATGGGGGTTATCACCTCTAGAACGGTGGACTCACCTGCGATCGGAACAGGATCCGAAGCGCGCGGGTTTAACATAACATCATGGCTCAAAAAAATCAAATCCGAACCAAAAGGGACTTAAGGGTCGGAACTTGGAATGTTCGCAGTCTATACAGAGCAGGTGCGTTTAAAGAACTCGTAAAGGAAGCTGATAGGTACAATCTAGATTTGGTAGCAATACAGGAATCGCGGTGGCCAGATGGCGGAGTACTAGCATCGGGTAACTTCACGTACCTGTATGGGGCCGGGAGTGGGGGATCTCTAGGCACCGGATTTCTCGTAAGCAAAAGCATCATACATTCGGTTAAAAGTTTCAAATCCGTCAATGATAGGCTCTCGTACATCATTATCGAAGGTGAATGGTATAGATATGTATTTATTAATGTACACTGTCCTACGGAGGACAAAGAAGAAGAAGCTAAGGATCTCTATTACGAAACTTTAGAGCAGGTAATCGACTAGTTCGCGTCTTACGACACAAGAATAGTATTAGGCGATTTCAATGCTAAAATAGGTAGGGAGGAAATGTTTAGGCCTACTATAGGTAAGGAAAGCCTGCACGAAGCCAGCAATGATAACGGTATTAGGGTCATAAATTTCGCGGCGGCAAAAGATCTTATAATCAAAACTACGTGTTTTAAGCACAAGAACATACACAAGGCAACGTGAACATCGCCGGACGGGGCCACACAGAACCAAATTGATCATTTCCTCATTGAAAAAAGACGTCATACTAATGTTCTTGACGTAAGGGCTTACAGAGCGGCAGATAGCGACTCGGACCACTTCCTAGTAGTAGCCAAATTAAGAGCTAGACTAGTAGCGAATCAAAATAGTAAGCGAGCAAACAAGGTAGAAAGCTTCGATATTGAGAAACTACGAGATAGAACAGAGCGAATTAGGTACCAGATAGAAATTAATAACAGGTTTCAGGCACTTGAAGAAGCAAACACATCGCCGGAGGGGAATGACGAACCGGATAGCTTATGGGGGGACATCGAAAAAACGGTAAAAGAGGCCGCGAACAAAGTACTGGGTAAAAAGAAAAAGCCAAAGAGCAAACCATGGTTTGACGAAGAGTGCGAACTCTGGTTTGAAAGGCGCAAAAAGGCTAAATTAGATAGCTTACAAAATAGAAGCGATAGGACCGTAGAAGAGTATTCTAACGTAAGGAAACGGACGAGCGCGATCTACAGAAATAAGAAGCGGGAGTATCAAAAGAATCTTATTAGGAGAATAGAAACTAACAGTAAGGAAAATAACCCCCGCGAAATATACAGAGGGATTAACGCCATCAGAAAGGGTTTTAGGAGTAGAGCGCAATTAATGAAGGACGAAAACGGGGACCTCGTAACAAATGACAACGAATTACTGTCGCTGTGGAAAAATTATTTCGATAAATTATTAAACGTGCACGAAAATAGCGAAGAATTAGGGGACGAAATTCACACTGCTGAACCCCACGTGGAGGAACCGAGCTACCAAGAAGTAGAGGCCGCGATTAAAAAACTAAAAAACAACAAAGCCGCGGGAAATGATTCTATACCAGCTGAGTTACTCAAATATGGGGGCGTCGAGCTCACTTTCAAAATCTATAAACTAGTATGTGCCATCTGGAAAAATGAAACAATACCCGAAAATTGGAAGGAATCTATCATTATAACGATTTTTAAAAAGGGGGATAAGACAGACTGCAATAACTATAGGGGTATTTCACTTTTAGCAACGTGCTACAAAGTTCTGTCAAACGTAATACAAGCTAGACTCACTCCATTCGCGGAAGATATAGTAGGAGATTATCAGTGCGGATTTCGGCGCAACAGATCGACGAGTGATCAAATGTTTACCATAAGACAGTTGTTAGAGAAAAAGTGGGAATTTTGCGAAACCATACACCAACTATTTATAGATTTTAAAAAAGCGTACGACTCTATTAAGCGAAGCAAAATGTATCAAATTCTAGTACTTCTCGGTGTACCGAAAAAACTCGTGAGATTAATTCAAATATGTCTGAACGGAAGCACGGGAAAGGTCCGAGTAGGCGGTAATGTATCAGAACCCTTCATGATACGCGATGGTTTAAAACAAGGGGATGGACTCTCTACGGTGCTGTTCAACTTAACGTTAGAGTATGCCGTTAGAAAAATGCAGGTTAGCCAGATGGGCGCAACGCTTAATGGAACAACGCAGATACTAGGCTACGCAGATGATTTGGATATACTGGGGGATTGTAGGGAAACGGTAGCAAGAAACGCGGAAATCCTCATAAAAGCGGTGGAGTATACAGGGTTAGAAGTGAGTGAATCAAAAACAAAGTATATGATTGTGGATAAGCTAGGCATCTGCAGAGGGGAGGAAGATCTCAGAGTTGGGAATTTTACTTTTGAAAAGGTTAGCGAATTCAGGTATCTGGGTACGACCATAAATGATAGAAACGAGATTAATGTCGAAATAAATAAGAGACTCCATTCGGGTAATGCTTGCTTCTACGCCGTGCGTAATTTACTTAAGTCGAGGCTGTTGTCTAAAAACGTTAAAATAAGAATATACAGGACAATAATACTGCCGGTGGTGCTGTACGGGTGCGAAACGTGGGCTCTCACTAAGCAGGCGGACAACCGTTTTAGGGTATTTGAAAATAAAGTCTTGCGAAAAATATACGGGCCGAAGAAAGATGAGGAAACCGGGGAATGGAGGAGACTACACAATGATGAGTTACACAATCTGTACGCGTCACCAAATATTAACAGAATAATGAAATCGCGCAGATTGGGATGGGCAGGACACGTAGCGAGAATGGGAGACGACCGTACGGCAGCGCGTGTCATGAAGGGCAGGCCGATGGTAACGCGACCTCTAGGTAGACCTAGACGTAGATGGGAGGACAACGTAAAAGCGGATCTAGTAGAAATAGGACGGGTGGGTGTCGATCGGAGAGGTGAATCTTGGGTGGGGTTGACACAAGATAGGGTAGCGTGGAAGGCTTGCGTAGATGAGGCGATGTTGAACTTTCGAGTTCCAAATACCATGTAAAAAAAAAAAAAAAAAAAAAAAGCGGCTTGCTAATCGTTTAAGTTATTAATGGACGTTATCATTTTAAGATATGATTTTGCTGTGTTTATTTAACAATAGTTAAACAAATATTCTATTCTTTTTCAAAAACGTATACTATTTCGTTTTTTCTAGCTATAATTGCGCGATTATTAATTGTTTTAACTCACTATTTGCAACTGACATGACACGAGAGTTAACTGTGTCATCTGATTTTTTGTTAAACCGATTAGGTGTTTGTGACGCGAGAGTCTGTGCAATTATTACTTACCTCCATCTTTAACGGGTGGTACTTCAAAAGTTTCCAAGACTAAATCACCATCTTTTGGCTCACCCACAAAGTGCTTGGCGAACACAAATTTCTTGCCGACGACCATGATGCTACGTGCTCCACGTAAATGATCAATAAAGACTTTGAGTAGTAGTAGTAGCCGGTTTCAACTTTCAAGATTCAAAAATATTGTATAAAAAAGCATTTATCAAGATTATAAAAGCTATTATTGTAGATACCGAGTTAATCATCGCCGGAAGCGTATTGATAAAGTTAATTCTATTCACGCCATTGAGCGCGTAAATATACAAATCAACAAATGAACTACTCACCGGCAGCTTTTTCGTGATAATGTGTCTGCAGCAATTGACGGTCGGCTTATAAATGCGGTGAGTGGTCTGATGCCGGCGCGTCAATACGGTTGATATATACTCATCGACCAAGCCCAAATTATGTACTGTAATATAGTCTGGTGGCTCACCAACAGATCGCGCGTTTTTAATATAGGATATAGCTGTGTGAGTGTCAATATTTGCGATCGTAAGTATGTACGTCTAACGTACGTGTAGTGCTCACGCATACTTACTTATTGCGGTTCGTTTAGACATCCTTATAATATATAGTAATTATCATTATAATAGCTGTGTCACGAGTGAGTTTGGTAAACTGAACGGGCAATTATAAGCTTATCTCATAACGCTCAACTCGCATCGACATCGGTACTAATATGCAAATGTGTGTGTATATATATATATATATATATATATATATATATTTATTTATTTATTTATTATATAATTGAACTTGAGCTTAATACTTACTTTTGAAATCGCTCAAAAAGTTTTTAAGCTGCAAAATTATTCACCGCATCTTTTTAGGCACGACCGCGACACGGAAGTGCCTTATAGTTTCGTGTGCGAAAAATGTGTGAGATGCGATATCTCACGCAATTTTCAACCGATCGGGCTGAAATTTTAGAAGAAGTCACCTTTTCAAAAGCTAAAAAACTTTTTTTTTATCCCGATCCTCTACGTCGTTTTGAAATGCGGGCACAATTTGTAAAAATTTAATACAAATTTTCCTGTGATGCGATTATCTCTGAGAGACTTTAGTCAATCGGGTTGAAAATTTTTTTGGAAACTCGTCTCATAATAGTATGTTGACGGTCCTATTTTGGGCCTGATTCCTAACATATATACGAAATGGGGCCACCTTCAAAAATCGCTAAAAACGGTTTTTGGGCTGTAACTTTAAATCCAAGCGTTCTACAAAAAACACTTAAATGGAAAAGTTGTAGATCTTTGAAAAATACAACTTTTTTCTATTGACATCAAATCATGAAAATACTTATAACTCGAGTTAACAGCCCAAAATCGATTTTATGCAGCTAAAAAACCAATTATTTGCCATAAAACATTACGGATTTACGTTTTACATTAAAATATTAAATGTTAAAGTTGTAGACATTTGTAAAATACAACTTTTTTCTATTGACATCAAATCATGAAAATGCTTATAACTCGAGTTAACAGCCCAAAATCGATTTTATGCAGCTAAAAAACCAATTATTTGCCATAAAACATTACGGATTTACGTTTTACATGAAAATGTTAAATCTAAAAGTTGTAAATATTTTCAAAATACAAATTTTTACCGTGACAAACATTTTTTTTAACATTTTTTGACATACACAACCCTAAAAGCGATTTTTTGATACATAAATTCAATAATAACTTCGGTGCAACGTGCCCCATCCAACCCAATTATTTTCAGCAATTTTCCTATATTATTAAAAGCTGAAAGTTATATTTTGGCCTTTATCTCATACATATATACAAAATTAAACCACTTTTTAAATTAAATTATAAAAAATGCATAATTTAAGAAATACGTAATCGCTGAATACAATCCGTGTATATACTGAACTCGAAAAACCTAAACTCAATAAAGAAAATTGCTGAGATTGAAGAAAAGCTCTAAGTAGCGTACTACATCCCTCTAAACTATGCTAAATACCTAAACAATCAATTTTCTAATATTCTAATTGAAATCCTACAAACGAAATATCATCCTTTAGTTTACTTAGTCTTGAAAACTGCGATACAAAAGTGTTGTATTATTTATCTGAAATTACAATAAAATAAAATTAAAATAAGATATATTTTAAGAATATCTACAAACAAAAATAAATAATTGATACAAATACAAATAAGTTACTAATTTTCCAGTAGTTTTGATGATAGTGTTGATAACCTCCAGAAGAATACCAATCAAAACTTTGACAACAATATTGAAAATAAACAGGATAATACTGTATAAGCACCGACAGGTATTACGAACGCGAAGAACGAGCGTTTTGCGGACAAGGCGGCAAGCCAACGCAGCCGTACGGCCGCGCATGGCGCGCAAGTTGAATCATGTAACTTTTAATAATTTTGTGGAAATTGGTTGTTTATATTTTCTCATTTGCCAAACATTAAAATTTCATTATTATATTTATATCAAGATAAAAAATCAATTTTTGGTATTTATCAAATACTCACATATGTGCACCGCATTTTATTAAAGTGAGTTTTTTTAACAACTCTATATGTATTATATATACAGTCTTACATACGGCTATATAACAAGATTATATTATATAATATTGCCAGGCACTTTTTCGAGATATAAAAAATATACTTTATGATAATATGTAAATCAAATATATTAACGTGTGTCAAGTTATCGTTTAGTGTTTAATCCTGACAATCGCTTTGCCAAAATTATCTCCCTTAAGCATACCCCTAAATGCTTCAAACATATTCTCAAAACCCTCTGTGACAGACTCCTTGTGTTTGAGTTTTCCTTCTCGTAACCACTTGCAGATGTTTTCCAAACCCTCGTCCTTGCGGTCCTTCCATCGCGCGACCAGAAATCCCTGGATGGACAGCTGCTTTGATACAATCGGAGGTTGAATAATTGTACACTTCGGTAGATTTTTCGGATCTGGGTGATTGTACGAGGATATGCTGCCACAGACGGCCACTCGGCCGAAAGTATTCATTTGATATATTACCGCACTGGAAATTTCTCCGCCCACCTGGGGTTGAAAACGATAATTTTGTACAATTAAATCATTTTTTTTTTTGTACACTCATATATAAGACTGTAAAATTTACATTGTCGAAGTAGATGTCAACACCCATCGGAGCAACATCCTTCAATTTTTCGAAAAGATCGTCTTCTTTGTAGTTGATCGTTGCATCGAAACCAAGTTCGGTTATAAGCCAAACGCACTTGGCAGTAGAACCAGCAATGCCAATGGTTCTGCAACCGTATAATTTGGCCATTTGACCGACGAGGGAACCAACTGCACCAGCTGCTCCACTGACTACGATTGTATCGCCCTTTTTAGGTTTGCAAATCTCTGTTAATCCGAAGTAAGCTGTCAATCTGTAAATATAAATAATTTGGCTTATTCGCATACACTGAAATATACTTGAATCATGCATCTATATTTTACATAGGCTATCTTAATGTATTGCAGTTATTCATTTTGTCTAAGCTTTTTTATAGGTGATTCAAAATATTGACATAAATCGACGTGATCATCAATGACAAAAATCATCAATGATATATTAAAATCATCGTTTCATTTTATAAAAAGTCATTCCCAAATCACATCTAAATAAAAGTCTTTAAAAAAAGCATGTTATTTAACCAATCTTATCTGTTACATATATTTCAACAATCCTATACCCTGGTTGTCCCAAAACTCCAAGTGACACAGATACCGGCAGATCGCCTAAGTCCGGCATGAGATAAGGTAGCCTGCCAAGGAATGAATGAGCCTCGAAATTATCCGGGTGCATAATTGTGTGCGTTCTCCAGCCCATGTAGCCGACTATGTGCTTACCCACGGAGTAATCTGGATTGCGCGATTCGACGATTCGTGCCACTTGGCTGCCCAACATCGTCGTGCCCAAAGGTAGGCTGGACGAGACTTTACGCATGTATGGATCCACAGAGAGATATTCGGCTTCGACGAGGAATTCTATAACAAACGAAAGAATAATGTATAAAACCTGATGGCAAAATTTATAGCAAATAATAATAAAACTGCTATAAGTTTTGAAGGGCTGTATACACTTGTTAAATAATTCATATGCACCGGATCACAGTAGACGAGGTAACTATTTTGCTACAAACAGGATTTTTTGAAATATAAAAAAAGCATTATTTTTGCGAACATTCTTATTTAATTAAAAGTATAAACCTCCATCCTTGATATCAGGTAAATCTTCTTCCTCCAGCGAAAAATCGCTTGCTTTTGGTTCTCCTAAGAAATATTTTCTGAACACATACTTTTTGGCACGAACCATAGCGACACACCTTTTCTACTACCTGCTGCTACTAATTTCAAAAACTTGTTGATTTCTCTCGATTCTATTTCAATAAGATCTGAATTTTAGTAAAATAACTAGTCACAATGGTTATCTGTAGCGTATATACCTTGTACTGACTGCGATATTTATCAACAGCTGGCGTCAAATCAAGGCCGAGCAAAGATTTCATACTATAGCTTTTACCGTATCAGTTTATCATTTTAGTTACAAACTGGACCATACTATACTCAATTCAGCGATGCCTTCGCCATCTCTTACTTGTCGGTTCATTACATTATTTTTAACACAATTTCAAATTATACATGACTTTTTAAAACAATAGTGTAAACATGCAAGAAAAATTACACGATGTTTAGTATTAATTAAATAAACATTTATTATCACTAATATGGTTTTCACAAAGATTGTTCTTAATACGTAACATTTCAAGGCTCGATGAGGAATAAGAAGTTAAGGTAAACAATTTTTTCATACTGAAAACAACAAGATTTTGGCAGTGATTTCTCGATTTATTTTACAATCACATATTCCTACGCTTTGATTTATAAAATATGTACACAATTATCAAAGTTCGAAAGAAGTAACTACTCAAGGCTGATGGCAGTGTTGATGCCCGTCGCTTTCAACATCTTATCAGAACTCTTAGAGATTCGCATCCGTTCCTCGGGCTTCAAGATCTCCGCGATTATTTTTTCGTCGCTGCGGCGCTGCTCCGCCAGCAATCGCTTATCGCCGCCAGTCGACGATTTTTGCGAATTGACGATGAATTCGACACTTGGAGACTCGGCAGCCATCGTCGCCGCCGTTTCCTCAGTGACCACGGATAAATGTTCCGGTTGTGGATCCGTTGGAAGGGCTAGTCTACCGTTGACTTTTGCCTCCGAAGGCTTTGACTGTTTGTGCGACGGGCTGACGACGACCGCCGCGTGTGTTTTAGGAACATGCGATGATTGACTATCCTCGGGTGCATTCACAGTCATTTTAAGAATCGTCGTAGGTTCCTCATAAAGCTGTAAATTTAAATTCCATTAATTTATGTTGTGAGCTTTAGAAACAGATACAGCAGAACCTTTCATACTTACTGTATCAAAAGAAGAATCTAGGAATAATTCCTGAAGAAAACGCCTCGCAGTAATTCTGTAGGTATTATTTGCCAAACGTGAAGCTACCTCAGAGTATATACATACATCCTGCACGTAAAGATAATTATGATTTCGCAAATTCTAAAGTTATTTGAATGTAATTGGAAGAAGTTTAACTACCTGAAAAATATTGGGATATTGCTGTCTTAACCTAAGTAGCGTCTGTTGACTATGTCTAGAGAAGACTGGATTTGCTAAACGCTGCGTATGTCTCAAAATATCTCTGTAAATGAATAAAAGTATTTATTATTAATTCGGATAAACTTTTCTAAAAAAAACAAAGTTTTTAACTCTAATTACCTTCGAGTCTTATCGACAGTTCGACGAAAATCGACATCAGTCCCGACCGAATCGTTTGAGACGCTCTTTTCTCTGAAGCAAACAAGACAGATGCGCGAGTGATCACTTGTAGCTTCATACTCAGAGCTTGATTCTTCGTCCATGTCACTTGGATTTTGTCTCGATGTTGACATCGTTCTTTGCTTTGGCTTGCTGTCCTCCGGCAGTACGAGTCGATTATTCACTGTCGCTAATACGCACTCTGAATCGCTTTCGTTTATGCTTAGTTTGTTTGACGCAATCACATCAACGTTCGCTTTTGCTCGGTCATCGAGGATTATTGTGGGAATCGGAGAGAAACGATCAGAATCGCTCTCGTACATTTGTTCTTGCATCCGTTGTTGCTCTCTTTCAGGTCGAAGCAATCGAGCTATCATTCTCGTATCTTCCTGCAGAATCGATGATTCGCTTGTATTCTGAAACAAAAATGAATAATAAATGATTATTATTGAACATTGATAGTGCCGATAATGTATAGCTGCATTACCATCTATATTTATGAATATATTATGTACCTGAGTGCGTTTAGACTCGAAAACCGGTCTAGATTTATTAACTTTATCACGGAGTATCTCAGATGGTGTAGCTTCGGGGAATATCGCATGAAGCTTCCGTGGTAGACTAATACCCATATAGCGTGGATTCGAATCACTGCTGCTTTCTTCCGGTGTTGTGACAGTAGGTTGCTGTGTCGGTGTTGCAGCAATTTCCGCAATCCAGCTACGGGACGACTCAAGTTCTGATAAGCTTTGCAAAGACAGTCTTCCATCCAAACTATACATCTGTGAAATAAATGTAAACCATTGATTCGATTATTACTATTATTAACTGTCAAGTGCAAAATAACGCACCTCAAGACTACTGTGCGAGTAACTGGGCCGACGATGCCGTTGTAAACTCCTCAATTTTGCATATCCCTCTGCATCCTGTTGACTGAGCCTCTGCGCACTAGACAATGGACTAGGTGTCTCTCCTCTCTCAGGCAACATGTATCTCCTTGGTTCAATATCTGTCGCCGCACTTTCCGACCTGTTCCGTTGTCGGCGTAGCACCGGCTCAGGGGGCAGCTCAGGCTTTCCATCACTGAGACTACGGTGGTGTCGTTGAACTGAGACTGGACTGGCTGACTGTTGTTGACTGCTGCCAGACATAGAGCTACTTGTGGACGATGGCTGGACAACCGGCCAATAAGCACCACGCTTGTAGCGAACGCAAGGCCAGTTATAACAGGTGAGAATATCCGCGCCGGCGCGGCTTGTGCTCACTAAACTGAGAGCGTACATGGCAGTCGCGCGAACCGAGTAGTGAGGACTGGATTCGGCCATGGACGTAAGTAATTCGATTATGCCCAGGTTAGTCAGCTGCTCAACACCCAGCGCTGAGGTACCCACATGGCCAAGTGCCCATAATGCTGATTTTACTTTAAGAATCCGACCTGAATAAGGAAAAAAGAAGTATTGGAATTATTAATTCAGTAAATAGAACTACAGAAAATGTTTCTTTGCTGCTTTCGCCAATTATATAAATATCTGAATGAACCAGACTTTTATGATAGCATCGACTTCATATTGCTGTTATTATATCAACGTACCTTCTAAACCACAAGCGTACTCTTCACGCATATCGAGTTCACCTCTCCAGCTTCTCTCAGGTGTCGTCCTTCTTGAATCATCTTGACTAAGTTTTCTCCTAACTTCGACCATCGGTTCGCACTTCAGCGGCGTGTGCATATCTGCTTTATCAGCAATTTCTGAATCCAGGATAGTCTCCAGCCTGCTAATCCCACCTTCTGCGTCGTTCTTTTTCTCGTCAACTTTACCATCCTCCTTAGCAGCTCTATCTTCTCGGCTCTGACCACCAGAACCGTTGCTGACGCATTCCATCCTAAATCGCTGCACAATACGGGCGAACCTTTGCAGCACATTCCTACGCAACAGTAGCTGCATTCCATGATCATGCTGTACAAGTTGACCAATCATGTGAGGCGGTACGAAGACGTCCTTAGGCATCACGGGATTACCATTACTGCGCCGAATATAACAGCCATTTTCACCCCGCTGTCGACGCGTTAGTGAATCGTGAATCTCACCCTCGACGAGGCCCGCATAACGCTCTGCCAGCCCACTAGGTTTGATCCATCTCTCTAATTCTTCTGCAGCTGATGGAAGATTTCCGAAAGATGATCGCAAAGAGTACAAGCGGATTTTCAAGAGGTGGCCTTTATCGCCAAGATTGTGCAGCCATTGATCCCAATTACTTGACCATTTATCCTGTTGGTAAAAATACAATTAACGATCGCATCATTTAATAAATATAAAAAGTGTCGTAATTTATAACATTAACATTAAGATCGTATGAAGCCATACAGCATTTATAAACGAAATCAAATCATCGTTACCTCTGATTTCTGGAGCACAACTTCGAGATACTCAGGTTCTTCGCAGGCTTCATGAAGCGCCTCAAGAGCCGCGAGCGCGACGACTCTGCTGCTGTCGCTGAGCTTATTGAGCAGCAGCCCGATGGCCCACTGATGTGCGTCGACCATTTTAGCCCTCAGAATAATTCTGAGAAATTGCGTAGCGTACATTCTCGTGCTCTCCAGAGTCGAATTTTGAATTACTTTGGTCATGACTTGTCGATTCGGACCGTCTCGCATGTAGTCTAGACTTGAAATAATTAGTTTTACGTAGCAATCGTGTTTCGTAGTCACAGCGAGATCCTGGAGTTTCTCGAGAAGATTGAATGTACGGAGTGTGGCGATTCCACGCAACGAATGGCTAAGCTGACCAATAAATAAGAAGTACTTCTGGCAGCAAGTGGTGGAAACATGTCGCGGTGAAAACAGACAGTCGTGGGCTGACTGAGCTAAACGTATCGATGTCATCTGATCAGCAATGTCAGCAATTAATTCGTTTAGAAAACGCGTACCATCCGGTTCGTGAATATCGAGGAGCAAGTTAATCAGCTCACATCCTGCTAATGTTGTTTCACGAGCCATCAAAGCATTCGTGGAGAGCTCGATTCGGCTGTACTGATTTGATGATGGCTTAAAATATCTGTAATATAAAACATTATTTTACTAAATTATTTTTTTTTTAAATTACTCAATTAATTAAAAAAATATATTGTACTTAATAAACTATTAAAATGAAAATAAAGATTTTAATGCGTCCGTGTATACAAAAGCAACATACTTGACGAGTTTCTTGATAAACATTCGGTGGTCCGAATCATGTAACAAACTAAACGCATTGTCCTGGGACCTAAGTATAGACCTCACAGCGGCCCAGTTCCAAGCGAGCGCGTCCTTATTAGTGAGGACTTGCGAATCCTTAAGCAACTGCTGCATCGGTGACTCGCGGCGCAACCAATTCCGGATCGAGGACTGTCGGCGCAAATTATGCGGCATGGTTGGCCGAAGCCAAGCTCCCGCCTGCAGGAGCCGATCCATAAAAAGACTAGCCGGCGCTGGTTTGCGGCGCATCAACGAGTGCATCCGTCCCAAAATTGCCACGGCGGCAAGCGCCTGGTGACGACCGACGCTAGCTTGCTCCAGTAGGTTTGGCAGTGGTGGTGTCATGTCGCATACCTATGAAGCAAATTAATATGAAATAAGAATCCGACTTGAGATCATTTATTAAAAATGTATTTTATTTAAAATAATTATGTTTCGCAGAAATAAATAGTTAGTAATTATTCTAGTACTTATGTATGACTATTATTAAAACAGTTATCCTGTTTTCTTTTCGAATAAAAAATGCTTACCTCAGGTGGTAGAAGCGAGTGAGCTAAATGCAACAATGCGCCGAGTAACACGGCTGCTCTGACGGAAATGAAAGTGTCAGACGAGACAATAGTCTCAGCTAGCGCTCTGTGTAAACCGCATTCCAGTAAAATGTACACTAATAACCCTAGATGCAATTCCGTAATATTTGGACAGTGTGATGACAAGGAAGGCAGAATGGTCCTACCCTCGGCCGCGACAAATCCTTCTGACAGTTTCCACGAGTTTTGAAAGCGACTTGGATCGACAGCCGCAAGCGCTACGTCAGGCTCATCTGTCCACGTTGGCAAAGGCAATCCCAATAATTCATAAAGTAGCTCTAAAACGGCACCTCTCACCTAAACAAATACAAAATAATTATATAAGTTATTTCATAAGATTTAATGCAAGTATTTGAGATATTTCCCGTAACGAAAATAACGAAAAAAATGTACCGCACCTCTAATTGCTCGACGTACAGAATATCCGAAATGGCCTTGAGACCCGAGTTCTCGTTTGGATGGCAAAAGTGTATAACACCCGAATAAGATCTGAGCACGCTTAATAGAGCATGTTTGCTGGCTGCGAATCGCTGATCCCAGTCCTCATTTGATCGCTCGAGGCCCACGGATTCGAGTTCGCAGTAAGGTGCAGCGAGGCACAATAAGGACACGCTGGTCCGCGTTTCCGGATTGCAGAGCAATCGCAGCAGTACGCCGACCACTGCTTCGGTGATGGCGGGACTCTGGCCGCTTGTGGCAGCACGAGCCAAAGTGCCTACTCCACCGCAGCTGATCAGTACATTTGAATTTAGAACACCCAGTTCGCAAAGCACTGCTAGGAATACTCGAAACGCTCGATCTTTTTCTTCCATACCTTTTAATTCATATTATTTTGATTAGTTTATGACTTTGAAAATGGTTGTAATATATTTATGAAAATTGTCGTTGATTGTTCCTAATACCTCCACGAGTAATGCTGATAAGTGATCTGGCTAATGTTGGACTAAAATGTTTTGGAGCGAGGACGAGTATTCTCCTGAGAAGTCTTAATGCTTGTATCCGTTCCATTTCATTGCGGATATTAATATCCATACTACGAGCAATGAAATATGGATACTGCAGTCTATTGATTGCTACTACATCCTGCTCCTTTTTGAGCATGTAACGTATTGCCCTGAGTGCAGCTGCTCTAACTTGTGTCGCTTGGTGAACCAGTCCCACACGTAGACTAAAAGACAATAATAATATTAATAATTGAAATCTAGCTTAATTATTTAATTATCACTATCATACAATGTTGGTATCTTACCAGCAATATAATTCATCTGCACTGTATCCATATTCCGGAACTTCAGTCTCAGTAACGAGTTTGACAATAGCATTAAGGTATGCCAATTTCTTAGCGTCGGATACCCCATGTCTCTGGCACAGGTTAGATAAAGCCTCTGTGATGTTCTCCTTGAAATCTGGATAAATTTAAAAATAAGTTCAAAGTCAGTCTTATACTAAAATATGATTCTATAAATAAACTTATGCTTATTTTTAATTTTCAATTACTAAATCTAAAATTAATATTTTCAAGAACTTTAATTACATTAAAGATTCTACAACAAGATATCTATTCATTACCGACAGCCACGTATTGAAATAAAGTCAGGTCCTCGACTGTACAACTATCAACAAACTTTGTAACAAGTTAATTATTGAGTTTCTGAAAATTGGAGCAGTCACCCAATTACACTTTTTCCACTATATAACAAAATGCCTAAAAATAGTTTCCCATTCAATTCTCTGCAGTTTCAAAACAAAGCTGACTCCAAACCCAAACTTTTTAAGATCACGCTTTAAAAATACCATTGTTAACAATATAGGCAGAAAAAACAAAAACAAGAGCGCGATATGAGAGTCTACATTGTAACTTGTGCACTTGACTGCTCTGAAAATACACGACATGTCGCGTTTTCTGATGCTCCTTGGAGACTCGGTACCATCGAGACCCATCGGTGCAAGGATACTCGAAAGCCACCGATTCTCGGAAGAAGCTGTGAAACGCAGGACTCTCTCAGCGGCAAGAAACCGGAGAGATTAGGATCCTAACCTTTTGACAGATCGAACTCCACGCAGTTTTCCTCCTGATCGTGCCTGTGACCTGTGAACGAAGCAGTTTAGCGTTAGAAAGCGAAAAAACACGGACGAACAAACAAAAAGATTTATCATTCAAGGACGTACGCCGGTGTGGAGTGTTCGAGCGAAGGCTGCGGTTCCAGATCATCCAGCTCGAGATTGCCATAGCTGCATCGGTCGCCGCGCCGGTACAGAGACTAGCGACGGCGAGGACGAGGATCCGGCTGGTGTTCGACGATGCCGGTGGACATCATCTCCGCTACCTGCTAACACTGCCGTCGCCTCTGCGGCGAAGACGTCGTCCCGCTGCTACTATTGCTGCAGATTATGATGAGGTTCACGCGCATACTACTGCCGCCGCGGACTGATGCACTATAGCACGAATAATCCAGTTTCGAATGAGGCATGCATGCGTTGTTGTCAGTTCACGACACCGTGAGACGACGCACCAATCAGCAGACAACGACAACTGACTGCAGTCTGCACTGAACACAGAACACTGAAGTCTGAACACTCTGAACTGCACTTATTTCGATGTGGCGGCTCCTGACGGCCAAATGCGTGTGTGCATCATCGTGCGCTGCGAATACGATACTACAAGTATACATATTACATATAGATATAGATTTGGGCTGGATTCGATTAGCTCTGTCTCGTTCTAGTGTAATATGTATATAGTATTATATTATGTTGTTAATATACCCCGGCCTACGTTACCGATGCAGACATGTGGGCACCCGGCACAGTGCGAATTATACTATATATGCACTGAATAAATAGGTCTGTTCCTGTTTCGTATGGCGTGGGATCAGGATATTTGCGGAATAGGCGGGAGGATAGCTGAGAATTTGAATATTACATTTATTTGATGGTGTTAAATTAGAATACTTACTTAATTTCTTTGATATAATAGCTATACTTTTATTTTTACATCAGGTACAAAATATCGACAACATTTACATTACATTTTTTGTGTGCATATGTACATACATACATACACATATATCACTTTTAAATAGCCTTTGATGTATGTACAATGTAGAAAAACAGTAGTGATTATCATCAATAATTAGAAAATATATTCATTTTGATTTTGCATTTTTAACGATTCTGTTATACTGTGTACTTATTATAATTTACTAACACTAATAATCATCAAAAAGAAAAAAATTAAATCAAAATTAAATTTGGTCTCAAGGAATGGGTATATTTCTTGCTGTGCACCATCTTGATATTGTTCGGATAGAAGGCAATGGCATCTTTTGTCTTAATAATTCTTCATAACCTCGGGTCCCACATTCTTGTTTCAACTTAATGGCTTTCATCATTGTTTTGTGAGACCAACTAGTAACAGATTTTGGATTATTATGCCTTAATTCAAGAGCTCTTATTTGGTCATCAGTAAAGACATCTGTTAAGTATGTTTTATGATCTATTTTTTCTTCTTTGGCTAATTGTTGTAGCTTATGATTTACCGATACTAATTTTTTTCTCAATGTATCGTTTAACTTTAGCTGTTTTAGTAACAGTTTATCCATTTTCTCAAAACGTTCATCTGCAATTTTTTTCGCTTCAGCTTTATTTAAAATGATACCTGTAGTTTGTGCTGTTGAAGTATCTGAGTCTGATTCTGATTCTTTTGTTTCAGTTGTATCATTAACTGATTCTGAATCGGTTATTTGGACTTTTGCTTTATGTATGCTTGAAGGTCCAGGAATAATTATTGGTGTTTTACTATTTGCCATTCTCAATTGATTTAAAATATCTTGAGGTTTTAAAATGCTAGTCAATGTAGATTGAACTACTTTTCCTTGACTGTTCAAGTTGTACACTTCAACTTGTACACTATTTGCAGAATTGGTTTCTTTTGTATCATCAGATGATAGCAATTTTAACGTTGATAATGAGTCTGTTGATCCAGTTGTACTTGCAACATTTATCACTGCTGGCTGTGAAACATCATTAGTCAAATTTGTATGCGGAATGCCTAATACTTTTGTCTCTTTGACAATGCGGTCACCAAAAATTGTTGGTACAGCATCACATTTCAATTTCTTTGTACCATCAACTCTAACTTTTTCCCACATATGAGGTTCAAAATGAGCCTGTAATATTATATTATTTAACAGTGCAAAAATTTTATTTTTAAAATTCATCTATTATATCACCAACCTCGCACAAGACAGCACTTTGATGGTATTTCCAATCTTTCATGTCCATATTTTTTATCCATTTAGCCATCAGAATAGGATTGTGACGTGGAAAACTGTTCATCTTCAATTTTTTTTTTGAAGAATTTTGACAGTTTCTGTATGAACACGGAGGCATGCTTGTTTGTTTAATTTAGATACTTTTCAATCCAATGCTACTAAAAAAAAATAACATTCATCAAAACTGCACTTATTTAAATAAATTATGCTAATATATTTTTAATAAAACTAATATTTTATTACGTTTAGAAACAAATTTATTAATTAATGATAGTGTTTTTGTTTACCTTCTAACGTGTATGTATATTAACTAAATGACTACGGTTACTCTATTCAAGAAAGCCAAGATATCATTCAAAAACCAAAGACATCATTTTTTTAACCGTTGTACATTAGCTTTTAAAAAAATGGTTTATCTCAATATTTTGTGGTTTTGTTGATGAAACTGAACAGTCAAATCTACATATATAGGCTTCTCGCTATATAAAATGGCAGCGACCAATCGGTCATCGGCAACTGGAGTTCCTACTTTCAGTAATATGTTTGTCACAAATGGTCATAGTTGATTTATAATGTTGTTGTGTTATCAAATATAGATTACTAACAATAGAATGGGTTATATTAAGTATAATGCGATTAACTTTTCCATTCATTAATAATTTGTGCATATTATATTGAAAACAAATTCAAAACTATAAAGGTATATAAATCTTGACTTTGTAACGCGACTTATCATAATGACAATACTGACAGGACAAACAAACCTATTTTTTTAAATTACTGTATTCTAAATATTAAAATTAAACATTATTTTCTTATTCTTGGAACGCATATCAATAAAAAAATTAATAAAAAATTACAAAAATATTAAGTGTAAAAAAATGTAAAAAAGCGTATAAGTAGCCAAACTATAAAATGAAAACTAATTAAATAATATACTAAAGTTATTAAGCTTTTTATTTTATTGTAATTTAAAATTAATATCACTTAACTTTGTTAGTTAGTTATAATAGGATCACTATATAATGGGAAAATACGTATATTCATGTTATATATGTATATGGACTTTATAATCAAGTTTTTACTTGAGTCAGACATCAATGTAGAATATAGGTTAGGTTTTTGTAAGATGGTTTCAAAATAAAGCATATATTTGGACATTTTTAAACTGTATATTTGAGTCTATAAATAAATCTGGCTTAATTGTTAAATACTATTTTGCTGTATCTATCATAAGTAAATTATTCATCATTCGGTATAATTTTGAATGATTTATTATACTTGTCAATATGTCTAAGTTACATATTTATAGGTTATAATAGTAAATTGTGTTTTTAATACAAACAAAACATTACACAATATCTTCTTCCTATCTCATCATTAAAATTTTAAACACTATTCATATTGACTTAATTTGTAAATTTTTAAGAATTATTTATCTTCTTTCGGTTTTGTAACTGCTAATATTTTTTTACATGTTTTATAGTTCAGATTTATTACAATGGTTCAACAAAATGAATTTCAAGCTGTGGTACTTGCTGGTGGCAAAGGTTCTCGCATGACAGAACTTACTGCAGGGAGGCCAAAATGTCTATTACCAATAGCAAATATGCCAATGATATGGTACCCACTGAAACTTTTAGAACAATCAGGATTTACAGAAGCAATTGTTGTTGTATCAGAATGTGTGAAATCAGATGTTGTTACAGCTGTTGATAAGCTTAATCTGAACATCAAAGCTGAAATAGTTGGAGTTGCAGATGCAGAGGATATAGGCACTGCTGATTCTCTTAGACTGATTCATGAGAAAATCCATTCTGACTTAGTGGTTGTATCGTCTGATTTGATTGCAAATATTGATTTATCCGAGACCCTGAACCTGTACAGAAAGCACAATGCTAGTTTGACAGCATTGATTCTTCAACCAGCTAAGACACCTCAAGATTTTGTGCAACCTGGCCCAAAAAGCAAACAGAAAGCAGAGAGAGATTTGATTGGCATTGATAATGAAACTGGTCGTATGGTCTTTCTTGCTTCAGCTTCAGATTTTGAAGAATCTATAAAAATGCCTGCAAAGTTATTGAAAAAGCATTCTAATTTCACTGTTTACTCAAAATTGTTGGATGCACATTTATATGTGATTAACAAGTGGGTTTTGGACTTTTTAGTTCATCATAAGTAAGTTTATTTTACATGTAATGTATAAATGGTATAAACTTGTAAAGCTAATTCAAAACCATTTTATATAGAAATTTTAGTACCCTGAAAGGTGAACTATTGCCGTACATAGTTAAAAAACAATTGGATAAACCCAAAAGTGTTTCTGAGGATAAAAATGCATCTGTTGTAAAAATGGATACAAAGAAGGATGTTTTTAGATTCGCATTAGAAAAACCTTTTGATGCGTTAATAAGAAGCATGTCATCTTTCAATGATCATGAAACAGATTTAGAAGACGCATATCACAATGACATCATTAAATGTTACGCTCATGTCATGAATGGGAAATTTGGACTGCGTGCTAATACATTACAAATGTACAGTTTGGCTAACGCAGTGGTAAGTAGTCACTAAGAATTATACTTGAAAACAAATCAAATCAATCGTAGATCTGAAATTAAAATTTTTTGTATTTTTCTCATAGGTGAATGATTGGTATGAAATGAAAAAAGAAGGTGATTTGCCATGTTCAAGCATTTCTCAAAATGCTACAGTAAAGAGTACACAATTACAAAGTTGCAGAATTGATGAAAATGCAATTGTCAGTGAGAAAACTTCTTTAAAACAAAGTTATCTTAGCAATAATGTTGTGGTTGAACCTAAAACAAGAATATCTAAGAGTGTTATTATGAACAATGTAACAATTAAGGAAAGGTAAGATAGAAGATTTTAATTTTTTTTCATGTCTAAGTTAAACATAAAAAAATATAAATTCTAACGAATTCCATTTCTTTTTTGTTGCAGATGTGTGATTGAGAATTGCATCATTTGCAATGGAAGCACCATTGAAGAAGGCACACAGTTGAAGGACTGCTTAGTAGGGGCACAGCATGTGGTACCATCTGGAAGTATCCACAACCGTGAAGTTTTGACCGATATTGATAGGCTAATGGAAATTTAATAAAAATATATATTTTTATTTTAAAGTTTACTGCAATTGTAATTATTACATCACTGATTATCTTCATTTTGTATATATATATATATATATATATATATATATATATTTTAGTTTGATTTTATAAAGATAATTGAAAGTTCATATAAATAAACCATTTATATTTTACAAAAATAAATTTTATTTTGATTCAAATCTTTTGAATTCTCGCGCAAGATAATTTACTAACCCAACTTGACATCCGGCATCCGGTCCTGATCGACTCGCGCATATCTCGGAGTTTAGTTCGGTTCGTTTTCACGTTCCCTTCGTCTCTTTTCCAAGTGCTCTTCGTGCAAGATGGTGAGGACAAATTTTCGCAAATAAAATCTAATTATTACACTGTAATCTCAATTCTACCGAACAAGCAAATACTGTCAATTTACTGAGAAAAGTTTGTATAAACTATACCCGTATATATTTATTGACCCAGAAACTTTTTTTTACAATTTAACAAGATAAAGTGTTTGATAGGTTAGAGAGCGATTGGTGTTTACATGCGCTCACTTTAGTAATTGTTGCCAGTAATATTGTTATTCATATTATTGGTGTTCGTAGTATCCATTTGTTTCGTAACTTTTTACCCGATTGATTACTTTATTTTGATCTTTTGAACAACTTTGAGAACTACAGTGTACTGGTTCTACTATGTGGTACTAGCAGTATTGTTTGATTTGGTGTAACTCAAATTGAGAGTGCTTGGGTGCATAGTGAAGTGATCATTAAATTTCAACAATTATTTTCAATTTACAGACGAAGGGTACATCGAGCTTTGGTAAGCGGCGCAATAAGACACACACGCTGTGCAGGCGGTGTGGTCGCAGCTCGTATCACATTCAGAAGTCACAGTGCGCACAATGTGGCTACCCCAGGAAGAAGATGCGCTCCTGTAAGTACTATTTTAATTACATATTCTTGGCAATATTCAGCTCATTATCATAAAAATCACTTAATTTTCAATACACAAAAGTTTGCTACTTCAATTACCCAATAACAATATCATATTTCTTAAGATTAATTTCATGTATTATAACCATGCATAAACTAAATGATTTTTTGTATAAGAGTTATGCTTTTGTTAAAAAAACTTCTGAAGCATTTATGTTAAAGTAAATACGTTAAAACCTGTTGATTAATCAAGACAGTAAAATGTGCTTCGTATTATTATTTGGAAAAAAGTTTTGATGATTAGAAAATAATGCAGTTTATCGGTTTAAAACTCAATTGTTGCGTGTTAGATTATTGATTGGCTTTATATTGAACTATATATATTTTGCTTTGAATATTACAGAGCAGACTTTAAATACTAATGGCAACAAAAATTAATTTTATTTTAGTTTTATTTTAATTGTTAATAATGTCAGATATAATATTACATTGAAAGTTTAGCTATGTATGATTTATTACCATGGATACTCTATGTAATTACAGTTAATCTACAGAAAATTTGATTACAAAAACTAATAAATTTTGTATTTGCTTTGTTCAACAGACAACTGGTCCATCAAGGCTAAGAGGAGGAAGACCACTGGTACTGGTCGCATGCGTACCCTGAAGATTGTGCGCCGCAAGTTCAGGTGAGGCTCATTTATTTATAAGTAGATTTATGTGTGACTTATTTTGAAGATAATTTATTCAAAATTATATTGAAATGGTCCATGTGTAGTGATTATTTCTATTTTATTATTTTGAACATAATTAGGAATGAAAAAAGTTAATTAATATTAAATTACTTATAATTTTGGTTTAGTGCAGCCTCGACATAAAATATTGATTATTGATGGTTAAACATTTTCTAATGTTTATATTTAAACAAAACAGAATCAAATTTAAAAAATTTTGTCATGACCTACCATAAAAATTTATGTTTAAAATTTTCCGCCATAATAAAGAAATAAACTGTCCAATAATACCTAACGATTGATCGAAGCTTTGTTTGAATCTATTTCTAATTCTTTTTTTATTTTTTACAGGAACGGATTCAGGGAGGGACTACCGAAGCCCAAGGCTGTTGCCGCCAAGTAATTGTAACGAACTTGTTTAAATAAAAAAACCTAAGGTTTTTGCTAAAAAAATCGCAACCAAACTTTCTTTTCATTGAATTTCCCGTCACTTCTTTATCCTCATCCTTTGCAGCCTTGGTCAAAGCTAACTCTCCGACTCAGCTCCAGTCTGTCGACTTTGGCATTATGTCAGAACGACGTACTTATATATCTCTATAAAACTCGACAATCGAAGCATCTAAGTCTTCTATAATCAAAGCTTATCTGCGTAATTTACAAGCGCCTAAGACAGCGACGGATAGCTTACTCACAAAAGAAAAAGTAAATAAAAGCAGTAAAGTTGCATTTTCGTCATCAGCGGAATTTTGCGCGCAAACGTATTTCATTGTTTTGATTTTCGAACTGTTTAATGCCAAATGCGCTTTAATCGCATTATAAATAAACGCGTGACAGAACTTGTAATTAAATCGAGATCGACTTGTTCTATTCTTATTCTGATATTTTTTGTTATTTTTACAGTAAAGATGATTTGGCAAAAATAACGTTCATTAATAGCTCCAAAAAAAAGGATAAATGTCTTAGGACCTATATTCCTCTACAGTGTTGTCTTTTCAAACTTCACAATAGATTCGATACATTCCGCAGCTTATAGTAAAGTATAAGAAAATCCATTGTTACAAAAATTATCAACAAACAGGCAGAGTACGATTCCTAGAAGTGCTTTCGATCCTATAAAGCGCGAACATCGAAAGTACTCGATCAATCCAAAAGTCAACCACACGCGCGAAAATCTGCAATAACTTGTACAAATTTGCATTCGGCCGATACCTGCAAATATCCGCATTCAAATAGAAGACCCAACTCTCAGTGCATCGCCGTCTTCGACGCTGCACTGCATATATTATAACATATATCTATATGAATGCAGAGAGAGAGAGAGAGAGAGAGACGCGTCCGTTGGCGCGGCTATTTAAACGAGGAGCCGCGGCGACGAGTCACCAGTCTTCCGACAGCCGCCAACGAGATCGAGATATAGGAGCTCGAGTCAGCGTGAGAGCCGCGCCGTCGATCGGTATAGAGAGCGAAAGCCGATTTTCACGTGCGCATAGGAGGAGAGCAGAGGGACTTATACTCGCTCTCCCCTTCATCGCAAGCCGGTGCGGAAAGTTATGCCACTTTGCTGTCAACCGACCTCCCGTTTGCACAAGCGCCAGAGAATCAAGAAGTTTATTAATTACCTCAGTCAGGGAGGATAAGACGCGAAGACCGATAACAAGCAGACAGTTGTGTCCTTTGGGTGTAACAAGCTTTTTTGGATACATACTTCTGCGAATTTTGGTCGCTGCTGTTTTTCAAAGTAGCTCGAATTTCTTGGCTGATATTTGAGTTCTCAACGTTTCTTCGAAGAACGAGTACTTACTTACACTGCGTGGAGCTGAGAGTGAAATAGATCATGGGCGTCTTCAGTAAGATGTTCGGTGAGTAGAAAAATAGAAAATATGATTTGCTAGAGATTGCAGAACTTCATTCGCTTGGTTCGTGATTCGGTGAATAACTAAAATTAAATTTTGGCACTGCCGATACTAATGTATGACGTAAAACGACGCGCGCGGAAGCGATGTCGTGCAGTTTTCTATAAATAATCTCTCCTTGTCGGGAAAATCTGTTTTCACGAGAATCAACGCTGGGAAAACGATGTAAACAAGCGAATATGGCGCAGATTCGATGTAGGTATACGTCGCGCGGCTGACGTGATCTGCGGCGTAACTACTTTTTTACTACTGCGAAGTGAGAAATTTACTTTGTCGCGTTTTTCAGATGTACAGCATGACCATACTTTTGATATTATTAAAATCAGAGTATATACTAGTGGATTCGACATTTGGAAATAGTTGAATTCAAATATTGACACGATTTCATTCTTATCTGAAGTCCTGAAAGGTCGTCGTTCTCAGTGTTGCTAATCGTTCCAAGTAAACTCTATTATGGTGTTCTTCTTTATCACATCAGCTAAAGTCGCGCGCAGTTGTCAACATTCCCTCTAATACTGCCTCGTAAAAAATAACAATACACGAATTGGAACCAATCGTTTCTCTCAATGAACAGGCAAATACCTGCTGCTCACGAATACCTTGAGCTGCGGCATGATGATGGCCGCGGGTGACTTGATGCAGCAGCGCAGCGACTTCCTCAAAAAGCACTTGACGAAATCGACAGCGGCGAACGAACAAACAACGAACGTCTTGTCCCAGCACACGAAGAAGCTTGCGAATAGCCTGGACGACGAGTTGGAGAACCTCCAGAGCGTCGTCCGAATAGTCGCTAAGAACGAGGCACCGGTCGCGGCCAACACGGCCGACGGCTACGACTGGATCAGAACGCGGAACATGGCCACCGTGGGTCTGCTCCAGGGCCCCTTTCATCACTACTTCTACGCCGTTCTCGAGAAATTCGTGCCCGGAAGAAGCGCTGTGTCGATCGTTAAGAAGACATTGCTGGACCAGAGCATCGCCAGTCCTACGTGTCTGGGGATCTTCTTCTTCGGACTCGGTGTGATGGAGAACAGGAACCTCAAGGAGATCAACAGCGAGGTCAAGCTCAAGCTCGTCGACACTTGGAAGGTTCGCATTGAATTATGTAATTGTAATCGCGTTACACGACGCGATTGCCGGTTGGTAGATAAGGAGATATTCTCGTATCAGAGATTTTAAATACCTGCATTATCTAAGTAGTGGCTTTTATCAAACGAGCAGCTGATCGAGAGCTTGATTTTTCCCCCAAGCCCGCGATATATCTTCGGGAAATGCAAGGATTCGTTGTGATAACGAGAAAATTGTCTTTGTTCCTAGGTGGACTGCATGTTCTGGCCTCCCACGCAGTTCATCAACTTCATGCTGATACCCCTGCAGTATCGGGTGATGTACATCAACTTCATGACGATGATCTACGACATGTTCCTGTCGTACATGAAATACGTGAGTTTCAATCGAACGGTTTGTTTTAATAAATGTTTGAGTATGAGTATACGAAAATAAAATGCTCCTACCCTTTTGTGCCCCAGGACGCAGAATTCGAGTGAACGAAATCCAATCAGAAAACAAAGAGAATAAAAGGAGGAACTGCAGCGACGCTGGTCAACGTCGCGCTCGAGTTCGCAGAGCCAAAATTTTCCAAAACGTCCGCAATTATCAGATGAGAAGATAAGATGTTCTACGCATCGGAAAAGTCTCGAAGACATCGTCATCGCAGGATCGCACTGTGGAAGGTTTTTCTCCAGAACATTCCGTGCTTGGAAAGTATTTCGAAAATTCCTAATCAGATAAAGGCGTAAGAAGACAGTTAGGAGAGGAGGAGACACGAAATCGACTGTACGGGACAACGAGCTTTTGAGCTGCGTGTCTCGTGATTGTATGAAGTAAAGCAAAAATTGTAAAATGACGCACTGACACAATATGTACTTTTTTATCAAGAAACAATGAAGATAAATAATTTTTTTATACTAATTATTTAAACGAATTAATTGCGTTAAACGTCCCTCGATACCTTTATTCTTATGTCTTCTATTGAACTTTCCTAAAATAGTATTATAAATACAACAGTTAGAAAAGGAATAGTTGCCTGATCTACTGGACATTAGCAAAAAAAAAAACACTACTTTTTCTCTAGAAAAGTTAAAAATTTTTAACCGCATGCACAAAAGCTACTTACTTATCTGTTTACAGTCTCATTTTTTTGCATCTTTCCAGTCTATACTGTTAATTGTTTGTTCTATGGATTAAGGCCTTTCTGATAAACTTTCTAAACGAACAAGCCATTTTTATAGCTTTGTTTTTATTTTTCTGAAATTCCTATACACGCACGCGTATATGGCACAAGAAAAAAGAACATGATACTTTAAGCTTTTAAGCGCGCATCGTGTGTGTGTGTGTGTGTCATATAGCATACTGAATTGTCGATATAAGCATCTGCAAGTTTCATTTCTTCATATATTCAATTCATCTGCTATAAATATCTGCTATACTTATTTCCGCAGCTTAAGACGATTAATTAATCTATTTATTTATATACCTTTTAATAAATGATTAATCCGAATAAAAACAATAATTCATGTATACATACAATCAGCGGTATATAGGGTTGTACCTATATTTCTAACCACGCTGCACTTAAGATCTTGCGATAATTCACGTGCACAGAAGATGCGTATATCAGAATTTATTCGATATCTTATTGTATAATGCAATAATGAACCAGGATAACAAAATTAAATAACGAGTAGATCGTTTCAACGCAATCTGATAATCAATAAATCCATCAAAGATATACGAATTGAACCTTGAACTTTTTTACACACTCCCATTTCAAAAAAAGAAAAAGCGTATAGCGCCTGCATTATAATCATGCGAATCTTTATCCCAGCTTCGAACCTATACTATATAGCCTCTCTCCTTATATACATCACACTATCTAATCGTCCTCTAATCGCTTTTCCTCTCGCGAAAAAAGAAAACCCGACCGATAAACCCATCGGCGCCTCGTCGCACGTGAGTTTGCGCGAATATATAACAACAGTAGGCTCTGCTCTGCAGTGTACGTGACTCCCTCGCTTATTGTTTATCTCGCATTTATAAAAGCCGCTCTCGAGTCTCGCTTCGTCGCGAGACTCGCTCTCTGTTTGACGATCGGCGACAGGCTTACTTATAAAATTCCCACCGCCGCTCGACGCCAGATAGCAAACATGCATCTGTTATTGCACACGTAAATATAAACAACGCGCGGCGCTCGACTTTTATCAGCTCTATCTCGTGCGCGGCTTATTGCGAATCGCGTGCTGCGAGAGCGTCTTTTGCGATGCAGTTGTTGAACTGGCGCTAGGAACTTTATCGCTGAATATATAGCGAGATTATTGAGTTGAGGAGATATATGTATATATGCGCTGAGGAATGCAATAATCACCTTGAAGGTTCTCGATTCGAAATTCGGATGACGCGTACTGGGAATCGCTATAATGACTTTTGGGACTCGAGATAAGGAAGAAAAGGAGGCGATGAGACTCTCCGCTTCTTGACCGATATAATATATTGATGTGCCTAATCGGTCGAGTTTTTTCGGGGCTGATGAGTTTGTTACGTGGGAAAGCGGAATTTTCGTACGAATATTAACTACCTCTGTGCGTTGGAAGGTTTTTTCTTTTTTTGGAGGCAGCGTTGATGACTTGTTGGAGGAACGACTCTATATAACAGAGGTGTCTATGCACGCGACACTTTTGAAATAACTATTTTTGTCGGATAGTTGGAAACGCGGATGCGCAGTTGGCATTGTGATATTATGTACAATTCTCGAAAATTTTTTTTTATATTTTTTAAAAATTTCACTTTTTATTATTATTTTTTATTTTTACAATATTACGCGGATGTACGTTGTAAACTAACAATGCGACCGTGTGTCCACTTTACTGCCTAAATGGAATGGCGATTGTTGCTTGTATTATTAGTAAAAATTGACGATGACTATAATACGGTGTTTATATAACTTATTAGACAAACCAAACACTTTTTTCTTTTATTATTCAGTCGGCGACGCTTTGTTAAGATAAGCTTGTTATCCATATAAAAGTATAGCATGTATGTCCAGAATGTTCTTTTATTATAAACCTATATATGACGAAAGTCGATTTAAATTGTCGTTTATGGTATCAAAATTCAAAGGGAATAATTTAATAAAATAGTATAGGCGCGCAAGATATAATTTTATTATTGTATCATGTTCCCATGTATTCGCAGTAATTCATATTGAATATAGTACAATGAATTTAAACATCAATGTTTACAACTTTCTCAACAGTTTTTTATTAATACACAAAGAATAATTGGGTCTAAAAAAAGTGTGTTAAACAGAATTTGTTTTTGCTTTCCTGATGGAGATAATGCAATTCGATAAGACTGTTCAGCTCGATCTCGGTGCTTTATTTGTTTGGGGATTGAAAATTCTTTCCTATTGTGCGATGAATTTTGCTGTTTATTTGTTTGATCTTGATTGGGAGGATTTTCGTGCGCTTACGGAAAAATACCAGCGATGCGTCAACTTGCATACCTTTAATTGTTATTGCCTTAATCATAAAATGCCGTGCACTTTTTCTACCGTATTCTCTACCATTTGTAAAGTAATAAACGACACGCGACACATTATACAAATATTTCAAGATTATATATATATATATATATATATATATATATATATATGGCTTTGCGATATCAATAAAATACCGATTGAGTAATAGGCTCATTGTATTTTGGAGACAAATATTAAGATATATGTGTCAGGCTATATTTACATTTTTTTTGTGAGGCATGTCAAGTTGATATTATATTTATATTATTGCGTATATAATCGTATTCGAGAAAACAATAAAACTATCTATTATTTCCTGAATTTCTATACTGTAAAGATTTAATTTCAGTTAAATGAAATGAAAGACATGTTATAGGTTTGAATACATTAAAATTATGATTAAACATTATACTGGAAACAAAAAAGAGAAATCGCAAATAGATAAAAAGTTCGAGTCAATCACCTTATTTCGGAGTTTTTCTATGAACTTTAGAACACATGCTACATAATAGTATAGGTTATTATATAGGTATGTTAAAAATACGTTTTGCGAAGGTTTCTGACAACAAACGAAACTGTATCTGTTTGGATTTAAAAACAGTCGTATATCGGATATCCACATTATCGTAAAAATATAGACTCATTTTGAAAACTCTTATCTTGTTACAAGAATATTTTCCCGGCCCATATTGTTAATATAACTGATGTGCATGCGATAAGACACCTAATGCGCATAAAATCTTGTCAATCAAACCACGTCATCCAGAATCAATGATGACTTTGTACAGAACACCATTATAGATGAAGTATTCACAATTGTGCGTGAAAATTCAAACTTCCACGTGCAGCCCATGTCTGTTGTATCATCTCAAGAAAGGCGATCAACATTCGAAACACCTTGATCACTTTATACCGAATACTTTTAAAGATTTTAACATTTACACCACACTGCTCTTCGTAAATACAACACCAGAACAGTATTGTCACTGATTCTGCGACTGAGTTGTCCAGCTCACAAATTTTAGGTTTGATGTAAGCTAAATTATCCTCTACGAATTAACAATAATGTTAATTTTTTGATCTTTCTAAAACGAACTGCGTGATATATCCTTTAGTCGAATTAAATATATTTTATGTAATATTTATACAGACCGATCGGACACACGTGTAGAAAACTTTGGCGGCAGTTTCAAAGCGCATGCGCCTGCGCAACCCGCTGCAATTCAAGTGCACCTTCTCTATACATAACATATCGCAGCCTGCAAAGCATGAGTAAGAAAAGAGCTGGTAAAAGCACTTCACTGCGAGCGCTTATATTACATTTATCTCCGGAGCTCGCGCTGTTATTTTTATTATGATTTTCGAGCGCCAGGTGGCCATATGCACAAGCTTGTTTTTATTATTATTATTATTATTATATATATATATATATATATATATATATATATATATATATGTGTGTGTGTGTGTGTGTGTGTGTGTGGATGTGTGGGTGTGTGTGATGCTCGCTCCAATGCGGCTCTCGCATCCCGGCTGTTGCTGCTGCTCATCACCGCCATTACAGCGATAAATGTCACTTTATACATCTCTTCTCGATGATCCGGTATATGCTTTTATACCACGGGTTACCATACTCTCGCATAGTTATGCATATTATAGGTGAACTGCAGTGAACTATAGGTACAGTAATATCGAAAAACGCGCGCTTTTTCAGTGTAGTTTCCCGCCCCCTAAACTCTCGTTTTCAAAGTCAAGCGGAAGAGGCATTACACGCGCACGGACAGGTGAAAATAGTATAGGTACAATCTACCTGGCAGTAGCAGCTGCTGTCCTAGGACCGGGAATAGCATTTGGCATCTTCCGAGAAACAAGAGTCAGAGGGAGCGAGAGGTATGTGCGCATTATACTACAGCGTTGTATAACTCTGTCTCTTTTTCTCGCGCTTGCGGTCAACTGAAGCGGCGGTCGGGAAAAAGGATATATAGGAAAAGAGAAGGAATCTGTATATAATTGTTGTGACGTTAGAGATTAATGTTTTGTTGATTTTCTCTTAGAAATTGTAAGCGTTTTATAATCTTTCGTTATTGTTTATGTTGTCACATTAGCTTATTAGTTATTAATTAATTGTTATTCAAGGAGCCAATTTAGTATTAATAATTTTAGGATGCTTAAATATCCCACGCTTGTAATTAAGTCTGTAGATATTAGTACATATAATAGCATAAAGATAAAATTGACATACCACATGCACACAGTATTAGCAGTTTGAATGCAAACCTTCCCTCTCGCGCAACCATCGATTAAAATAAACTTCATTCTAACGAATATCCTTACAAAATAGCAATTGCAGGATCGGCCTAACCACCGCATAAAGGACGCCGAGAGAAGTGGCGTTGTAAAAGCAGCCTAAAATAAAAAGGCGCCACTGCCGCGCACACATCATCGCTCAGCTACACTGCATTGCATTCTCTCTCTTTCTCTACCGCCGCCGCATCTGAAGAGAGACAGAGCTAGCGGCGCGTCTCTCCGAAAAAATTGTGTCCGCGCAGAGAGCGTGCTGTGTGTGTCCGTCCGTACGTCCGTCGTCTCTCTCTACGCCCGGCAGAGCAGCTGCAGATCAGCATCAACAACAACGCGCGGCCTGCAGAGTACAGTAGTTAGTGCGCATCCTCCTTCAGTTCGGTTTGTTGTATACACACACATCGCGTCAGGATGTCTTCCAAGAGGAAACCCGCGAGCAAGAGCAAAGCCAAGAGCAAGTCGCGCAAGGTCGAGTACGACGAGGAGGACATCTCGAGCGAGCACGACTCCGAAGTCGAGGATGCCGAGCACCAGGAGAACGCCGACGGTGAGGACGCCGCCGAGGACGATCTCGCCGACCTCGCCAGCATTCCCGAGCTTCCCGCGCCAGAGGTACGTCCTGCATATACGTGTTACTTATTATCCTTCTTCCTCCTTTCTTTCGCGCGAGCGTCGCCGCCGCCGCGGTTATCCTAACGGAGCGTCCCTTTTTTCCCGATGCACGAGCCGTTATACACGCTATATGCGCGCCGCTTGGGAGATGACGAAGCGCGTTGTGTTGTTTCCTGCGGAATGATGCATTATTCCACTCCTAAATGGAGTTGCGAATTTGAAGGTTACGTTTTTATAATTCGAACTGGTTGTGGCGGTTATTTTTGGTTTTCGCCTGTGTGTGCTGTACGCGTACGCACACGCTGTACTCGACAGCCAAAAGAGCGAGAGAGAGAGAGAGAGAGAGAGAGAGCGAGAGAGAGAGAGAGAGAGAGACGGAGATATACGGGCCGCGTATATGCGAGCATAGAGAGAAAGCCGCGATGGAATTATGCAATTTTTCTGCTATCGAGCTGGCATTTTGCAGCAGATGTGAGATTTTCTTGCTACGTTCGCTATACATGCCGTATATCATGTTCACTATATTTTTCTTCGTTAGCAATTTGTTGCTCGCTCTGTTTATATACTCCCTGTACTTGTTTCATTTTTTGTTTTTTCTCGTTTTTCGCGTATAAATTACAATATTCTTTCTTTTTTCGTTAATATCCGGGATTGGCTGTGATGTGTTTTGTCACTTCTTTTCATTGTGGTTGACTTTGTACAATGACAGGTGTTGGTACATGTACTCTTTGTGATTACCTCATATTTGTCCCTGCATTGCTTATGAAGTTTATGACTTAGAGTTTATATGTTTAGCAAAGTTTCATTCTTTAATGTTGATATTCATTGAAATCAAATAAAGTTCAATAACTTAATCGATTGTTTATACATTTTAGGGAGGATGGGGCAAGGCTGGAACATTGCTGATGTGTGGCCTGACCAACTGGGACATAGCCGGGCGAAAGGCGCCACCAAAAGGAGCAAAGGCTAACATTGGTCGTAGTTTATGGACTCCTCACACTTTTAAGAATTTGAACGGAGCAAGAGTAAGATTGGTAGCCTCAGGACCTGCTGCATCTCACAGTGTGATTGTTACTGAAGATAATAGATGCTTAGTATTTGGTAGAAATGATAAAGGTATTTGCATTTTCACTACATACTAAATAAGTTATCGAATCATGAGTATGAACAACAGTTGAACAATATTCAATATTATTTTAGGTCAATTGGGACTTGGTGACACAAAACGTCGAGATGATCCCACTGAAGTAGAAGCATTGAAAGGACATACAGTTATAGGAGCAGCTTGTGGACGTAACCATACGCTGTTTCTCACTAGTCGTGGTATCGTATATGGTGCTGGGGCTAACAATTTGGGCCAGTGCGGAGTTGGAAAGACAGATGCTATGATTATTACTGCAACCAAGGTTAAATACAGTGGCCCCCCTATTGTAAAAGTTGGATGTGGGGCTGACTTCTCCATGATCTTAGATGTCAAAGGTAATTATCAGACGTTGCTTTATTGATTTTGATGTATGATCACATTAATTAACTTGGACAATCAATAGGTGGATTACACTCCTTTGGAACACCAGAATATGGTGTACTGGGTCACAATACGGATGGAAAATATTTTGTAACCAGTACAAAATTGGCTTTTCATTTTGAAAAAGCGCCAAAGCGAATCGTCATCTATGTCGAGCGAACCAAGGATGGCCACATCACGCCTCTGGATGGCGTAGAGATCACAGATTTCAGTTGCGGGTATCAGCATGTGGTGGCTATCGACAGCAAAAATCGCTCCTTCTCTTGGGGTTTCGGCGGCTTTGGTCGTCTCGGTCACAACGAACAGCGCGACGAGCTCGTGCCTAGGCTCATCAAGTATTTGGAGCCACCGAATCGAGGTGCTAAAGCCGTCTTCTGTGGCAGCACCTTCAGTTTGGTCTTGAATGTGCACGGTACTATGCTGTTGTTCGGACAGGCGAAACGTACCGGCGAGGCCAACATGTATCCAAAGCCCATCCAAGACTTGTCTGGATGGGATATAAGATGTGTGGCTTGTTCGCAGACCAGCGTCGTTGTTGGAGCTGACGAATCGGTAATAGCTTGGGGATGCAGTCCTACATTCGGTGAATTGGTAAGTTTATTATCAAATATTAACTCTGACCTTTTCATTTACTGAATAATAAACAAGTATAATAATCAAAATTATTGTAACAGGGTTTTGGTGAGATGCGGAAATCCTCCACTACACCAATGGAAGTAAAGGCCTTGGAAGGTTTGTACATCACAGCTGTCACGTGTGGACTCTCTCATACCTTAATGATCTGTCGAGATGAATCTGAAGAAGAGAAGGCTAAGATTGAAAAACTTCAATCATATTCTGTTTAATGTGACAAAACAACGAAAAAGCATTGCATTGAAATAATTATACTTTCCAATTTTGTATACTGTTCAATGAGGAATTGATTGATCCGAGCAGGAATTCTCTTTTAAGCTGCAAAGAATAAACGATGGAGGGTATTATTTTATTTATGTTTTTTTTTATGAGGAGAGAATTAGATAATTTTTCTTATGCCTGATTCTCTACTTCTCCATAGATCTCAAAATTGATTTGGCGTACAGATGATGCTCTCGCTTTTAATTTTTAACTTTGAAATTGTATGTTATTACTAGAATGTTTTAATCATCAAAGCACTTTCCATTAACTCTTTTTTAATCAATCGTTTTCCGTAGAACTTGACATTATTGTTAGGGTCTGAACATCTTAATTATTTACTGTTCACTTTTTATAAAACGTCCATGGACTTACTACTTCTCCACTTGTACTTCCACTTTACATACTTAAAAATTGCGCGGAGAAACTTTGATTATCGGAAAAGGCCGTTATTTTATTAATAGCTCAAGATATAGACAAACAAATAGAGGCAAACATATATTTTGATACGTTGCTATTTTATTAAGATTCGCTGCAACATTATACCAGACAAGTGTACGGCAAAATGTGCTGGATACTGATTTCGCATTTTATATTTTTCAATCTTGAATTAATTGAAAGAATATTTGATCATTTCAAATATTTTTACTTATTATTTAAATGGATGTATCACAATTTTATAAATATAGTCATGAAAGTGTATTGTAAATAGAAAAGAAATAGAACAATACTTTGTGTTAAAATATTACAAACAGATTGTTGAACTGTTTGTAACGTCACAGCAAAATATTGTTTTAAACTATTTACTTTTCACGTTATAACTATATCTGTACATTTGTTGCCACATTAAGTAGAAAAGTAAAACAGTAAATGTAAAGCTAGAATGGAAAATGTCGAGTGTATTTATAATGTTATTTTGACAAGTGAAGAAATAGTCCAGAACTGATCACTAGTCAAAATATTAATGTAAATATTGTAATCATTTTTCAAGCATTATGCAACGTGTATATTTGATAGACTTCTCAACTGTAAATTTCCTGTGATGATAAAATTTAAACTGATTGGTAATAAGACTTAAAATATTTATAATTAATAAAATAAGTCAATTTATATTTAAATAATCTAAGATAAAACCCAGCATAGCTTGATCGTACCTTGCAAGTAAATATTAACATAGAATGTTTTCCTTCACATACATATTATATTAATAACTACAGAGCATGAACTTTTTAGTAAAGCATTTATTGTTGCCTATTATATTATTATACAGGGCAGGATAAAATTTACCAACTTTGGGGAATAAAGTCTGAAAGTGTTTTAGATAATGGCCATAGCTAACTGTACTATTGTAACTCCGTGGTCAACGCATACGTGCAGTATCTGATGCAAATGTTATACATTTTTCAATCGCGTTTTCACTTTGGAAAACAAATTTACATGTGGTATCCGTGCTCGAGTTGCGATTACTCGAACAGTCTTCGATATAATAATTGTAAGAGATCAACATTTTTTTCTTAATTTTGTGATCAAGGATTTTACACAAATTTAACACTGTACACTTATACTGCTGAGATGTACTGCGAACGTCTTTTGCATTGTGATGTTCTTACATTTGTTCATTCCAATAACTGCTCATATTGAGTGCTATTATTGCGCTCGGAATATTTCCAATTGAAATACTATGTGACAAATGTATGAGACTCATTAATAATTACAAAATAAAAGAATTTTCTACAAATTCATGCACTTTATACAGATAACAAAATTTATTTATTTTCCCATACTTAAAAAATACAAATTTAATTTATATAAAAAAAATAAATGAGTTTGAAAATTCTCTCAATTTATTTGTTTCTCATTCACATCTATGAAATATTACGAGATATTGCAGATTCACTTATATTTGAAGGAAGTGCTGAAAAATATTGAACATTGGTACAGCACCATTATTGTTGATGATTAAGTACTTAATATGTTTTTACAGTGACATAGCTGCTATGATGCATTTTCTCATTTATGAGTGTCTTTCTTCTCGCTCTAGCGTTTTTTCCTAATAAATCAACGAATAACGAACATTTTAAATTTATTTTTACTAGATTTTTAATGATAAAATCATATTATTACTAAGAGCTTAAGATCTTTTTTATCGGTAGCATCAATAACGAAATCGATCGTTTCTTCTTTTTCTTTGGAAGTAATATTGTTATATTTCCATCTAAGTAGTTGACAAGCAATGTAGTGAATAGGATTTGTTGGATTATACTTCAGTGTTTTACTCAGTGCCCAAGTCAAAGGAGCCATTAAATTTTGTCTGAAATTAACATTAAATGTACTATTAAATTCTAAATATTCAAGACTGATGTATACATTTTACCTCAGATAATTTTTTCTATTTAAAATTTTATTCTTTTCACATTCATCGAGTTCGGCTGCATTACTGGAACTACTATTTACCAACGTTGTGTTTGATTGTGAACATGAATCTAAGTCACTTTCTTTTTCTTCATCTGAATTCCAGTTATAAACTAAGATCTTAACCATATTATTTTGCAGTTATAAGGGACAATCAAATGATAAGTATATTAAAATTTAAAATTTATTTAAAAAATTACTTTATCAATATTAAAGCATTCTTCGATATAATTTTTATTGTTGTAACCTTCATAACAAGACATTTGTAAAGTCTGATTTTATCTTTCCAAGAGTTTTTGTTATCAATGTTAATGCCCACTAAATTTAACACTTCTTGATAGTTTTGAATTGCTGAATTAATTAAGTTGTGAATTTTGGACTATCTTTGGGAAGAAACAAGATTGCCAAAAAACATGCTCAATTGTTTAAATAAAAAATAAATTAAAATGACTGACAAACAAATGAAGATAACGAGAAGTTTAAGGTAATGATTGACAATTTAGTTGAGAAACCACTTTATTTACAAATAAATATTTTACAATGTTTTCTGTACATGAAATTCACTGCATATTACCAGTCTTAACATAGCATGTTTCATTGAAACATTTATAATATCACGAGCATGATTGAAGATACATAAAATTCGTAAAATTATTAACATGTTTTAGCTTATATAACAACAAATAAATGTTGTCATACAATATAACATACTCTTCAATTGTAATCAAAGTTATTGCAGCAAATGTAACATACAAAAAGCTACAAAAGTTTTTATAACAAACGCTTCTTTTACTGTTTTTTTTTATGTTACTTGTGTATCCTCAAATGTTAAAAAGTGCTGTACTAATTAATATTGAAAATGTTAAAATTTTAGTTACTGAAATATCATGTTGAAGGCCGTCTATAGGTTTTTACATTTTTTATACGTAAGTGCATATTCTAAATTCATACAAAAAATTTCAAGTTGAAAACTAGGTCCTAATAGAACTATAGTTGCTACTTTACAGTAATTAATTTTTAAAAAATATGCAGAAACTATAATTAGTTAAATAAAGTACACAATATATATATATATATATATATACACACATATATATCTTGTTGATAAGCGATAGTGTATTAAGGTATGCCCAGTTCAAAATATGCAATAAATAAATTCTTGCTATCATTTCAGCTTGCACCGCAGCACTTTCTTAGTGGAGATAGATTAAATTAAACTGCAATAACAACTTGAATATGTATTCTCCGGCTCGTAATCGTCAGTTAGTTGCATTCCCCTTCTTCCCATCCGTTGTCTTGGACCACCAGCAGTATTTGCACCGTTATACGTCTTGTAAGAATATGTGTCCCATAAACCTGGTGTTTGAATGATCTGTAAAAAGTATAAAATATTTTGTAAATTGTTTCATAATGACCTTTCGCGCTTACTTAAAATTATTTGAACTGATTAATACCTTTTGTACAAGTTCCTCAAAACAACATTTCACACCATCTGCAGTTTTGGCACTACTTTCAATGTAAAGTGTCTGATGTCTTCTTGCAAATTGCAAGCCTTCTTCGGTAGTGACTTGTCTATCTGGAAGATCAATTTTATTGCCCACTACCATCTTGACAATATCTGTCTTGTTGCAGTATGTATGTAATTCATTGAGCCACATATCTAACTTTGTGAATGTGCTTCTGTCCGTAACGTCATACACTAAAATAGCTCCTTGACCATCCCTATAATAATTAGGAGTTAATGTGCGGAAACGTTCTTGTCCAGCAGTATCCTAAAGAATTATTTCAACGGAATTAGCATTGAGCCACCAATAAAACGTGGAAATACTTTATCTAAATACAACAATATAATACAAACATACCCAAATTGCTAGTTTCACAGTGTTGCCGTCGATTGTGACTTTCTTAGACTTGTAATCCATTCCCACAGTGTTCTGTATATTGTCATGAAACTCATCTTCCGTAAACCTCAGTAGAATACTGAAAAGAAAAACAAATTAGTCTTTGAAACAATATGCTAAATGCATGTCAACACAAATTATTAAACACATATAGCAACATAAACGTTCAAAAACCTTGAGAATAACCTTAAATTTCAGCATGAGAAGCAATAAAAAAACAGAACAATTGAGTCGCAATTCGTGACATCATCAAGCGAATTTTTTGCCTTGTACGGAAGAAAAATAGAAAGTCAACTATAAAAAAGTGCGCTACAACGTACCTGGATTTTCCGACATTGGTCTCGCCTATCATCAAAATCTTCAGTATCGTCAAAACGTCGTCTTGCTCCATGGCGACCTTGGATAAACACTACCTACGACGACGAGTAGCTATATAAGTTTTTACCAAATCACAGCCTACACTTCTGATGGCTAGATGATTCGTCGATATATAAGTAAACAGTGTAACACTTCTCGGGAAGATTCTCGCGCATAAATTTCACACGATTTGTTCTGTCTATATAGGTGCGGATTTTTCAGGTCTACAACTGTAGAAGGTAGACACGAAGTTAGAGATGATAAAAGAGGAAATCATCAACACACAGTGATCCGATGCGTCATGCTTTTTCCCCTCTCACTATACTCGCGAACACTAGAACGCGACTGCTGAATGCTGATGTTCGCGGCGCAACGAATTCAGATGGTCATAAGCATTAAGCGTCAGTCGTCAGATCCACTTTCGGGAATCCAGCTGATCGACTGCAGATGGCGCTGTCGTCACCTTTTGGGCATTTAAATGTTACAATGCAGGGTTTTCACATATTGTGTGTCTGTGTGTGCGAGTGTGTATATACATATATATATACGTGTGCTCCGAAAAGGTTCATTGATTGTTGCTTCGCCAAGTTAGAGAGTACTGCAGTGCGTATGTGCGGTTTGCTGTTCATTGTACGTTTATTTAAATTAAAGGTGTTTTTCGTTTTGCTTTAGCAACTCTCGTTAGTTTATATGGAAAATTGGTAAACATTATACCGTTACATCCCTGTATACCATATAATTAAAACGATTTCTAGTATCATATTACCGTCTACAATAACGTTAACCGATGAAAAAAAGCACGAGGAAAGTTATCGTCAATAAACGCACAGCAGTCGACCACAAAATTCCGCGACGTCTGGCGTGACCATAAATTGAACCTCCTAGAGTGCAATCAGGACACGGCTATATTCGATGAAGTCCAATATCCGACAAGATATCGTTTACAAGTTTATATACATTAGATATTAAAGCAAACTGCTAATTCAACGAGTTAACTCTCCTGTTTTCGCATTTCATATTCAGTCACATACGGACACAAAAATAAATAAACATCGGACGATTGAAATGAACACTTCGAGAAATCTCAGCGACACGAAAAGTGCATTAAAAATTTCATACGACAATTAAAAAAAAAGAACATCCAAACCGTTCCGCAAAAGTTACGGCGAGCGAAAGTGACCTAATGCTCTCGTAAATATCAACCACGTTCATCACAACATCAAAGAAGGTGCGCAGAGATAAGCCCGTATATACAGCATACTTATATGCATATGTATGTATGTGTACCTATACGTGCGATGTTTTCTCCCTACGGATAATAAAACGCCGATGTATCCGCGAACGCGTGAAAGTGTGAGTTCGATGCGTACCTATATGTAAGAAATGTATAGTTCGATCTCGTGCTGCAACTCTCGCGCGAGTGGCAGTTCTCCCGAGCCGTTAAAAAGATTATCCGCGATGCCGTGCGAGGATCGCACTGAATATAAGTCGCTGTGTTTTTTCCCTTCCGTACGTGCTCTGCATTCCGGGAAGATCCACGATGCGCGGTTGTACAGCAGTTGCGAACATACTGTATACAATATATTATAAAAGCTCGTGAAAAAGTGAGGGCATTAGGAGAGCAGACGATTTATCGACTAAACAATTCAGAAATCACTGGAAACTTTTTGTATGCTGATTTTTAAAATTTCTTGAGCAATAATTTATTTTTGAATAAAAAAAGAACGAATATTGTCATGTGCTTGGCGATGTCTGATGTAATTTTGTCCGATTCTTCGATATCCAAAACGTTAAAAAAAATGCGCAATTTAATGTATGTTGGTAAGGGGAAATATAGCGCATATAATTAAGTAACATCATTGTCACATCGTAATCGATAAGTCTTCTTTCAAAGCGCCGTCGTTTTAATTGCTAGCGTAGACCATAAAGCAGTATATAACTTTTTGTTCGCAAACGGCTTCCACTTTGAACTACTTACGCGAGCAGCTTCTCGCATCCTCTCTGAGAATTATTCAGGCAAAAGCCTTATATTACACTGTTCGGTCCAGTCAGCTTCTCTACACCGAAGTATCTATATAGTAATGCAATGTACTATGCATCCCCCCCCCCCCCGTCAAACATAATCTCTCGACGCGAAATTTTAAAAAATCCCAGTGCTTCCATCTCTCTCTTCAACCGCTGACGCAATTGTACCGTCACTGATCGTCATTCGTTACGGGAATGCCATTTGATCGGTGGAATTTGCGGTCGCGAGATCGTTCGTAAAAGTGTCGAGTTGATGTTGTGTACATTAGAAAAATGTGAGTTTTGAAAAAAATGGGGCGTGAATGTTTGGATTTCTGCAATGACATTCCGACTGGACGGTCACCGACGGTCAAGTTTGCGATCAATCTTTTTTATTCTCTCTCCATCTCTCTCATCCCGCTCGGCTTCGGGCTGTTTCACAACGGCGCAACTGTGTGTTCTTTTCGCTACCTTACCAACAAAGTTGAAAACGAAAATCATAGCAGTCAGTTTTTTGAACTGTTATTTTTATAGGCAGCGAGCTGACAAAGTTTCGTTATGAACAAGTTAGTTCTTACTTAGAACATTTGAATTGCAGGTTAAGTCAGCAACGCTGCAGCAGTCAGAAAATCCTGATCGACGATTCTTCCAAACACCGTGTACGAAAAATTTGCGCGCAAACAACGCAATTCGACGTTTCGACATCGTTAGATAATATTCTTTTAGAATCACCCAAAAGCAGGAAAGAAAACAAGCAATTACCTTCGAATCCACGAGCACCTCCATCTCACAATCCCAAGTGTGAAGCTGGCCTAAAACAAAGCCCAAGAGAGTAGACTGTATATAGACCGCTCGTCGGCTGCAGCAGAGCGAAAGAGGGTGGGGATCTGCTAAAGCTATCGCAGCGCTGCGCGCGATGGAAAATGGCGACGTCGAGCAAGTACAACTACAACTACCCGACGGGGCTCGCAGCAGTGCAGAGCAGTAGCCTCGGCGGCAATAGCGAAGGGGCTGAGCTGGAGTAAGCAGTGTTGCTCACGCTACTCCCCTCTGGCCTCTCTCTCTCTCTCTTTCTCTCAGTGAAAAACATCGACGAGGAAGAGAGACGGACTGCGCGCCGAGAGAGAGAGCGAATGTGATATATACATAAGTATACAGTGTGCGAGAGCTGAGAGCAGTGCGTGTTTGTGTGCGAGGGAGAGAGAGCCCTGGTGCGCGGAAAATGGCAGAGCTGCAGGACGCGGCGCGGCTAGTGCCTACGAGGACGACGATAACGACGACGACGAAGAGTCGAGGTCGAGGAGGAGACGAGGCTCCCTTTGTGGCCTGATATCGCTGTAATAATATCTCTCTCCCCCCGTGTGTGTATCATACATAGAATATAGTATATATATTGCATCCCAGCGTGAGTTATAGTACTACTACCAGAGAGTGTTTGTGGATGTGCGCGAGTGCGGGGCACTAGGAGGCCAGGACACCTACGCTAGCTATAGAGACTCTGCAGCAGCAGCAGCAGCAGTACGTCCCCCCCCCCCCGGCGATTGGGATTCACCGAAGCTCTGGAAAATCATGGCATCCGAAAGGTATATATATTTGCTCTTTTTTCGTACTCTCTCCCTCTCTCTCTCTCTCTCTCTCTCTCTCTCTCTCTCTCTCTCTCTCTCTCTCAATCTCTCCAAGAAGTGCGGGTGGATATAGCGGTACTGGCCGCCGTTGAAATTTGGCAACCGCGGCGCGGCGCATGACACGGCCTCGACACGGCCCTATGCGGTTTGCGAATCGATAGCGAATTGCCCTCTTGTTTTATTTTTCTCTCGCCTGCTCTCTCTCACACTTATATAGTTATATATCTCCCTCCGCGTGCCCTACAGATGCAGCTCGAGAGAGTCGTCTCTCACTCTCTCTCTCTCTCTCTCTCTCTCTCTCTCTCGCGTGTATTCCGCTGAGCTCTATTATGCGCCCGTGCGAGAACGTGTGTAGGCGCGTGCGACACACATTGTCGCTCGTTCGTTCGCTTTTTTTCTTCTTCAAAAGACCGGAGAATACTCCGTTTTCTTCCGCTCGCCACCACCTAGAGCTGCATGCGTTATACGTGGGATTTCTCCCGTTTCAATGCCCCCTTCTCTATCTCTCTCCCTTTCTAGTTACACAGCAGCAGCAGCATACGATATGCAGTCATTTTTTCTGCTGCAGCTTCTTCCCCCTTTTTTCGAGTCGTCAAGTCGGGAGAGTTTTCTTTTTTGCGCCGACGATGAGAGAGAATCTGGGGCTTTTCCGGCTTCGCTGCTGCAGCTCTCGATCTTTTTTCCCGTCGACGCGACGATGATGCTCGAGTTTTTCGGACGCGCGGGGTTCTGGGTTAGAGCGGCCTCGGCTACTTTTTTTCTCATTTCTCTCTCACTCTCAGAAGTGTTTATCTCTTGCGAAACGAAATTTCACTCGGAATCGCTCGATCGAGCGCAGAGAGACGGCCGCCGAGGGCGTGTGTGCGTGCAGTGACGAAATCGTTTATCGCGGCGAGTTACAAGACTCGGATTATCAGCGAATTTCTTTGATTTTTTACAATCGAACGGGGGGCCTTGAGAGTGTACGCATGAATTATTCATCCGGAGCAGGGAAATCACATATTTCCAGAAGACGTTGAGATGCGATACGGATTCCGCTTCTCTCTCTTGCTCCTCTTGGCTTTATCTCGATCGCTTCTCTTTAATACGAGGTTTTCCCCCCGGGCGCGAGCGCAAGAAAAACGTCATCTCTCTCTCTCTCTCTCTCCCTCTCTCTCTCGCGGTCTTGAAAGAGCTACATTACAGTTTTCTCGGATGTACGTCTTGGGATTCTCTTTGATTTAAAAAGTGTATCGCTTTTTCGTCTTCTCGCATTGAGATTTTTTTATATTTCCTCTCTTTCTCGAAACACGCGTTATTACATACCTACTTTTAACTATTTCGCAACGTCTGCGCACGACTCCCGGAAAACGCGCAGCGTTTTTAATTACACCGCACATACTTAATCTATTCACTACTCGCGCGAGCGGGGCGATGACGTGAAAGTGGATTATAACAAAGCGGCTGCGGAAAACGTCGCGAATTCGAAGTTTGTACAATTTCTCGCGCAGCATAGGCGGCAATCCCGTTAAGCACTTATTTCCGCTAGTCTGAATCCAAGACGTTGTCGGTCGCCAGAGCGACGACGACGGCGAGGGCAAAAAACGAATCCCGAAATTGCCGAGAGCGCGTATTACTTCCTGTCCGCTTGGCCCTGCGCGCCGCCGCGCCATAATACAACTTTCACGGTCACCTAGGGGACTAGGTATACCTTATACTCCGAGAGAGAGAGAGAGAGAGAGAGAGAGAGAGAGAGAGAGAGAGAGAGAGAGAGAGAGAGAGTGATCCGCGCGACGATATTATTATACCGATGGCCTCAAGGCTGATGGATTTCGCGCGCGCGCGCGGGGGAACGAACTGCCGCGCTGCATTTTTAACGCGCGGCTCGAGCCGAGGTTTAAATTGGGAGACGTCATTGTGTGCCCGCGCGCTCACGAGCCCCTCTCTGTCTATCTCTTTTTTTTTTACTATACACAGAGGCTCTCCGGTGTCTTTGAAGCGCGTGTGGAGAGCTGTGCGGGGAGATTGTAGGTGAGGGTCAGACGAAAATTTTAGCAGGCGCTTTTCTTTCCTCCGCGCGCGGTGATTAATCGACTTTTGAGGAGGTGGGAGTGAGGTTAACGCGGGCGTGATGAATCGTGCCGTATTTTGTTCGATATGGTCGCGAGGGACGATCGTTTTAATCCGTGAAAAATTACGCCTGTTGGACGCGTTGGAATCTGCATAGCGTTCCGGTAACTCCTGATGCGAGCGAATAATTAGGTTTCGGGGGATTTTCGAGTCCTGCATGGGAGACTCTCTCGGCTTTGTAGTCTTGTTGGTTTTGGCAGTCTGACAGTGCGCGGCGTCTCCTCTTTACTCTTTGAAGAGGTGTGTTTCTTCGGTGCGGCTCTGTAAAAAATACTGGCCTTTAGCGTCTCCACTTACGCTAATAGATGGGACACGATGCTTTATTATCTTGTTTTAGAAAATCCCCGGGATATAAATACAAGCCTGTGACGGTCGAAATAGAAGCGTTTATTTTTATGGCGACCGTGTGTGTGTGTATATTAAAATTCTGCGGTTGAAGTTCCAAGAGTATCGACCTCGCATCGCGAAACATCTGTTATTTCCACGTTCGATCGCTGCACTAACAGCACCAATAAACCAGCCGATCATCTAAAAAAAAATTTCCGTTACGTCCAATCCTCGTTACCGAGAACTGACCCGCGCGCGTGAACTATAAAAAGCTTCCGCTAATCAGAAATTCATGCGACGGCGGCGGCGGCCTCTTCGTCGTCGTGTCGTCGAGCCGCCCCGTCGAATCACCATAACTCGCGCTTATATACATCGCCAAGCATATTACCCACACATATTTCCAGAAAGTCGGCTGAATTCATTCGAGCTGTTTTTCACAATGAAGATTCATCCCAGCGCACATAATTATGGCGCATCTGTGGATGTGGCCGTTAATTACTTTGTCGTCGTCGTCGAATCAAACGCTGCAATTGCAGTAGCGACGAGAAGCGGCTCTTAAAACGCACTCGTGTACCGCGAAAAGAGAGTCGGAGCAATTGGTGAAAAAGTACCGACGATGACGACGAGACTATAACGTCGCTTATACATTATCGTCGTCTCATCGGGGGATGTTGTAGGTATAACGGTGAATGAACGTATACACACGCGGTATGAATTTTTTAACGAGGTGTCCAAAGCGGCGACGCGCGCGACTCAAAGGACTCTCATATACGCGCACACAGTGTGTAATATACGTCTCCCCCTGTACGAAAATGCCTCTTTTCCACTCGACGTCTCATGTGCGTCAGCGCGCATAGACATGTGCGCCTTTGGGTGGGACCGCGAACTATATACACTGTCTCTCTCTTTCTCTCAGCCGCGCCGACACCACACGCGTCCTTCCCCTCGTGCTTTTTCTGCCGCCGCCGCCGCCGCCGCCGCCGCTGCTGCAGCAGTGTGTGTATGTGGAGCTATTCTCTTTTTGCGTCTGCACTGCTGCTGCTCTCTCGCCCATGGGATTTTCGAGGAATTGAAAAATTCAATCGGCTCTCTCTCTCGTCCTCGAGTGTGCGGATTGCCAATTGCTTTTTCGACGGGATGTATAAAAAAAGAGAGCTTATTAGCTTTATTCTTCACATTTTCTTTTCATTTTCGAAAAATGCCGGAGCCTACTGCCGCACCGTGTGTCATTAAACGAAATTGCACTGCAGAAGATCGTGTTTTATCGACGAACAATGAAGCGAGATCCCTTTGAAACGAACGACGACGCTGCGGCGTATAATATATAATCAGGGTAAAAGTTGCTCTCCTCGCGTGTGTGTTTCTAAACTTTTTATGAAAGCGGTAAATCGTCCCGGCACGACATATCAAAGAGAGGCAAAATAAGCCAGCCTCGTATAATACCCAACGACGACGACGCGATCTGTCCCTCCGCAAAGTTCGAGCGATATCGTTGTAAACTTGTTAAAGTAAAACTCGATCTACGCGACTTTACGGCCCCGCCGTAAACAACCGTACAATTAGCACAAATTTATTACCCGCGAGCACGAATTCGTGAAGAGAAGAATACATAAACACACGAGCAGTAAGTCGTTTATTCATTGGAGAAAAACGCGCATCTCTCTGCACGCTGTCAGCGGCGATTCATAAAAAAGCCACCAGTCAAAAGCGCAGCGCATACAACAAACGCCGCATTGAAATCAACAATCCTCGCACTCGCGCGTGCGACAATTAGTCACTTTTCCCGTTGCCCTTCTCTCTCTCTCTCTCTCTCTTTCCCTCCTGCCATTTAGTATTTCCCCGCACTCGCGTGCTTACTTATATAAAAAATGCCTCTTCTCACACTCGGAATAATATCTCTGTACTACCACTACTAACGACGCGACCTCTTGCGCGCGCGCATTCCCGCGTCGTGTCTTTCACTCGTTTTTTTTTTGCAGCGGCAGAAACGTTGTACATATACATGTATATAGTATGTCCTTCGCTCTCTCTACTCTTCCGTCTTTTGTGCATTTCGCCTCGGCGTGCAATTTCCCTCTTGTGCGAGCGAGCGCTTTTTGCAGCGGCCGTCTCTCTCTCTCTCTCTCTCTCTCTCTCTCTCTCTCTCTCTCTCTCTCTCTCTCTCTCTCTCTCTCTCCTTCGACTTATCTCTCTTGGCTCTTTTCTTTTAACGCGGCGCGTCTGTGTCTGTATGCTTCTCGGCTTTCTATCCGCGGAGAGATGCACCGCGCGGTTTCCAACTCTTTCTCTCGTGTGTGCAGAAGCTCTGCTCTCCGACGTCGAGGAAATTCGTCGGTGAATTTCGGAGGGAAAAATGGGTCGTCGCGCGATGAGCTTTGGTTATGTCGTGTAATTATTATATTAGTGCGCCGTTGTCTTGTGTGTAGACACACCGATGAATGGGTAATTGCGCGCCGATCGAATTGATATAATAGAGCGCCATTAATAAATCAATTGTATCTGCGCGATTAGCGTGTGCGTATAAGCAAATTTGTATGGAGAGACGCAATTATCCGCTCTACGAATATGTAATTATCATCTATATTACTCCAATAGCTTATTATACGCCGATAAAACGATTCCCGAGCCTTTCGGTCTTACTACACGCACACAACAGCCTTGTTTTCTGCTCTGATGAGCCCAATCGCCCCTAGATACCTGTACACTCTTTCTCAGCGTAGCAGTAACAACGCAATTTAAATACATAAACGCACACTATATACGAATGTGCATCTTGACGCTTTGTGCGCGGGAGAGCTGATATCTTGAAAAGAACGCGAGAGCGTACAAGCAAACATGTGCGCGCCTCTGCATCACGCACTTCATTTCCCTTTTGCGCGCGCTTTCGATCTGCCGATGCTGCACACTCTCTCTGTGCTTGTTACGAGAAGGAGTCTTGCGCGAAGCGTCGGCCTCTATTCGCGCCAATTAAATCGTCCCTTCTGACGGTGACATCATGCTCTCTTTTCTGCACAGCACGTCTCTCTCTCTTCTTCGTTCCATCATCAATTGTGCGCAATGTCTGAGCAAAGGGCTTTGTCTCTCTTTCTCTCTCTCTCTCTCTCTCTCTCTCTCTCTTCAGCAGCGCAAGGAATGCGTTGAAACGGCGCATTTACGCGCGAGAAAGAATGCCGCAGATTTCGCCAGCGCAGTATGCTATTAATCTACTCGAGAGACGACGGCGAAACGATGAGCTTTGTCTGTGTTCTGCTCTCTGCTGACGTCCGAAAATGCGCCAGAGGTTTATTCCGGGAGTCGGATATGTACGTGTGGCGTCGAATTCGATTGTGCAAATTATTGGAAATCTCTGCTGTATGTTATTGTTTGGCGCAGCGATTAGCTTGTTTTCACACTCCGAGTCCGATTTGGAGAGAGGAAAATTCATAAAACGCTCTCGGCGCGGCGCGCTGAATCACGAGAGTGTCGTATATTGTATAATTCAAGGAATTAAAATAATTTCACTCTATATGCTGCTGTTCTGTTTTTTGTAGGCGACTGCAGATTCGTGCGTTTAATTGGAGCGAATCATGATGCGCGCGTGTGTGGGTTAATGAGAGGATTCTGTAAACATGGAGCGCACTTTTGTTTTATTGAAAGTTCGCTTTAATTAACGCCGAGTTTTAGGCTCCGCTCCTGCTGCAGCGTGATTAAATTAGCTTTTATTTTTCGCCTGCGTGGGCGCGAGTATTTTGCGACGATGTTATGGTAATTTTTAATAGAGAGTATGCGCGTTTCGGTTTGAAACAAACAGAGAATCAAATTTTCTCTCGAACTAACAATCGAAAGGCTCCTAATAGGACAGTGAAGCTCGATTCTATTAGGGCGCGTTTCTCTCGCGGAGAGACCAATCAATCGTACAACTTAGAGCCTATCAACAGCCCCGTCAGACGGAGAGATATAATGCAATTCGGCGAGTATATCTTATGAGAGCTGGTAAATGCAACTCTGTAGCAACAACCGAACGACACCGGCATCATCACACACAGACATCGTGTCGTACACCCATACGTATAGTATAATAGCGTCGTATAGTAACAGAATCATCGATTGCCACGACGATCGATAGCTCGGCGGCCTCCGCCCCCGCACGCAGCGGCAGCGGTAACAACGGAGACACTACTCGCGCACACACTTGGCCCCATTCTGAGCTTCTCTCTCCTGCTTCGTGTCGCCCACCATGCTTACGACTCTTACATGTGCGTATCTATATACATATACGTACAATAAGTCGTGCGCGCAAAGAGGCACGAATTTATTAGTGCAACGAACGAGGCACGTGATATCTCCCCGGCGCCGGCGCCGCGCCTTTCTCCGCCGCCGGTGTGTATAATATGGCTGCTGCTGTTGCTGCTCATGTGTTGTACCTATATATGTAGTGTACACACACATGCGCATGCAGATATATGCGTACTAGCTCCGCGAGCTCTCTGTGCGTCTAGGCACATATGAAATTGGAATTCCTGATAGGCCGGTGCACGGCGTAAAACTATTTCCACTCAAGTACGCGCGTAGCGGGTTCAGTGTGTGCGGTATAGCGGTAAGCTCAGGAGCCGGCCGGTATGCGCGCGTGTGCACGGGCGTATTCAGGGATCGATGAACGAGAGAGAGAGAGAGAGAGAGAGAGAGAGAGAGAGAGAGAGAGAGAGAGAGAGAGAGAGAGAGAGAGAGAGAGAGAGAGAGAGAGAGAGAGAGAGAGAGAGCTGCTGCTGCCGTGCGGTATATATAGCGCTTTACGCGGAATATGAGTTCGCTGGGCATGAAAACGGGGATTATTGTTTTGGCTTTTGCATTGTATGCTGTTGCGGGGAGGAGGTATTCTGCCGATTGTTTTGGGTGTCTATTTGTGGGTTGCATTTTCTGTGCTGTGAGGGGAGGGGGAGCCTATTGATATTTTGAGGGAGGGTTCATTGATATTTTGGGAGAGAGGTGGTGTGATGATGAGGCATTGTATTTTATTTTGAGAAATCGAGTTTATTGGATTTTCTCTCTACTGGTGAGGTAGATTTTCTATTGAAATGAGATGATTCAGAAGAAATGATGTTAAATGTGTGAAATACTTTCAAGAAATAGAAATAATGCATAGTAATAATATCTTTAGGTAGAAACGAAGCATTAATGTATATAGTTATATTTTGATCAATGCTGCATGTAATAACTTCAGTTGATCGTGTGATATGGATAAAGCCAAAAGTAAAAGTTGACCGCCTGGTCAATGTCGCCACGATATATCTGTTCAAGACTAAAACTTTAATTATATAACAGAATTATTAATCTATTCAAGTCTGGTTGAAATCAATAAGTTATTTCTTTTCATGCTGCATACAAAGAATTGAATTTATACAATCAAAAACAATTACAAATTTAATGACATAAAAATACGTATGAGTTAGATGTATATCAAGATGAGATTTCTCTCATAAAGTGCAACGCATTTATTTAATCTACGAAGTTTATAACTTTTGACTCGTGTTTTCTAATAGCATTCGAAGCATGCAAAGCTTTTATCGTATAAAATTTCAGGATATGTTTTACATTCAGTTGAGAATTCTCTTAATTCATCCAAAATATGAGAAATGTCGCCGATCAATTGACATCATTCTTAATAATACACTGATCATAGCCAATTTATTTCACTTCTTGTTTTAAGTTCAGGCATTCGAAAATAGCTTTTTTAAAAGCGTGTAACGAACGACCGTCTGCTCGAAGAGCCACACAGAAACCAAAATAGTGTTTGGACTGACCGAAGATCGTTTCGCGATCAACTCTATCCAATTTTCAAGCTTATCAATTTACCATAGAGACTGACCCGTATATGTGCGCGCCTATGTATACACAAGAATATATAGACTCCTGTGTGTACGTACATAGAGAGAGCTGGGCAAGCCCAATTCTTTTTCCGATTGACGAAAATAGAACACCGGACCGACCGTATAGCAGCGCATCAGACACACATCGAGAGCTGCAAAGCTCGTGTGTAATCATACTCACACACACACACACACAGACACACGTTATACTGATTGTTACGTCAGTTTCAGTTATAAAGGGGAGAAGCAGTTTGTTGCGACGCGAGGTGATATCATAGCATTGTGATGGCTCGTTGCGCGCGTTATGTGTGTGTCTGGAGGGGGTGTATATCGGGTATTAGAGAGAGGAAAAATTTAAAGAACCATATATCGAGCGCAAGAGCGATTTGTTAGCTTAGTAACGTGCCCTATATATATATTGTAGTGCTCGATTCAGTTATACGACGCACCGCGACTTCCGGAATAAATTTGTTTGGACGCGTCGAGTTTTCGTTCATGACGGAGCCTCCTCGTCGAGAGCTGCTCTGCAGTGACGCGGCAATTTATTTTTTCGTCCGGACTTGGAGTATACGCTAATGGGATTGTGTTGAACTCGTCTCGCTGTTATGTGCGCATAAACCTTTTACGTGTATTGCTAGGTCGATGAAGAAAATTGAGAGAGATGAGAAGTAGAAGTAATAGAATTAGAGATGCGCCGAGTGTCGTAAGGTTGATTCAATTTTCAGACACGCAATGCTCATGATAGAAGTAGTTGCGAGCACTTGAAATTTAAAAGATTCGAAGATGACAGTTGTTGATTTCTGAAATCTTTTTTATTTGAATAAACGTCTAGGGAAACTGGTAAGATATGGTGATAGCTTCTCGGATTACATCGAAGTCGGTAGAGTTCAAAGGTGTTTCCGAGCAGATGAGATATTGAATTTTTTTGCGCTCGCTCACTTCTTATTTTAAACGTCGACTAATTATTCTTATTTAACTTTTTTTCTTATCAATTTCCAGTTTAATAAGTGAGTAATTAAAAAAAATTGTTTTATTAAAAAAATCCCAAAGAATCTTTATTCAAGAGAATTTTTTTATTTAAACTTGAGAAAGAACATTTTTCGCGAAATTCATTTTACTGGAAACCGTTGTAATACTAGTGATACTGAGGTTCTCAAACCGCACGCTAAAAAAGATTCGTAAAATTTTTAGGATTCCTTCTCGAAAAAATCGGTTAGTGCGACGGTACTGATGCGTGTGTAGTCGCGTGACTCACTCGCGAAGCATGTTTCAGCGGCGATATAAAAGTGAATTTATAAGCCGCATGCTAATCGGGAATCTTCAAGATTTACCGGCTCCATGTGTCAAAATAATGCTATGCAGAAGCACCACTTCGGAACCCTTGTCGTGCGGCAATTGTTACTTATCACTCTAGAGGTTTCGCAGCCTTTTCTCTGTCTGTAAATAAAGATGATTTTTTATTTAGAAAAGGGAAGAACCTGCATTGAAAAATATCGATTTCATTCTTTTTTAACATATTTCTTTGTTGCAAACAATACAAATTTTCAACGTTACGCAAAACGAGTATATATCACGGCTTGCAGTTATTATAAGCGATAATCTAAGCAAACACGAGTGTGTTTTTTTCTTGCGCCACTTTTAAAAATAGCGCCAATATTTACAATGTTTATCAGTCTGCTCACTGGCATCTCTCTGTCATAACTCGCCTTATCTCTTATATATATGTTACCTCACTCACTTTTAGCAAAGATCAAATAGCCGCGTTCAAAGAACTCTCTTCAAGCTCACAGCCTCGTCTCCAGCGCCAAAGAAAAAATCTACAAAAACTTTTACCATAAAGATACAATTCATCCTGACGAGCCTCCATCATTATTACGCAACAACGACGACGACGGGCCGGGGAGATATCGAGTTCGTTAAAAGCATCACATTGTTCGAACCTCATCGGCTCTTGCGAAAGGTATAATATCTCTCTCGCGAAGAAGAAAATTGTTTAAAAAACCATTATAGCGAGAAAGTGCTCCGGTTAAATGCGCCGCGAGGCGTGCAAAAGAAAGAGAAAAAGAAAGTCAAGTGACGCAATTGGCAAAAGCGCTAGAAAAAAAGGCGTGTAGATATAGTCCCTATATACTCTCTCGTTCTTGAGTGGGAGAGAGCGAGCGGTCGCGCTGTCGCTATATTAAATAAAGCCATCAAATTCCGCGCCCGATAATGGACGAATAGCCAGCAAGGCCATTTTTGGCTTCGTTCCAGCTCCTACTCTGCAGAGCCGATTTTCAGTTCACTGGCAAGTTCGTCGATGAATCATTTCCTTTTCGCCCCTACCATCCTCTCTTGTCCTCGTCCGTCGTGTCGGTGTATTATACAGTGTCGTCGTCGTCGTCGTCGTCGTCGTCGTCGTCGTCTCTCTCTCTCTCTCTCTCTCTCTCTCTCTCTCTCTCTCTCTCTCTCTCTCTCTCTCTCGCTCCCACGTGCGAGGAAGACGACGAAAAAGGGGGTCGCAAACCTATAGCGACGAAAGAAAAACTTTTGTCGGGAGTATACGTATCGATTCCGCTGCTGCTCTGCTGTAGCTGTTGTTGGTCTTGGACTTCCTTTTTCTCGCTCATTGGTGGGCGGTTTGACCGTGCCAATTGTAACTTTTCATGCAAATCTATCGCGAAACTCGATGAAGCAGTTTTTTTTGTCGGGAATCGATGGCTCGAAAATACATTAGCTCTGAATATATTTTACTTTTAGCACGGTTTGTGCAGCTGCGGGTAGGAAATCGATATTTTCACTCTGTTCCAAATAATTATACGAATCATTTCGATTGTTTCCTTTTTTTCTAAAATTAAATGTAATACAAGACGTCAAACTGATTCACGCATGACGTCAAAACATAATATCACACTTTCCAAAATTTTTGGCTGATTTAACTGCTTTTCTCTCCGCATATTGAATAACGAAAATCTACACGACTTTGCAAAAATATAACGCAAAGTCTGCCAAAAAATTCAGCAGTCAGCTGGTCGAACAAACTAAAAATCGCGTACATATTTTAAGTTGAATTTCCGCGTGTGCGCCATTCATAATGAGCTGTGCGAGATCCAGCGTATAAAGGCTGCGAATGTTTAAATCGAGCGCATTTTCGAGCCCATTGATACATCGATTTCCACATTGGGGTACATATACCCGCATCATAGCTGTATTTCTAGCCTCGACGTGTGGTTCCACGTGTGTGTAAATAGCCTTTCGCGTACGGCGAGACCGGCCAGAAGCCGATTAAACACACACTGGCTGCCGAACAAGTGGCCGCTTGTTTAAATATTTACAGAATAATGGGCCGATGAGCAAATATAGCAAAAACGCGTTCGCTCTTCTCTCTGACCTCTTTTTAGCTTCATCCAAAGCTGCTATTTACGATCGATTCTTTTCCTTCGAAAAATTCCAACGTTATTCTCTGAAACGTCTGTACAAAATACGACTTGTTGTTACTTTTTGAGTTTTCAGTGCTCATTACATCGACCGATAATATCCCCTACCGGTTTTCCCCTTATCAGTCTCATTTTCACACAACAGCTGCAGACAGTATACGTAAACCATTACAACGTTCGACTTCTTTTCCACCTTGGAATACACAAGACTTTCGATATAAAACCACTAATCTTCCGTCTCACGCTTTTAATCGCGTGCCTTCACTTTTTCTTCCTACATTACAGCTTACTCTCGCGTGTCGCGCACCGACGCCGGCCAAGTTAATTATTCGCGTAAACGCGCCACTGGCGCGAAAGAGAAAAGCAGCGGCGGCAGCGTCGTCCCGATTGTAAGTATTCACTTCCCGAAACGGTTTTCGCGATGCACAGAGCGCGTTATTTGTTTTCCCTCTGCTCTATTGCGCGCTGATTTATGAACGCCGTTAATAACGCGCTCTTGAGGAGTAGGAGGAAGAGTATAATGTGTGCATACTTATCTCGTCTCTTTCTTCTCGATGCTCTTTTTACGACGGGGAATTGGGTTAGCCGATTGATCTGCCTATGCTGCTTTACGACTCTACACTGCTCGATTATTGACCCGCAGGGGGGAGAGGCTTCGCGTTTTGTTCTTTATCGAATCATCGTCAGTGTTGTTGCTTAGGCTGTTTCAATTTTTGTGATGCGGTTAATACGCGGAAGAAATACACTTACGGTATGCGTGTAATACCGTTCGGGTATGTTTACCTTTGAAGAAAGGAAATATCCACGGTCTCGTAACGCTACTTTTCGTGAATAAGAAAATATGATTTTTGAGAAAGGTGGACTTTCAATTCACGTTCGGAAGCGCGCGCGCACCTGTCTTAAGAAAACACACTGCCTTCCAATACATCTTCGTTGTTCCGACACTCGACTTCCATTCAGCTGTCGTGATTGACGGATTGAGTGGTAAAAGTGGAAAAACATGAAAATTTCAAATCTGGCGTGCGCATAATAATGCGATGCATGAAACTATGCTATATAGGCGCCTTTGAGTTCCATATACTACACTGAGAAAAATTTGACAGTAAAAATTACTATCTTTTATCGTAAAATTCACTATAAGAGATATTAATTTTTACTATCTCAGATAGTAAAAATTGTTACGGCTTTCAAAAAACTTAATTTTTACTACCTAAGATGGTAAAATGTACTATAAAATGTGGAAACGTGTGGGAAAGTGGTACTTTGCGAACGCAAATGCATGCGCAAAATCGAACTTTGCGCACGATAACAGGAAAAAATTATAATATTCTCAGTCGGTAAGGTTTGAATTTAATTTTTTTTTCTGCGGCAATCAGTATTTTAGTTGAGATTTTACGTTTATTTTATTATAATGAGTTTCTGTGTCTATTGATTTAACTTTATTATTCATTAATCATCGTTAATTTTTATTAACTTTGGTTCGTACGTCAATTAATACATCAGCTAGATCTGAAATTTTGTACGTAACAAATCTGTTTAGGTAAATGGTCAGCGCACTCGACTCTCATGCCGGAGCTCCAGGTTCGATTCCCGTCGCCGCAAAAAAATTTATTCTCTTTCTTTCTTCCAAACATCATAACAATAATCAATAAAAATAATAAATAATAAAGTAATAACAGCGCGAAGTACCTAAGAGGTGTAAAATAGAGCTAAGCGAAATTGAAATTAAATTTTTAAAAATTCGATTTCATTAAAAATTACTATCGTTGGATAGTAATATCTAATATCTTAAAAGCCTGTTACCAATTTATTATGAAAAGCCGTAAAAATTACTATCCCAAATAGTAATTTCTACTATAAAATTTTTCTCAGTGTCGAGCTGATGTGTGCTATTAGAAATCGCTAAAAATAACGAGTATACAGAATCACGCATACTGGGAGTTCGGCGCGTATATGGAAGAGTTAAAGGTCAGATTTGGAATATTCGAATGGATATTATTCAAATTCTTCGATGATAATAGCGGCGGTCCTTCGATTTGGAATTCAAACGCCGTAGGGACTCCTTTCACATCTTCCGCACTGGACGAGTGTAACCATTGCTTTCGAAAATGCACATACATCCAAGAAATAATTCATTCCTCGTCGAAAATCCGTGTCAGATCGGAGAATAAACCGAACATAAAGCTCTCCCGCAGCCCTACATCGCTCATCCGCAGTTTACGTTATGAGCTAATTCAAGTGCAAAATCACACACATACATAAACTGACCTACTTGATTTTAAGTGGCGATTTTGTTTCATAATTGAGCTTCGCCGCAATCTCTCTCTCCCGTATTCTGCACACAGATATAGCCATCGTACTATAGCTATAGCACACGTGTATACCTTTTATATTCAGCGTTCGGCTCATTTTCTGCTTAGCCTGCGCATTGTGTCCGGCATCAGAGAGAAACTTGTGTAAGTCTAAGCCAAAGCGCACGCGATCGTGTCGCCTATATATACATGCCTGTATCCACACATACTCTCGGCTCTTATCCGCCAGCGGTGAAACTTGCTCGCTTGGCTTGCGCGAGATAGCTGCTGCTGCTTGCATGGGTGCACGAGTCTAGGCCAAGACGGGATCTTTTTGCGCGCGCGCGCGATCCCTTCTTTCCGGATGCAGCAGAGCTATAACGAGAGAGCGTATGTGCTCAGGAGCGAGAGAGAGAGAGAGAGAGAGAGAGAGAGAGAGAGAGATTTTTTTGACGTCGCTCTTTGATCGGAGACTACGAGGCTTCGTCGTCGTGTGAATTCTGACGAGGAAAACTTTCGCCGAAAATTTTCTTGGGATTTTACGATTTTACGAGATTGCGTGGCGAATTTGGATCTTCGATTTTTTTGGAAGGTATAAGAACAGTTTGCATCCGAATGCCTTTTTCGTCTCTTTTGTGTTCAACCACTTTATTTATGTTATTTTTCTAATTTATGTTCGAATATCTATTTTTGCTTTTGATGCCCTACTCAGCAATTCTCAACAATGTCCCAAAACAATTAATCCACTTCAACATGACGTCGATTTTCCTCAAATATTTTTCATACGTGCCATTGCAGAACTTTGCTACGCAGAAAATTCGTTGCAACGATATCTCACAACCACCTTCTTAAGTGCATCGCCGAAAAGGAAGAAAAACGAGCGCGCTCGTGCAACAATCCGACCCACACATTCATTGTTCGAGTCAGCAAGCCAAAGTAGACGCCATCAGATATAAGCGTGTGAAATTTCATACTTATGAAACGATAATAACGGAATAATTAGGGGGGCTTATAAAATATTAAACGCAATCTTGAAAACAAACCATGTGTGTGAGAGTACAGCAGTACTACTACTTATACCTGCAGCGGCTCGATGATTTTCACGAGATGATGTAAAGCAGCGCCAGCGAGTGTTAGCGTGCATGCTCTATAAATCTCCGTCCCATTTATCTAGAATGTGACACATTCCGTTTCTATATGCACAACATTCTACTGCTGATGTTTGTTTTCCCTGTACGCAATCCTGCATTGCACCTTTTGTTTTATATCTTATACAAGGTAAAATAATTTTCAAAATTTCATTCCGCAAGCGTATACCCAGAAAAGAAATTTCAAGATTCTTTCTGCTACTCACTCGTGCGGCATCGTTATACGTTACCTTGGCAGAATTCCCAGCCTTGATCCGTGCGGCTGCCGTTGCAGCCCTTTGATACGAAACTCCACGTGTTCCATCAGAGGGTCCTCGAATCGCCAATCGACCGTAATTGGCTCTTCTCGGAAATGTCCCTGCGCGATGTACACAACAAAATTTATCTCAAACAGGCGAAATAGACCGCTATATTCGTACAATTAAAAGTGTATTTACTAACTCTACAGTGTTTCAACAATTAACTAGCACAGGACAATCTGACATTTGCGTACCGAATCGATACGGAGCGACGTTGACCCATCGACTGAGTACTCTTTGCATTGACACGATTGTCGGACTAGTGCCGTTCTCTCGGCGGAAGGTCTCCGAAATATCGATTTCGGATTTCAATGTCAATTTCCGGAGGGATGGAAAACACCCGATTTTCTTTTGCATCAGCCGAAACGAAACTTTAATTAGTACACGTTGCCGAACACGATTGCCTTTTATAATTGCATATACGATCTACTATACGCCTTCGAGATAAGGTAGGAAAATTGATTTCTAAATAGAGTACCTATTCATTATTAAGGTCTACATCATGCAACCGGCGGCGATTTATATAAGAATTAGAACAGAGAGATATCCACGCGTCGAAAAGATATAATTCCATTCCGTTATTGGGTCAATAGATTTTACCCTTTGCGCGCATGATAACACCGCGCTACTGGTGTGCGCGTAATAACATTGAATTTCGTAATTTGAGTTCATTGCTGCAGCAGCGCTAAACTACACAATGAGCCGATTCAGAGCGACAAAAGTCCTCTCTCTCCCTTACACGCACACATATATATATGCACACACACACACACACATTTCTTTCAATTCCTATCCCCGAATTCACTCCTCGACACGCGAAAGCGCACATCGATTCCACTTACTTTCTCCCGCGTCAAACTATATACATACCCACGAGAGATGTTCAGGTGCGATATGAAAAAAAAGCATATAGCCATGACACAGACATACACGCGTACACATCGCGCACGAAACAGAGCATCGAGAGCACGGCAATGCTGCGGAGTAATTGTGTTCCGTGCACGGCTATTTCACTGTATACGATCGCGAGCACAAGTGCTTTTCTTTTCATTGTCAGCGATGCTCGTTCCGTTCTTGCACGCAATCGCTGAATGGGAAGAGCGAGCATATATATATATATATATATATATATATATATATATATATATATATATATGTGTGTAGAGGTACACTGCGATGAGTTTTTAAACGCGCTTTTGTCTCGCTTATGCTTCCAGAATGGAGTGGGTGGAGATCATCGAGCCGAGGACAAAGGAGCACATGTACGCCAATCTAACGACCGGCGAGTGCGTCTGGGATCCGCCACCTGGTGTAGCTGTGTAAGTATAGCCATACGTACTATATGTTAATGCTCAATTGGATGTGTATATGTACAGAGTACATCTTAATCCGATCTGTGCGGTGCACGTACCCGAGTGTTTGTTTGCTCGGTCGTATTGTCGATTGAGAGACACTCCCAACGGGATTTTTTTGATCATATACTCTTCCCGCGAGAAAAAAGAAATAATTTACAAGAGCAAAATCGAATCATCACCTCTGACGCGTACACTCTTATCATCCGTCTCATCTCCGTAACGAAATTTCGCGACTATATCGTCTAATTTCCCTTCGTTAATCCTCGGCATAATCGAGTTACGGATAGTTTGACGTTAATGCACTTGCGATATTTGCCCGCCGTGTTAATCCAATCAATTAGCGCACGACACGTCTCTCACGCGTGCGAATATTCTACATCCATATACATTATATCCTACTCGCAACTCGCGAAAACGTCCGCCTTGTGTATACGTCTAATAAAGAGAAGTGCAAACACAGCATCGCTCCGCACGCAAACTGTGTGTAAAACACGAGAGAGTCGTCTCGCGCGCGCGGCGATCTATTTAGATTAGAGAAAGTTGTCTCGATCTCGATTCCACGCGCGGATTTCCTTATTCGATTGTCGGCAGCTTGTAATTCGTCGCGCGCGACACCGATGATATTACACTTTCTATCGGCCGATATACGTTTATCATACTTTTCTCTCTCTCTTTGCACACACATATGGTGTGTACTGTACACTTCGTGCATTGTTAATTGCACCGATAATCGCTGCTGCTGAATCGAGAGCTGCGCGTGATCGAGGAGAAATGAAAAAGGCCCAATTACGCAAGAATGCCGAGTTGGATGTCTCTCGTCGTCGAGTTTTTTTCTTCTATACTCGTCGGATAGGAGAGGACGTAATGCGATGGATAGGCCGGTTATTACGGGAAATTCAGGTTGCAGGTCGCGCCAACGCGAGTAAAGACTGTGACCCTCTTTCCGCGAGTGGTTTCCGAGTTGTTTTTTTTTCATGTTCAGTGCGTTTGGATTTTCTCGATACATTGTGTACTTGTGTTTACGCCTGATATTACGGTTTGAAAGTATGAAATTCGAAATGATTTTATAAGTAGTAGCTTTCGACCCACTTTAGTTTCGGTTTACAGCTATTTTTGGCGCTTAAACTTTCTTTGTTGAAGTGGACGCGGTGTAAGAGGCTTTTTGTTGGTAGTCGAGGAATCGTGTTGCAATTTTTAGAGATTGTTTCGCTGCAATCTACCAAATTAAAGGTAATCTCTGCTCGACGGTTTTCGTAACATAACACGTTAGCTCGTTTGGATTAGGAAAAAATGTAACGAGCCTAAACGTTCTTAATCAAATAGACACACATTATTACGTACCGTTTTTAATGAACCCGCGCGAAAATATTCGGCGTTTTTGAGTCGCCGCAAAAGAGAAGCAAAAAAATTAAAATTCAATTAAGAGATAAGCGAGTTCCCGTTAGGCATATTACAGCATACAAACAGCAAAATAAAAATGTATCGTTCCCTTATTAAGCAATAAAGCGCCACTAATTAGATTTCCCTTTTATAGAGCGCAACGCATTAATCTGTCCGTAATTTTTCTTAATTTGCAGAAAGAAAACCGATAACAATCAGTGGTGGGAATTGTTCGACCAGAGCACATCTCGCTTTTATTACTACAATGCGACGTCCCAGAAGACCGTATGGCATCGACCGACCGACTGCGATATCATTCCACTGGCTAAATTACAAGTAAGATTTTATGGTTATTAATACGCGGCATAGTCGCCGTTGTCGCCGTACCGGCGTCGTTTTATTATTCAGGAGGAAGTTCATTACGAAGCAGTATTTATAGAGGCGTGCATTGAAAATAAATTTTTAACGCTACTTACTGCGCGCTGTCGATTGTTTAAAAAGGAGACGCGCGGCGCTTTCAAGGATAATTAGCTCTCGAGCTTATTGTCGAAAATTGATTACAAGAAATAAGTAGCTAAGCGGCTACTTTGATTTCATTTTGGCGCTTTTCCATTTGATTTCAGTAGCTCATTATATTTCACAATTATACTCCAGCTACAATACCACTAGCGATACATGTAAACTCAAAATCAAGCTTATAAAAATTCGTCTCAAAAGTTTCTCGCAGTTTATCGATTCGCCGTTTAATTAGCTAGAAAGCTCGTGGGTCAAAGGACGAGCGTATTTTTCTGATACGTCTCTTTCTCTGCCACGATAGCGTCGCTCAACAATACCCACTGCGCGCGCGGGCCGCATTAACATTCTACTGAATGGCAATTTCTTTAAATAATTCATCAAGCGCCATACAGACGACGACATCGTCGGCGTCGAGAGAGAGAGAGAGAGAGAGAGAGAGAGAGAGAGGGAGAGAGAGCAAAGAGAGAGAGCAAAGAGCTCGTGTGCGGCATTAGCATCGTATTTACACGTACACACATATCCACGGAATACACACCGTATACATCTCTCGGCGCGGCACAATAACGTAATACCCCGAGAGGCCACTCGTGTGCGGCCGCTGTATCATCCCGCGGGAACCGCATATATTTTACATATGTGTGTGTGTAAGTAAGTGTATTACCCTCACGCAACTAAAAAATTGGTATGTTTACGCCGTAAATATCCTACTCGGAAATCCAAAGTCGTCGCTCAATATCGTAAAGCCTTGCAGGAGCTTTTTCCAGCTCGTCCTCGTGTGAATAGCATGCACTTCTAAAACGTAATACTCGTGTCTCAGCGCCCAGCATCAGAAGAAGAAGAAGAAGAAGAGGAAGACAAGCGCGCGTCTCTCTCTCTCTCTCTCTCTCTCTCTCTCTCTCTCTCTCTCTCTCGGCAGGAGAGTCTTCTCTTCTACTCCGCGGACGCAAGCTGCGCGCCGGGAGATATAAATAGCGCGCGGCGGTTGGAAAAGAAAATCTCTCTGCTTTATATCATATACCGTACAGCACTATACACAGCGCGTATACGACTCCGCGCGCCTCGCTGTACCAAATGCTGCGGCGGCATAGCAGCAGCAGTTCTCGTCTTTACACGTATACGTGTGCACGTACGTATACGCACATAGGCTGGTGCGTTAAGTAGTGCTGAAAAGCAAAGTGCCAGATGTTGCGGCGGATATCGCATGCCGGCGAGGCATTAGGGCGCCACCTGCAAGAGAGCAAGCGGCTCTAGCCCTTTCGCCGTCGTCGTCTTGCTCGCTCTTTAGAAAATTGACGTATGCACGCGAGAGAGAAGATGATATACCTACGTGTGTGTGTGGAGTTTGGTCGAGGCGTGAATGGCGGATGTGGGTTTTCGGGAGTGAGGAAAACGAAAGCTCGCGCTGGATGTCCTCGAAGAATTTATAATAGTAGAAAAGATTAGTTTCCGCGGAGAGGTGCCGATGAAGTCATCGCATCGATCTTTCAACGAGGCTCTTGAGGAGGACAATGTAACGCACACAGCATTAAATATTCATCTCTCCGCGGTTGAATACCTGTCCCGCGATTGATTTTCGGTCTCATTGTGCTCGAGCTGCGGCGACGAAGGTCGGGCCGTGCTTTCAGAGGTCAGCAGTCCTTTTTACCGCTTCGGGTATTCGTTCAACTGCGAGTAACCAGAAATTTGCATTGTTCGACGCGAGTGCTCCAGTTTTTACACGTGTTCAAGGTACACGAAGAAAAAACAGAGTTGTTGTTATTCGAGCGGAGCATTCGAATCTTCGCTTTTTACACGCACAAGGCTCAGAGTAAAGTATAATTGGATCCCCTTTAAGGTTGTTTATCTTGGCGCGAAGCTACGAGCGCAGATAATACGCTTTCCTTCGATGGTCTGATAAATTCCTTGTTGGTCGGTTTCTCTCTCTCTCTCTCTCTCTCTCTCTCTCTCTCTCTCTCTCTCTCTCTCTTTTCGTTTGGTTCGATGCTATTATCGAATTTAGCGAGATTGTTTTGTATCGCTCTCACCTCGTTAATGCAGTTTTTTTACTTCCCGACTATTATACGCTGTACCGAACTGACTAAACACGTGAAATTCGAGTATCCCATCGATTTTTCATTCAAAGAGATTCTTCTGCGCTACTGCGGAACCTGATTGAGGCACGTCTTCTTCGCGTTTCTTGATACTCGCGTTTTTGCTCGTTACGCTAATTAACGTAATGATTGAAAGGGGGTATTCAGATTCGTTCTTAGGTTTTTTTCTAATTACGGTTCAGTAGAGTTATAATTGTTTTTTTTTTTTCATTTTCCACTTATTTTGAGCAACGCAATCGCGCAGCCGTCAAAATCAGATATCGATGATGGTTATCGAATTTGGAAACTCTCGATCTACCCTCTGATTGAAAACTAAAACATACGACAAGGTCTCGTGTACAGGCCAATCGACTCGGCGTATGATGGCGTATCATTTCGATTAATCCTTTCGAAATTCTCTGTTACAGACTCTGAAGCAAAACACAGAACCGGTCAGCAGCGGCGGAGGAATGGACAGTATGAAGTGCAGCGAGCCGAAGAGGAAGGAGACGGTATCGACTCAGACGCAAACTCCTACGGTTGGTCGATCAGGACGCTTTAATCACCATGAAAATCCTAGTCTAGCTACCACTTTGGTAATTTGTTTATTTGCTTTTCCACGTCCCCGATTAGTTTAACTTGTACATCGTGAGTATCAGGACTTGCGCTTAGTTGATACTATCACACGTATATTATTCATGTTGAATGTTATCCTGGTGTATAATACCCTTGATTTGTCTTCTTTAACTAAATGTTTATATCCGAAGGCATGAATGGAATTTTAACTATACAGATATTTCATTTGTTATCCTCTAGATGTGTCTTGAAATTTATAATGACCTATTTTTAATAACTAACTTTAACTGTCTATTTTTTATGTAATACATTTTTCAACCCTTTGATTTTACAATATTTGCATTTGCTAGAGCTGTTATATACACTTGATTTATTATTGTGCCCCTTTATCCGAACAACAATATGTCACGTATAAGCACACCGTTAGCTATACCGTATAAAAACAGGACTTTAATATTTTACGATGCAGCTTTAGAAGTCTTATCTCAACTTTATTGCACGCTTTATCGATCCGTTTGATGTATAAAAGCTGGTTTATGCGATGATAAGCAAATAATAACTTCGTATTAGCAACTTAATAAAAAAGCTTACAACGTATACATGCTGATAAAACGTATTTTACCCTTTAACGATCTTTGAGCTGCCGTTGGAGTCGCTTACACTGACCTAATTGTTAAAATCGACTTCAAAGTTAAGTTTACGTTGTAGTAGATCAAACACTGTAGATTCAACGAGAAACTTCGCGTACTTGATTTAAATAATAGCTTCCGTGTGCTCTAAGTAGATCGAGTCGAGATGGATAAGACGGAGTTGTAGAATTGTAACTTGCGAATTTTCAACCCTAAACCTCCCGCAGTATAAAAAGACAGGAAAAAAGTACTCATGCCGTTATTTATCAATCCACAGCAAATCGGCGCGTGCAAGCCGCACAGTCCGGGCGCCTCATCGGACCTGCTGCAAACGTCTCCGCCGTCTCCGTCCCCGTCATCTCGCCGACACCACCACCACCATCACCATCACAACAACAGGCACCACCACAGGCACAACGACCAGCCCGTTCAGGTCCAGCAGCAGTCCTCGCAGTACCAGCAACAAGCTCCAGCGCCTCCGCAGCAGCCGCCACCCCGACGACATCACAATCACTCACAGGACTCGGGCAGATCGAGCGACAGTTCCGTCTCGCACAGTCGCACCTCCCTCGAGTCCGGCAGCTATCGACTTCTCGACTCGCCTCACAGGCATCATCATAGGTCTCCCAATCAGCCGCCCCCGCCGCCCATTAGTTCCTCCCAGAGACAAGGGGGTGGCGGCGGTGGGACCATGGAGATGAGGGGCCAGAAGAGCGGGACTCTCGAGGCCATGAAGAACCAGAAAAGTCTACCGCCCAGCGAGCCGCCCCCACCGCTGGGACTGTCGCTGTCCACCAGCACGCCCTTGTTCAAGAAGAAAACCTTCGCCGAGCCGCAGAGGGAGTCCAGGCGCGACGTTCACCTGGACTTTGAGAAGAGCAAGAATGGTGAGTTTTATCGCTGCGTGAATACTGCTATCTATTAACATCGTTTCTTCTTCTACTGTGTTGTGTTAGTTTTTTTTACGGGCTATATCTATATCTAGTTCTTCATTATGGGAAATAATGATGGGGCATTTTTGTTGAAACTGCCTGTGTATACCGTAATGCTTTTTACGCGTTGAAACTTTGTTCAAAATTTGTTGTGAGAACGTCCTACACTGTGTCCCGTTTTATGTGTCGTGTTCGTATCCGATATTGTACGCGACGTCAAACAAAAAGTACTATACGGTATGCACTGGAACAGCACAGCTAAATTACTACATTCCGTACTCTGGTACGCTTTGTGTACCATTATGTGCACTATATGAGAATTTTTAATATTTTTTCCTGAAGGGTAGCTAATCGATACGACGCCTGGTATGTAAGTAGAGTGGAAATAGGTTGCAAAAACGAAAAGAATGATTCTGTACATTTTGCTTCAAATAATACGCGGGATAACGTGAAAATTTTGTATGAAGCTAAAAATTGTCCTTGTAATTTTGCTTATTTGAATAGTTATTTTCGAACTTATTGGAGAACTGTCAGTGTCGAACTAAATTGAAATTTCTGCTTGAGCAATCATATTCGAATTTTTATTTCAACGTTAAATTAAACAGAATATTTTGCAGGAGTAAATAAAACGTGCTGAACTTAATTTGAGAAAGAGAAAGTAAAACTTCGAGATATTGTAAAATAAAAGGCACAAAAAATAACTAGAGAAAGCGTAAAGAACAGAAAGAAAACTAAAGTTTTCAGTAGGACGAGCTTTCTGAATTATTAAATGCGTTTTAATAATCAACAGTAATAATCTTGAATAATTCAATAGAAATAAAAATAAATCAATTTAAATTTATAACTCTTTTTGTCGTTGTATTGAGTCGATTGAAACTTTTTGCATACAATAAAATGTATCTTTCTTATTTAAAAGTACATCTGATTATCATACAACTTTCTTTCCAAATTTCAATTTTCAATCTTCATCTTTTACTTTTATTTAGTTCGTCTATTCTATATTACTGTCTGAAATCTACTTAATTAGATTTTATGAAATATTTATGATAAATTTAAATTACCTTTTTTTTAACCTTGCCCAGGGATCAGAAATTCAGAATTTCGCGAGATATTAGAAGCAGCACTGAGAGGAAAGTACGGTATTTGTAACTATAAAAAGCACTAGTGTAACATTTCATCATGTCATCGCAACGGGAGTATACGGTTTCTGCGTAAATCATAAGATATAAGAAAAAAAATTCAGACTAGAGTTCTAAATCATCTCTAAATTTAGATACCTGATTTAGACTCTTGAGATATTTATGAAAAAGAATTTCTTTATTCTAATCCTAGTAATGAAAGTTTACAAAGCTTTTGTAAATTTTTAAAATACTTGACCGAATATCAACAATACTGAAACGTGAACGTAACACGCCGAAGACCGTCTTTACATTTTTCATCTCATTTCACACATTAAATATTGTAGAGCTATGCGAAGTGTTTGGATTAGTTGTTCTGTATAGCATCGACTATAGAAGTGCTGGGTGTGAGCATCGCCGCTTTTTCTTTCTATAATTTCGATAATGTGTGTTTCTCTATTATTTGCAAAAATCGACACTCATAACAAAGATTGACAAAAATAATACGTAAAAAACAAAAACTCATCTGCAAAATACCACCTCATTTGTACGATACAAGCATCATCATCGCACTCCATCGCTGCACAGTGTCAACTAGCGAAACCACATCATGCCCTCAAACAATCTAACCGCAATATCTCGATTCCTTCCAACAGGTCGAGTGCAGGCGCAGGAAAGCGGTCGAAGTCCGTACGGCCATCCTCAGCAAGAATCCAGCAGCACATCGCCGTATCGTGAGTCGGGCGGCGAGCGTAGCTTCCGCCAACAGCAGGAGGCGCCAGTCTACAGGCCTCCAGACCAGCAGCAGCAAAGCTACAGTTACAAGTCTCAGGGCGACAAGTACCGCTCGCTGATGGAGAGCAGCGGAGGAGGAGGAGGAGGAGGTGGAGTCAGCAGCCGGTACCGGGACCGCGAGGTTTCGCACCGCGATCGCGTCAACAGCCTCGACAAGTCGAACCCGGCCTTCTATGGGGGCTCGGTGCACACGCGCAACGCCAACAAGCAGCAGAGCGTTGACGGAACCGGCAGCATCGGCAGGAGGCATCACGGCTGCTCCGTTTCGCTCTCCGAGGCGAACGTTAGGTTGGTTTTGTTGCTTGCTTTTGTTACGGGATGTTGCTTACAGTAGCTGCGAAAGCACTCGAGATTATGCGGTATTTCATTAGAGCTAAGATTATGGCCTTGAGATGTAAATGTCGAAGAAAGATAAACTGTTAACTTTCCTGTGGTTCAAACGAATAAACTGTAATCCTGTAGAATACATGTTTTGCTTAAAGCATTTCAATGTTGTAAAAACGATATTTTTTCATAAAAATAATACTATTTTTAGAGAAATGTATGGCGCCATGATGGCCGAGCGAAACGATCCGGCAAAGAATCTGGTGGTTAGGCCTGGTCAAGGTACTGGGAGTAATGTGGCCAAACAGAGGAGCTTTGATGTTATGGCGGAGAGAGATTCCAGTAGAGGAGACAGGGAGAAGGATTTCAGGAGAGCAGTGACGTGCAATAATTCCGTAGACAGTGAGTGCCTAAAAAAAGTTTTTAAAGTTCACTGAGAGTAAAGTATACATTTTTAGTTAACGAGAAAACAATTGAAAAGCAGCAATAATAAGTAGAAACGATTTATATATCAAAACGGTCCCAGTTTAAAACGGGTTTGAGCTAACTCTAGTTCCTCTATTAATGAGCCTATTTGTATGGCATGGAAATTTATTACAGGCATACCATTGTCTCAAAATAGCCTTAATGAAAGATGAAAACTTTATAGTCAACTTATTTAGAGCAGTTTGCTATTATTGAAGAGTGTGCAAAAATAGCACCTCAATAGAAAAATTAAAATAGAAGTTTCACAATATTATCGACACTTGCAAACCAGTATAATCTAAATTTTAATTATTTTTCGCTATTCCTAGATACGCAACAGCCATTAGCCCGCAGTTACAGTTTTGTGCAGCATCAGAAGCAACAGCAAAAGCTCAGCAAGCAGTCTTCACGGCGCCGAGATCATGACGACGATTCGATGCATGAACGCTACCTCATGGCCCAGGGTCTGGACACTTCGCAGCAGCGACTCAGTAGTAATAGCAGTAGCAGTAACGCTAGTGATAGCAGTGGTAGCAACAGCGCCGACGCGGGTGACGATATTGACGAGCCCATCGGCCTGGACGATGGCAAAAAGAAGCGCAGCAACGGTAATCCGAGTCCGCCACCATCGCCGTTTTACGGCAATCTGTTGGTCGACGCGGATCACCTTCTGCCGCTTCAGCACTACATACTCCAACAAGCAAAACTCTCTGGTGAGTTATTGCATCGGAGAATTTTCATCTATTTTATCTTACTTCTGTATTGCGTAAGCTAAAACTAAAATTAATTGAAAATTTCATTGTGTAATATTTAATATTTTCATGATTATCAATTTGGCGTGAAAAAAGTTAGAGCTTTTTATGACTTCTAGTTTGGTGCAGTATATCTCCTTTATGACTTTGTGATTTACGGCCTCTCCTAATTAATGTAGCAGGTGTCTTTATGTATTATGCAAATGATATGTAGAGCTTCTCAGTACGTAAAATTTAACAGTTTAGCGGCACTATCTATTTTAAGTGATTTCGGCGAAACTGTAATAAATATTCAAACTCTTCAAATTTACTTTCATAATTTTCAATTCAAAGAGTAGAACAGCACACTATTTTATTAATTACTGTTTGCCCATCGATATTTCTTAATAATCGACTTTCTCAAATCATGAATTTTGAATATGTGTTAATATAAAAATAATTTTCGTTTTATAGGTTGTTATAAATTCGGCGATCCCCTTTTAGCAGAGGAGGGTGATGATTCTTTAGACGAGGAGGGAGGTAGGGGAGCCGAGCTTCATGGAAGAGCGGATGATGACTCTGATGATCAGTTCGCAGATGACGAGGCAGCTAGTAATCAAGGAGATTCGTCGAGTCAAGAGTATCTGGAAGATCATTATGCAGGTCAGTTTAATTTGTATTTATTAATAAACCATGTTCTTCAGAAAGTAGAGCGTTTTGTTTGTAAAATTGATTTAACGTTCATAAATACAGACATGAATGCTTTATTTTTAGAGACGAGTAAACAAGGTCAATCATATTACAAAAGTTTTAATATATTTATGAAAGTTTTAATCCGGATGTCTCATCGAACGTTCTGACAAAATAATGTGTTTGAAGTTTATATTGATTTAACGTTGTCGGTTTGAATGAAACAACTTCAGCATGAACTAGGTTACAGAATGAGTTTTGATTAAGCGAGAAATTTCAGGAAGCTTCATTTATATCGGTTTTACATGAATTGTGTTGTTGACAGATTTTAAAAATATCTCTATTGTCTACAAAAGAATCATTAACTTTTTATATTTCAGATTTAGGAAACTACGACACAGCTGGCCTAGCTACTTACTACAACACAGCGGATACGCTAACCAGGCCACAGACAACGCCACCACCGCCTCCGAACATAGTCTCCCAGGCTGAAGCGCGCGAGAGCATCATAGCCACGAGACCAATATCCCTGCCTGCTCCGACTGTGATAACCGGGCGTAGCGGGAGCGGTATGGGAGGCTTTGGACTGAGTGGTCTAAGCGGCACCTGCGTCGACACGACCGATTACGACGAGGCTCGCAAGGACGATGGCAGTGGCGGCGGCGACATCGAGAAGTACGCCCAGGACAATCTTAATCTGAATTGTGGCAGACCCAAAGGTCTGAGACTGCTCTTTAGGAAGAAGTTTAGCGTTAGAGATATATTGAGCTGGAGTAAGGATCCTATACCTCAGCCTATGCTGGTTGTCGTTGATGGAGAGAAGCTTCTCAAGCGGGAGGCTTGCAATCTTTTCCGGCTTGTTCAGGTTTGTGCTGAACATTTTTATCATTGTTATTAATCTGCTTAAGCATTATTAAATTATTACATGTTAGTTTCAATTATATATGTTATCTTACTTAAAAAGAGATTAACACATGCAATTTGTATTAATGAAATAGTAAATGGTTAAAGTTGTTCGCACTTATTATCGTAATAGATTCTTGATGTATGTTACGCACCAGGAATAGAATATTATTCTTGACTCAAGTTGTGCATTCATTTGATAAAATTTGCATTTCTGGGAAATCATTCACAATAAAAGTAATAACTCTAATGATGGAATACTAAATATGGAATTGAACTTTTTCAGGTTTACATGGGCGATCGCAAAGCCAACGTAGGGATGACCCTTGACGGCGTCGCTATGGAGATTGTGAACACGGCATATTCAAAGCCACCTCTTCGCGATGAATTGTACGTGCAGATTTGCCGACAGACGACCGAAAACCCGCGCAAAGAAAGTTTGCGTCGCGGCTGGGAACTTATGGCCGTCTGTCTAGCTTTTATTCCGCCGAGTGCGACATTTGAACCGTATCTGGAGGGCTACATGAATCGGCACAGAGACCCGAATTTCCAGTTCCCCGAGGTGGCCAAGTGGCCGATACACGTTCAAGTTAGTCACTATGCGACGGTCGCTTGTAGGCGGCTGCAGAGGATTGGAGCTCACGGCAAGAGGCAGCCTAGGAAGGCTACGCTCGAGGACATCGATCAAGCTAGGGTTAGTATTCTGTTTGCAGTATTGTTTTATCATGCTTATATTTGCTATTCAGATTAAACTTTAAATAATAATTCGTCGTTTCGCAGCTTCAAATTTTCCGTGCCTCCATGTTTGGAGCGACCCTGTCTGAAGTTATGGCTCTACAGCGTGACCGCTTCCCTCAGCGTGAACTTCCCTGGATCCAGACAACGCTGACGCGCCAGGTTTTGATACGCGGTGGCACCATGACCGAAGGCATTTTCCGAGTATCCGCTGACGCCGACGAAGTCAACGTGCTCAAGGCTCGTCTGGACAAGTTCGAAGATGGCGCGATACTCGCAGCGTCTCAGGATGCTCATGCGCCCGCTTCGCTGCTCAAGCTTTGGGTGCGAGAGCTGTACGAACCTTTGATTCCAGATTCGTTCTATCATGAGTGCGTGAGCATGAGACACGAAGACATCGAGGCTTCGGCAGCCAACGTCGCTGCATTGGTCGAGCGACTGCCTGAGTTGAATCGCAAAGTGCTCTGCCATCTCATCCATTTCCTACAGGTTAGTTCATGTATTATTAATTAGCATTAGTTTTATCTGTTTACATAGTAATTTTTTTAATGTACGATAATAATGCATGATTTCAGATCTTTGCCCGACCAGACGTTGTGGCTAGAACAAAAATGGATGCAAGTAATTTAGCCATGGTTATGGCTCCGAATATACTGAGATGCACCTCACAGGATCCTCGGGTTATTCTAGAGAATGCTCGTAAAGAAATGGCCTTTGTGCGCACGATGATAGAAACCCTGGAGACCGCCTGGGTAGAGGACCTCCACTGACCTACTCGTCAGCTCTAGATAAACACTCTAGACCACTATGCCAAATGAATCCAATGTATATTCATTATTTATCACGTATAATTACCATCGTAATTGTGGTTTTAATTGTCGCTATTTTGCGATCTGTGAGTCAAGCCAATTATTTTTCACTTTGCTTCAACGAGAGAACGAACAATTTTATTGTAATTACGACGAGAAAATTTCAAGAAAATATGGTACCAGCCACGATGACGAGCGTTGTACAAATTTTCTAATGTCAGGAGCAATAGCGATGTGTAACTTGTAAAGATTTCTGCAATAGCAATCTATAGGAGTGTGTATTAATTAAAATTATACAAGCGTGAAGACAATTTTAACTCAATGTGGGACTTATATAGGGTGTTCAGTTGTAATGACAAGAATGTTTGAAGCCACACATGTTCCTTGCTCGCTTAAACTACACGAAAGAGAAAAGTATTTTTAATGCAGTAAATGCTTTACTTTTTATTTTTCGCATTTAACGCATTCTCCGTTTGCACGCAATAGAATACGTACATATATATTTTTGAGATCCTATAGAACATTTGTAGTAGAATTTCCAACGTTTTAATGATTTTTCTCCTTGTATTTACGATAAAATTCTGTTCCATGCATTTAAAATATTTTTTGGTTCATGCATTAGAAGAGAAAGTCAATCGAGTCATGCTCGCCGTGTGACAAATTTATTCCTTTGATAAAAACTTGTAAATTGTGCATAGGAAAAACGTTTATCACGTCGAAAGTAAGAAATGAAATTGTCATTCGGCGAGATTATAACACCCGATTCACCTATATCACCTTCCTATTTATTATTTCTATGTAATGAAAATTCTATGTTGCATACTAGAGATTATTAGATTTTTATTATGTACATCGCTATAGAACGAATATATATAAAGTATATATATAAAAAAATATATATATATTTTAATGCCCCTTGTTACCGCGCGCGCGTCAGGCGCGGATATGGCTTTTTTACTCGAATTGATTGTTGAATCTCATGTAACATAATATGATGGTGAAAAAAGCAAACGATACGTTACCGTGTATAGCTGCACCCCGCGATGACTTTTTGTATTTAAGCGATAAAGTAACGCGTATGACGTATAAAGTAAACACGCTGCGAAGAACTAGCAAGCCATACTCGATGTGTTTTCTTTGATTTTTTAATTATTATTATTAATTAATATTATTTGTAAAAATGCATATTTCCTCGTCAACTTTCCAAAGAAAACCTATCATTCTTTTACGTAATTTGTGAATCTTCTTAGTTTCATAATGTCACGCAACTAACCATATTTCCTTTTGTAAAAAGAAAAAATTAGGATCGAGTGTTTGTATATAGAGTGCCGTGGATGAACAAGAAAACTATAAGAAAAGCCTCTCTCTCTTTGGCGATCTTTAAATTATTGATTACAATAGTGTATCGCAAAATGCTACCGTTTCAACGCTATAAAAGACTTGTTAAAAAAAGTTATTGTATAGAACGTACAGAGCTACCGTACAAAAAACTTCATGAGACGTATCTTACGTATGATTTAGAAAGTACTCACTGAGCATTGCTTCTGATGCTACCTTTTGTATAAAAAATAATGAATCTTTTGCGTTTGAGCTGTACAGAGTTCTATGAAAAAAAAGGAAATCACGTGAAACGTGTTGACGGTTGGCGTATGACAATTGTGGTGAAAAAATTCCAAAGACATTCGAAATACTCTTTCGAATACTCAATTCATTTAGTTTTTATTGATTTTCAAGTGACAATAAGCGCTTTACGTTTATTTTGTAATGTGTATCTACAAGCTTTTTTCATACTATCGATGATGAAATATACATCGAAAAATAAAAATGTAACGTTAGTTTATCATTCAGATTAATGAAACCTTAAATAAACTGTATCGTTTGATTATTTTTATTCGACAATAATTTTTCTTCCAAGTGAACCGCAATATATTAATTCACTTAATGTGACTCAAATATATCGTGAGTGCTTTGACCTTGCGAAATGTGCTTCAAGCTTATTGAATGGTGGACTGGTTAATTTTACAGCTTTCAATGCGCTGTATAAATCAAAGCTTATTTGGTTGAAAAGTTATACGTATCGTAGTGTTCGTTTTTAAAATACAAATAAAGACTTAATATATTTTTGTAATTCACACATTTATATTACTATGAGCATAAAATTATTTTCTGAATATTACTAACAATGAAATATCACAATCATACATATTGCTCATCGATTTTAATTCATTTTTAATTTAAATTTTAAACCTGTATAAAGATTATATGCATATCATGTAGGAAATTCAAAATATTAGAACTATCTATTAGTCCACTGTTCAAATGGCTTATAGAATTTTGAATATTTTTCATAAATCTCCGCGCAGCTCGCCTTAACCGCTACTAAATCTTGGTCTTCTAGTTGTACGACTTAGTCGCATTATTTACGAGATTCACAAGGTAGAGTCTATCAAAATAAATACTAGTAAAAATTACTCTTTAAGAGCGAAACTTCCGCTCGCGTAATCTACGTCTGGCTGTTATGGCTACTTTAGAGAAAATAGAAACATTAGCGTTCATTCTATATAGCGCTTCTTTGTTAATTGATAAATCAACGAACAAGAACTTTGAGTGATCAGAAGAATAAGCTCGCTACCCTCTTCCGACAATAGGCGAAATCAAATGTTTGATTATAAAGAAAAAAATGTAGATTTTGTCCAATCGTATGGATATATTCAATTCTGAATGAATATTTTATGAACTTGATTTAGTCACTGTACAAAGCAATATTTTAATTATGTATGAATTGCGTTTTTTTATTGTATAGAAATCTCTAACGTTAATTAATTTTCACTTTTTAATACGTTCATTTAATTTAATTGTTCCAGTCAATTACATTATGTATCACATTATTTAATTATAAACTTAAATCTAGCGTATAATAGCGGAAAAATTTATACAAACACATACAACACCATCAAGATCAATAAATTCTATCTAGTATAGAAGATGAAACGTAACTATTTAAGATGTTGGAGGATTGTTTCGAAATTGTACTGTTCAACTGCAATATCTTACTGTTAAGTAGTAACTAGAAGACCTTTGAATAAAATGCAATAATTATTTTGTAAAATATTTTGTTCACTCTAGTGATTTATTCACATATGCTATACCTAATTTAAAAAAAAGATGAAACCGCCAATTAGTTTAAAATTATTTGCTGTAGGTATTCGATGTAGCTTGTGAATTAACTAACGTCGCATTATGTTTTACATTAATCAGTTAATAAAAAATTTTCCAAACATTGAGTAGACTATTTTTCCGTTATCTTTAAATTACAAAAAGTAAAAAATAAATTTGCCAAGATTATGATTCCTCTGCCTATATATTTGTGATATTAAAGGTATTAAAATTAAAACCCAATTAAGTTTTTTTTATGTTTTATTAATACTTGTAAAAAATAACATTTTTTCTTGTCACTATCTGAAGAAATATTTATTTCTCATCTGTGATTCGTTAATTTTTGTTGTAAAATAATAAACAAAACACTTACAATTATATCTTCTTTAGTATTTTCTATAAAAAAGGAGGATGAAATGTTCGTACAAATGTACTAAACGCCGTGAGAAAACAATACGAGAAGCATCTAACTTCGGCATTTTTAAATTATTACAATAATATATCACAAATTCTAAAGTTTCAACGCTATGAAAGACTCGTTAAAATGTAATAGAGTATAGAGGGTACAGAGCTACAGTACCAGAATTGGAGTTAATCATTGAATGCCGTATATGCGAACTTGTTTTTACGTTTTGAAAGTGCAAGAAAGTGGATTCTTATGAGTGGTAGCTTGTAAAACAAACATTATTTCTTTCGCATTAAACAGTAGAATAAAATTTTAACGAGTACTACGTTTACTAAAGAATATCATAATACGTGCACATATATTTAAAAAAAAAATACTTGTATTTTTTTTAAATAATGGTTTGTAAAGTAAAAATTATATGAATAAGTTAGTAAACGTTCTAATCTAAAAGTAAAGTAGCACTTGAGTTTATACTCAATACAGAGAACAATCTTTTATAACTCAAAATGATTCCGGCATATTATAAACATTATTTCGAATTTGAATAAAAGCGAATTGAGCCACTTGAAAACATTTCCTTAATGAGTAACAATTTTAAAGATCTATAACAAAGAAATAATTTTGCGCAGAATATTTTGAGATATGATCGATGATATTATGTACTCTATAACTTTGATAAGAATTGCAATTCTCACAACAATGTAGAAATAAGTTCGTGAAACTTACAACTAATAATTATATTTACAAACATTTTGTCTAAAAATGTATGTACCTGTAGAAGTTATTGCTTGTATTTCTGTTTCATTTGAGTGTTGATTATTCTTGTATATAAAAATATTATAATTTCTCTTATAAGTTTGATAAAGATTTAAGCGCATATGTAGAGTATTTATAAATGTGTCGTTAGAGACGCTTAAATAACTTTGATTATTCAAAGTTCTTAAGTCTAAGTAGTACCCAGCTCTGCTTGATTGACTAAGTTTACAACATCAATTACCATATATAAGCGTTACAATTAAAAGACTAACTTTTACAAAAGCATCAACTAATATATTTGATTTTTACAAATCGATGCAAATCAGTTTTATAACAAATAAAACGACATTTTGCATCGTGAAAATACAATGTATTTTGAATTTCCAAATGATTCATTTTTGTGTTTAATAAGTTCCTTATTCGTCAGTTTCGTGTAATTAGATGGCGTTATATGAAGTATATGAAAAATAACGAACTGCAGAAACATGAATCATCGAGAAATTAAAAAAATACTCGTATACCATAAACGATAACCCTAAACAGTGCTCCGAAAGATCTATCCCAAACCTTCGGGACACTTTTTAAAATATAGTCAGACATAGTCGCGCCTTACATCTCTAAGAATCTTGGTCGTCTAGATGTGTATATACGATTAGTAGTCGCGTTATTTACAAGATTTACAAACGAATTTAAAACACTGTATACATATAATAATAAAATCGTAATTATGTATGTATAAAAATCGATCACATTAATACTAGGGCATGTTCCGGGGCAGCTCTCTTCCTTCGTCATTGAATTTCTCATATTCTGCTGCTACTCTGCCTCGGCTCGCGTTATGCAGCGTACTAGGAAAAAAATTACCGTTCGAGGGTTGCTCTCGAGGCTCAGGTCAGCAGCTGTCGGTGAAGGAGGCCGTCGAACCGCTGGCTATCTCCGCGAAGTCCTGCCTACTTGCCGAGCACAGCTTGCTCGAGAGGTCGGTCTCGCGCTTCCTGCAATTCGGGGATGTGCAATTTTTATTTCTACGAAATTTTTGCAACGAGAACCTTCGTGTTTCCCAGAAAATCAGAGAGTTTTTTCGGGTTATTATTTTTATATTGAAGATCGTTTATCATATTTGGATAACTGATATACTGAATTTTTAATAACGAAACTGCTGCTGATAAAATCTAGTTAATTCTCTGATGAAAAAGGATTTGTAAAGGACTCACCCCCTGCCCGGTAGTTCCATAATATCAACTACGACACTGTTCACGTAGAGTCGGTCGTTGCACCAGAAGAAGCACAATGATCGAGGTTGCAGAACGTCCATGTCGTACGCCCACGACAACTCGACTCGTCGTATTTTGCCAATTTCTCCGGTCGAGCCGCCGGGGTGTGCCACGACCATTCGCGTCGTCGTCCCGTGCTCCAACTTCATGTAGCCGCTGTACACATTTTCAATGAGTCCTTTGTATATTTGTTTTAAATTTTAAGTGAATGAAAACTTTAATATTTCATTTAGGAGGAGAAAACGTGAGAAGATATGATGAATGAAAGCTCTAAAATGTAATTTACCTGGGAGTCAAGTCCATGTTACGTATCACGCCATTGTCAGCGTGAAGCGTGACTTTCATGTATCCCTGCACCCAGCTCTCAGCCGTGGGTGGCCTGGCCAAATTGATTGTTATTCTGTAGTGTCGTCCTGGAAAAAGGAGAGTCGTGGAGTTTTAAAAACCCGTAATGAGAGATTACAAATCGCTTTTTTTCTCACTGCACGTGATTTCTCAACTCTAGTGCTATACTATTTCCTAGCAATTGTCATTAACTTTTCTTTGCGAAACTTCTGGTCACTGTTTGGTAGGAGCACAGGTGCCACACGTTTTCTCGCAATGGTGAATCCAAGATGGTTGTGAATTATAAGAACTAGCCAGTAATTATAACTGTGTTTCTTATATTTTACGTGATACCTTGCTAAATAACTGACTGATTTAATCGGTTTTGATAAGTAATTGTAATCAGGACTTATTAAATTAAGATAGATCGATCCAATCGCAATAATACATCGATTATTATCAGTTTGAATGGGATCAGTCAGTTTTAATTCGATAATACGAGTTCAACGATTCATAAAGCTTTTCATAAAGATTAGGCTCTTTCTACTGATAACGTGGGGTTATAGTGGGGATATTGAAAGCATCTGGGATCATTCATTAGAGTTAAGAATTCACTTAAACGAAATCAATCACTTCTTCACAACTTCAATCACACGCGTATACAATACGAAAAAAACTCACTGCAATAAGGATCGTCTTTCCCGGTAGAGAAGAAGAACTTGGAGCCCAGCAAAGCCGACACATCCTGTCCCATCTGCTGCCTCCTCACCAGAGCAGGACTGCTGTCCGCGTGATATCCCATGATTCCGCAACTGAGGCTGTTGTTGCTCTTGCAGGAGAAGCACTCGCCCCTGAGGAAACTGGCGTAGCTGCCACACTCGTGGGCTACGTACTGACACTTGCTGTTGATGCTCTCGATGAAGAGCTTGATAGCTCGCACGTGGTTGCAGGCCACCAGGACTCGCGAGGCTTCTTCCAGACCTTCGCGAATCAAGGTCAATGGCAAGGACGGCGTCGTCTCGCTCAGGTCGGTGCAGCCCGGCTGCTCCTTGCCGTTGTTCGGGTAGAAGTCCAGGTGCCCGCACGGCTGGCTCATGCCGTAACCTGGAAGACCTTGGGTGATTTTTTTTATGTTTTTGATTTTGAAGCTTTGTCGTGTGAAATTTTGGTGTGACAGATGATGTACGATTGCGGCGAAACTACGATTGCGGCGAAACTACGATCGGTGCAAGTGCGTATACTGTGCGAAATGAAGAAAAGGGCTTAATACCTAAGAAGAAGATGCTCTTGCCGTCGGTATGGATGACATCGACGAGTTGGGCGTCGGTGTAGTCGAGTCGCAGGTGACTGGGCATCCCTTGGAAGTAAGGTTCGGCCGGATCGAGTCCGGTTATACGGCCGATGTTACCGTTGAGCTTCTCGCCGGCGTAACCAGCCGTGTGGGCCCCCAAACTGTGTCCGATCAGATGAACGTCGCTTGGGTCCAGGCCGTAGTTGTTCTGATGTGGAAATCAATTTATAACGGCGAGTCGATGCGAAATATAATAATCACCCGCAGCTTTCGTGTATACAGACGTTTTACTTATTTTAACTTTCTTCCGAGAGATAATGTACGCGTTTAGCAGTATAGTTTTCCGAGAAGAATTCATCGATTCAATCTACATTCTACTTGCCGTCCAAGAAAGTTCGCGTCTTTAACGATAAGAAAGTCAGTTTTTTGCTGCGCTGTATGTATAAGAAAACACACTTTTGCATATAAGTAGTTTTTAAATGAAATTTTTTCAAGGCCTATGTGGGTCGGAGCACTTGGGTGCTCGATTGTTTTTCTCGCCACAGATGCTAATTCCGAATAATTTAAATAAATCGTCGTTTCATCGGCTTTTCTTCGTCGCAGAAATACCACGCGTAAATCAACGTAATCTTCATTGGTAGAGCTTGTACAAAAAAAGACATTTTTGTCCTCTATTAAAAAGACGCAACGGCTCTCGAGATTAATCACACATATGTCGTTGCAAAACGCAGACTCAATCCATCATAAAAATTTTATTAGTGATAATTCAGAAGCTCGTCGAGAAGAAGGAAAAAAAGGCGGAGCATGTATAATCACCTGCAGATGCTTGACGAGATGCGCGATCTCGAGTCCCACTAGCCTCGTGTTGGCGGTGGCCTGTGTGTAAAGGGGTAGACTGCCACCGGCCCAGTCGACGATTATCACGTTGTAGTCGCCGTGCTTGAGCAGCTCGTTTCTCATCTCCTGCGATCAAAGAAAGCGCCGACGCATAAGTATACATTATACGAGATCACCGCGAGCGCGTAAGTCGGTAGCTGTGGGCGAGGATTAAATAAGCGAAAAAAAAAGAAAGGAAGAAAGAAAGGATCAGGCTTGACGAGAAATTCGAGCGGAGATTATGCGCGGATTTCGGGAGGTTATTACGTCGTAAAGTATCGATTATGCCTTGATGGAGCTTCGATACTGGATAATGGCGTCTTTTGAGTTAGGTTGTTTTTTTTTACGCTTTGATTATTTATGGGACGATGCGAAGTGTATATAATAGAAAATTTCAAAGCGCTTTCGGAATTTCCTTGAACCTGAGAAAGTTCGAAACTTTTATAATGTATCTCATACATGCGTTAGCGTAAATCAAGCGGAGGCTCGTTAATTTCTCTCCTGCGAAATTAATGCGATGACGTCAGTGATAAATCCATCCTCAACCGTTCTCCGCTCACGCGCACTCGTACACGTAAATTACGTCAGTGCGTTCAACGCGATATTTTTTATCCGTCGTCAGATTAGTTGTCACAAAAAAAAATGCAATACGTAACCCATCGACAGGTCCATGTAATTGCACCTTATTAGGCCATCACGTGTAGCCCAGGTCTAAAAATAGAGTGTATGAATAGAGGCCTGAAGCCCATCGAGATGATAAGTGTACATAATACGCGCAGCGATTCCGCGTCTCGTAAAACGGCTCCGAGCTCGCAATTTGCATGTAATTGCGGGTCCGGGTGTGGATGGGAATTATGAGTGTATTACACTTCCGCCTATCGCGAAATCCGATATATAGCCGGACGTGTACGCTCGTGGGGGATATTAGGAAGTCTGGTACCGCGTGCAGAGCGAGAAAAAAATTCGGTGATTACTCTATAGTAAAGTTAAAGCTCTAATCGCTTCCTGATATCTACAGAGCGTCTTTTCGGCTGGCGTATTTATGCGTAACTGGTTCTTTTTTTAAATCGTTGCTTTTAGGCTAAATGTTGTTGTAGGTACGTAACTCTGCGTTATTTTATTCGTGAATTTCGTCGAAGGAGTTCCTTTGTTTGGTGCACAGTAGATGAGTCACTCGATCATGCCTTGCAAATTAAGATTTTATAGTTGTAGCCTGTAACACCTTTGCGAGGCGAACGATTTTATAACGTATACTAATATCGCGGTTTTACGAGATTTTAATCATGTTTAGCATAAGAAAAATTAGGAGGATTCTCAACGAAGCTTTTACCTATACCAAACGCCAGATGATATTAAAGAACGATAAAAAAGCGCATGTATATTTCAAAGCAAAGTACAGTTTTTCTAAGCTTCAAATCTGAGTAAAAACAATTAATCACCGACTACAGCGATATCTCCATTCACTTTGGACACATCATAATAGGAAAACCAGATCGTAGTTACGGTCGTTACACTGTATAATCATCGGAATTCCTCGGAGCTTATCGCGTCCATCATATCCAGTAGAGGAATAAGCGTTGGATCAGTCGGTCCGCAGTGGTTGTATCTTTATATAGAGGTATAGGAGCTGATCGCGTCGGGTGGCGATTGCAAAATTAAAATGAATGTCTCACCTTCACCCAGTTGCTGAGCGGCGTGTCTATGAAGCCGTGTATAATAAACTTGGTTTTTCGCTTCGGACTGAAGTTCGAGCGCTTGATGGACTTGTCCTTTCCTACGATTAAGACTTGGCCCTGCAAGAAGATGAGCAGAAGAGCGTTAGTGTGAACAAGAGCTGGGTACGTTGTTCCTGTGAGTTTTCTGATGGGAATCATTAGGTGTTTCTTTTTTGTCTCGGTCATATTTTCATGCGGTATGTTTGTTGACGTGTCATTGGCATAATGAGTGGATTGAACCTCTATATAGAGTCCGACTGTTAGTTACTTATTTTCATCTTGACCGCAAAAGTGTGTGTGTGTGTGTGTGTGTGTGTGTGGGAGTGTGTGGTTGATTGTGACGATGAATGAGATGCGATGTTTTATTTTGATCTTGAAAAAAGTTTTTGTGTTCTTCGAACAAGTAATGTTAATCACAATATGTTTATATGAAGATATATAAGATAGAAAAGTAAAATAACCATGTGATACACATACGTGGGCGAGATTTGTCCGCGCCCGGTTTTCAATTCAAGTAACTCATACTTTCTCCTAGAATTATATTATCAACACTCTTTAGTCCAATACTCAGAAGTCACGAGCAAGTTTATAAAACTTATAATCATCATTTTAATTATTTTTATAATTTGAAAGTTAAATAATCCAGATCAAAACAAACTTGATCACATATCTCCTGATCAAGTTCAAGGTTGATTGAAAAAGTAAGCATTAATAGTCGAAAATATTATAAATATAACATAATCTTATAAAAAAGGAAATCCTACAATTTATCGAACAATCATTTCAAACTGAAACGCGCTAATTCGATATAATAGGTGAAAGCTGTGTGCAGCTAAAGTATATTTTCAATAACATCGATTCCGCAATCGAGAATTAAAAACCGATAATCCCGATCAATCGCAACCTCACCGATACTGCATAAACACGTGCACAGAGTTGCACGTGCACTCGCGCAATACTATAGTTAAAAATTTCAAAGCCAATTAAACGCGGACGTTCGCGCGCGATGATTTAAACGCGATCGCTCCGAAGCGAGCGTCTAATTAATAATGCGCGCGAGATAGTTCGGCCTATTAAATCCGAACACACACACAAACTTGCCTATTCGCGCCTTTGATCATAAGACAGACATTTCCTACATTAACGCGCAAACTGCGGATAAATGCCCCCCTGCGCTACGTTGTGCTGAGAAATAAACGAAGGAAGATAAGGCGAACGGATTTCGCGAGGGGGGAGAAAAATCGGAAAGAAAGAGCGCTCCCGCGGGAAGGATTCAAAGCGCGGCGTGATTCCGAATATTAACCGTTGCGGATAATGAGAGAGATAAGAGCTAATGGGTTTGGCGGTTTCCTTTATATTCGAACGCTTATACCTTTTAATCTTTTATCGTTTATTAGATGTATCTTTACTGTAACTGCGGATTGCTTTTTGCGGAAGCGTTATTAACTTGTTTAGCATGTATCTTATCACGCGAACGTTCGCGTTTGATTTTCTTCTTTGCGTTTCTGAATTTCAAATCTAATTTCTGATGACGCGGAATTTCGCGCATATTTACGAGTTCGTATTAGTAAAACAAGAAGATTGTAGCTAGGGAGTGATAAGAACTTTGAATTTATCAATATGGAAATAATCATGATTCATAGAGAGTTATCAGAAATTATGAAACTTACTTCGGTGGGATTGTCATTGGTATAAAGTATAAACCGAGTGTTGATGACCTCCCGCGGCAGCGGGAAAACATTGAGAGGTCGGTGAATCAGATGGTACCAGCTCCTGGTGATGTTCAAGCAGCCCAGCTCGTCGTAGCATCGTGTCTCGTTTTCGACTGTGAATTTTCAAAAATTTTCACTACAAATTTAGATCGAACGAGTTAAAGATGGAATTTTTACTACAACTGGTTTTAACTAAATACACAAATTTCAATGATATGCTGCATGATGCACAATTTATAGCAGCACGTTTATGGTAGTAAAACAATCAATACTATCATAAAATAGAATCATTGTCATTAATTATAAATCACAGTTCAGTAGACTAGTAAATTATTAATTCTTAATCACATCTTTATAAAAACCGCTGCTAATTAATTTCTTGCATTCTTGTTTTTTTTTTGCATTAATGTATGCATGTTATGTAGAGCGTTATAATGAAAATCAGTTTACTTCGTGTATACGTGCTTTTACATTCTCAAAAATGAATAATGTCCTTACGAAGTACGACGATATCTCGAAAAATAAAGAAATTTTGCATACATTTATAAAATGAATTATTAAATAAAATGTGAAAATCATTATTCTGCTCTTATTTTTCTCAAAAGTTATATCGTTCACAAACGACGTGAATAGAACGAAAAATCACACATTTAAAAAATTAGGACAAATGCATGCCAGTATAATAATACAAATATTCAAAAAAATACGAGATCTGGTCTCCGAACACCTTACAGAACAAGTTTCTGTAACCTGTTTCTACCGAGCTCAAAATTTGCCCCTCTCCGAAAAAAAGCTCCTAGAAAAAAAAAAATCCGAGAATTTACAAAATTTTACACGCCGGCCCTTACAAAGCACGCTTCAAAGTACAAGCAGCATTGTGGCGCTATCAGGAAAGAAAGAGATTCGCGTGGATGAACGACTTACAGGGTAGCCAAGGGATATTGACTTCTATTCTGTCGCTGCGCGCCCATTGCCACGGGTCCAGGATTCCAGCGGAGCAGATAACAGGAGCCAATGCCACCAGGAGTAGGACCAGAGCTCCTTCGCACTCGGAGTTTCCTTGTTTTCTCACGCCTCTCCTCCTCATCCTGCGCACACAAACACACGCATATTGTTTCCGTTAGTCTATTTCTTATATTATTATGTAGTTATTTATTCATCTACATTGTTTCGATTATATTTTACAAAAAAATCCCGGATAAAAGGTCATTTAACTGCAATCAATTATTATCGATGAAGTAACGCTACACGCACGATGGCCGAATAGCCGCAACCTTGACTTTTGCAGTCAAAGGTCGAGGGCTCGATTCTCGCGGACGTGTCGAAACTATTTTCTAAGATCAGATATTTCACAACGCGGCGGCGCGCGCCATCAGCTGTTATATTCGTACGCGCACGCGGTTTTATAAGCGCCGGGGAATCGAAGAGCTGCGACGGTGCCGGACGAATTTTCAGTTATATCACTGGTTTCATCTCTTTATGAAGAAATGTAGAATTTGGTCTAATTTATCGCTGCGCGTTGGCAGATTGGGACACGTTTGCTTATCATAATTTTTAGTCATGGGGTTCCAAGTGTTTTTTTTTGCTGTTTATGACAACATGTTGATCGAAGTAAGCTTTACGAGGAAAACATGATTACATCTGCGGTGCGTGTGCTGTTCACTGCCCGTCGTAACGTTGGAAGAGAATTTTTCGATGAATTGACGAACACGATTATTTATGCACTTATTGGTGCTGTCTTTTACGAATAAGAATATAACTTAATTTAATTATTGGGTACACGTTTTAATATATACGCATTTCAACTGAACCATATATTTTGGGTGACACTTTGAACAAATAAACTGAATGTAATATTGTTCACGATCCCTGGTTTAAAAACTTAAAAACTTTGTACCTGAAGTACCCGACACTTTAATACAAATCGACAGTAACTCCAAGGCAAACCCTAAACCACCACAGTTCGAACGAAACCTACCTAACGATCAACGAAGCAATCAGTTCCACCCCAAAAAACCACAGAATCTCCGATCCTCAAAACTCAGCACTGCAACACAACAGCGTCTCCTCCTACAGCCTACTTTCAGCACAAATAATCACAAAAAATCTCGATGTCACTGAATTAACTGAAAACCGCACTCTCGCGATACAATACAATACAAGCATAAAAGCAGCCGGAGAGAGAGCAAACAACAACTCGCCTGTGTCTTGGCAGCCGCGTGCGCGCGTCGCTACTAAGTGCTCGGCGGCGAATGTGCGCGTCCGCAGCTCTGGGACTGAATTTGAAAGAGACGCGAGACGGGCCCCGCGCTCAAGCGAGCTACCAACAGGTAGAGATCGCGTATATAGTGCTGTAGCAGTAGTAGAGGCAGCATGAGCGCAGGTAGTCGGGCCGCTGTAGTGGGGCCCGGGCCCCCGGTCAGTGCGTATTGTATAATATCGGGCGACCTTCGGGCGCCGCTTCGAGCGGCACCGATCTCGGAGTGTTATAAGAGAGGGACGCGGAGAGAGTGAGAGAGAGAGAGAGAGAGAGAGAGAGAGAGAGAGAGAGAGAGAGAGAGAGATGCCGATGTATTAAAGAGTCGAGAGGATGCAGGTCAACGAGGTGTGCGCTGTGTGTATAATGTATTGTTTTTTTTTGAGTGTATAGGCGCGGTTGGACGTTTGTACTTTACGGTATAGACGGGTCCGTTGTTTTTCTTTCGATTCCAAAATCGTTTATTTTTTAAACGATATGCCTAATTGGTGAACTGATTCATTAGGCATACTTTGTATACGCTTATAAAGTTAATGCTCTACTTTTGCTATTTCAAAATCTTTCGATAGCTAGTATGTGGATTAATCGAATGAAGATAACATGCACGCGACTATGAATTAATGCTTCATTAAGAAAAGAACGAGGTTCGTTCATACGTTACATTAACCTATGCGCATACGTCAACCTGCCACCAACTACCTTACAACTAACGGTCTATTTACATTCCTCGATGATGACTATGCTCAAGTACTTGGAAGTTATCATTACCATTTCAAAATGACGAGTATAATTGTACAGGAAAAATCGAGAAGAGTAACACTAATAGGTAAAAGTCTCACACATTTTCCACTCCAAGCCGTAATCACTTCCTCGCTAATATCCGTATAAAAAAAAGTGTCGCATGCGATTGACTTCTCGATCTCAGTCTCATTTGTTATAATATTTCGCTGGCGGCGCTCTCGCGCACTTTCGGGAGGGCGAAGTAAGTTATACAGCGCCGCGCGAGAGCGTTATATTTTATAAGAACGAGGTGCAGATCGCGGCGCATGTAACGAGCGGAAAGTTTCTTGCGGTTCTCTCTCTCTCTCTCTCTCTCTCTCTCTCTCTCTCTCTCTCTCTCTCTCTCTCTCTCTCTCTCTGCCTATACGTCGAGAAAAAGAAAAGTGCTCGTGCGTCAACAAATAAATGCGCGCAGGCGCGGTTATGAGCGCGAACTTTTTCTTCAACATGCGTCTGCAGTGAAATTTTCGCGACGAGATTCATGCAGAATCATCGCGCCGTTTGTTATGTCTGCGCCGCTTTATTCCGGAGTGTATTGACTCGAGGCAAGTTTTTGAAATTCATATTATGTATACGTGTCTGGAAGAGGTTAATAAATATTTGGTAAATCGAATATTTTGTTCGTATGGCAATTTAAAAAAAACTGTTTGAATATGTAATAGTGTTATGAAAATCGTTTACAATGTAGTGTTTCTGTATAATAAACGCAACAATCTTGTGGGTATCTTTATGATGGATCAAAATGCGTTTTCTTCTTTTTATGTAAATTATGCGCATCGAGAGAAGATTATGTATTTACGGTGAATTTTTTGTGCAACGAATAATCGAATGCCGATGGAAATCACGTTGCGTTCTCGACCCTATTAGAATAATAATAATAGTTGAGGCGCTTTTAGAAAGGATTTTGAACAAATTTTCGGCACCGAGCGCGATTGGAGGGATTAAAGAATTAATGCAGCTGAGTGTATAGAACAAGTTGTAATATGTAATATTTATTAGAAAGTTGCTCAATTCCGAAGAATTCGGGCTTACACAAGAAGTTTACACGGAATATTATGTAAATTGTTAAATTATTAAAAGTAATGGCATTATCATTCTTTCATGTAAAAATCGAGGGTATACAATTATGTAGGTTTGGCCAGCTACGCGAGAAACATGTTCTTCCAGATGTATCGTATTCTAACTGTTGTGATTCGAAGTATAATAATTTTGAGATTAAATTTAGTTTTCCTCGAGTAAACTTTTGTACGAATTTCATACCTGCTCCGATTTACATCAGTCACCTGATGTATACCTACGCATTTCGCGTGAGAAAACGAAATGTGCTTAGTCAGCGAGGATGAAATGTCTAATAGAATGTCGTTAACTTGACGTTTGAGTATTAGATAAATCTCTGACACCCGTGCATAAATTAAAGGCGCTGAACGGTTCGGCGGTCGATCATTCAAAGAAAAGTTTGCTGTAAGAATAATATAAGAAGAAAAATTGATAAGTATGTAGCGACTTTCTGATTCTCTAAACTTGTTCTTCAAGAACTAATTATTTGTACATACAAGCACGTGGAATCAGTCTTGTGAAATATCGTAGTGCCAAGCACGATCAGCTGTGAAACAAAACAGTATTGGATAGGCCTTCCCACGATCGATCTGATCGAACTGTTCGAACTTTCCTATACTCTCTAGTCTTTGGTTAGTGAAGATAGATGGCGCATAGGCGCTTTCGTATTTTCCTTATCTAAATCTGCGCGTTGAGACTAGATATAGAGGTGTGCGACTCACGTCAATATTGCTTTGCTGACCTGCTGCTTGGGTAGCTCATACTATAACTCCGACTATAGGTATATCAAAATTCTACCCATTGCAGCTGCTTGATGAGAACGATCATAAATTTTCTTCACCCCATTTACTGAAATTAAAAATTTTACAATTCTTTAACTGTTTTCACTACATTCGTTAACGTATATTTATAAGTATTTAGAGAAATCTTTAAAAGTTGCAAATGTTTGACAATTTTTTCAATGATTAATTTATCATTAATCAAAAGTGAAATAAGCATTATAATACAAAGAATACAGATATGCACAATAATACAAAGATACACTCAATTGGATGGAGTCAAAACTTATAATTGCCAACATTTTGGCTTGTAAAAGGTGTTTTTTTTTTAATTTAATACATGAGTTATCATCATTTCAAACTTGTTATATACTTATATATTATGTTTTCTTTGGTGATTTGCCTTTTATATTTTTACTTCGCTATAATTACTCTTCTGTAAGCATAGAAAAAAGTATTCAAGGCAAACAGCCGCAAACAAAGCTTCTTGTGTGACCCTTAAATGAATGTTATATAACTTTAATTTAAATGTTTCTCCGATAAACTCCAAGATTGAAGGGTAGCAAGATGTATCAAAACTGCAACTTGAAGGATTGACAGATTGTTGGAGAGTATGAATGGAAGCCCTGTTTCAAATTTTCAAAGTGTGGACAGCCTATGATGTTTTTTTTTATTTCAAATCAGGATCCATGCAATTCTAATATAAAATACAATATAAAACCAAGTATCATAAAAATGTCACTATTAAACAGAGAGAGAGAGAGAGAGAGAGAGAGAGAGAGAGAGAGAGAGAGAGAGAGAGAGAGAGAGAGAGAGAGAGAGAGAGAGAGAGAGAGAGAGAGAGAGAGAGAGAGAGAGAGAGAGGGAAGATCAACCATGATAGAAATAACGCGAGTCAGTCGATATATTGTAGTAGTGCCAAGCCATTAGTGGTATTATGTAAACAGATCAGTTTTAGATTGGCTTATTCTCGTGACCACTTGAATTTGCTGCTCTTTAATCTCCGGCTAACGGCGATAGGTGGCGCGTGTATATATTTCCATTTCCCTCATCACAATCTGCAAATTAAGTCTATAGATACAGCGTTGTGCCACCTATGCCAAAACTGCCTTCTCGGGCCTGCTGCTTGGGCCATTCATGCTATAACTGAGACTTCTATATTATGCGAATGATTACCGCTGTTCATTGCGTAAACTCTGTGCATTTTATTTTGCAAAATTATGACTCTTCATTCTAACTTTCCATGCATAATTGTGATCAATTCAGAGTCTCAAATGAAAAAATTATATTTCGATTTTATTCGTATATAAGTACAAAATCTTCCAACTTAAACTATTAAAACTCAATAGAGTTTCCTAAAAATAAGCCTCGCAAACTCGCTTCGAATATCCACCTTTTCTAATAACTCCTATCTAAAAAGCTCGTCTTCTCCAAGCACATCTCAAGCTCGCAGTCTCCGCATCAGTCAAGCACGCATAATCGGCTTTTCGGAACGATGCATAACGCTCTCACCTCTCGATTACACGCTCGACACGACACCAGTTGCACAAGAGAAGGAAGGCTCCTTGTATATACCTATACAGCACACATATATACCAGGCATTTTTCCTACGGCTGCTACACGGCCTTGACAAGGATCCCGAGTAAAAGTTGGCGCGCGAATGTGACGGATAGACCCCCATTATCCGGCTCTCGACCGTGAAAAACGGCATTCGCCACGCGAGAGCGTCTTCGGGGATTTCTTTTTATTTCGTGAATTTTTAAAGGCCGAAAACGTAGCGCTCGGCTGATATCGATCGCGTAAAAGTGTGCAACGATAATGTTATCGGCTTTTAGCGCGGTTGTAATCCGCAATCGCATTTGGTTTTCAGAGGATGAAATATTGTCGTTTTACGATCGTACTTCGCATTATTGGAGTAAAAACGGAACACTATATGTACTATTGCGTAAACGTTTTTAGCACCGATTCTTTTTTGCGCGCATAAATCGTTCGCGCGGAATTTTTACCATCGCCTGCACGTACACACGTCGCGGACGATAATTGTTGCATCAACGATGAAAAATGAGTTTTGGCTCGTCGTCGACTCGGTTTAGAAGTCTTATGGAGGTAAAAGTAACAAGTTTGGCAAGGCCTGAGGATAAAAGACATTTGTACTGTTTAGCGATTGCTTCTCGGCCTTCACTTAAACCATACTGTCATATCCGCGGGTCTATTCGAGTTGTTGCACGAGGCTCCTCTCTCTCTCTTGGTCTCGGTGCGTTTGAAAGTGAAACCGAATTGCGAATTTATACATAACATTGAAAGCGTCTCCTGAAAAGGCCGGAGTGAAATATAGGGGTTTTCAAAAATATCATTCTGCCAAGTTGTGCAATTACGTGCCTGTACCCGCTTTCTTTGCCGGCCTGTGTGTGTGTGTGTAATGTATGCCTCCTTTTACGAATGTAGCTCACGGCTATGCAGATTACACTCAAATTGGGACTTTTCTAACGAGGCTTTAATTGAACGCTTCGCCATTTCATTTTATACATAGCGTCGAGCCTCGCGGAGAGTTAGAAAATTTGACATTTTCCAGTCTCGCCGGCGTGCGGGACGCATCAATCACGCGAAATTGCCGCTGGGAAAATATGAAAGTAAGGCGTCTCTCTTAAAATAACGACTGTACAAATGATCTCAGGCAATTCGCCGAACGAAAAAGTCATCCCCAGATCTTTATCCCTTCTTTAAAAAAAGGTCCCCAACACGCATATTCACCGAAGCCTCGAGGGAATTTTCGTCCGTATCTGCGAGTATCCACTTCCGATGGCTGCAGCTCGTTAATTGTATAATATGGAAGCAGGAAGTCCCTCGGCTCGAATTTCCGAGGCCGATAGATCTATCTGCGGAGCAGACGCAGGAGCAGAACCGATGCAAATCGCGAATTATTCCAAGCTGCTCGCGCGCGCGGTTTCACTTCCTGTAGCTTTTAAATGCGCTGCGGCGTGGTTACCACGTGTATGCGCGTGCAAAGGTGAAAATGTATTACTTATATGTTGTACAGATAGCATGTATACAGCGCGAAAGGAAAAACTCTTTTCGCAAAGTGTGACGCATTGTGTCGATTTTTTCGAGAAACCTCGTATTTACGATCTCTGCCGAACAATCGGTATACTATACTGTTATGAGTGATATGTGGGCTGTCTACCGATCGCGCGTTATATTTCGTCGAAAAAACGATCGTTTTGAAAGTCGATTCCCACATTTTCGTATAGCAACAATGCGAGATCTCGATTCAACGAGGTTTTACACGCAGACACTTAAGTCTGCAGTGAAGCAACGGCCAGACATGATCGGCGCGATTATTGAGCGACCGGTAATGGATTTAGCGAGTACAGTCGGAGAAAACAATGCGATAAATCCTTTCGCCTCCTGGCGATCGGTTGCAGCGAAGAAGAAAACGAAACCCAATTCGCCGACGCGATATTCCCCTCCTGTGTTGTTGGAAAAGATTCGACGAGTCTCTTGCGCAATCGAGAGATTACCAAACGACCGTAAGTACGTATCTCTCTTTCTTTCTTCGCTTTTATTCCGTTTGGAATCCGCGCACTTATCTGCGCATCCATCGGAGAGCTTTTGCTTGCGTATGTGTACTTCGGCTGTCTTCTCCTGATGGCGATAAAAATATGGCTTGTGTTGCAAAAGAGTCGTACTCTCACTGGTATTATGCGGGGAGAAAAATTGTCTTCTTTTGTTGTGTGTTTGAATAGAAACGATCTTGATCTTGTACTGGAAATCGACTTGGGCGTAAAACGTACGATTTCACAGATTTGTTGTGTACTGGTGGTAGCGAATTGAAACGTCGCGATTCTGCTCGCTCGGCGTCTCGCGTTTCCTGCTTCTTTGTCGAATCGTTCGTTGAGAGCATCAGGATTTACGCCGTTGCTTGTTAACGGTTTAAGTTCGGTGGGTAAAGTTGCGTTTACGCGAAAAATCAGTATTGGACACAACGTGGCTTGGCTTCCTTGAAACAGAGCATTTGGGACGTAGAGTGCATTGCAATGAAATGTGGCTTTAATGATTTTCACGTGTAGGTAGCCGAAGTGACACGCGACCTTCGCACGCCTTACAAGTGGGAATCAACTTTTCTCTCGTTTCAAAAGTAAATGTTTAACGTTTCTCGATTGGCCGCACATTGCAAAGCTAAGCCTTTCGAATGTATTTGCGGGCTTGTAGCTTGCTTACCGAGTATCTCTCGACAGTTTAAAAAAAGCTACGCTGATATATTTGTGAGTTTCGATCACACAAGTAGATGTCGGATTTTAAAATTAAAATTAAAACGACCCGAACAAAAACAATCACAAAATACAACTCAAACATCCCGGAAAATCCGAACCGCGAAAAAACGAAGTGAATCGGACAAACAAAAAACCCGAGAGCGTAAATGTACACACATTCCTGCGCGGCGACTTCTCACTTTCTCTCTCGCTATACCAGAAGAAAAATGCGACTCTGCCGTTCGCCGTTTCGACGCAGTATCCGCTGCAGCATATACGTATACATCAGCAGTGTACACCTATACACAGACATGGAAGCAATGGATTACGCGAGTTACGATTTCGGCGCTCGTATAATTCCCTCGCAGCCGCGACTTTACGCTTCGTTAGCATAATTCTGCAGTTTGTACGGGACTCTCGCGCCGAGCCGTTATCATCGTCGCGCGACTCTGATTCATTGTGTGTTGTGTGTACGCGACTGTTGAGAGATCGCTGAGTCGCGGCCCGATGTCGGCAGCCGATATGATCCGCTTCTTATTTGAATTCCACAGGAGTGCCGGCGGGTTCGGCTTGTTGCAGATTTCGATGCTGTTTCTAGGATGGTCTCTATGGGTTGGTTGGTTCGATCGAACGATCGTTTGGATTTTGATGGAGTTGAAGCGAGTAACGACTACAAGTGGAACGAGTCGAGTGCAGTCGTAAGAGATTTGTTTATTTCAAACCTTTCTTAACGAATTACCCATTCGTTTAAGCTCTTCGTCACACATGTAGCGAACAACACTTGTTTCGGTAGGCAAAAATTTAAATAATTTTTACAGCTTCTATAATTCGTGATATGCTGACCACGCAAAACATCAAACACGACTTCCGCAGAGCTGTTTTACCAAAACAACGAAGTATAAAAAAAATTTGATTTGACGCAAGTGCTTCGCATAAAATTACGAATGTACCTACGCAAGTAATATCATTTGAACCAGGAATTGAAGAAAAAGTCCGTTTCTGGGTTCGCGATGACTAATTTCCCGTGCGGCTAGTATACGCATCCCGGAAGGATTTCGAGACAAAGCCCGTTGCTCCTTACAATGCCAATGAAAAATTGAAGCCACCGTCACGTATGCTATATCATTATTTATGAAAAAACTGCTTGAAAATAAATTAGACATAAATTCTCGCTAAAAATGTAATCGAATGCACATAACGAATTCATAAACGATATGGTATGTATAATACCTCGAAGCAATTACTCTCACAAATCATTCGCTTCGAAAATTGTTGAAGTAGATATAATATTATGGTAGCGAAGAAACTTGGAGAAATCACACTGAGAAGTGTCTAGAAAACGAAAACGATTGGGCAAAAAAAAACTCGTCCTTGTTATCAGGTACAATAATCAAATGAGGAAGTTTTTCGTTTTAGCGTTTCGCTCGAGCGGTTGACGCAATGAAAATCGTGATATCGCGTTGCGCGATCTCACGCCTTAGTAGACAATGCCACCGGTCTTGCGCACTCGCGATTCGATTGCGCTTCGAAGTACTTGACCCTTCTGGACGCTTCGGTGCACGTGAGAAACATTTTTTAAACGACTTTTCATTCGCGGTGATGCTTGTAAAATTTTTGGATATTAGTTTGATGAGTTTTCTCATTTGAATTATTATAAAGGCTGGAAAATATTTTGATGGATTTGTTTACGAGTATATTAGTCGAAATAAATATTTGTGTGAGAAAATAAAAATTTTCCAAGCGTGTGTTTTCATATAAAGCGATAATATGATAATTTATTCTGAGGTATTTTGACGTCAGTAAGGTATATACTTTCGTATATTAGGAAAAAAGTATAGGACCTCTAAAAAGATACGGTAAATATTCCTTCTTATGCTCAATTCTATAACTCAAACAGTGAACATTAAGAATGATTGTTATAGCAAAAGGTTATTTTCAAATCATAAATTTGAGTTAGCGACACAAAAAATGTTCATTAAAAACTGTTGCGAGTCTAATCCATGAACTATACATCAAAACAAAGCAGTTTTAAGCTGTCGCTTCGCGCAAGTGCTTAAACTCCTCGCGTCTCCAGTCATCAAAGATAGGCGGCGCATAGACACTTTCCTATTTCCCTTTTCACTTATCTGTAGGCAGAATGTATATATAGAGGTGTACCACCTATGCCAAAACTGCTCTGTTGGGCCTTCTTGAGCCGCTTATACTATTTATTTTGATAAGAAATTCCTGACTGTGTTATAACAGGAAACTGATAAAGTTAAAAAAATGCAATAATCAATTACAGTGCAGAAATAAAATTACGACAGCCTAGACAGGCAGAAAACCGCCTGTAGTTCCAAAATTTTCTTATTCCTGGAAGATAATCATTTAGTGCAAGCCCAGCTGAGCTGATCGAGCAGCAGAACAGCCAATATTTCAGTCAGAATTCAGCAGATATAGATAGAGAAGTCTTACTTATATACTAATTCAGACACCAGCTACCTTTCTGTATTTTTAATTCTCCCCTGGATTATTTAACTCGATTTGGTTTTATTTATAGCGCTTATTGAAAATAACTTGGTTTTCCTCCTAGCAAATACTTTCTCTGTTTGTTATTAACAATAATAACGGCAAATTCATGGTTTTTTAAAAATATCTCAAAAACTACTGCACCTACAAAACAATCATCGTGATTGAAAGTTGCTTGAAATATTGAAATGCATTAATTAATATATTATCTAACAGAATTACACCTTAAAAGTAATAATGCCAGTGTTTCGTCGATAGACTATAAGACAACAGGATGGCAAGTAAGCATTAAAAGAATAATTTTAAAAAGTACAACCATATCTTATTTTTTATATAAGATGAAAATCCGCTTTGTGTTTAAATGATTCTTCTATACACTTAAGAGGGATTTACTTGATTTTTTTATATTTATGATTTTGCTCATATTTGCACAAGATGATTTGGATTATTAAGTATAATGATTTTTGTCAGTGTGCTGATTTTTAACACTTGACATTTTTAAAACTGATTTCACTACATTCATAAGCTATAAACATCAGACAATTTCTTTAATAATCTCATAACTTTTTAGAGGAGAAATCATAATTATAATATTAAGATACAGAATGGTGAGGATGGATACAAAACTTATAGTTGCCAACATTTTATAATTTTAACGGGAAATTTCCTCCGTGAGTTAGGCGGTTTTTTATATGGCATAAACACGTGTAAACACTGAAATTTTCGAGAGGAGAATCCCGACAACGTGCGCACGTGCTTTTGAACGAGACAGGACTACAACCCGCCGATGGCGTGCGTATTCCATGGGTTTTTATGCAAATACGGTGTGATTTTCGTTAACGCATTCTCGACACATAAAACAGTGCGTCATCGGAGTAGCGAGTGAATGTGCATTGGCGGGAACGTCGACTCTTCCGCAAAGTCGCCAAGCAGTTTCTCGCGAATTATAACAATGGGATTTTAGAAGGCGACGAAGAAGATCAACATTTATCGTTAAAATGCGTACACGGGCTTTAATTTTCCAAAGTATATATATATATATATATATGATTTACCTAATGCAACACATGCATCACGTCTCAGTTGCTCAGATCTCGGCACAATGATATCACGCGGAAAGAGCGCGTACTGCTCATTACGCTAGAAAGTGCCTTTTGCGCGGCAATTATTTAAATTACTCACAGCTACGGCTGTGTCTACTCGCGATAGATCGAGCAGCAGCAGCCATACAACTGCATCCCGTCTGACGTAACCCACACATGATTATCCCTCTCTGTGTCGTGTCTCAACTTTCTCACGTAAAGTGGTCTCGTTGCAATTTGATTGCCGCAGACATCAGACGCGCATAGTCTCGGTTCCGCGTCAAAACCAGCCGTCGTCGCTTTTCCTGGAAAAGCTGGACACACCCGCTCCATCAGGTGGTACACGCACGTGTGTAAGCTTGTGTGTGTGTGTGTGTACGTCCTGCGAATCGGCACGCGCCTACCTATACACGTGGGGAAACTCCACTCCGAGGAACGTTCTGGACGATGCTTCGCGCGCGCGCCCGGCTAATTATGCAATGGACCTCTGCGCGCACATTATGTCACCTGCATAAGCGCGAGGCCATACGGCGTCCGAGTGTGTGTGTACCGGCGGGGATTATGTCATACTCGTAAGCCGGGCCTCCGTGAGCTATGTGTGCATGTGTGTGCGGAGACGATTGCCGATCGTGTATGAGGCCGTTAGTTTGTCATTATCGCGCGAGCGGCTTTCTCGGCATGTACGGGAAATTGAGTGCTCGTGTGGATATAATGGCTGATGTGTCGCGTAATGTGTGCTGATGTGGCTTGGGAAATCGGGAAGAATGTGTGTGATTATTGTGAGGATCGATATTGGAGATCAAAGTGCGAGTGTAGTAGTGATGATGATACGGTGAGATGATGTATAGTTTTAGGAATGAAGTTTGCTTGATTGATCAGGTTATGCTTTATTTTTTTGGAGTTGTATGATTTTCAGTGAGTCGATTGTACTACGTGACAGAATAATGAATGATGATTGCATAAAAATAAAAATAATTATAATACTGTTCCAGAATTAGTAGATGATATCCGATTTTGGTAAGACGCTCGCATATGTGCAGATATTTTCAAGGCAACTACATAATAACGCACTCGGGAATAAAACAAGTTTCGACTGATTAATTTCAAGTCGATCTGCATTTACATAACAATTGAAGATTCAATGCTGCCGAAAAGAAAACAAAAAATACTTCCGATCTTACGTATTAATCTTTGGCGATGGCGCCAGGGCCTCGGTAAGTATAAACCGAATAATCCCGAAACGCGATCATCAAGAGCGCACGGTCCAAATGGAAGGTGGAGCAGAGCTCTCCCCGAGGCTCTGAGCTGTAATCAAGAAAACCAGTCGTGTGTGTGTAAGGCTCGCCCGAGGCGCCAGAGGAATGCCGCACAGTAGCCCGTATTTCTGCATTCCGCTCTCGATCTGCGTTTTATAAGGAAGACTGGCGAGATTTCGCCAAAGCGACTATGTACACTCGCTTCTCTAATCTGATGATAATCTGCCGTCAAACGTACGCGAGCAAACGAGATGACGCGCGAGAAGCTGTATTGTCTCTGAGAGCCTGATTCGACGAGGTTCTAATGAGAAGTGTAAATATTGGCTTACTTTGTTTTTCTTGGGCGTTAGAGATACTTTCGAGTGTTTTTCACTGGGTCATCTCAGATAGTTATCGTTTTGTAACGTTATGTCGTTCTGTGTGTGGATTCGATATGTTTGCGCAGGGGATTAATGTACGAGGAAACAAATACACTGCATTTCGTATTGAATAACATCGGTTATTTAATAAGTTGATAAATTCGATAAAATTATGTAAAGAGATATTCAAGAGATATGTCAGATCCAGCGTGTTTTACCTCCTTATCTTTCAAAAGATGTGAGAGAAAATTCTACATTTTTAAATTTTTGCTTTCGCTTTCGTGCTGAACGTGTTATAAATTTTGTGCGAATGAAAATAACTTTGTAAACTTTCGTTCTTTATCGAATCGGTATATTCGTGCTTTGCTATACCAAAATAGCTCTTTTTAGTGTAACATAACACGCCACTTTTCGCGCAGTTATATAAAGACGTTTGACGCTGCCTTCACCCCATAATCACTTGTTCGAAAAATAGAAACTTTATTTTCCGTCCAATTAAGAAACATCTTATTACTGCAGCTTGTACCCGCACGCGTCCACTTTCTGTCATTAGAAACGTCGAAAATCCTCGGAAACATCCTGCAATTTGTTTCGAAAAACACACGCGGCGCAATGCGCATGCGCATGTCGGCAAAAACGGCGCTACACGTAAAGAACGCTCGAATTGATATTTATAACGTATAATTTACACTTTATACGTCGTGTTGTGAGCAATCAAGTTTTTTCATTTAAGCTCAAAACTTTCTTCCAGCCGTTACAAGCATCTCCCCCAAGCGCGCATAACCTCAAAAAAGTACCGGTCGAGCTTTTTATCGAAATATCGCACGCAGGCTAGCGAGCGTGCATCGACGAGGGATTGTCCCCGAGACTACAAAAGGAGGAACGCGTCGAAAAAAACAACAACGGATCCCCTTTCGAAAACAGTCTTCGGAATCCTGTCACACAGCGAGACCGCAACGGTAGCCGGCGCCGGCATTTTCGAGAGACGCATACACACCGCAACTCTCGAGAAAGGATGGCTTTGACGCAAGTCACTTCACGGGCACTTTGTATTTCTATATATCGGAGTAAATACGCACACGCGTGTGTGCGCACCGGTATAAATATGTTGCATATACATATATATGTAGAAAGATCACTACGGTGTGCGGCGGTTGGCGCTGGGACGCGAAAGCGGCGGCGGCGCCTGTCGCGAGAGAGGAGAAAAAGTAAAAAAAATTGTCGTGCGAGAGGAGTGAACAAAAAATAAATATCGTGAAAACGTGGCGCCAGCATCAAGATCGGGAAGAGGCTTGGGGTCCCGGCCATGGTTAGTGCCACTGAACGACGTAACGAAGAAATGTGCGTACGTGAGTATCAAGGAATTAATTGGCCTGTAACCAATTGATCGGTGATCTTTATGGTTACGTATTCCGTGACGCGAGAGGAAACATTTGACTCGACTGTTGATTTATATACAGTGAGTTGATGCTGGAAAATTTGTCCGATTGGACTTTTTGCGAGAGAAGCTGTTGAACCGAATATGCTGTTAGGTTAAAGAGATAAGGGTTATGAGCAGATTAGCTTATGCGATAAATACGGAATAATTTATTCTTTTATGTTAGATCCACGTTGATTGCCAGGCTATTGTAAAAATAAAATAAGAACGCGATTAACGTTTAGTTGGTACTGCACAGCCGACATGTATCTACTTACGCGCTTTCGATTGTAAGCCGCAAAATACGTTAATTATATAGTTCAGTTTTTTATCTTTACATTGGATTATATATAGGAAATAATTATTAAAATGAGAATCACATTTTTTCGTCAATAAATCCTCATTACGCTTTTGTTTTGCCTACGAGCATATCTCCACACAGGTGTCCCAAAATCGAAATCGATCGAAATTCCCATAACAATAAAATATACAACAAGCACAAAGCTTCGAGTAAATGACGCAGACACGCGAAACAAATTCGAAAACAAAGCAAATTCCACCTCCTCTCAGCGATCGTTTATGTAAATACGGAGAAAAAAGGCGCGCGCAAGATTAACGAGTATAGGAAAAAAAGGAAAGCTCAATCAACGAGAGATATACCGCTCGACATATATCGCGGAGAGGAAGAAAGGAGGCGCCTGACTGTCGGCGCTCGATCGCTGAACCGCATTTCACCTGGTCGTCGTCGTCGCCAGGTATTAAATAATTATTATTTCGAAAGGGAGAGTGTGAGGAAGAAGCGGGAGAGCCGAAAGAAGGCGAGTCGATTTCTGGCCCAGATTCGGCGTCCTTCCCCCCGGCAATGCTGCGCCACTTCCATACACAGACGAACTGCTCCGCGCACTCGAGGGACCTATAGAAACCTGACCCAAACTCTCATGCATCTATACACACACGCGTGCGTGCGTGTATAACACGTCTTCGTTTCACCTGCTTGCGTGAGCTTTCTTTTCTTTCGCTTTTATTATTTTCTCTCGATTTTTCGCACACCGGTGTACACAATATGCGCGGCGAGAGCCTAGAGGGCAAGTCGCGTTTTTATTTTTTAATTAATTGCAGTTCAACGATGCTATCGCATAAGATAATATATTCTGCGCGCAAATCTGTCGAGTGACGCGGGAAATCGACTGCGCGCCACCTATCTGCGCCAGTCGGAAATTATACAGTGAACTGATTTCAACTCTCCTAATTTCAATACTCCTAGTGATCAAAACAAAAATTAACGAGATACATTCCGTTGTTGCATCGTTACTTAATCTTCTACTAATCTCGTCGTTCCAGACGCATAATAATCTCGCGGTCGTTCGACTTCAGCGTTATTTACGCGTCTCTTCGTTGCGTATTATATTATAGCTCGGCATAACTCTGTCCCGCATTGTAGAGCGCCGGCGAGAGCCTCGAAGAAAGTCGCCTAAACGAAACGAAGGGGAAAGTGGATAGGGTAAGGCTCGTTTGTCCTATCCTATATATACTTGAATGCCGATCGCACCTGATGATGACGTGAACAAGTGATTTCCACTCGCAACTTTCCTGTAAACTCACTCACACACATGACGCTGCTGCTGTTGGAGATACAAAAAAAATACCGATCTAAATGAGATCAAGAACATGGGAGACTTACAAAATCTTTTTTTTTGGACTCTATGTTTTTTCCCTACTGTATAATAATACTACTGTTATCGAAATCAGAGCTTAATCACGCCGGACAGGCTATTAATTCGTAATTCGTATTTTGGATCCGTGCGCTGCAAGACGTGCCCTGGAAATTGAGTTTTTGATTGTACTCCTGTGATTCGTCGATTAAGGAAGTGAGATAATTTTCGGCTCGTGAATTCGAAATCGACTTCGTCCATTCTTCCGTCACCTAGATATAGATGATGCGTCGAACAAAATTATTGGCAAAATTGGTGCTCCTATTTTCACAACTGTAGACGCTGAATTTTCGAAATAGCGCTGATTTGCAGCGGAACCCCTGGTCTCGTTTGATTTTTTACACGAAAGTGTTTTTCCTTCTAAAATTTATGGAGGAGAAATTTCGTAATGCGAATAAAATACTTTCTATAATGCTTCATTGAAAGCGCGTGTAAGCGATAAAGCGCTTGAATATTTCGTCTCACTTCCTGCTGCGCGTATACGTCAATGCACCTTTAGATCTTTCATATCGGATCGTTGTCTCTTTGATTTTTATAAAATTGTCCTTACGTACGCTAAATCGAGCAATTTTCAGTTTTCATTGTTCTTCTCGTACTACCGGTAAAAATAAACGAGCGACGTCTCGTTACATAACTTCATAAACACCTCATCAGTAAATGATCGACACGTAACTCTTCAATTCTTCAAACCACAACTTCACACCTGCACATTCCGCTTCATCTTCAATTTTGTCGCCATAAAAGCTCACGCGTCGCGCGCATAAGAAAGTGTTTTTCTCTTTAACAGCCGGTGCTCCGTAGTGTCGATGTCGTGTACGATCGCCGCCGCGACTAATTATACGGAAAGTAAGCGCGTGTGCACAGACGTATCCGCGGAAACGCGCGTTTTCCGAACGCGCCGATTTCGCGCCCCCGGGCGCGATCTTTTCCAGCGTCGCATTAAGACGCCTTAATTGCGGCTGCGCGTGTGTGCGTATGCGTCGCTCTTCTTTTGCTCTCGCGCGGGATTATACTCTAATGCATCGTTTCCTCGATTAGCCGATCGAACGAGGAACAAGATATCGCGTGTTGTTTTTGGTGTTTATAGCGTTGTTTATCGTATTTACACTTTAATAACGGCTCTAATTTCGATAAGGTTTTAATACGTTTCCGCGTGATCGAAGTAACGAGGTTCAAAAATGCGAGTAAAAACTCTCGCTTGTTGCAATTATACGGCGTTTTTTTTCCTCGAAAAATAAATCTCCTCTCGAAGTTTTTTTTAATATTTATCGCGAAATTTCTTGCATCCTCGAAAAGAAGAAGCATCACCGTCTGATGAACTCATCGTCCGAAATGATCAATGGTGTGCAAATTGGCCAACCTCGACTATTAAGCAGGAAAAAAATCGCAGAAACTTCCTATCGCCTCGGAGGATCTTCTCTGTCTATAAATTATCGCCGCTCCGCCGTTGGAACGTGCAATTTAACGGACGAAACGAAAAAAGCTAAAGAAACGGCAGCAGATCTTGCTCGAGTAAACGACCGATCGTTTCAGGGTCTCGATCATGCCGAAAGCCGCCACTCGGCTGTGCATAACGCGCGCGCTGCATACAGTCTCTATAATAGCCGTGCGCTAATACACAATTATAAATCGGCGCTCGAGAAAGGCCTATAATAACGGCGCCCGAGCAAAAAAAGCAACGTAGACGTGTAAAATAAGACGAGAGAGGGAGAGATGCCAGTCATCGTCGTGATTCAATTGCGCGACGGCACACAGGAAAGCAGCGAGTAAAAAGCTGCTGTTCTTTATTTACGGTGACGTAATATCTTTACTGGCCCCTTTCTCCCTCGCGAGGCTTTTTCTCTCTTCTTTTATACGCGAAGGTGTGTGTGTGCGTGTGTGGATCGAAAAGAGAGCGCAAAAAGAAAGGAGAGAAGGGGTTACGCAATGCTTTTCGGGAGCAGATTTCCGCGCGCGTAAAATTTCACCAGAGATATATGGCGAGTAGGGGCGGAAGAGATCGACGCACGTCCTTGCCTGGCTCAGGCCTAAGGCCGTTCGAACGCTGTGTATACGAGCTGCAGGAGGTGAGGATCGCGAGAAAGCATTGACCTTATCCCACTAGGAAGATAGGTAGTAGACGATCGTTTTAATCTTTTTCTCGGGGATCGAGTGGTGCAAGATATCGCGTGGACGATAATGACGCGGACTTAGTATTTATGAGATTCTCTACGGGTCACGAGTGTTTTTTTTGTTGTAGATCGGCAATGTTTCGCTCGAGCTATATTGACGATTTTGGCGCATTTTCGGAGCGAAGTCGCTGGATATTGTGATGGTAATTTTGACGGTTGTTAGAGTTATACGTAGAAGTTCTTTTACGTAACGACTATAATCGTTCCGAAGATTCTCAAAGGTCATGTTAGAATCGAGCCGAATGAAAGTGTTGACCTTACAGTCGTGTATAATTTGCAGAAATTTTAGCAAAGATGACTTTTAAATTAGAATATCAGCGAACGTAGCATAACGATTATTTTGAAGCTTAAATTAATACAAATCAAAGCGAATTACGCAACACCAATAAATTATCGTTGAGTAACGCTCGCGTATACGAAATGAAAAAAATTCGGCTCGTCGCGTACGAAATCCGTATATTTTTACAGCCTCGTAAAGAATTTTACAAGCACCCGCGGGTAAATTGGCTTTGCGCTCCTCTTACTGAACTGTTACGTTTTCTCTCATTGCGCCGGCTTGATAATGCGCCTTTGTTATCCTATACACATGAAAGTCTCGTCGTCGCGCTGGTCCTGCTTTTTGCGTGTGTAAAGCCGGTACTTTCCGAGATCTGACCTACTGCAGTGCCTGGAAGTGGTCATGAACTTAAAAGCTTTTATGAGTCGGTATATATGAAAGTGCGGCAGCGCGCGTCAAGGCTTTCAACCGTGAAACACTTCGATGCTTTTATTTAACAATAGTTTAATGCTCCACGCGCAGCGATTCGCCTGAATATTTTTCGGACACAGGAAATTACTATCACCGTGCGGGGAGATTTTTTCATCTCTCATAGGCGAAACTCTCTTTGTCGGTTTGTATTATTTTTCAAAATTAGCTTTGATTTTATCGCTCGCTTCAG